>NC_138826.1:108204604-109404604 GCF_965183815.1 Platalea leucorodia
AAAGCATGAAGAATGGTTACCCTCAATTAAGCTCTTTATAAATCTCCCTGCAGCTTACAGTATTCACAGAAGACTGGGGGTTTTATCCTAATTATCCACAGTCTTGAGAAACAGTGGCTGAGAAAAAAATCAGGGTATGTGATTTATGAAGGTACTTTTTGAGTCATTTGCTGTAATCTCTGTGCCTTTGTTTTAAAATAAACCTAGTATTTACTATGACTTTTGAAATAATTTTACGAGGGTTTGCACAACTGTCTGGAGCTTCTTATTTCTTTTTTTTTAACACTGAGGTCACAGGATAAGAACACTTGGTTTCTCCTCTCCTTAGAGCAAAGTTCAGTGTTCCTCTGCAAATCACACTTCACTGATCTGAGCCGCAGCTGTTGAGTATGAGATTTGTAGCGAGTGTTATCACACCAGTACAGACAATGACTTAAACTGACATTTTTGTCCAACAATATTAAGATTTTTAACATAATACATTTACAAAACACCTAAGACTTAGAGAAAACAGTGAAGGCAAAATGTATTTATGAGCAAAAGCTGTATCTAAACTTTTTCAGTTGAGGCAATGTGATGAATAAGACACATAAACAGATGCTATACACACGCTCACTGGGGTAAGCTTTAAACCATTTCTGTGCTTATGTTGATAGTTATCCCGAATGCACCAGTAAAAGACTTTTTCCACTACCCTGATGGGTTCTTATTCCTAAGCAAGTCAGGTAAAAATACATTTCTTTTTTTGCCTAATACAAGGAGACTTATCTGTTCCTTCATTCCAGTGTGTGATAGCTAATTGATATGTGACAGGCATTATTATATATTATTTTTGACTGGACACAGTGCAGAGATATATATGATAGATACATTTAATTCTACTTCCATTGCTTCTAGCATAAAATTGTATAAAGTAAGCACTGACTTCTATTGTAATTTCTGTGACCTGACAGTCAAGTTTTTGATTTATTTTATTTCTTTCCTTATGTACTTTCCCATTTAAATTCCACAACTTCTTATCCTGTCCTAAATCCCGGTTCAAATGGAGACAAGTCATATATATTCACCACAAAACTATTCCAACCTCCCATAAAATGCATCTGTGTAAAAACCTGGTCTTTCTCTGAAACCTGAATTTAACAGTGCAGAAATGAAATGACTTGACTTAAGTCACAGTAACAGTTAAGAAACTCCTGTTTCTGCATGACCAGGATACATTTAAGATTCTGTGCCATACATGAAACAGCACAATGCCATTGACTTGATGCAGGAACTTGATAACTCAGGTTAGGATACGTATATGGGAGACTGTCTTGCTCTTAAATATTTCTTTGGACCTCTAATCCTGTCTCTCCAGCTGATTTTAGTGTTGCTGAGAAATAGTTTGTGGTTTTCTGTGTTCATGATTCATGTATAAAGTGTCAAACATTCAACTTCTTCATTTAAAGAAACTTTTCTGTCTGGATAAATACTACTTTAATGACCAGTCTGGGCCTGAGTAACACACAGCAATGTGAGCAGCAGCACAACCGGTTTACAGATACTGTCTCAATACTCAGTGTGATGAGGTATAGACTCCAAGAGAGTTGTGGGGTTTATTTCCATTGTGAGACCTGTGTAATTCTTATAAGCTGCAACATATTTGGGAGCAGGGTGAGGTTCATAAGCTTATTTTATTCTTTAGAGTCTATTGTGCTCTGGGTTTTGTCAAAAAGCAGAACTTTCATTCAGTGTTGCTTCATTTATTGAAGGGATTCTAGACAGGGCTTTGTTACACTCTAGGTGTTTGGCCCTGATGGCTTTTATTTTTTGAGGCTATTCTGTAAACAGAAGAAGTATGAGACTTCCAAGAAAGCTGAAAATGCAAGCCTTTCTGTCTTCTTTAAAAGAAACTATAATATTGATATTTATCAAAAAAGGAAGAAAAAACTGTCATGACTTTAAATAAGAAAAAAAAGTTGTTTTTTTCTTGTGAAAAGTACTTTCTTTGTCCTGTTTTGCATTTGCAGTATTATATTACAGGCCCAAAATATTTCCTATTAGTTTCCTAATGTCCTGTTAGTCAATTTGAGATATTTTTCTAAACCATATCCAAGGAAGTACATATGATTTTCTGAACAAATCCCTGAAACAGTGTTGTACATAATGTGCACGGTCATTGTCTCCTGACTTTTCCCTACCAGAGAGGATGTGATTTATAATACCTTCCAGTCTTGAATAGGCTAGTAAGTCAAAATGTTTGTACTTGGAACAGATGTACTTTTTTTTTTTTTTTTTTGTCTCCTCAGAGGCATACAGATTCATTTCCAATGTGCCCTCACCATGACATCTGCAAATCCCATGCTACCAACTGGATGCTCCAGTCCTTTGTTCCAGAACCATGTATTCCAGAAACAATTTGCCTGTATACTAATCAGCTCTATATAAGTATGACTTCCTAGAACAGAAGGGACAGACATCAAACATATCTCCTGTAATAATCCTATAATCCCATGCTTTTTCACTATGAGCAGTTTCCAGCAGAAGCTCCTTGTTCGTTACATGTTCTGCTGGAAACTGCTCATAGTGAAAAAGCATAGGGATTATAGGATTATTACAGGAGATATGTTTGATGTCTGTCCTTCTGTTCTAGGAAGTCATACTTATATAGAGCTGATTAGTGAATATGTACTTATGGATATGAGTAAAACATAAAGTGATGCTTTCCCAGAACACTTTTCAAGACTCCAGCAGTTTATGATGTAGTGTACATACCTCAGCTAGAGCTTATGACTTTGCTTTCTAGAAGTCTTTGATGGATTTTGTTCTATCAATATGTTCAGCTGTTTCTCAACTTATACAAACTTTAAACATTTGTCTTTTGACAAATAATTATTATTTTCTCATAAGCTGTCTGAAGAAGCAATACTTCCTTTATATCTCCTCTGCCCTAAAAGTTTTGTTCTGTCTTGAGACCTGATATAAAGTTGCTCCACTGTGTGGTTAAAATGCATTCAGAGTTGTTCAGCAGAACTGAGAGTCTATCGAAGGCATTAGTTCAAGACAAACAAAATAAAAATATCACAGAAATTATGATTGTATACTGAATGTTTAATGTGTTAAGAATTCCTTAAATTTCAAGGTTGGGTAAGCGCTGAACAAGAGACCCATATGACAAGACAGTCTAAATTAATTTAAATTTCTCAACTTTACTTTCCTTAACTGATATTATTCAGGATAATACCAGTATACCCCAAATTATTCCAAAAGATACTGTGAATCTGAATTAATTCCTTTCACAGAAGGATGAAGCCAAGCTACTGACTATATACAGTCAAACTGGAGATAGTTCAGTCATCCATATGGAAATCACAGTGAAAAGCATCCATATTATTAAACACTAGAACCATCGCAGTTGTAGTCATCCACTTATTTAAAAAAAAAAAAAAAAAAAAAGCCACCCACATACAAAAAAAACCAAAACCAAACACAGAAACAAACAAACAATTAAAAAGTCAAAACAGGAAGGGGGAGATCCTGTTACAGTAACTAGTGTATGAGAGAAGATGAGCTTTCCTCTACTTTTAACAGAAAGAAATAGGGTAATCGTTTCTCTGTCTCCATTTTTATCTCCTTCCACATCTCCCAGCTCATCCCACCCTATATCACCTATCCTCTACTTTTTGTGTATATCTATTTCTATATTTTTCACATGAAGAGAAGTTGGACTCTTTTTCCAAAGCTTTGTTTCTAATGCCTGGAAACACATCACTTCCAAGAATAATTTAGAAATGACAAATATTAAATGTTTGTCTGCATAATAACATCTCCAAAATACCACTTTGTGGAAGGTCATCTCGTAAGATTGTTCTCAGTGATTTGGTACAGTTGTCAGTATAGAGGAATTCTGAAGATATAAAAAAACACCAGGATCTGGCAAGAATTTCAGTCACCTTTATTATTTCTTTTTCTGTTCATTCATTATTGATGCATAAAGAATAACAGTCCCAAGTAAAAAGGGACATGAGCTATTGCCTCCAAAGAAAACCCCTCTTAAATTCATCCAGTTCTCCTGAATATACTGTTTGTGCCAGTTTTTGTAACAGCCTAAGGGAACTCTTCAGTAGTTGCTTCAGCCAGCTGAGCCATATTTTGCTTTAATATTTATATTATTTATTTTTCTACAAGAGCACACAGTGTGTCATACTTCAAAGATAGCCAGCATACAGAAACAGACTCCTGAAGATGAAAGCTAGGATAAAAGCAGTCCAAAATCACCTCTTTCCATAAATATACACAGTCTACTATTTCAAATATCATATACATTTTCAGTCTTAATTATTTTCTTATTTCTCCCTCAGTTCACCCCTGATCCCATCTTTCATACCTGACCTCCCTGATAGCTGGTCTCCTAATGGTGGAGCTGTTGTGAGCAGATATAAAGAAAGTGGTTTCCCTGGAAACAGAAACTATGGTATAGTATGTAAAAGATTTTAAAACATTTCTGTTCCCACTTATTTCCAGCCAGCAGTTTCACATTATTTTCAGAAAAATGGAAGAGCTGACAATTTTTTCTGATTAATAGTAGCACTCTTAAAAATGTTAAAGTACAGCTATTCCTTCTCCCCCCCACCCCACAAGTTACTGCTTGTAACAAAGTGGTTATTAGATTTGCATATTGATGTACAGTAGGATAAACATAGAACAATGTTCCATTTTCCAAGACACCCATAACACCCATTTAAAAATAAAGAAGATCAGGATCAGAAAAAGGCATCTGACCATATTCATGTCCAGATAGGTCCTTTAAATCTTTTTCATCAAAGCAATTTTCTAATCAGACTTCCAAACTATTCACTGGCCCCTACCAACAGGGAGGCACTGCTTTGTCAAACACTGTTTCAGTGTGTATGTAAATAATGTAATTTAAATAGGCATACCTAGGCACAAATAATTTTTTGCCTTTGTATATGCTACCATTGCATGCATCACTGGTTATGCAAAAAAGTAGATGAACAAATAATTGTATCCTGAAAATTGCACATTCTGCCTTGCATATGCTAACACTATGTTTTGAAAAGTTGGTCTTTAATGTTTAGATTAATTTAACTTTTTTTCTCTTTAACTGTGCATTTCACTTTTAGATACTTTCTTTTTAATTTTAGTTAATGTCTTTATTTTATATTTTACAATTAAAATCTTTATTTTTTCATCAGTGACTTTTCATTGATTGGGAGGAGCTAAAGACTGCTTTTTTCTCTTTTCTTTCTAGCAGAGCCCAATTTAAATTTCTCTTGGCTCATATTACTTTGAATTAATCAAAGATAAAGAAGGAACACCCAATTTAGCAGCACAGATAGGCTTCTAAAGCACTGTCATCCTAGAGAAAGTCTTTAATATAAGAATTGCATTTACTCTACACAATCTTTTCTTCACTTGATTATCCTAAAGCACTTCCCAAGCAGTCATTCTTTATTATATGCAAAGTATAAGCTGATTAATAGTATTTTCTACATATAAAGATGAAGAATGTCAGGTCAGAGAAACTAAGCAACATCAGTAACAGAATGTCAGCATCAGAGCTGAGAATCATATGACATGAGACACAACAAAAGATCTGCTTCTCCCGTCACCCACTGAAGCCCACATTTTTATGTTCATTAATCCCCTCTTCTAGTTTTCATTGTTGGGGTTTTTTTAATGACCAAGACCTGTATAATCCCATATATACTAAAATTCTGACTGGATCTTTCTCCAAATTATTAACATGGGCAAGACAAAATGGCAGTGACACATATTTATATTTCTTTCCAGTGTTTGCAAACTCCAGAGAGAATCCATTTTTGTATTAAATGGAATTGTTTTCTAGTCTTTCAAAATTCTTTCTTACTTTTTTGAGCAACCGATTTTATTCACCAATCTTCCTTAGAGTACACAATGTACTTAAAAAACACATAGTCCGTGTGTATTTCTAAAGAGATAGAGCCCAACAGTGTTTTTCAATTTCTGGCATCTGCCATCCTAATGCCTACTGATAAATCCAAGGAATCAATTTCACTTTTTTATTTTGTTTTATTTTTTTATCTATTTAACTACTTATTTATTTAGGGTTAAAAAATATATTAATAGCTTTCCAAAGGCCACTTTCTTCAAACAGTATACCAAGTCACTCAAGCATCATAATGGCAAGACATTGTCTTGTTTCTCATTACTGAAGGAAAAAATGTGGTTAGGTGCACTGTACCAATTTTTAGTCTTGTTCTCAGAAGCATTAGAACTCACTTACAGAGGCAATATGGATAGTCTGTACACTGCATAGGTAGTCAGATCAGTCCTATAGGTATGTGATTAATGCTCCTTTACCAGTTGCTATCTCTGTCAAGCAGTAGCTCCAGATCATCTAAAATAATTCTAGAAATTAATAACAAGTGCAGAAAATTCTAAGTCAACTGTGACAACTTTTCTGGATAGAAAAAGAAGAAATATCTGAAAAACTAAGAATACACTGCTAGAGTACTTCTAAGTGTCAACTTCCATGCCTGATGTGCTTAAAATTCTGTTGATGAACTAAGTCACCAAATGTATCCTGTTTTCAAAACAATTAGGACTCTAAATTTTAGAATGTGCTGCATGTAAGCAAACTGCCAAATGCAAATTGTTTATCTTTTGATAAAAAGGTGTTGTAAATGACAGAAGATTTTTTTTTCCAAATCCAGAACTGTTTAACTTTTCTTTAAAAAGCATCATCAAATAATATAAATTATTTGTTCTCACAATCACATGATTTCTTTGACTTCAAGAAAGAATTGCTTTAGTTAAAATAGCTAGTGTATTTCTGTTATTGCTTCTCTAGTTATCAGAGTGTGTTGGAAGGGCATCTGTCCATGCATGACTGTTAAAATAAAGGACACAAATAAGGTCATAGAGATTGTTTTTGCTATGCTTCACCAGAATTCTTGGACATCCCTTGAAGGATTCTTAAATCATACATTAAAAGTCAATCAGTAACCGATGTATAGGCTGCAGGTCCCAGATAGTCAAACAGATAACTCATAGTCCATCTCAAAACTAAGAAGGAAACCTTTTCCATAAGGAAAATGGTTGTGAAAGAAAACCTGAGTGTACTACTGTTGTCCATTTTAGACTGATTTTGAAACAGAATCCCTTTTGATAGGACATACGTAGTGTTGTCAACATGTATGAATTGAACTGGTTTCAGAATCTTTGAATCTGTTGCTTTTTGGGGAATTAGATTTTGATCTGACATTTGCTTTGTCATAGCAAAGACAGAGGATAAGCAAGCAAAATATTCCAGACCCCAGTGAGAAAACCAACTTTTTTTGTGCAATCTACTATATATTTTTTTGTGCAATCCACTATGGTAACTCAAATTTCACTTTGCAGTGAAAGTTGGAGCCACCGCCTATACTAAAAGCTCCACAGAAATCTGGTACAGGGAAGATTTTGTTTTGTTTTGTTCTTTTTGTGTTAAGTTGCCAAAATTTAAAGTTAGACATATAATGGACAGACAAGTAGAGGTGATGACTGAACTCAGAGATACAGCAATGATTAGTGAAGACTACCTTTCCAGTAATTGGAAGAACTGCCAAGTCTCTATGTTAAAGAAAGACATGAAGCTATGGTAAGACTGTATATACTGTTGTCATGAAAACTGTCACCAAAAGTGAGTCAGGGAACCTGTAAAGTGAAGAACCAAAACAAAGAAGTAAGGCTAGGAAGGAATATTTGAGTTCTCAGTACAAAAGAAGAAGCAGGGCAAAAGAATCAAATGAAAAAAAATTATCTGAAGAAAAGAAGGAGTAGGAATTGAGAAGAGATGGATGAATGGGAAAGGAAACAGAAGGGACTTCCAAAAGAACTTATGTTAAACAGAAAGAATTACATAAACTAAATTACATTCAACTGTATCAAAACTAGCACCATCTCCCTTGGAGGGAGACTGGTGTTAGTAAAATAACTAACACATAGAGGTGGAAAGAACATTAGTGAACTAAAAGTAACAGCTATGCTTTTTGTCTAATGCCGCCCCTAATATAGAAATTAATATCATCTCCTGCTTATGGAAGGGAAGAGATTCTGCTTCAGTTTCTTTGACAAATGGTAATAACTAAAAAACTTCATTATAAAGGACTTTGGCTACAAAGTTAAAATATAAATATTTCAAAAGCCAATCTCCATTTTTGCTATATTCATTTAAAGATGGAATCATATATTTCTGATATGACAAAAAAGAGAGACTGAACAGTAATTGGGTTAGTACAGAGTGTTTAGTACCTAAACTATTCTCTTTGCATATTATCAGAATATAAATTCTCTGTTATAACAGCTTTCAGTGCTGTAAATTCTGATATATGCACACTTTCTACCTTTGCTTTCAGTTTATTAAATCTTCAAATGTTGTCTTCTGCATTTTTCAGTCATAGCAGGAATTCTTGAAACTGTGACATTTTCCAGGGAGACATCCTAGTGTGATGAAGAGGAAAAAAAATCTCAAGTTACAGATTTCAAATTCATTTGTGTTTTGTACCATGGAGGCTATTATTTGCCATCATAAGTTCTGTATTGATCAATGATTACAGGATGACAAATGACTCTCAGAACACAGTAATTCAGCTTTCATTTGTTTAAACACTCTAGTGGATATGCCTATAGTGTTTTGCTCAAGGCAACCCTGAGGCAGCCTTCAGGGTAAGTTTTCATTACTGCAAGGCTGCATGTGTGGCTTCAGGTAGAGTCAGCAACTCACTGAACCTTGTCCAACTGTCCCTAGCTTGTTATAATTTTTGCATGATTCACAGGCCACTATTTTGATGGAGATATGTGACATGTACAAAAACCTAGCTAGCAAGACATCTTTAGAACAGACTTTCTTATAAGTTTTCCCAAAATTCTGTTCATGATCCAGCTGGAAATATCACCCATCCAGTTTAAGCAACAGTGGGCTGCATGCAATTCAGCCCAAAATATATTGGCAAAGGTTGATATATTAAATAGGATTTAAGTAGTGAATAGGCCTTGTGCTAAATCTCCATATATGAATAAATTTCACTGAATGAGGACTAAAAAGACTTATTTGTAAGAGAAAACAAAATGATATACAGGTCTTTCTTGGTTGATAAATTATTTGCCAGTCAATCCCAATTTCCTTTTAGCAGATCTGTTATTTTTCTGCTATTGAATTCATGATAGGCAGTTTGTTTTGACTGTTTGTCAGGTCAAGCAGGTCAATAACAACAACCTACTCTTTCAAAAAAAATCACTGTTTATACATATAGTAGTAATGGTACATGTTGACACATTACATTCACAGCTGTCTTTCATTCAGCAATTATTATCAAAAGCCTTGATTTATATAGAAATTTAGTTATTTCTCAGTAAGTACTGATACCAGTAATAGTGTACCTAGAAAAACAATTTAAACTACCACTATGACTATTTTGGCATAATAATTTGCAATCTGTAATACAAGAAGATGGACCACCTGACCACTAGAACAGATTATTTTCCTTTTGTGTATTTTCCACTTAGTTGGGGCTAGAGAGGAGGGAAGGGCCATAGAGATTTAGGTCCAGAATTCTGTATTTATCAAATCTCCTTTTCACTACTTTGAAATCTGTCATCTACAGTGTACCATGAGAGGTAAAGATTACATGTAAAATGACTTTCATGGCTTCTTACACAATGACAGTAAACCACAGGAGGTATTCAGTAAAAACAGCCAGACTTTGAGATTACTAGAATCTTTATGAAGAAGGGCCAAAAACTCTTAGTCAGATGAGGAATACAAGTAAAGACACCACAGAGATAGTGAGAAAGGACAAAGAATTACTGCTGTTGGCTGGCTGCACATTTAGGGTGGAAATAGGATGTCTTGCCAAGCTGTTTTCACTGTTTGTGCCTATCTTTCTTCAACTTTATTAACACCTGGCCAACGCTTTTCTGACTTGTGAGTACACTTGGATTGCCTAGAAACTTGATAACTATTCTCCTAAATATTATTAATTACAAAAAAAGGATGGAGGTTGTGAATAATTATTATAAATGTGAAGTATAACTTGTGAAATAGTCCCAGATACAGCTGAGCCACTATGTGTGTATGTGTTCAGAGACAGGTTCTTGCCAAATGTGATAGGTCTAATCTTTGGGACCTGGTTAGAACATTCCAGTCCACTGTACAGCTGATTACTAATCATTACTGTATTTTATGAAAAGCTCCTAGGAGATAAATCCAGTGCTATGTGAGGTTTGTGACTGTGTGAATTGGGTCTTTGAAAAGCAATGAAGGGAATTCTAAAGGGAATGGCCAATAATAATAATAGAATCATAGAATACCAGGTTGGAAGGAACCTCAAGGATCATCTGGTCCAAGCTTTCTATGCAAGACCACAGTCTAGACAAGATGGCCCAGCACCATGTCCAGCTGAGTCTTAAATGTGTCCAGTGTAGCGGAGTCAATCACTTCCCTGGGAAGATTATTCCAATGATTGACTGTTCTCACTGTGAAAAATTTTCCTCTCGTGTCCAATCGCAATCTCCCTGGGAGTAACTTGGACCCATTACCCCTTGTACTCACCATGTGACTCCCTGTAAAAAAGGAGTCTCCATCTTCTTTGTAACTACCCTTTAAGTACCGGTACATGGCAGTTGATTCTACCTGCAGTAGAATACATGCTGAAATATAGTATAATTTTAATAATATTTTTTACGATTACCTTGAACAGAAGGATGAGCAATAAAACCATTTAACACTCTTTTGTCATTGTGCTGGACTGGTGATATTGTAAGTCAACTCTTTTGCAAAGTATGCGAATGGTATCTTCTCTCTCAGGTGTTGTAGCACAACTCGAAGGTACTTTAATATACTGTAAAACAAGTTTCAGTCAGCATGAAGAATAACATGAATCCAAATCTGACTTTTCATATGCTTGATTATTATCATCTAGTAAACTCTTGTTAAATGCCACTTTATTTCCTTTAGCAATACCTTTGGCAATACTCCTCTTTCATGCATGTGTGGGTGTGCTCACTGCGATTATAGAGGCCATCAGAGGCTTCACGTATATATGTCCACCTTTCTCTCTTGCTCCCTAATAATTTCACACAAAGTACAGAAACTGAAAGCTGCAACTCTTGTGACATGTCTTTAGAGTCTTTGTTCAATAATGCCAAAATAGATAAAAAGGTAAATACATTATGAATTCACCTGCCAACAAATCCACACTACCAGTATGTGCATCAGGAATACACTAGCAAATAGCAAAGAAGCTATTTAGTAGGAAAAAAAAAAAAGATAAAATTCCTGGCACTACTGAACATACACTTTAGAGTAACAAGAACATTCATTGTACAGAGATCAAGCTTTGCTGGTCTGTGATTCATGGCAATACCTATACAACTCTCAGGCAAATAGTTATAAGGCCGAGACTGAGAATGCAGGAAGCTTAGTTACTGTAGGTATGCAGCTGAAGTGACGTTCTTAGGAGTAAAAATGATTAGTGCTTTGCTATTAAGGCAAGAAGTAAGATGCCTGCAGCCCTTCAAGGCACACCTACAGTGCTGTATGATAAGAATATGTAGATTAGGAAGCATTCAAGTACCGCATCAGAAGATATATAGCTTGGATTGAATATATGTTACTGATAATGACTGGCATTTGAGTATGTAAACAAATGAAGTAAATAACTAATTAAAATACATGCTAGATGCCTGTAATGAACCTGATCAGTGTACATTGAGGAGCTAATGATCCAGAGAACCATTAACCTGAGTAGGCGCATGCCTGTGCTGTGCTACATGTATTGCTGTGTCACCAGGCCTGTGCTGTGCTGTGCATATTCCTTGGCTGCAGGATAAACTTAGCCCACCCACAGTAACAGAGGAGCGCGTAGGCAGCTCTCACTCATTTCTGGCAACTGCACCACCTGCATGACCTTGCCTTTATCTAAAATTGTGGCAACAAATTCTCACGTGAACAACTTTTCTGTTTCACAGTAGAAATTATGTTGTCTTTTAAGAAAATCTTGTAAGAACTCAAAAGACCAAGATGGGGTAACTTCTCCATGGATGAGATCTGCACAGCATGCAACACCTTGAACAGAGGCCCATTCAGTACTTCACAACTTGGGCTTCCCAGCATATGAAGGGACGTAAGACTATCTCTCTCATCCTCTCTTTCTTTATAATGTTCACTATAGCTGATAAGTATGGCTGTAGCATATAATAACTATATTAATTATGGTGTTAACAAAGTTAATAAATGTCATTTTAAACAATACTTTATGAAATCCAAGTGCCTTTCTTACAGGAATCATAATGAACAGGGACTTCCTGGTGCAAACAATTCCTCATAGATGAAAACAAGCAGTAGGAAAATTAAAGATACAGTTTAAACTTACAGAGAGAGAACAATGGCTTGGATTTTAGAGATCTGAATAAAAAACTTAAGTGATAAAGTAATTTTTTTTCTGAGTCTGTGCTAAAGATATTTGGATGGGTTCCTGTTTGATGGAAGAAATAAAATATTTGAGTAGTCAATCTTAACATTGGCCAGTAGGCAAACTGCATCCCTAGAACACCAAAAAGGGAAAGAAACATAAAAATCTAGATCCCATAAAAAGAATAAGTCAATTTACCCAATCATATAAGAATACAAGGGTTTAAAATATAGATAATCATGGGCAGAAGGATTTTATATCGCATAAGTAAATGAATGGGTTGAAATAACAGCTATGAGGTAGGGATATACTGCTAGAGTGTGGATACAGAAAGAGAAGTAGATAAAAGCTCTGAAGCACTGTGATTGCTCTTTTCCAAATTTTTACTTCAAATTCAAAATCATTATGTGCATATCATTGCATTTCATACCTTTTAATTTCATTGGCATTCACGAGATCATAGATGTACTTAAAAGGTGTAAAATTTATAAATCAACAAACATTAGTTCTCGTTCAAAATATGATTAAGCTAATTAAACCCAAGTAGCTCCTGAAACCAAGGACTTAGCAGGATTTACAGAACAGTTTGAAAATATAATGGGTATGAAGTGTCCTGAGATCTTTAAAAATGGAAATTGGGAGAGTGGAATGGGGACAAGGGAGAGAGACACACAAGGAGAAGAAAATTATTATCTTGCATAGTAATTTAAGCCAAATTGTTGAGATCCTTATTGATGTTTCAAAAGAAGGTTGGCCAGGAAAGATCCCTAGGCAATAAATTATGGGAAGATAATGCAAATTTCAGCACACAGTAAGTAACAAATATAGTCAAACTCATATTATTATCTACGATCAAACTACATGTCATAAAAAATTAAATTGGCAGCATAAAACTGGAAAGAGAATTAGAGTGATCAGAATTAAATATATGTCAGTAGCAGAACAGTTCAGCATGTGTTTTGTGGGCAAATGCATATGTCCAGCATATAATCCCAAAATGGATGTCCATTATGGTAATGAAAACTGTCATCAGAAACAGAGAAGGATCACAGGCTAGATGAGAATTAGATTCCAACAAGCCAGAAGGAAATCACTATTGGGAAAGAAATTGAGGCAGAGGGAGATTCTGTCAGATAAAGAGCAATGCTGATGAAGGACTTGGAGCACCTTGAACTGACATTTAATCAGGATCATATTTTTTCTCTTTTCTATGCTGTAACTTCAAGAAATTCAATCAGCCTGTTCTGGCTTAGAAAAGAAATCTTAAGTGTAAGCACAGATTTCTTGTAGTTAACTCCAATTTATTGTGAGTTTCTCCTTCTGTTCTTAGCATACATATATTGCTGTAATCACATTTTAAGCATAAGCATGTACTTAAGTCTGTGTAGTTTGGCTTTAATACAGCAACAAAATCATCAAAGATCTTAACTGAAGAAATAACTTGAAATAAAGCTAAGCAGCTTTCAGCTGTCTAAAAATAGGCACCTAATGTTCTTTTAGGGTCTGTTGAATATCTTACCAGGGCTGCAGCTGCAGCTTCAGAAGGGCACAGGTCTCCCATTAAGACTGTTTTGCACATGCCAGCAGATGTCACACGATAGCCTAGACCATTTTGAAATGGCACATCTATGGTCAGACAAGTTAATCCTTCCTATTTGACTTACTTGCCTAGAAAATTCTGAATAGACAAAACAGTTGTGAAAATAATTTCTTTTTTTTTGTGATTTATAAAGTATATGAATATTTTGTTGCTAATCAATCATTTTGTTGAGCACTGCTGAAATCAGTAGTATCAGCATGAAATAGTGGTAAGCTGATGAGGTGGAGTAACTTGTCCCGTTCTCAGTTTTGTTACAATGCTGAACATGCAGGAGTAAAACAGTTTAATTTCAAACAATCTGCTTTCCCACTTGCTATTAAAAAATGAAAAATGATTCAGTGTTCAGCAAAGATTTATTGAGACACTAACCCCAAAGTCAAATCAACTGTGGAAAGAATTCATACATACATAATGGGGTTAAAATCTTCAGTGCTGTGGCCTTACAAATACATTTTATTGCTTGATGTTAGAAAACAGTCCATATAGGGCCCTTGTGCATGTTAGACAAAAGGAGATTTTGAGAAACTGCTTAAGTGACAGGGAAATAAAGAAAGTGGAAAGCAGAGGGAAGGAGAGAAGGAAAGGTGAGGTCACATAATATTACTCATTTTTTTTCTCAGAGGAAATTAGCTAGTTCTTGCACAGCAAGGGGCAGATACTGGATGAAGGGAAGGAGGATGACTTGAAGGAGAGAAAGTATTGAAATAAAAGCTAGGATTGAAACCATAAGAATTCAGTGTAGGAAATGAAGTGGGTCATGCATATTCTAGTACATATTCCGCAGAGGGATAGAAAAACAGTATTAGCGATGTGACCATGTGGATGAACTCTGAAGTAAGAGAATGGGACAAAGAACGAAGGGTACAGAAAAAAAAAAAGACAGAAAAGTCAGTCACCCTCTGTGACAGATGGTAGAACTGTTTGATTTGTTTGTCTACTGTTTACTTTATGGCACTACTCCACTCTGCTGGGAGCAGGAGGTCACTTATTTCCTGGGAAACAACTGTGACTGGTCATCTTTGGAGAAACTTCAGAAGCAATCAGGAAGTGGGGCAGCAAGGAGGGATACTGCAGCATAGGTGCAGAGACTAAAGCCTTTGGGGTCTATTGATTAATTGTTTTCAAAAAAGGCAGGCAAAGAGACCAGTTTTACTGTAAGGTCCTGGACAAATTGAGGTCCCATCATACCATATCATAAGAGGAAAGAGAAAAGAGGTCAAGAACAATGCTGAAAAGGGTGAGCAGAGACATAATTAATGCAGATAGATTAGAAGTCCACTGAGAGTGCTGACAGACCAGCATTTGATTTTGAAGGGAGATGAAGGAAAAAGCAGTGCCAGCTTGGCACTGCAGTGGTTCTGCACTGATTAAGTACTTAGTGAAGGGTTAAGTACTTAAAGCTCCCTGAGAACTTCACTCTGGGTTAAGTGCACTCAGCATGTGGCTTAGTGAGCCTTACACAGCAAAAAAACAGTTATTGAGGCTATGATAATTCACCGGCAGGTTGTACTTTGCAGACTTGTTAATATATTGCACAAAATATGAATGTTGTGAATGAATTGTAAAAATAAGTAGGTTGGTTTATTAACATTTGTTCCTTGTACCTTTCTGTGTTCATAATCTGCAATTTGACATTCAAATGAAGATGATTATTTCTCTAGGAAGATAGGAAGACTAATAATGAACATTTGGGGCCAGGGAATATTTTGTTTTGTTTTCAAAGCACTTCTCAGTAGCCAAAAATACAGCTACAGAAAACATTTTTACATCATCATTTCTGAATCCTTTACAGGTTGTCTATAGCCATGTCAAGGCTCTGGCTTTTTATTAAAATAGTTTCTGTTTTATTTTTCCTTCTGTGCGAAGTGTATCATTTTTTCATTGTCATGGGTCCATTGAATATATATATCTCATTACAGCCACACTGCCACACTAGAATACATAAAATGCCTTTGTTAAACAATGCCCGTCTCTTAATTTAATATCAAAACCAAATAATGTCATATTTGTTTCATATTCACCAACTCTATTTAAATGTAACATCCTTGCCATAACGCCCCTTGTGCTTTGATTACCATTCACTGGCAGAACTTAGTAATTAGCCTTGAGGTTAAATCTCTCAATTTGACTGATTAATCAGATTTTGAAAAAAAATCAAAGATGACCATGGCTAGAAAAAAAAGTTGTTACTATAATGTAGTTATAGATACTTTTATACCTTAGTTAGTACGTATAGCTGTGTTGGGTTTACTTGGCAAGGTTTTGGTGGGGTGGGCTGCAAGGGTGACCTCTGTGAAAAAAGGCCAGGGGCTGCCTCCGTGACAGATACAGCCAGTTCCAGCCAGGTCCAAAATGGACAAATCTGATCCAAGCTGCTGGTGCCTCTGTGAGAACATATTTCACAAAGGGTAAAAAACACTGCACAATATCAACTGAGAGAGGAGTGAGAAAGTGTGAGAGAAACAGCCCTGCAGACTCCAAGGTCAGAAAAGAAGGAGGGGAAGGAGGTACTCCAGGCACCACTGCAGGGCTTCCACTGCAGCCCATGGAGAAGACCATGGTGAGCAGCTTGCTCCCCCTGAAGCCCATGGAAGACCACAGTGGAGCTGCTATCCACACTGCAGCCTGTGGAGGACTCCATGCCACAGCAGGTGGAGACGCCCTGAAGTAAGCTGCAGCCTGTAGACAGCCCATGCAGGAGCAAGTTTTCTGGCAGGAACTGTGGCCTGTGGAGAGGAACGCCCCACAGGAACAGGTTTCCTGGTTGGAACTGCAGCCCATGAGGGACCACACTGGAGCAGTCCATTCCTGAAGGACTGTACCCCATGGAAAGGACCCATGCTGGAGTAGTTCTTGAAGAACTGCAGCTGGTGGGAATGACCCATGCTGGATAAGTTTGTGAAGGGCTATATCCTATGGGAGGGAACCAACCCATGCTGGAGCAGGGGAAAAGTGTGAGGAGGAAGTGGCAGAGACAAAGTGTTATGAATTGACTGCAACCCCCATTCCCCATCCCCCTGCATCAAGTCGGGGGAGGAGGTAAAGCAGGCAAGCTGAGCCCGGGAAGAAGGGAGGGGTGGAGGGAAGGTCTTAGTTTTGTCTTTTTTTCTCACCATGCTACTCTATTTTTAACGGGCAAGAAATCAAATTAATTTCCCCAAGTTGAGCCTGTTTTGCCTGTGATGGTAACTGGTAAACAACCTACCTGTCTTTATCTCAACCCACAAACTTTTTAATCTTATTTTCTTCCCCTGTCCTGTTGAGGAGGTGAGTGAGAGAGCATCTTGGTGGGCATCTGGCAGTCAGCCAAGGATAATCCACCATACTAGCTCTTTATGCTTTAATGAAAAAAAAGCCAATTAAGAGTAAACTGATTATTAATACCATAATCAGGGTCACTTCTTGGTGGCAAATCAGTCAGAAAAATGCTAATTACGTATGCTCTAGTAGGCTTGTATTAATTTATTAGTAATTAAAATGAAGTACAAATCAAACATCGATCCTAATAGTAGCCAAAAGGCATAACTGCCTTTTTGTTGACCGACAAGACAATGCTATTTAGTTCATTGCATTAAGACTGATTATAAATTATTTCAGCTGCCCAGAGCTCTAATGACATACTAGAAACAGTATTTAATGAAAATATGTAAGGATATTTTATTTTAGAGACACATAAGGTGAATTTTGTGTTATTCTGAGTGT
The DNA here is from genome assembly GCF_965183815.1 of Platalea leucorodia. NCBI lineage: Eukaryota > Metazoa > Chordata > Aves > Pelecaniformes > Threskiornithidae > Platalea > Platalea leucorodia. The sequence goes on from NC_138826.1 coordinate 108,222,341, forward strand.
CTTAACTATAAACTGAATGATGCAGACACATATTTTTTTATGATTGTCTATTATGTTCAATGTGCAAGAGCAAAGATATTTAGCAGAGACACTAAGGTTGAGACACTCCATCTTGGAATGCTTAAAAAGGTAGCATGAAACAATTAATTCTATACACAATGATGGAACATAAGTTCATATGTAAAGTCATATCAGTGTTAATACTTATTTGTCTAGATTCTTAAGCCAGCAAATAAAATGCCTGTAAAGAAGTTTGCCTCAGATTCTTCCTTTTGCATGAGAACAGGCACCTCCATAAAAAAAGGAGATGTGTAGTTATGTAGAGCCTGGTAATTAATCTGAACTAACATGGAGTAAGTTTGGGATTTGGGTTAGCAACAACTGGTTGACAGATGTATTTCCCAAACCTTTCTTAGTCTAGCTTCCAGGGATGTCTTCCAGCATACAGATGTTGACTCTCCAGACACATTTAGGCAGAAGAGGATTAAAATCTGAGGCTCCCAGCTCTTGAGGAAATGTTCTAGACAGTGGGTAGACAATTATATAGAATATAGGTGACATTATCCTTTGCAATCTGAGCAAACCAACTTTGATCAGAGTATAACAAGCACATGGAGCCCCAGGCAGAGGGAAATCTGTTCACTGAATCCCAAATACAGAATCACAAATTCACTTGCAAAAGATGTAAGAATGAAGAGGAACAAATTCAGTCTTTGCAATAGGATTTCCTCTCTCGCTACAAATGCATATGGTGAAAACTTGCATAGCTTACCCCTTATGTGCTACTTAATAAGATATCAGGACAATGGAAAAGAGTCAGAATTGATTTCAGACATCAATTTTCTTTTTCACCATTAATACAGAACTGATCATATTTTCTTCAGTTTTGTGGAATCTCATTTTAGAAGTCCCATATATGTGGCTTCTGATATACTTTATTGTGAGAATATTTCTCAGCGAGACAGACTTTGCTCTTGGAAAGTATTCTGTGATCTCAATAAGATTTACTTGGCTTACTTCCATCATACTACTTTTTTATGTAATTCTTCTGATGCTTTGGTGTGAGTAGTTTTTAGTTATTAATATGCTATTATTTTAATTACCTTGACTTCTTTTATTTCTCAGTCCATACTTCTAGTTCCTCCATCTTTATAATTTTCCTATTTTGACTCTCTTCAGCTTGTCAGTATCTTTCTAGAAGTTCAGGTATGTCTGTATACAGAAAATTCAGTATTAACTTCTTATTCATTACCAGTTCATCATCATGTCTCACCTTGAAACCGCATTGGAATCCTGTCTTTAATTTTCCATCACCTTAATCTCAGGCTTGACTTAACATTGCTAGCTCCCTTATTTCTCCCCTCTTCTGAACACAGAATTTACAAATCACTTTTCCAGATGGTTATCATTTTGCCTTATTCCACTCATATGATTAACTTTATATTTTAACTATTGTTTTCATAAACGTAGTATTTTTTCCTTCTTCCAGATCAGTAATAAAGCCATGGTATTGCTCTTTGATAAAATAACTGACTTTCTAGACAAAAGAAATGCAGTAGGTCCACTTTATTTAGGATTCAGTGAAGTGGTTGATATGGTTCAGTCAGATGACACAGTTCAACAGCAGGGAATGGAGTTTAATAAAAAGAATTGTAGAACAGATAAAGAACCAACTAAACTAAAAAAAAAAAAGTTCTTCTTAAGGGAGATCTATTATTTTAAAGTGAGATTACTAATGTAGTTCTCTGAGATCTGTTCTTGGGACTGATTTTATTTAATATTTTCCTTAATAACATTGGAAGAAAAAGTAGGCAAGAGACACAGATTTGCAGATAACCACACATGTAAACACATCATCAGCACAGAGAAATATTGGAATATTATAATGGGAAAACTGGATGATCTTCAGAGCAAAAGTAATAGAAAAGCTATGAAATTTCATAGTACAAAGTGCAAAGTGATGCAGTTAGGCACTCAATGAGGTATTTTTGGTTTGTTATAAAAAAGGGAATTCATCATTTACTTCCTGATTGTTAACAGAAAGGGGCCAAAAGTTTAGGGAAAAACCCAATAAATGGAATTGTCTCCTTTTTTGACCATGGTACTGTAGAAAATGACTTGCATGCAAAAAATGCTCACTGTTTCCCTGGTAAGTGTGTGCAGGCTAAGGTGACTCTGACTTAACAATGGAAATACTTCCAAATGGGAACAGTTACGTCATTTGGCTTTGCCTCTCGCTAAAACCACAAGGAAAGATGGGATTTAACAGTGACTTGGTCAACCATCTTTTCTGCATATTGTTACTCTACAGTATCATATACCTCTGGAATAACATGAAGAAGCAGAGACCATTTTCAAGCAGTGAAAATTCTGAAGTTCTATCACCAACAAAGAAGAGAGTTCAGAGGAGAGAATATGACATAAAAGATCATCATATTGCAGTACAGAGCAGACACTGTCCTAATGTGATCTCTACTGATGCAAAAAGTTGATAATGTCTCAAAACAGGACTCTATGATAAACTCCATGGATCTTTCAACAGAATAAAGTTTCTGCAAAACAATTTTTACACTTTTTTACACAAACAGGCAACTACATTATCAAGTGGCCAACAACTGTATATATTTAAAACTAATGTAAGAATTCTAGTATGGTCATTTTCTTTCTCAAGAGGAAACAGTTGCCATTAGCATATGTTTTAATCACTGTGTCATTTTGAAAATATTACTGGTTTTCATTTACTTTTTACTTTTTTTTTTAATAAGCTGTTTTTAGTTCAGTGTAGAGAGGGGAGAAATGGAAAAAAAGAGGTGCACTTAAGTTAAAAAAAAAAAAGAATGATGAAGCAAACTTTCTAAACAAATCGGTAATAACTATTGGTATGCAAAATTTCTAAGTGACTAGAAAATGATTACTTTCAAAGTCTATGCAAACTTTCAGTTTACACAGATTTAACATCTTTTAAGATTTTTTTTTTAACTAAACCTTAATTTTTCATTGAGAAGGAATATATGTGGAAGATTTATATATTCTTAATCATTGATAAAACCTCTTGAAGAGATGTCAATAAGAATTTCCACTTTCCACATTCTTTATTCTTCTAAATCTCACATGCTGAGGATTTGAGTCTTATTTTATAGATTGAGGAAGAGTTACATGAGGTTTATTTCTAGTTGTAAATAAGAGCAGTGAGATCTAGCAGTGATTTGCTTTCTTTAGTCTCTTTTAGCAATTTAAATCCACTGTCTCAGATATGTTATTCTACATGGCTATTCATACAGTTTGTTAAAAGAACTTGTTATAAGATTTTGCTGTTGCCACTACTAGTATTTTAAATCTGATTTTGATTGTGGAATATAATCAATTTTTAATTTGCATGAAAAGTGACCTAGACTGTTTTTAATTGTGCAGATTTTGTTAAAACTTTAAAGAAAGGTAAGTATACCTTCATGTGGTCAAATATGGCTGTTCTTTTTAGTCTGATTTCAGGAATACAATCACTGTGAATATGACATTAGCAGCTGCAAAATATTGTAAAAGACAAAATTCCGCTACCAACAAGGGTGACCTCACAAGGCACAGTTCCTAACAATTATCTTGCCATTCAAATCAAAGAAGTGAGATTGCAGTAGAGTGATACATTTATTCTGTAATCTATAAGCAAATCAGAGGGTCACAAGAGGATTTATCTGATGAAAAAGTGATGGAAAAATATACAGCCATGGAAGTCATTACCTTTTCTATAGGGTATACTTATATATATATATATAGCTATACTTTCTAAATAGATCACATTTTTTGCCGTTGCACTTTCTCTCAAAATGTTTCTTTCCAACTTTTAAAAAAGAAAAAAAGAATCAACTGTAATAGCATATGGAAAAATGTACCATGTTAACACCCTAAAATATAAGTCTCTCTGAGATCAGTTTTAAATCCTAGGTATTACTTTCCTATTTGGAGGGAGAAATTACCTTGTATTTTTTCCCATTTTAAGTTTGTCTGTCTAAATATTTTATACTGCTTTCTCTGTAATTATTTTTAAAGTGTTCTTCCTCCACAGTTTAACAGAACCAAACTTGCAGGTAGCATAGAGATATAAACCAACCGAAAATGTATTTTGACTTTGAATGTTAACCTTCTTAAGACAAACCCTTCCAGGAAAAGTTCTGATTCCCTTCAGCTAACTTTTATGAGGAAATTTTAATTTCTTATCAATTTCCCTCCATTATATTTATAACTATTTACTTCAGATAGGGTACAATAACTTCCACTAATAGAACATGTTCTGAAAACACTTTAGGCAAAGATTATGATTCTTTGTTCTCCTTTCTCTTCTAGAATATGATAAAAGGTAATGTTTGCATACTTGTGAGAAGCATTTCCACATTCCTTGTATTAACTGCTCACAAACATGAATCTTAACTGTGTAGTAGATTAGTTTTCACCTTTCTATATTGGTCAAGATTCCTGATTTAAAGAATGCCAGCTTTATTTCTTCTTCAATGAAAACCATCAGTTCTTTCTCTGAAGTCCAGACCTAATTACAGACTCCCTAGTAGGGAGAAACTACGAATCATATTGACTAAAGGCAAACACAATTCCAAGAGAAAAATGTTTTCAGCTTCTACTTATTTATCTCAGTGATAGCCACCACATGCCAGACTGACTTCCACCTTGTTTGTATTGATCCTCAGCCAATTTTCTCATTAGAAAACAAAGAGGTTACAGAATTTCAGCCTTGATGCATTTAAGATAAAAAGCCACATTTTACTACATGGAGGACAATTGAAAATTCTTCAGCAGCAGTTAGAAAAATTTACCTTCTGATTATATCACAAATGTCTTTGAAATTATTTCCGTCTTGCAGAAAAAGTCCTTTTCTACCTGTTATAAAAATTTGGTTTACTACCCATTTTTTAAGAAATAAATCTAAAAATAAAGGTGAAACAAAGGAGAAAAATAGTTTTTATCTTGTTAATTACTGTTAATGTTCTATCAGTCTAATAATCTAGAAACAATGAAGATATTATTTCTGATAATTACAAAAGTTAAAATTTCTCTTTTTTTCAAAATAAAAACAGTGATAAGGGGAGTGAGAGAGAAAGTCAGAAAAGTCAAGAAATGCTTATCATCATAGCATAGAATGACATTTTAAGTTTATTTTAAGGATATTTATCCATAAAAATAATTGACAGACAAAAAGAAGTATTGACTCAAAATAGAAAATGAAAAACTCTAAGAGGGCCTTAAAACCAAAATATATCTAGAGACTTTAATTTTCTCCCCTTTCCCCCCACTCCAAACAAATCTGATTTTGATCAGTAGGTTATCTGTATTTATTAGTTATGATAATATGGATAACTTTGGTTTTTCAGAGATTTTTTTTTTGGTGAATACATTTCTACACTAGAAAAGTAAATAATAGCTCTACATATTAATGCTAATGCCAGCAGAATTAAACAGAGGACTATAGCTTTTGCAATAATAATTCAGCTATATATATGTAAGTACCTAGTCTGCTGCTGCTCAAAATGACAAGTATTATTATTGTATTTTATTTGAGTTCTTAATGTCTTCAGATTTTCAATGAGGCAATGCATCTTTTTGTGCTCATTCACATAAACTCGTTTTCCTGGAAGAAAGTGTAAAAAAAAGAATTACAGCTTCCAGCAGCCATAAGTCCTTGAGACTTGGAATGTATTTGTACTCCAGCTTTCCTAATTTTTCCCAATAAAACTACAACCTTAAATGCTATCTATTTGGGAGTTTTGTCTTAAAACCCGTATCATGTTTCTCAGAAGCTTAGGAACTCAAAAGCCTGAGCCAGCCTGTCTTAATCTGATATAGTCACTCTTGTATCTTTTTCTGAGGCAATGGAAGTGTTGATCTGTTCAGAGGTTTAGACAGTAGGAAACTTATTTTTATCAAGCATATCAGCTAAATTACAAACTTTTTATTTTCAGAGATAACATTAGACTGGAAACAAGAAAGATGCTGTTTGTTTCTTGACCCAGTAATATTGCACTTGCACAGTTGACTAGAATTAACAGCTATTGAACTCCTCTTCTCTCCTTTAGTTATTACTCATTGCTATAGATAAAAGATTTTGTTAACCAATGATATGTTTATCACTAACAAGTCTCTTATTTACTCTGCTTGAGAAGTTAAAGCTAGCAGTGACTTAGACTGTCATTACTGAGGCTAGCAGAAAAAACAAAAAGCATCAACTTAGAGTCAAGTAAAGGTATTTAAAATTCCAATCTAACAAAAATGATCAACTCATAACAGCCAGATTCATGTCATGTAACTGCAGGTAACTAAAAGCTAATTGTCTAATTTAAGATAACCATCCAAGCTCTGCTTGTGCATATAGGTAACACCTTTAAATATCTAGTGTTGTGGGTTATCCTTGACTGGCTGCCAGATGCCCACCAAGCTGTTCTATCACTCCCCCTCCTCAACAGGACAGGGGGAGAAAATAAGATGAAAAAGCTCACGGGCTGAGATAAAGACAGGGAGATTGCTTACCAGTTACTGTCAAACAGGCTCGACTTGGGGAAAATCAATTTCATTTATTGCCAATTGAAAATAGAGTAGGATGGCGAGAAACAAAGACAAAACTAAAAACACCTTCCGTCCACCCCCCTCCCTTTCTTCCCAGGCTCAACTTGACTTCTTTCTTCCTGACTGTTCTGCCTCCTCCCACCTTGAGCAGCACAGCAGGGATGGGGAATGGTGGTTGCAGTTGGTTAACAACAGTTCATCTTTGCCGCTCCTTCCTCTTCACACTTTTCCCCTGCTTCAGTGTGGGATGCCTCCCACAGGACAAGGCCCTTCACAAGCTTCTCCAACATGGGTCGTTCCCATGGGCTGCAATTCTTCAAGAATTGCTCCATCATGTGTCCTCTCCACAGGCTACAGTCCATCAGGAATGGACTACTCCACTGTGAGTTCCCCTGCTAGGTCACAGTTCCTGCCAGAAAACCTGCTCTTGTGTGGGCTCCTCTCCACAGGCCACAGTTCCTGCCAGAAGCTTGCTCCTGTATGGGTTGTTCACAGGCTGCAGCTTCCTTCAGGACGTCTCCACCTGCTGTAGCGTGGGGTCCTCCACAGGCTGCAGTGTGGATATCTGCTCTGATGTTTTCCTCCATGCGCTGCAGGGCGAGAACATGCTTCACCATGGTCTATTCTATGGGCTGCAGAGGAACCTCAGTTCCAGCACCTGGAGCACCTCCTTTCCTCCTTCCTCACTGACCTTGGAGTCTGTAGGGTTGTTTCTCTCACAGCTGCTGTGTAGTGTTTTTTACCCTTCCTTAAATACGTTTTCATGAGACACCACCAGCTTGGCTGATGGGCTCAGCTCTGCCCTGTGGTGGTCTGTTTGAACTGGCTGGAACCGTGTCTGTCTGGCATGGGGCAGCCCCTGGCCTCTGTTCACAGAGGCCACCCCTGCAGCATCCCTGCTGCCAAAACGTTGCCATGTAAACCCAATACATCTAGACATGTCTAGAGAGAGCCTTATGCCATTCCAGGATAAGTCTCAGTGACAGTTTAAAAAAGTGTCTCAGGGCTAAGTTGAGCAAAGAGGAATAGTTTAGCCAGAGCAGTTTACCTCAGTGTGATCAGGTGTTAAATGATGGTACGTTGTTTCTGAATTAATCTTGGGAATATTTGATCCTCATGAAACTAATAGCTCCATGGATAATTCAAACGGCACACTCAAAGGTAATCTTGAAGTGATTAGGTTTTGGCTAAATTTGATTAGGGAACTCACTTGCATTTTTGCATAGTTTCCAACAAATCAAGTTTTTTGCTTAGTTCTGCTTTGCCTCATTTTTCCTAAATCCAAAATACAAAGTAAAACTCAAGACGCTTTCATCCCCAGGTGTATAGAATAATAATTAAACAATGCTTTCAGAAGCCTCTATAAAGCAAACTCACCAGCTTCTTACTTTCATAGAGTTATGGTTTAAAGAAAGTTTTAGAATTTATTTTGTCTTCAGAAACTCTACAAAGTGACTGATGGTGTTGCAGCACTTTGGTAAGCAGCATATTAGTCACAATGAAAGACTACTATCACAAATAGTCAAATCAGTGAATTACAGCCCTAGTGGAATTATACAGGAACTTTGATACATACCTGATCAAAAAGAGACCTTTCTCTACTTTTTTTCCCTAGTTTCTTTTAAATTGCAAGTTTTTGAGCAATTGATGGGTGAGTCTTTATAAATGTTCTCCTGGACTTTGTTCAGAAGTTCAAACCAGCCTGGGAGCTAGGAGAGACACTTGATGAAACTTTAAGACCTTGAAAATAAAAGAATATTTTCTCAAAGTTTTATAAAAAGGTGCCAGGCTCTGTCAAGTATTACAAATACTGTAAGGTTTTAAAGAGGTTATATATAGAGGTTATATTATATTTTGCTTAGAAATATATATTATATATTTGCTTAGGAAAAAATTATGCAGCTAGAAAAACAGAAGAATCAAGCCATTGCCTTATATAACAGCAAGTTCAAGTTTTTTAGGGGAATGCTGCCTTTTGGAGGAGCTTCTGTTGAAACTGTTTTCAAGTGCTCAGAGAAAGAGAAGCATTTATTCAATGATAAGGAAACTGGTCTTTAAAAAGGATCTGGAGATTAGGTTCCAATTGCTATTTACTGCCAAATGCACTGTTAAACTCACTGAAGGATATTTATGAGAAGGACTGTATTTCTGGTTTTACAATATTTTTGTATATTACGAACTTTGAGAATAAAACCTTCAGTTTACTTATGAAAAGTATTCCCTGAGTAAATGGTATACAGAGGTCAAAGTGTATCCTAAAAATACAGTAGGCCCTATGTTTCTTATCATTATCTTGGTAATACTGGCTTATTACAGTCTTATAATCTCAAAGTATGTAGGAAAGATAATAACTCTGCTTTAAAACTTTTATTTTTCCCTTTCTCCTCCCATTCCAATCAAAGCAAAAAGTGGAAAATGAAAAAATGCTTAGAGAATAGTTTTATGTTTGTGCAAAATCAAACCTCACAGTTATATTGCTCTTGGAATTTTCGACTAATTCAACTGTTACAATTTTGTTATCCTTTTCTGTTAACATGGCAGAATTTTCATTTGGGAAAAAAAAAAAAAAACAAAACAAAACCAAAAACAGAACACATTTTTTGATAAACCACTGGCGCCACAAGGCATCTTGCAACTTGTAAATCAGAATGTGGTGGTAACAGTATTATATGAAATCAATTATAATATGTTAAAAAAAAAAAAAAACCACAACCAAAAACCCTGCTGAAATGTCCCTTTATGACATTTGTTCATGCTCATAAGATGTTTTATAGTTTAATGCTCTTTGTGTAGCTGTCTCAGTGCTTATTCACAGCTACATTTCAAGGTCCATGTCAAAGAGGCCTTGATGGGTAATTTTGCATAGAAAAACCCAGAGACTTCACATGACCTCAAATGATATATTGGAGGAAATGTTTCAAAATTACTAACCTCCTTTTACTAGTTTTTTTCCAAGAAAACAATCTGTTCTTTAATCCTGACAGACATTTTTAATTCACCCTTTCCCTAACTTAAGACAAAAAGGCCACACTGACAGGCCTGATATCTCAGCATCATATCTTCTAATGGCATCCTTTTATGCATCTCCTTCCACAGACTGAATGTTGCTTCATCATTTCTCTACTTTTTCTAGTATATAGCAGTTTTACAGCAAAAGTATGAATACTAATAGCTGAAACATCAGTCTTGTTAACCTTGGTGGTAAAATTCTCATTGACTTCAGTGTGATAATATTTCTCTCATAGCTGGCTTTCTTAGAAACATTTTGAGAGACACAGATTGACCTTTTTCCTCCTTCTCTTCCTACAGAAAACTTGAGCATTATTTCTTTAATCTTTTAGTTTATATCTTCAAAATTGTCCAGTATATTTTGCAATCAAATAGTCCATTGAAACATAAACATAGTTCCAAAAGTAAAACCCCTCCTTTGCTATCAAAATAATCAAGTTAAACTGAAAAGTATGGTTATTTCTCCTGCTCTAATGAAAAACAGCAAATGGAGTTACATGGGTTAAATTTATGATGTGTAAACTGAGCTCTTATTTTCAGCATACCAAAAATATCGGTCATATATGTGTTATCTTACACTCAGCATTACTTCAGATGGAAAGAAACTGGTGTAGAAGATCACAAAGGAAAAAGATGCAATAAAACATATGATTGTCTTCCATGAAAATAAATGAGGTCATTACTTCAAACCATACTGATGGGTTATAAGCTGATGATTTAGACAAAAAATAAGAACAAAAAATTATTAATAGAGAATTCATACATACTGTTAATATACCTTTTGATGCTGACATCACATAAAAATATTTTGCTACAGAACCTGACATTCACACAAGAGGAAGAAGTCTAATAAATTGTATTCAGGAGTCTAAAACACCTTTCATTATGACCTTGAAACTCTACAACCAAAGATGACCAAAAAAAGCTGAGTGTTCCTTGGAAATATTTGTTTTAATATTTAAAAACAGTTGTAGTATAAAAGATGATCTAGATTAACATGTAACATTTCATGAGCTCTTCTTGTCCTCTACTCACTCAGCTTCACCTTGGTTCAGTTTGGATTTCTATGCCTTCTGGTATGGTACAATCTCTGTATATATTTGTTCAGGAAGCATCAGTTCTTCAGGAGGGTCTTTTTAATTTCCTGAAGAGAACATAATTAATAACAACTTCATTACTACATACAATGAAATACAGCATAGTTGACACAAAATAATGCATCATGTTTGAGAAGTATTGTTACGTCCTTATTCCACTAAGGTAGAAAGGATAAAATTAAATAACAGAAATCAACTTTGGTTAACAGATTGTAAAGTTACAATTAAGAGAGTCTCCCTACTGAACTTTAATTCTAAATTATTTGGAGATATCCAGAGTTATCTTTCGTTCTTATTTCTCTATAATAATTTTTTATGTTAGATAGATAGATACATTTTTTCTGTGTTTCAGAATGGCTTGATGTTGCATTACTTTGATTTTTGAGATAATGCTTAAATTTTTTACATATGAAACACATGAACAATTTGCTTTATATCTTGCTTTGCACACACACACTCTTAATGACTTGCTTGTAGGTGGCTAGGGAAAGAGCAATGCTTTTGTTTAAACTCTTCCTGCTATCTACAGTGAGCCACACAGGTGCTAAACAAGGCCATATTGCTTTATCAGTCTCCTTTTGTTGCTGGTAAACACGTAGGTGAAAATAAAGTATGTTTTCTCCTACTCTGACATGTTGACTGGGAACTAGTCCTCCACATGCTCTGATAACATGAAACAGCTTGAATATTGCTCAGTCAACAGCATTTCTCAAAACACTTCAAAAAATAAGTCATCAAACACTATTTTGGGCCCATTAAGGGGGGAAAAAAAAAAAAAAAAAAAGCTCTTCTTTCAATATGCAAAGTGATACTCATAGGTTATTTCCAAAATTGACTCCATTTTCCTTTTTAAGGAATCCAGTTCATTTTCAAAGCCAGCCACACAGTGATGGAAATAGAGGAAAATTGCAGCCATTAAGCGCAGACAGGAAATGTGTGCACCAGCTTTAGCTCAACATGAAAATTAAATCCAAACTGCTACAAACTAGGTCTGGGTTTTAATGTTAATTGTTCACATGCCCTCAATACAAATTATTCAGACGAACGTACTGCATTAGCCAAGCCTGTCACTTCTACAATTTTTGTTGTTGTTGTTTTGTAAATGCCATCTCATTTTGTGTCCATTTGAGAATTTAGGTAAGCTGCTTTAGCTGTAAGAAAGTTCTGAGCATAACATTTAAGGCTGCTGCAGCAGTTTCATGGATCATTAACAATTTGCTAATATTGTTTTAGCTTGCAAATTAGTGCAGCTTAGTGACTAAGGAAAGGTTCCATAGCTGTCATCAGTCAGACTAAAATTCTTCATGCATGAGATGAAAAACGATTTTTAGCCTTTGAGGCTCAGACAGCAATTACTGTAAAAAAAAAAAAGAAAAAAAAAAAAAGGAAAAAAGTGGGGGTGGGGGAAGGAGTGAAGGGGAAAAAGAAAGCTATATAAAATGCTGTTAGCAATTCTATTAAATTTATTTCTTGTTGCACTAGAAAAGAACTAACACATGCTGTGTAACCATGCCTTAGCTTCCTGCTATATTAATGAAGTGACCAAATTTAGAGGGGGAAAAAAAGAGAACCTTTCCTAGGAAATGGCAAGAGATTAGTGAATAAAGAAAGAGAAAAAACAAAACCAAAACAAACCCACACCCAAAACCTGGGAGTTTAGAAATATATTTCCTTCAGTCATAGCCCACTCCTTTTATATTTGCTCTTCTTGAACGTTTGAGTGACTGAGTTTTGTTCACACGGATGCTCACAGAAACCAAATCCTTAACTTCCATGCTCTAGTACTCACAGACAGCAAATTTTAAACACTGTGTACACACACCTTCATGGAAGAAGAAAATGTCAGGCTTCTCAGATTCTCTTGGCATAGACCTACAGCAGTACAGTTAGGAAGCCAACAAGCAGTTCTTGGGGGCCACTCAACAACTAAGTGCAAACTCTGTTACAACTGAATTTCTTCAGAGCAACTGGCAGTTTCAGTCCACACAGTGTGAATGTACAGCTCACAATGGGGTTTCCTTGCCAGCCTCTCCAGCAGAGCATAGGGCAAGGACAGAAGCATTATAGAGATCAGCAAGGCAGAAACTCTAGTGAGTTATGCTACTCTAGCATAACTAGCTAGTGTTAGCTAGTATGCGATCAGTGTCAACCTTTACTTACACCAGCAAAAAAATAGATTTCTCATCAGGTCGTTTTTCATTTTGTTTTTAACCAAGCCCTCTCACTCCAAAATATTTTCCTCTCATCTATCATCTTTAAATTCATTCAAACTCTTTTCTTATTGCCTTCTCTGCATACCTTCTTGCAGCTGTTTCCAGTTTCACACTTTCACAAAACTTCCTATCAAATCTTCTCCTTTCCTGTTGCTCTCCTCTGTCACTTCTAGTATCTGTCTTGATCTGGTCTACCTCATTGTAGTTCTACAGTCCTCTCTTTCAAATATTTCACTTCTTTATGGAAGCTCATAAACTCTACCCATCTATATACAAACTGCATTAAAGAAATAAAGAAAGTGCAATATAAAGTGACAACAATATCATTGTGATAATACCTTTTGTCTTCTTCAAACTACATAATTCTCTTTGTATCAGGGATTGTACAGGTTGTTTTTCACTTGTCAATCAGAAATGCATGCAGAAAAGGGCATGTGCCTATACAGCAGCCATTGCAGTTCTCACCTGTGTTTAGCTTAAAATCCTGGTGTCTCTGGTAGAGAGCTGGGGCATTAATCGTTGAACAGGCATCATTGTAGTGCCATCATATTTTGTAAAGTTCTGTCAAGGCCACAGGGAAAAAAGGCCTAAATTTTCGAGTTTATCAACATGCTTTTCAGGATCAGAGTCTATGGTGTCCTTTATGTTTAGGAAGGAATAGAACTGAAGTGTCAGACATATCCATAAGACTCCATAAACAATCCATAACTCAGTATTAGTAATCAAGATCACGCATAAACATGGGAAACATTGAGACAGAACACTATTTTATCACTGTATCACAAGCTAGAATCTTAAGTTGATCAATATTTCCTAAAAAAAAAAAAAAAAAAAAAGAAAGAGACTAGTGTAACCAAAAATAAGAAACTTTTAAAATATCCTTTTTTAATGTTTCTTTTTGGGCCTATGTTTACAAGACATTGACTCATTCCACTTTTTCCTGCCTTCTAAAATATTTTAGTTCTGTCTGTTTTCCAAGTGTGTCAGATGGGTTATCTGAGGAACAGAAAACATATCATGTAATTTATGTGATGAACCAAACCTCAGAACAACTCTTTTTTGTTGGACAATTGCAAAATTGTTACAGTCAATCAGTACAGTAAGAAGCCAGAGACAAAGAAATGGACAAACAAGTTTTGTAAGCAAGAAATAAAAGTTTTGATAAGTAATTTGATAGAAATTATTTGCTTAGCTTTGTTTTAAGATATTAATCAATTTAATAAGGTAGTAATTAGATTTATCAGACAGAAAAATTTGATTAACCATTATTATAACAAGGCTTTCAGTCAGTGTCATTTTTTTAAAAGACATATTTTAGAATGGAGAAAAAAAAATACCAGCTCTGATTTCAAATTCAGCTTAACTTAATGTGAAAGGAATGATCTTCTAATTAAGTAGTGCCACCAAAATGCATAGTTATCTATGCTACATCTATGTCAAATAATGCTGATTAATACATGGAGTTAGAATCTTATGCTTGTCTTAAGTTTTATGCTAAAGACTACTCGCAGTTGACTTGATGGTGATCTGATCTGAATTCTCTCAGTGCCAGGAGGCACACAAAGCGCGAACATCGTTCTTCCACTTCAATCAGTCTGCGGCTGTGTGCTCTGGAGTCCCAAGGGCCACAGCGCAGTCTTCTGTTGTTTTTTTCCTCAAGACATGACCGATCCAGTTCCATCTCCTCCTCCTCACTTTGTTACTGATTTTCTCCATCTCCGAGTTGATGCTCATCGTTTCTGCAACTTTTTTTTTTTTTTTTCCGGGAGGAGGTAGTTGGCCTCCTGCCCAACCCCCATGACTTGGAGGGCCAGTGGTTTTTCTGTCAGGGTGGCCTTCCCTTAGGCTGCGTTGGTTCGCGGCACCTTCTTCAATTTTATCCGGTGCACCCTCCAGAGAGGGATCCCCTATCCACCACCCAGGGGACGCGCCTTCTAGCCGTGCAGCCCCAGCCGAAGGTGACTTGATGGTACACAACATAATCATGGCTGTCATGTCACAACTGGCAGATGTGAAACTGAATAGATCTTCATCTTTGTACCAAAAATTTGCAGTACCAAGAAGTTTGGTGAACTTTTTAATTAAAATATTGGTCTAGTTTCTCTAAGTGATTAATTTTGAATCCAGAAACAATAAAAAAAAAATACTGGCACTTACTGGACCAGTGAGGAGCAATATATAAAATAATGTTTCAATAAAGATTTTAACTGTTTTTAATACTGTCATTTTAAGATAGTTATATGCAAAAGAGCCTGTGAAATCAAGTGATTGCATTTTAACATTTCACCTTGACTGCAGTAAAAAATTACAGTATAAACAAGAATCTTAATATGCCAAAAAGTTTAGTTAATCATATTCTACATTTCAGAAAGTCTTAAACTGTACATAGGTAACATATAGTTTCTTGGTATGTTAAATGTTAATCACAATATAAGCCATATATATATATTTCTAATTATGACATTTATAATCAAATTATCCAACAGAACAGTTATTACAGTTAGATTTATTTTATACCCCTATTGTATCTGAACAACATAATGCAATCCATCAATCAAAAAAGCAATAATTTATTTCTGTTTCTTTCCATTTATAAGGACATTTTTTATCAGCTTGACAAAATGAGTTATGAGTCCTATTTTTCAGACTTCACTTTCCTTTAAAATTAATTTAGGAACATCAGATACCTAAAATTAAAAATAAAAAAAGCACTTCTCTCTAAATATTTCCAAAAGAGTGCCTTTTACTTGTTGTATTTACTAATTGTCATGGTTTAACTCCAGCCAGCAACTAAGCACCACACAGCTGCTCACTCACTCCCCCGCACCGGTGAGATGGGGGAGTGAATCAGAAGGGTGAAAGGGAGAAAACTCATGGGTTGAGATAAGAACAGTTTAATAATTGAAGTACAATAAAATAGAATAGTAGTAATAGTAATAATAATAATAACAAGTAATAATAATACAATAATAATATACAAAGCAAGTGATACACTGTATAATTGCTCACCACCCGTTGATGATGCCCAGCATGGCCCTGAGCAGCGATCACTACTCCCCAGCTAACTCCCCCAGTTTATATATTGAGCATGACATCATATGGTATGGAATAGCCCTTTGGCCAGTCTGGGTCAGCTGTCCTGGCTGTGCTCCCTCCCAGCTTCTTCTCCACCTGGCAGAGCATGAGAAGCTGAAAAATCGTTGAGTAGTGTAAGCGCTACTTAGCAACTACTTAGCAACAACTTAGCACTACTTCTTAGCACTACTTAGCAACAACTAAAACATCAGTGTATTATCAACATTATTCTCATCCTAAATCCAAAACACAGCACTACACCAGCTACTAGGAAGAAAATTAACTCTATCCCAGCTGAAACCAGGACACTAATGTAATAAATCCAGTGTTCTGTTTCACCTAACAAGAACATGGTATATGTTCTAGTAAAATAATTTATTTTGTAGTCAATATATCTATTATGGGGCATAAATCTTTGCTTTCAATAAATAAATAATGCATATTTATACATTCAGTGCAAGGAAATAATAATAAAAAAAGAATATGAAGTTCTTTAAATATATTACAGTTTTCCAAGTTAATATTTCAGAAAATGAGTTGTCGAACATTTCATTCAACAAGTGTCAATGAAAACATCTAAAATGGTAATCAGTAGAGGGGTTTTAATTTTATCTCTGGGTTGTACCATTTCTCTTTTTCTATTGTCAGACACATTTATTTATTTATTCCTTTTCATGTGTTTGTTTATTTAGTGAAAAAGATTCCATTCACATCTAAATTATTACACAACTCTAAACTTCCAGCATAGCAGCCATGGTGAGCACTGATGAATTAGAAAAGAAAAAAACCCTTCATTTACAATACGTTAACTTTTCTCCATGCCATGCAGAATGGAAACTGAATAGAAAACAATAATGTTTCTAATACATTATTTCCCTATGAGTAAACAATTAAGGATGACTCTCATGGAGCAGGTTAAATAAACTGTCTAGTATTTATATGGAAGAAGTGTTTCATAAATAATCTTTAAGTATTATCCTGGTGTATTTAGTTTTTCTGAAGGAGTATAATGAGAAAATTAATCAAAGACGACAAAATTATTGGCTTTCTTGAAAATACTAGTCCAAAGAAAGAGTCTTCTAAGAGGAATTTGTGCTGTTTATAAACCAACTCTTATTCGAATTTTTTACTACTAATGAAAAAATCTGCCTGTTTTCAGGGCTGCACTGATTAGGCATAAACATCAGTAGTTTGACCGTACCAGTCAAAATGTCAATCTAATCAGTATCTTAAAGCAAGGAATCACACCCTTACCATCACACCCATCCAAAACTCTTCTGGCTTTTTAACTATTCTTTTTACTTTCAGCTGGCAAACATCAAAAAGCAAACACCAAGTGAAATTCCAATATAAAATCTATATTATACCAATAAAACATATTTCATTAAACTACTCAAATCATCTGAAACTCACTAGGCTCCTTGCAGTCCTGTAGCAACTATATTCACTAGATCATAATTTCCTTAAAAATAATTTACTAAACGCAATACACTCACCAAAAGAATATTATCAACTGTAAGGAGCGTAGACAATGTCTTTGCTGGCGATACTGCTCTTTTTCCAAAAATCTGGAATAAGTTGTAATCAATTCCTCATTATTCTTTTCTATGCATAATGTGGATGAAACTATATTGCCTAGTGACTAGGAATCTTACTGGTTTTAGCACTGGATAAACTCAGCTTGTATATTGTCAAAGGACGTGTAAATCTCATTAAAGAAAAAAAAGCACAACCAAAGCAAAATAAACTGTCAATTGAAACTGTCATATGTTTAAAGTTTCTTTTTCAAAAAAAACTTCATGCATATTTTAATAGCAAACATAGTCAGTAAAATACTATTTTAAAAATTCAATTTGTCATTATTTAATAATCTTACACTTAATGTCACATATCTTATAATACCCAACAACACATTTAAATTTACATTGCTCCAACTATGCTTACAACACTATTGTGGGCAGAATTACCACAGAGCATTAACAGCTTCCAGCACTCAAAATTTGTTAATGTACTTAATAGCATGCCATAAAAAAAAAACAAACAAACAAACAAAAAAACCCCCAAAAAACCACACACAACCAAACAAAAAACACCTCCTCAAAAAAATCCCCCCAAACAATCACCAACTAAGAATATTATTTTATTTAATCATTGCTAATTATTTATTACAAACATTTTTATAAAAGTAGCTGACAGAGAATCTGGTCTCCATCTCTAATCAGTATTTTAACTGGGCTAAAACTCTGTTCAGAATGTATTTTCAAAATTGATAAACTACATGTCCAAAAGCAGACTAAAAGAGATGAACAGGTTCATTCACTGCTTCCTGGCCAGGAAGAAGGAGGATGCAATTGAGTATCATTAAAAATCTCTTTCTACAGTCATTCTGAAGCTAGAAAGAAATTACACTCTCCTATACTTGCTCTGTGTCTCCACCTTCAAAGAAATTTTGAGGGGTATGGAGGGGTTCTGTGGCATGATAATAAACCTCAAAGAACTAAAAGATATAATGTAAAAAATTCAGGAGCACTCTTTTCCTCATAAGAGGACTGAACATGGATCACGGCTTGAAAAAAGAGTCTTAGGAAGACTATTAGTGACTTACAAAAGAGATCAGTTACTGACAAATGTGGCATATATATATGTGTGGCATACACGTGTGTGTGTATAGATATATATCAGTTGTCAAGTTTGACACTACTGTGAGGGGAGTGTTTAGAAGACTCAAAAATCAGGCAAATTGAAACTAAAATTCATGAAATTAATTAATTAACACTTTGCACTAATGTTTAATTAACACACAAAATATATTACATGCATGCACTTACACTACAGAGCTGATGCTGCCTAGCTATTGCTGATAGGTAGAGTCCTTGAAGGTACTTGGTCGCTGAAGTTGAGGTGAGAAAGCTTCAGAGCTCTTTGGTGAGAGAAGCTGGAACTGATGTGGGCTTGTCTTCTTTATTTTCTGTTTAGCTTCTTCGTACTTGATGGGGTTTTGCTGTTTTCAGCCCTTCCCAAAATAGGACCTCATCTGCTACCAGCACTGCTTCTTTTGATATTAGTTTTGCGAGTCATCTTTTTCCTGTATTCAGCTGGACGCCCTGACTACTTGCAGAAACTTTTATCATTTGTGTGTCTTCTGGGGCAACTATATGTCCTTGCTACTTTGGAGCTCACATACTTATGTATACATTGTGATGGGAATGCCATCAAATTGTTAACAAGTACTTGTATACTGCTGTTGGTCACACTACATTCATACCGTTTTGGTATGTTCACATTTGTAAGCAAATTAATATTTATGTATTTTGTAAGTAAATGAATATGAATTATATCCAGATTTATACAACTATAATTAATAGGTGTCACAGACCTCTGCTTTGGCAACAAAAGAAGAGACAAATGAATGTTCGTTTTACACAATGTTATTCTTTCTTTTCCATATAGGTAAACCAAAAGTCTTTTCTGTTTCACAGTGAGAGGAAACAAATACAGTATATATGAAAATTTGCACATTTATTTGAGTCAGCTTTTATCTCTAATCTTAATGAATTTACCATTCAAGTGATACAAAACCCTGGCCATTGCTTGGAAAACTTCATTGAAATTGTCCATGAGACATATTCTCAGAATATGGAAACTTTGTCAAAGTAATACCACAGAAGAATGAGGATACAGCCCAAAAGGCCCAGAAGTCAGAGGAAATATAGATGAAACAAGCAAACAAACCATAGCTGAAAATGTTACTCGTTAGTTTAATACACTGGCTGAAATGCTGTTATGTCTCCAAATACCAAGACACTGGAAAGTTTGTGCATGATCTGGATTCCATAGAACCACATCAATTTTAACCAAGGAGGACTCCTATCAGGCAGGTCCAGATAAATATTCCCACTCTTCAGGCTCAACCCTAAAAGTTAGATTTGCTTCATCTACCTAATCTCTGCAAATAAGTTAAATTTGCTTCATTTTCAGCCTACATTTCTGTAACAACTCTGAAGTCAAAGAAAGCCAAGGTTAACCAAAGAGTTTACTTTTGGATAAGCATTTAGGCCACTGAAAATCTATGCTATCCTAAAGGCTATTTGTAGCCCTTTCTTATTTCAGCTAATTTGATTGCTACTATACGTTACATTGGGTTTTTTTCCTACACTCTTAACCTGACACAAACCTTCAGCTTTGTGGGCCTGTATGTGAGGTCACTGTGCCTAGCTAGGCCTAGGTATAAGGTGGTTGTCACATCTAATAAACATATTTTATAATAAAAAACCAAAACTAGTTTAAAACATCATGATCTTCTCTGGAAAAAAAAGATATTTTAAAGCCTTCATAAATAACGTGACAAAAAACAAAAGAAGGCATCAAAAATAGGAAACAGACTGAGAGATCTTTGGTAATTTTGTGTGGGGAATGGCAAAGTTTCAAGTCCCCAACCTGACAGATGACAGTTGGGCAAATATGACAGTTTCATTTAGTCTGTCCTTTGGAGCTCTGCTTCTTTGTGTAAATAAAGAAATACAAATTGGATTAGTCAAGTTTTTAAAACCCTACATGAGGAAAACGTTATTTAACTCCGGGATCAGTCAAATGGACAAATAAATATTTAGTTGTACATGCACACAAATTGCCAGCAGGATGAAATACTGAGAAAAGAGATTCCTGATGAATTAGGGCACAAAGCTGAAATGGAAAAAAGAACCTGTGACGGAGGTAGCCTGTGGTCACCAGATGGGTTTGCAGCCAGGACTCTCCTGCGTAGTTATTTTCTTATGCTTTTCAGTTTCAACTAAAACTTTGCTATAAACATCTGAAATAATTTGTTAAAGAAAATCCAGCCTATACTGTTTACTAAGGGCTCTTAATGTATTTTTTTCTGATGAAGAAAAAATGGTTTGTTAGCAATTTTCTGATGACCTTTATATAAGAATAAACACAATGTTTTATAGAATAAAACCACTGATTTACACCTAACCCTGGCTCCCAAGCTTCTCCTATATTTGTAGTCTCAAAGGGAAACAACTGTAAGATCAGATATGTATTCCCTTAAGCTAGGCAAGCATGGTATATATGAAGTATTATTTATTTTGCTTCCAAATGAACACAATAGAAAAGGTGGAATATATCAAGACATGATGTAGCAAAGATCTCCCAGCATTGAAGGTGTATTTGGGAAAATTTGCCAGCTATTTTTTACATATAGGAACTTTCAGTATGCAATGTCTGTTATTTCTGTATCAGTCCAAGGATCAAAAAAAAAAAAAAAAAAAAGGAGAACATCATTTCATACCCAGTTTTAAATTAAATTCAGTGTTCTACAAAGCTATTGATCCAGAAAATGAGCTTTCTACTGACAGAGAACAGCAAACCTATGCTGCTCTGCATGGAAAGGGGAGCCAGGAACTTGAGATCACAGCAGGCAGGCAGGGCAGCAACTCTACCACCAAGGGACATTATTACAGAGTACACATGCAGGAAGAGCAGAGGATTGATGGCAGTGACCAGGGTCAGCCAACAGCCCTGTGATTGCCAGACACATCCTTAGTGACAATGCAGGTCTGAGATCAGGCCAGGAAGCCAAGTCAGCAAGGCCAGGTCAGGGACAGCAAGGTGCAATGCCAGACACAGGCACAGCTGCAACAAAACTCATACAAGGACTTGGGGCAAGGGCCTGAGCTTAAATACAGCTTCCAAGCAAAGGGGACAGAGATCTCAGAAGAGGCTCCCACAGTTCACTCTCATAGCCTATGCATTTTCACAGTGGTTTGATCCCAGGTTACACAGCTGAGCAAAAACAGAGCTGATTTTGAACACAGATAGCCAAACCCCTAGGAATTGGGGGAAGAGGCTGAAGAGCTTGTTAGTTCCCTCAGTGTCCTGATACCTGCATCAGTCAAATTTTTTTCAATCAACAGCAGTTTAAATGCTTTGAAAGCTTAAATCCTCAGCCTTTGGAGAGGACAGGACATTTCACAAAAGCAGAGTACTGCCTCAAGGTCAGTACTGTACAGCCATTTCAGTTTTGGCAGGTACTCAGACTGGAGGGCATAAAAAAATACAAAAATAATAAAACAAATCTAGCAACCAGACTTACACACAAAAAAAAACGATCACAAAGGTGGGGTTTTTTAATACAGTTTTGAAGGATCCTACTTTAACTTGCATTGCAGATATGAAGAGCTGGGAAATAGAAGTGTAAGAGTTCCATTTATCTAGTTGATTTGCCATCTTTTAGCCAGAAGAAAGAACTCTTCCAACTGTTTCAGTAACACTTTCAAAATACTGTAATGCATTTAAACTCTTTCAATGAAATTTGATTATAGCTGCTTGTTTAACAGTTCTACCAAATTGTGAATCCTTTTCTCAAAGCTTATAAACAAAATTCATGACAAAAATTAATACAAATTCTTCACTATATTTTTTACACTCAAGAATCTTTTACTTTACAGATGGGTAGATGTTAAATTATGGCACAGGAAACCTCTTTATTTCCATATTCCTTTACCACTTTAAATAAGAACCTTCCTTAAGCTCAAGTTTAGGAAGGAATGATTTTTCATCTTTGGGAGCTGGGAAGCAGACATAAAATTTCAATAGCGCATAGAAAAGTGTTTCCTTAAATGTCTACTGGTTCATGTGGAGTATAACTAACATAAGTTGTCAGACTCCTTTTGATCTGAGAAGGATTTTTTCTTTCTGCTAAGTTGACTTGGACACTATTGCGTTTTGTTCCCTCCTTATCACAATACAGAGATCTTGTTTGTCACCTGGACTGTAAATTTCATTGATCATACCACATAGCTTTCTACCCTAAGGTTATTGAGTTTGAGCACTACCATCATGCATCTCAAATCTACATATTGTAAACTTTATTTGCAGTATGTATTTATTTCATCCATTCAGACAAGAGGTGATGCTCTAGTGTTTCTTCCCCTTCACAGTAACCTGCAGACAAGTTTATTGAACTATTTTAAAAACAGAAGGGATTAAATATAGCCAAAGCATTTCAAAATAGTAAACTTATAAAAATTAAAGTCTGCAACACTGTTTCAGAGCATTGTTTCAATTGCTGTGAATCTGTGATTTCTGGTTGTTGTTAATGATGTGGAAAGAGTATGTGATGAGGTCTAATGTCAGACCACTACCAGGTGCTACGAATTATGGAAGGAAGAGTTACCTACTTTGAACCATTTATTGTTAAATAATATCCAGCCTGCTTCAACTGTATTCATAATAGCCTCATTTTTACTTACGACACCTAACCGGATAAGGAATAAAGCCATTGAGGTCAATACATTTGAATTAACATTAATCAAAGTAAATGAAAAGAAACACAATTTTTTTTTTCCATGTTAAAAAAAATAAAAAGATAGTAAACATAGGTCAAAGTATAATGAAAGTGGTTTGGAGAGCTACATTTTTTCAATTTTTTTCCAGAACTAGCTCCGCTTCAGGGATATGAAAACTATTTTGATGGAAATTCAGGTCCACATTACATTTCTACAGAGTAAATCCAGAATCATACTGTCATATTCGTGAACAAAAGACAACAAAACGACCTTTGATTTTCTACTCCTGTAATCATATCTGTAGAAGCAGATTAGGAAAATTTTGCTTCTGCAAATTAAATGCAGATGAGCTAGCTGCAGAAGGAAGGAACAAGGCACTAGAGAATCAGACCTATAGTCCACAAAAGGGATCTTCAGTAACTGCCCAACATTACAGAATTCCATCAAGGAAGGAAGAAGTGGTTTGCAAACTACTAGGAACATTTTCCACCATTTAAAAAAAACTAAACCACATCATTTGTGGTAAAACTTCTTATATATAGACCTAATCTTCACTCTTTAGCAGGTTGCTGACCATTTAGGAGAACATTAGAAGTAGTCATAGTAATTCGGCTATTTAAGTTGAATCTCTCCCTGCTAAGTTAAATCCCCCCCATTAACATAATCAACTTAGACCAACTCCCTTGAATTTGAAAATGGTATAGCTTTATGCTTAGTTCTGTGTTCAGTGATGTAGCTACAAGCTTGAAGACTACATGAGAATTTCAGATACTGAATTTGTGAGCTTCTCATGTTCCCAGTTTCTGGGAACACAAGATGCTTTGCTAGAGATACTTTTCCAGTACAAACCAAAGACGTTGCAATCGCAACTAAACTGCCTCCGATATATTTATTTTTCTTATCCTAACTGGTTTCTGAGTTTTCACTAATTTACTCGTTTTTACTGTGAAAGTTTCATCATACTTGCAAGTTTGGAATTGATGATGTGGGTGGGATCAGGACTGAATTTTGTATTAGTTCCCACCAAAGAAAATGACACTTGGTAGCCTCCTGTGTTGTCTCCTGCCCTTGGCCCAGGACCCCTTTTCATCCCCCTGGTGCTGTCAGTCCCTGCCCCAGTGATGCCATAGCAGGGCCACAGGACCATTCCTGGTTGGCCTTGGCCTGTTTCCAGCCCCATGGAGATGTCCAATGCCCCCAGCTGTCCCCTGGCTTGCTCTGTGCCCTGCCTGGGGGCAGTCAGAGCAGGAACTCCCAGCCAAGGCCCATTCCACTGCCTTTTGGCCCTGGCTGCAAAGCCCTGCCCTGACACCCGATGTGGAGCCCCCTTGTCCCCCAGCACCAGGCCCAGGAAAGCCACCAGCTCTTGCAGTGCCCTGACACAAGACAGCAAGCTTTAGCTTTTCCCTATAATGTTCTGATGAGAGGGGACTGATATTTGAGTTCCTTATGCGTATTCTGTTTGGTGACTAGAGGTACGTCATAGCATTTATGTTATGATGTAAATAACTACTTGTAATATATACCTTTTTCATGTACAATATTTTGTCACTGCTTTCAACACGGAGTTAAGCAAATCCACTTAGATTTTCAGGATCTCATTGGGGTTTCTTTGGCTGGGCTGTGCCTAACACTTTTGTCAGGCACAATTCCTCAAGCAGGTCTTTCAAGGGAAGTAATGCTGGCATCAAAGAATGCCAAAACAGGTGGTGGGTTATATTTTATTTTATCACTTCTTAGACATGTGGCACCATTCATGGGTTAGCCATCTTGCATTCTGAATTAGATCAGAATTGGAATTAGTCATATTATTGACAGTCAGTATTCAAAGTATTCAGTGGAGCTGGTTTTCTTTACTTTCTTTTTTTCAGCGAGTTATCTATTTTAAATACCTACTTTAGGATTACTGGCTTAGCCACATATGCACTTACATACACACACATACACATGAAGACAGGAACAATAAATCCCACCAGGCATGTCACAGTATAGATAGTATCCTATTCTCAATTACCCCAGACTTTTCTGATCAAAGATATGTCAGGAGGAAGTCTCACCTTTTAGGTTAGATTTCTTACAGTCACAGGTAGAAGGCACAGTCCTGCAGCATGACTTTGATGTGAGTGCTCTACAAAGACAGAGAATAAACCAATTTTATCTTTAAGATTCAGAATTTCCTTAGGGAAATTGCCCATATGACACATTTTTCCCTCTGTACACTCTCTCACTGCTTGCCTAGGTAGTTCAAACCTGAGTCTGTCCCAGTTCTGGACAACACAACACAAGGGTCCCCAAACCTGAGCATAAACCTCATTTGGGTCACAGTAGAGAAAGTATGCTGCCTGAATTTGAGATTCTGAGTTGAGTTGGAAATCCTGGTGGCTAGGAGCAAAATCATATGAAACTTTTTCCTTAAAGATAAGGGCTTTCAAACTGAGGCGGCATTCTTACCTAGGCACTCCCCTGATAAGAAGTCTGCTTTAATTAACTGCAACAGAAGATACTTCCTAATCAGTTTAAGAGAAAAAAAATCAAAATAAATCTTGTTGAAAAGGATACAATATCAGCACGAGTTCTTACCTTACTGCAATGTCGTGGTTTAACCCCAGCCAGCAACTAAGCACCACGCAGCCGCCCGCTCACTCCCCACCAGTGGCATGGGGGAGAGAATCGAAAAGGTAAAAGGGAGAAAACTTGTGGGTTGAGATAAGA
The DNA here is from genome assembly GCF_965183815.1 of Platalea leucorodia. Classification (NCBI taxonomy): domain Eukaryota; kingdom Metazoa; phylum Chordata; class Aves; order Pelecaniformes; family Threskiornithidae; genus Platalea; species Platalea leucorodia. Next base: position 108,248,300 of record NC_138826.1, read on the forward strand.
ACAGTTTAATAATTGAAGTAAAATAAAATAGAACAGTTAAATAAGTAAAGCAAAAGCTGCGCACACAAACAAAGCAAAGCAAGGAATTCATTCACTGCTTCCCATCGGCAGGCAGGTGTTCAGCCATCCCCAGGAAAGCAGGGCTCCATCACGCGTAATGGTTACTTGGGAAGACAAACGCCATCACGCCCAAATGTCCCCCCTTCCTTCTTCTTCCCCCAGCTTATATACTGAGCATGACGTCATATGGTATGGAAGAGCCCTTGGGCCAGTCTGGGCCAGCACTCCCCTTGGCTGTGCCCCCTCCCAGCTTCTTGTGCCCCCGGCAGAGCAGGGGAAGCTGAAAAGTCCTTGACCAGTGTGAGCACCACTTAGTACCTATTTAGAGACAGCTTAGCACTACTTAGCAAGAACCAAAGCATCAGTGTATCATCATCGACATTGTTCTCATCCTAAACCCAAAACACAGCCCCATACCGGCTACCAAGACGAAAATTAACTCTATCCCAGCTGAAACCAGGACATGCAATGGTTCACTTTAATCCCGTCTTAATAAAAACTGATACAACTTCCTTATTTATAAAACTGTAAGGAAATGTAACTGGGAAAGACATTAAAATTCATGAACTGAAACTTTTAAAGCTGATTAGTCATTTCATACCAACATCTATTAATTTCAAAGAAAAATTGATTACACTGTTCTGAAATTGTTAGTCAACACACCTAGAACCCTGTGGTGGTGTTATGACAGCCACTTTAAAGCCAAGGAAAGATTTATTTGCTATATGCTTGAAAAGGTCAGAGAGAAAAGTACTTACACAAGGACAATGCACACAGTTTTATATAAATACAAGGTAGTAAGTTCAAATATTTGCCCAAATAGAAATAACTCTGACCTGTCATTTTTAAAATGACCTTCCCATTAAAAGAGCATACCAAAGTATTTGTGATGAATTTGAAGAGGCAGTAATTCAGTTTTTCACATAGACCAGTGAGACTGGGCATGTTTCACTCAGATTGGTTTGTTAAATATTTTATAGATCAGTTTTCTGCTTCTATTGAATTGAAGTGTAATCATCACATAATATTTTCTTTACTGTCGAGGAACATGTCAAGAAGCTTTTTATATTCAATTATTTATTTCTAGGGTAAGTAATTTATTCATCAGCATCACTTGGTTACTGTACCTGTCTTCAAGAGCAATTTTAGTTGATGTAATCTGACAGAACTGTTATGATGAATCAACAAACCTGGCAATCTGAATAAAATAATCCTTAATGTTAGCTAGTAGAATTTATCAATTGTTGCTTGTCTTTCATAGAACAAAACAAAACAAAACAAAAACCCAGCCTCATACAGAAAACCATAACTTGTCACTGATTTAATTGCTCATAGCAATACACAAAAGCTGCTTATTACAAGAGATATTTTCAGCGTATTATGATTATACTGTGTCTGGATGGAATGGAGTTAATGTTCTTCATAGCTTTAGATTTATGCCTAAACCAATGGTGATAACACACCAACGTTTTGGCTATTGCTGAATAGTGCTTGATGACAACAAGGCTTTCTTTTTTCTCACTCTGCTCAACCTGCCCCTTCAATAAGTAGGCTGGGCATGGGCAAGAATTTGGGAGGGGATACAGCTGGGACAGCTAACCTGAACTGACCAAAGGGATATTCCATACAATAAGACATCCTGCTCAGCAATAAAAACTGCAGGGGAGGGTGTCTTCCAGGGTAGCTGTTGCTCAGAGTTTGGCTGGGCATCAGTCTGCCATCAGAGGTGGTGAGTAATTGTCTTTGCAGATTTTTTTCCAGCCCCTCATTCTTTCACTTATTAAACTGTCCTTATCTTGGCTTATGAGCTTTCTTGCTTTTGCTCTTCCTTTTCTCTTCCCCAGTCCTGATGAGGGTGGGGGTAGGAGTGAGGGAGCAGCTATGTGGGTGCTTTGTGGCTGGCCAGAGTCAACCCACCACAATGATATATATGCACACAGGTATTAAATATCTATACCAATATTGTAAATCACATTTTGATTACTCTGTACTTTGATCATGCAACCACATACAGACCTGTCTTAATAAACTGTTTCAGCCAGATATATCCACAAGGCCTCTTGAGCTGGTGTTTTGGAGATATGCCTGCTCACTGATTAACAGGACACAACAGGATGATCTAACTATCATTGCATGTATCCTGCTCTGCCTTACGGAATATCAAGGTATTCACACATCAGGTGAGTCTAGGTCAACTGGCATCTCAGCTGAGCAAACTCACATCCCTAGACCATCCCAAAGCCACACTATCATACATACCTCTTTGATATTAAGGTAGTAGAGTCCATAAATAATTCAAAACAATATCTAGATTACTTTGGCTTCTAGTCTGTTCTAAACCACAATCCACAGAGCTGCCAGCTGCAACACTTCACAAACTATGTGTTAGACCCTGAAAATTATTAGAATGTCTCACAAATGATAAAAATGGTCTTCTAAAAATTACATTTGGTACATTTACCTTTTTGTTCTGAATATATCATGTCCATGGATTCATGCTCTGCCCTCATGGGACGTATAAATCTAATTTAAAAAGTAAAACCTAAAATCTTTAAAAAAAAAAAAAAAAAAGAAGTAAGTGAAATTTTAAACAGGAAATGAAACAGAACGAAACTTCACATAAAATCACAAAATTGATGTCATTGTGCTTATACATGAGTTAGTCCAAAAAACATTCAAATTAAATTACCACATAAACTAATGTTTAGAAAAGACAAGAAAAACTGAAAAAAAGCAACTTGGAAATTAGATAGAGCTTTTTAAGGCATTCTTCTAAGGAATTTAAAATAATTCCTTTTAAGGAATATTTATAGTTTTGCATTTTTGTACACTTCTAGTTTTAAATATTTGAATACAATATATCTCAAGACAGTAAGGTTTAGAAACTATTTGACTGTTAAGGATGTCAGTCAGATTTTTAAATCTCTCTGAAGAAAATAATACAAGGTTTCTGAATAATTTTGCATACGTTAAGTATAATTCTCCTCTGCCTCTCCTTGTATGCTTGTAACATTTGTGCAAAACTAATGAAGAGTGGCAATATAGAACATTCGTATACTGCTTATATTTTTTCCAGTTGTACCAGCACACTAATTTGCAAGTCAAGAGATATCCTTATACAAAGTTCCACACAATAATTTTCAGCGTCTATAGCTCTCCAATTACAATGAAGAATTTGCTTATTTCTAATTGTTTTTCATCAATATGAAAATCAATTAATCAATATGACCGGTTATCTATGAAGACCATGCATTTTTGTTCACAAAATGTGGCTGCAGAAGTATCAAACATATTCTTTAATAGGATTCGAACATATTTCTCTATTAAAAGAAATCAAAGTTACTCTTCTGGTTACACTTCTGATAATGATCTACCTTCAATCATATAGGTTATATAGGTGAATATATAAAACTAATATTTTATTCTGTGTAAAGCATTTTAAAAATCTTGATCTTTGAATATGTTCACATAATCTTTTATAGACTGACTTACTCTTCCTGCAATGTAAATTTGTGGCCTCTCTCTGCCCACGATCCAACTGAGTTGGAGAAGGGCCATCTCCAAAATGGAAGTCAACATAAATTGTCATATGGAGGTATCCTGCCCTTACTCTCTCATTTAACCCTCCAGCTTCCATCCAACTACCATGAAACTATGCTACAGGACCAGTGAAAACTCAGATATAGTTGCCTGAGTTTGACTGACAGCTGCTATTTCAGCTCACTGTTACTACATGAAAGGAGCACAGTGGGGCAATGTTCCTCTGGCAAACAAACTGCAGTTCCAGAGACTGAGATTGCTAATTGGAAACCATAATGACAACATTTGCAAAATGGCTGTGTGGACATACCACGGTAGATAATAACCTCTAAATGTTTACTGTAAGCCTGTAACTGTATTTCTTTTACATGCCAAGAGACATAGGTGGAATCATGTTTCCAACAACAAAGGTAATTTTTGCATTTTTGTGATTTTGTCATGGAATCCATGATTTCATAGAATCATGGAATCATTAAGGTTGGAAAAGACTTCTGAGATCATCAAGTCCAACCGTTAACCTAACTGCCTGGTCCACCTCTAAACCATGTCCCTAAGCACCACATCCACATGCTTTTTGAATACTTCCAGGGACTGTGGTTGTACCACTTCCCTGGGCTGTCTGTTCTAATGCCTAACCACTCCCTCTGTGAAGAAATTTTTCCTAATATCTAATCTAAATCTCCCCTGGCACACCTTGAGCCCATTTCCCCTCATCCTATCACTTGTTACTTGGGAGAAGAGACTGACTCCCACCTCGCTACAGCCTCCTTTCAGGTAGTTGTAGAGAGCAAGAAGGTGTCCCCTCAGCCTTCTCCAAACTAAACAACCCCAGCTCCCTCAGCCGCTCCTCAAAGGACTTGTTCTCTAGACCCTTCACCAACTTTGTTGCCCTTCTTTGGATACGCTCCAGCACCTCAATGTCCTTCTTGTAGTGAGGGCCCTAAAACTGAACACAGGATTCGAGGTGCGGCCTCACCAGTGCTGAGTACAGGGGCACTGTCACCTCCCTGGTCCTGCTGGCCACACTATTCCTGATACAAGCCAGGATGCCATTGGCCTTTATGGCCACTTGAGCACACTGCTGGCTTCACATTCAGCTCACTGTCAACCAACACCCCCAGGTCCTTTTCCACCAGGCAGCTCTCCAGCCACTCCTCCCCAAGCCTGACGCGTTGCATGGAGTTGTGACCGAAGTGCAGGACCTGACACTCAGCCTTGTTGAATCTCATACAATTGGCCTCGGACCAATCTGATCCCTCTGTAGAGCCTTCCTACCTTCAGGTAGATCACCACTTCCACCCAACTTGGCGTCATCTGCAAACTTACTGAGGGTGCACTCAATCCCCTCATCCAGATAATCGATAAAGATCTTGAACAGAACTGGCCCCAACTCTGAGCCCTGGGGAACACCACTCATGGCTGGTCGCCAACTGGCTTTAACTCCGTTCGCCACCACTCTCTGGGCTCGGACATCTAGCCAGTTTTCTACCCAGCAGAGAGTGCACTTATCCAAGTCATGAGCAGTCAGTTTCTCCAGGAGACTGGTGTGTAAAATGGTGTAAAAGGCTTTACTAAAGTCCAGGTAGACAACATCCACAGCCTTCCCCTCATCCCCCCTCATCCACTAAGCAGGTCACCTTGTCATAGAAGGAGATCAGGTTAATCAAGCAGGACCTTCCCTTCATGAACCCATGCTGACTGGGCTTGATCCCCTGGTTTTCCCACATGTGCTGTGTGATGGCACTCAAGATGACCTGCTCCATGACCTTCCCTGGCACCGGGGTCAGGCTGACAGGCCTGTAGTTCCCCGGATACTCCTTCTGAGCTTTCTTCTAGATGGGTGTCACATTAGCTAACCTTCAGTCAGCTGGGACCTCCCCGGTTGACCAAGACTGCTGATAGATGATGGAAAGTGGCTTGGCGATCTCCTCCACCCACTCCCTCAGTATCCTCAGATGGATTTCTCCCATCTTTCTAGAATTAATTCCTCATACACATGCTTTAAGGTATGCATTAGCTTTTCCTCTGACCAAGTTAAAAAAAAAAAAAGAAGAAATGAAAAAACTTCTACAAGGGCTATAGTTCAACAGTACCCTACATTATGTTTTGTAATTGAAACAGCACAGGTCAAGACTGCATCTGGCTGAGAAAAATCAGTTTCTCCAGCTGAGCTCTGGTCTCCCTTTTTTCAGACAAGGGTTAAAGAACAAGGGAGTTGTCTCCTTTCCCTCAACAGAGCACTGAGGAAAGGGGCCATAGGGGAGAACCATTTCATGGTTTTCTGTAGGGGATGTCCTCATTATAAGTCTTATTGCAGCTTACTCAAGCACCCAACTCTGCTGAATAATTACTTTCTCTATTAGTAAAATTTGAATCTCTATCTGTTGTGGGGAAGGTAAACACAATCTTCCTCTTCAGGTGAGGAACAATTTTTCTCTCAGTGCCCAAAATTATATTGATAATATCTCACACCCTCCCAAATATTCTGATTTAAGGGAAAGATGATACTTGGAATAAGGGAGTTGTTCACAGGCTGTTACATGCAGATGGTGTTCATGGTTTCTCAGAGCAGTTGTTAGCTTGTTCACCATTTCAAATAATATCTCTCTTCAAATACTTATAAGGCATCCTTGTAAGAATTATTTTGCTTTTCCCTGTCAGTTCACATGAAATCCATCCATCATTTGTGGAGGTCTCATTTTATTTTTGAGAAGTGAACAGAAATGAATTCCATTTTCCTCTGTTGAGAATAGACATATATATATGTTTCATTAAGCTTGAAAACAACAATCAGAAGTGACTCATCCATTTGTATCTCAGAAAACATTTGAACAGGATCTTGGCAGTTGGAAGTATATTACCTGTCTATCTGCTACCTTCCTGCATAGGGAAGGAACAGCAGTGCTTGTAGCGATTAGCACGAGTCAGGCACAGTCAGTACAGGCTGTAAAAAACCTTAACTGGCGTTTTGCTCCCATAGAAGTAGAGAAAATATGACCAGCCAGCTGTCCCAAACAAAAGAATAGTTTTGGTGTGCTCAAGAAAATAAATAATTAAATGATGCAAACAACATTTTGATCATTAACAAATGCAAATGTGTCCAGATGTGTCTGGAACAGATTGTGAGTGCCAAAAATGGCAACAGCAGATAAGAAAATTAAAGTACAATTTGAATGGGCTAATCACTAATGAAATTTTCTCTATCTAACCCTATAACTCACAAAAATTAAGAGTTTTGGGGGTACTCAGAGTACCTGAAAGACTCTGGGGGTGACCATCTCTGCAACCTCTAGAGAACCCAGGCAGCCGAAGAGAGCCCAGGGGACCCCATGACCCTGCCCAGGACTATGCACAGCACACTGACTCATCCTGCTTCTCTCTGGGACCATGATATCTCCCCCACAATTGGTAAAATTGCATAAATCTGTGATTAAATTGTTTTGGTATACAAATGCCTTTAGCTTTCAAACTGTCATTAGGTCTTAATCTGTGACAATGTGCCTAGCTATTGCTCTCATGAAGCAATACGTTTTCCAATAAAACATCTGCTTTTCAGTTAGAAATGTGAAAGTTTGCATAATTAAACCACTTGCTTAGTAATTTAACGAAATCACTTCATATGATGTTAAAAAAAAAGCCTGGTAAACTGTCCCACTAAATACTTCACTAATGAAAATCGGTAAGTCTTTAGTTTTAAAGAAGTATTCACATTCACATGCAAATGAAGGTCTGGATTACAATGAAGGGAACAAGTAATGTTCCAGACTGTAGGAAATAAACAATTCCTTAATGTGATTTAGTGAAACATCTTTTTAATTCAGTTGAGTATATCTTTAAATTTTCATTTGTTGGTATATTTGCCCTAGGGACACAGCATGACTTTTTCATTATTTCATTCTCTACTTTGTGAATATGTATATGAGAGCTATCACTGATGACCCAGAAGAGTGGCTGTGGATGTCATCTAGTCATCTGAAATATATTTAAGCCAGATATAGAGAAGGTTTAAATCAGTGTAGCTCTTAAAGCCAGCTGACTGATGGGATTGTGCATTCGCATAGGATCTGCCTTCTGTTATCTGATGGGTGCATTTTTATTGATAGCTGCAGAATCTGTTTCATATGAGTACACATTTCACCCAAACATATCATTATTGTGGATGAAAGTGGTAGTTAATAAAACTGCATTGTCACTAAGGGCATCTTCCAAACAGATGACCCATATTGGATAATGAGTGATGATGACAATAATAATAATAATAATAATAATAATAATAATAATAATAATAATAATAACAACAACAACAACAACAACAACAACAACAACAACAACAACCACCACACAGATCAAAACAAAACCAGGACTCTATTGTACATCAGGATTTTACATTTCCAAAGAGTGTGTGTGGGAGGAAATAGAGCTTTCTTAGTTCTGATATCTGGTTTCTTATGTGAATCCCATTTTCTGTCTTTCACATTTGTATACAGAAAGAATCAATATATAAAAGATTTTTTTTCCTTTTCAAGTTTCTTACTTTTCAGTCATTTCAAGATGCTTGCAGCTAGTTCTTTGGTTTAGGTAACCAACTAAATATAACTAATTACAGAGGTTTTGTTCTCACTTTAATGTGTTAGATGAATTAAACAGGGAGATCTCTTTTTAAGTATTTTTAAGATGAGGGGTATAGAAAAAGGTCTCATTTTATAAATGTATACTTGAAGAAAAATGAAATAGACTGTGGTATAAGTTAAGGTTAATTAGAAAAAAGAATAGCTTATTTGTCATGTTAGTTCATCATTATTTAATTATGTACTGATGAACAAATCCCTAAAGGCTTGAAATCCTCATTTCAGTCCTCTAAATGAAATTTTGTCCATAAACAAAAGGTACATGAAACCTTAAATAAGGGATCTTAGAAGTCCAGGTGAAAAAAGAATGGGTTCATAAATATTTAAGAACAGCAGAGGTCAAGAAATGTGTTCTGAAGGAGAATGTGTGATTTTGGTACCTTTTATATTCTGCAATAAAAAATACAGTTATGATTTCTTTTTCTTCATGTTAGGTGGAGGAGGTATTTGGTCAAGTAGAAAGAGTCTTAAGAATCAAAGATATGCAATAGAAAACATTAAAATTTGTTTTGGACTAATAAAGCCTTTGCAGTAAAATACAGCAATATTTCTTGTGTTTATCTTAAGCCGATTTTTTCATATATATATATATGTGTTTGGAATGTGTTACAATCGTAAAAGTCAAGTGAAGGCAACTCCTAGAGTTGATATGAAAGGTCAAGGAGAAAGCAAGGAAAAATGATGAAATTAATATGATATATATTTATCTACCAGTGAATGAGGAAGAAAAGGAAATGTCTGAAGCCATGAGTTTAAGAATGTGCCTTTTAAAGCAACTATAGTTTAAAATATGATTTGGTTATGGACTAGAATTTATAATGGCACATTCATCACACAACTGAACTGATTATTCACACACAATTAGATTTGGTTAGGATAGGGACTCTTATGGACACTTTAATCATTTGCTTCATGAATTGAAAAGGGGCATGCATTTGATTTACTGTCATCACGGTGGGTGATAAAGATCAGCTAGTTGATAAATGTTGCAAATGAATTTGCTGATCGAAGCTATCCTTTCATTTGTTTTGCACAATAATTAAAGATTAATTAAATCAGACATGCCTCTAATGAAAGACTCTTACCTGCAGTTCCCTTCATCCAACTGGAAAATACAAAACAGACCAAGATGAAAATTCTTCAAAGAATGAGGGCTTGGATAAACAGAAAAGAGAATGTTTGTATTGTTCTGCAACTATTGATGCAAGCACTGTATAACATTACACTCTGCCTATTTAGAACCATAATTACTTTTGGACTTGACATTGGTAACAGTCAAAAATGAGCACACAATCGATATAAAATTTGTAAAGCTTTTTTTTTTTTTTTTTAAAGTGGAAATGAATTATATGTTTGACAGAGGTAAGCATAGACATTAAACTGAACAACTTCTAAATCTACTAATGGTGCAGAATGAGAGCTTTTCTGATTAGTGAATAGAAAGTAGTTACTTATTAAAGGCAGTCTTTTGAAATCTTATGTTTTTTCTGGTTCAAGTGTTTCACAGCAGTCAAGAAGGCATATTTGTTTCTCATGATCAATGCCCTAAATTAATCCTCAAAAAAAAATTACACTCTGACTAACTAGGTTTGCTCAAATATATGACTGTACTTAGGAACTTTCGATTAACCTGAGATCTTTCTCTGTGTGTGTGTACGTCTGTTGGGCACTGCTGGTTGTAGCATCTCTACATCATCTAGCCCATGCGGTTTTTTGTCTGGCTGTGCAGGAAATTATCTGCTATATTCCACGGTAGCTTCACTATTACAATACATGATGTTAGAGTTCAATTTCTTAACTCATGATTTAAACTTTCCTGATGTAAAGTACAAAATTAACAACAACAAAAGTAGAGAAAATGAAAAATTTGAAAGGCCACATCAGTTTTTCAGGATGATTTGGTGGAAATTGGATTGGCATACCAAGAATATTACTAGTTTAAAAACACTTTTTTCAGGGAGTTTTCAGGAAGATGCAGGAAAAAAATCAACCTGAAATTCAGTAGTGTGGAATGTAAAAGAGGCATGTGAGCTAAAAAATGGAAAATGGAATAGTTATCTACAATGTATTTTAGACACCTATTTTCAGTTGGGGTGAATTGCCTCTACAGGTGATGGTCAGTGTGACAGAAAACATAGTTAATTCGAAACCTAAACTTTCGATGGTTAAAACTATGTCATATACCTTCATTCCTAATGGTTTTGCTGAAAACAGAAAGTGATGAAAAAGAAGGCATATTTCTTTGTACAATTAATGTAGATAGAAGGCAAACTTTTATGTAGCACTGAAATGTACTCTCACATGAAGATGGAAGCAACTATGTAAACTTTCCTTCTTATTTTATGCTTCATTTAATTTTTAAAAACATCTGGTGGTTGACAAGGTACCTAGCTAAAACTCTTAGCTACCCGTAACTATAGATTTTTTTCATTAATTATATCCTTCTCTTCAAGCAATAAGAAAGATACTGAATGAAATAGTTACACAGGTTACAAGCGATACAAGCTGTACAACAGTTCTGATTGATTTTAATATTTAGAACACTAATGTCATGATAATTCTGTTTATTCATGAATTATGATAATCATGAGTATCCACAATAGTTTTTAATTACATCTGAATTAAAAGTAATGACATGCTTTCCCAGGGTACATCTCTAGTTTTATATTCCTTGGGTCATTATATGTTTCCACAAGCCACCAGAGAATTGGAAGAATGAAGGAGGAACATCTTCTAAACATAAGCAGTACAAACGGACAGAGTTGTCTTTGCAAAAACGTTAGGATATAGAGTATACTGGTCAGGGAAACTGTCAAATTTTAAAATCATATCTGTCATTCTCACAGAGAAAAACATAGTGGCATATGTCAGAGTTTGGACCAGAGCTGCTATTTATGCTACAGATACACAGTGTGGAACAATGCAAGTTGCTGGTAGCTTTTCTTAACTTTCTGTATCCTGAAAACTTTAGTCTTGCTATGGTTGTGTGCCATGCCACTATATTTGTCTATATAAAGACAGCCATATCTGGACATTTATGTGATGGTTTTGGCTGAAAATGTGACATTGAATAGGAAGAAAGAAAATGTGAAAGCTATTAGGAAAAGCATTTCTAACCATTGCTAAAATGTTATCTCTCTGAAACATGAACAATAACTGTAATTGCACACAAGTTTTGGCTAACATTATACATTAGGTCATATCTTTTGCAGCCATAAATCAGAATACTTTCAGAAATGCCAGTGGAATACAGTAATGATAAATTTGACAAGATGAGAATCCACCTTAAGACAAAATCAGCACTGGAACTCAGCAGGTTTTCATCTCCAGATCTATGCTTAACTTGTTCTTCCAGACTTGCAATTTCTGATATCTTGAGAAGTAGGCTTTCTAGCATATTAACAACAAAGACTGATCTTGAAACTAAACTTGAAAAAAAAAAAGTATGGAGTGAGACAATTGCTCCCCTGCCTACCAGAAAAGATTATAATGGTAATTTGTGTTAGTGGAAAATTTACCTCATGGCTCCCATATTCTGTCAGCTGATTTGGTATTATTGCAATATTAGGATACCCTTGGTACCAAAGTTCATGTTTCAAGTATTTGCCTTCCATGTCTCTGATTTCTCTAGAGGTTGATTGACTCATTTGATGACAGAAATCCTTCCACATGCTTACTAACTCTTTGGATATAAACCATTGTTTTCACATTTGTGTTGGATAGTTATGTTTGAGGATGGTTTTTCCTCTTCCATATGGCTGCTTTTCTCTTTGACATGTCTGCTTAAAACTTCTGAAGTGAAATGTACCACAGACTACAGTGGGTACAACTTCAAAATTGCAAAGTTGCCTTCAAGTAATTTCAAACCTCATAATTTATTTGAATTAAAAACTCATTTTGATTTCAACATCTGTGAAGACAAAAAACTCAATATTGGAATTCAAAGTAACTTTTAGTCAGAGAAATTCAAAGTTAACAAGCCATAAAAGGGAAAACATTGATTAGAAATTAGAGTTCTCCTGTAAATTTTGTTCTGAGGGATTTGTTTGGCAGCTTTGAAAATATCCTTCAATTTTTAATCACAGTTGGGATGTGAGAAAAGAAGTTTTACTGACACCTCAAGACATTATGGCTGTTTACCTGTCACATCTGTGTATCATAGTAAAACAATAAATCAAAGACATCACAAGTCTCTCAGAGAGCTTTATATTTTTGCAATGTGAAATGTTTATGTTTTCCAAATATGAAGGTCATTGTGCTTGTACTTCACCCATTTTTTTTAGATTTGGCAGATCAGTTCTAGTTATATATAAAAGCCTTGTGTTTCTGCTAAAACTGTGAACAATAATGCCTGTGTTACTTACAGACTTATTGCCCTGGCCTTACTCTCTGGTTATGTTTTAGTATGATGTGGAGTTCCTAAAAGTTACATTAATTGACTATGGGAAAGCAAGACATTACAGTCACAGCACCCAAATGGAATTAATTCACAGAATCCAATTTATTCATCTTTAACCAATCAATATTTAATATACACAAGAGTTTTTTTCTCCTCACGAGATAAGTCACTCATTTTACAAGTTTTGTATTTACAATATTTCTCTAATTTGAGTTAGAAAAGTCTGAAGACACATCTTGTTTATCAAAATTTATCTTATTAAAACATATTTCACAGAACTCAAGTAGTCACTTATAGAATGGCTTAACAGAAAGATGACCTTTTAAGTCTTCTTCTTCTTAACAGGTTTCTAATACCCAATGAAGTCAAAAGACGAAAAAAAAATTAACTGCTTAAAGGTATATTTAAGAAGTCAGATAATTTGAATTTGTCAAAATATGACATTTAATTATTTGTGCATGTGAACTTGTTACATGAACCAATTATTGTTTCATGATCTTTTCTAGCCTCTTTCAGACTTTCTCGAGCAGAAAAACATAAATCTTCAGAACACTGAAAAGCTTTAACCTAAAGAGATGCCCAAAGGCCAGTGGTTAAGCTAACAGGAGGAAAACAAAGATATTTTGGAAGTGAAGAAAGCACAAGGACAGAAAGAACAAAATTGCTCTTGTAATAATGTGACTGTCATAATATTGTGGTTACTTTGGGGTTCAATGTCAAAATTTGACATACTGTTACTATTTATGCAGCATATTGAAGGAAGAATAGATAGACATAACATTTCAGTGGTGATATTGATACAGCAGAGCCTGTAAATATAATTTTTGCTGTTCCTAGTGAAAAGTCTTGGATTCTGCTCTGACTTGAGAGCACAGGTCTCAGGGCTGGCCTGGGCTCACCTTGGTGAGATCTGGGCTGGGCTGGTTTCAGTTCCTGCCTCAGGGCCAAGTGCTTGTTTCTTCCCCTGCCTGAGCTTGAACTCTGCCAGTGCCTCCATGAGAAGGGCCTGGCAAACCCAGGGAGTCACTGCCCAACAAACAAGAGCCCTCGTGGGGCTGAGCCTGGGGAGGCTGTGGGGGCACGGTCACTCCTCAGCTGGGAGCAGCCAGAAGTTAGCAGCCCAGGATGACACATTAAAATAAACCCAAGCTGATTCCAGGATAGAGGTGTTCCAAATCAAACTGTTTCTGGCAAAGATCTCAGGATGATGGTGATTTATCATAAAATCCTTCAAACCTCAAGGGACATTGGAAAGGTAAGCACAGCACCAGGTGAACAAGGATACATAGGAAGTGGTTTTATGAGATAATAATTTCAACTGTACTAGGCTTTTCTGTATTAAATACTTTGAACTGTTACACTGTTAAAACATTAATTGGATTAACACTAAATTTTTAGCTCCATCTGTATGTGTGTTTCCTTTTTCCCAGAACAAGTTCTTGAGTGTAGCATTGCTGGTAGTACTTTCTGAATACCTGGTAGAACCTCTCTCCTCGTAGAGCAAAAGAATTCTTATAATGCAATAGGAATGATATGAAACCTTCAGTAGCTAGATATATTTTTGGAGTCCTAAAGATGAAGCATTCCCAGCAGGGTTTCAGCATCAAGAATAAAACAGTACTAGTTTACTGGTAAACCCAACTCCTCAAAAGGAAATACCAAGCGAAGCTACTCAAACCAATAGGGAAAAATAAACAATTAAACAAAGAAGCTCAACCTGTCTGTTTTCATGTTTTGGAGTAGGTCCTACCAGCAGGGTAAAGTCTTTTCCATCTATGACTCTAACAGGCGGAGTAACCTTGCATTTCCTGTCTTTGACTTAGGTTAACCAAGCAATGTGACCATGATCATTTTGTCATACAAGCTGATCTACTGCCATAAGCATCTTTAACTCTTCGTTATACCTACAAAGAAAGAAGTCAGCCATTGCAAAAGAGCATGTTTCACAAAGGACAAAGGTAAATAAAGGCAGCATAAAAGCTTATCAGAGAAAGTGGAGGAGACATGAAAAAGATATTTTAAAAAAATAACTGAACATTGAATTTTTTCCTGAAAGAAAAAAAAAACACAAAGACCCGCAAAATTTTAGCATAGTAATTATGACAGTGTGCTCATTTTGGCTGGGATAGAGTTAATTTTCTTCACAGTAGCTAGTATGGGGCTATGTTTTGGATTTGTGATTAAAACAGGATTGATAATAAAGAGATGTTTTCATTATTATTGAGCAGTGCTTACACAGAGTCAAGGCCTTTTCTGCTTCTCACACCACCCTGCCAGCGTGTAGGCTGGGTGTGCACAAGAAGTTGGGAGGGAACACAGTCAGGACAGCTGACCCCAATTCCATACCATATGATGTCATGCTCAGCATATAAAGCTGGGGGAAGAAGAAGGAAGAGGGGGGACATTTGGAGTTATGGCGTTTTGTCTTCCCAAGTAACCATTATGCATGATGGAATCCTGCTTTCCTGGAGTTAGCCTGTCGACAGGAAGTCGTGAATGAATTCCTTGTTTTGCTTTGCGTGCATGTGTGGCTTTTGCTTTACCTATTAAACTGTCTTTACCTGAACCCAGGAATTTTCTCACTTTTGCTCTTCTGTTTCTCTCCCCCATCCCACCAGGGGGGAAGTGAGCAAGTAGCTGTGTGGTGCTTAGTTGCCAGCTGGGGTTAAACCACAACAGATAGACACAGTAACACAACTGAAAGATTGATACAGCTTTGATGATTCATAATGCATGTTCATGACCCATTAACATCAATTTTTGCTCAACTTTTCAATTAAAAATTATGAAATTAATTCAAGTAATTTTATATTGAGTACTTTGCCCTACATTTTTGTCTTTTAAGGACTATTTTCATGGTGGAATTTATCCCATTCAAACTACTGATTTAGGAATTTCACTTTTCTACACGTTAGTGTCATCAAGCACATTCATTTATTTAGATACTTAGGAGCAGTTGAAAAATAATTTTTATTGCTCTTCCATAATACTGAACTAGGACCATTAGCTATTCATCAGATATTAATACTTGGTAGTCATTACTCACATAAAATGTGAATACAGAAATGTTAATAAAGAGAAAAAGACAACTAATTCTGGCTTCAGGAGGCATTGGATCAAGTACATGGAAAGCATTTTCTCTAGCAACTAGGAGTGAAGTATTCTTCTTATTATTATGTTACAATAAAAAATAATCCAAAATACACCAGAAACCCATTAATGGGATCAACAGTAGAGGAGCAGACATAAGGAAAAAGAAAAAGATATGATGCCCAAAAGGAAATCATACATACTATTCAGAAAGTAAAACATTCACAGAGAACATCTTAGAAATATGGGCATCAAAACTTATTAATAAAAAACAAGTGTTTGATAATAAATAATAATATAATTAAGATTATAGTTAGTCTCATTTTTTGTAAGGTTTTTTTTTAAATAGATAAGAAAACCTGTTATTGTTCCACACAGGATATGTTATTTCCAATATACATTTTCAGGTGTACTAAAGAATTGTTAAAATTTTTCCTACCTTTTCTTACCACTTTTAAATGCTTATTACCACTTTTGATTTTTCCATTTTTAAAAATAAAATTCATTATCCTAATGAAGTGAAAAATTAATTGAATTTTCTGAATGTAGGTGTATTTCCACTAGAAGGAGAAATTAAATACAAACCAAATAAGCAAAACAAAACTTGTTTTGCTGAAGAGAACAGGGATCAAGCAGAAAACAATGTCTGTTCAAAGACTCAAAGGTTTGACTGAGCCATACTAGGTTTTTTCCTGAACTACTCTACTAGTACTTGTATAGGATATTTGCAAAACTCCCATACACTTTCCCTAAATCAAAGCTATGCTTATTAAAAGGAGATTGAAAAAGCAAACTCTGATTATATAAATGTATAGCACTCAGGACAACAGACATAAAAAGTCCACTGCTGTATAAAAGTGCATATATTGACCAAGGTTTAATGAATAAGAGGAAATAGTGTTTTTTTTCCTACCAAATAGTGAAATCACACTGCAAAATATGTCCTTAACACCTTAAGACAGAAACTTTTTTTTTTTAAAGCAAGAAATTTCTGTTAGAAACAGTAGACAGACAATCAGATGCTGAATGTCTTCAAATTTTTAGTACTAGTAACATGTGCAGAGCTTTATTTAGCTCTGCATCATAGATAATGATTTGAAAAATCATGAAAATTTAGATATGCAAAATGCTCATAAAATGTTAATTCCACCTTTCTTCTTCAACTAATCTCAAATCTCCATTATCTTTTCTATGAATCTAGCAGATATAGATATAGATATAGATATAGGTTAGATATAGATGTAGATGTAGATGTAGATGTAGATGTAGATGTAGATATAGATATAGATGCAGATACAGATACAGATACAGATATAGATATAGATATAGATAGATATAGATATAAAAGAAGTGCACATAAAGGCAGATTCAGAGTTAGAGAAGGCTGAGGAGGATATTCTCCAAAAAAATAAAGATATTGTGCAAAATGTAGGATATTGTTAAAGGAATGTTAACGATGTCAAGTATCACCAATTTCTGATCAAATCTTTATGTCCCTGAAAGCAATCATACATGCTGCAAACTTGCTGTAGAAAAGTAGTTCTTGTGAGGACATCACAATGTAGCTGGTATGTTTTTAAAAAGATAGAGAAAAGCACTTTCATCTTGACACTGTAGGCTACTTTGAGAACAGGTTACAAGGCAAGCACTGTCAATGGTATGAATCAACAGAAAGAAAAATCAATGGGGAATAAGAGACATTGCCCTTGCATTATAAGCCTCCATGTCTTGTGTCCTGAGTACACATTAATTGATCCAACAGTACCTATTTATGAACACTAATTTTCACCATCTGTAGGAAAAAACCATCAGCTTTGCCTTCCGAGGTTTAAAAACCACAGAATGGTAGTTCATGCCATAAGGAACTGCAGTGTGTGCTGGCTCACAGCAGAAAGATGCAACTCACTTTTGAAAATATCAGTATTACACTATTATATCCTGCAGCTATTCTGACTTAGAAGCCTTATTGTATGAAATAAGGCGCACAGGTGACCCAGAAGAATAAGTAGATAGATATCTTTTGCCATAAGACTACATAATCAATTGCCCATCCTGTTGTGCTACATGATAGAAATTTTGATTGGAATCCTTTGCAATGTTATTTACATTGAATGATCTTTAATAAAATTAGAAATATAATCCAATTCTAACTACAGAATTGACAAACATAACAAAAGAAATAATAAACAAAACAAAACTGTGTGTAGAGTACATTGTGAAGCAGTGAACAGCTGCCAATGCCATGAGACCTGGAATTTGCACTGACATGGTGACACCAGGATGCTTGATCATCTACTGAGGTGTTCTCTCACAGGCCAGGGAAGCCCATCATTCCACTCCCATCCCTGTCCTCCTGACAGCAGGAGAAGATTTCACTCATATGATTGATATAACAATATATTTGATTTATTGTCCTGCTCCAGCTATGATGACCAATCACAGGGCTGCCACACAGGTACCCCCAGACAGCACTGCTCACATAATTATGTACCTTATTACTTTTTTTCCTGTTTCATGACCCTCCTTTTTGTCATCCTTGTAACTCCCTTTTTTCATCTCAGTGTCCTCCCTGCCCTAATAAGCAACCTGCCTTAATTATTTGTCGACCCATTCAGTCCCAGTTTTGCTAAATCCATATAGAAATTCAGTATTTCTACATCACTTAGGTAATCCCATCTCTACATAATACAACTGATGTGGTTACCTAGGTACTCTTGGTCGCGCAAGATTGTACTCCCCAAAAGGTCCCCAATGCTCCCCTCCAAGTATTTCTGCAGTTTTGCAGTCTCGCACATAACTCCTACTTAACCATCAGTGAAATCCAGCTATCCCTCCCTGAGCTACCTGTAAGTGTCATCAGCTTCCAATTCTGTTATTTAAGTTCAGAAATTTCTCACATAATATCCAGTAGCTTTCCTCTTCATTTAGCTTAACCTCAGACCAAAATCTAGTCATTAGCCCTCTTATTTGCTTGCAAAAGTGTCTTTTAAATAGTCCACATGTAAAATAGCCTAGTCTAGAAAAACATATGCTGTGTGAAAATTGTGTCTTTGAAAAGAATAGCTTTGGGGAAACAGGAAAATATTTACATTATTTCTAAAAAATAATGTGCTTATGTGTTTATCTTTTCTGAATACATAGTCTGAGATAAAGAGTAATTGCTAAAGAAAATAGTAAAGACAGACAGGCATTGGACTGAATGAAGAGCATCCAATTAAATACAGTGATCATGAAGGATCAGCCCCTCAGTTTCAATACGCTCTTTGGTGAAAAATAAGAAATTCATATAGCACTGGTGTTTTAAAAGAAAAAAAAAAATACAACAAGGAAAAAAAAAGCTTGTCAATTGCTCTAGGGTGACCCACACTGAGAGTAATAGGTTTCAGCAAGCAAGAGACAAAGTTGTCTGCCACAGTATTGTGACTATAAAACCAAAGTCTGTTCCAGGAAAATAAGTAGGGAAGATCATGAGGTTGTTTCTCAACATTGCCTGTTAAATTATCATGAATGTTATTATAACTGAAATAAAATGCAAGGAAATGTGTCATTTCAGACACTTCCTGTTATTGCATTATTCTAAGGAATCCCTAATACGTCATGCACCTTCTGAGAGGGTAACTGAAACTACTTTACAGACATTGAGTCTACATCTTAAATTTTGCGTAAGTTGCACCTAACTCGTGATCTGAAGGTAGAACACCCTCTTTGATTTTTCTCAGTAATTCACGCAATAATTCATAGCATAGATCACACAATCACACACCAATTTACATTACAGCAGCTTAATTGTAGAAGTTGGATTTTTCAATAATTCTCTACTATCTTCAGCTGAACTGGAATTGCCTTTTCCTGAAGAATGCATATTTTTGGCTACATTCATGCCTTTGGACACGTAATCTTAGTCCTGAATACTCTGGCATTTTGTCAACATCTTCTGATTCTTCTGGACTAAATCAGCCATAAATAACCAGTTAGGGCTGTCTGATGGCCCTTTAATCATCACCAGAGCATCTAAACAAAACTGCATTGAATTTCATAGTTGTCCTAAAACTTTAGCATGTGGGTGCTATGGAAAGCATGAAAAAATAATATAAAATGTTCTTGGAAGATAACAGATTGACAATACATAAACATGACAGCAATAAAAAGACTTCATAACCTATAAAACAATAGCTTAGAAAGTGGGATGATAAAATCATAAGATTTTCTTGTATAAGAAACTTGAAAGTTTGAACAGAAAAGTAATTTCCCTGGACGAGTGTATTGGGCTTATGTGGTAAGTTTTTGGTAGTGAGAGAGAGGGGAGGTAGGCTGTAGGGGT
Organism: Platalea leucorodia; assembly: GCF_965183815.1. Lineage (NCBI taxonomy): Eukaryota > Metazoa > Chordata > Aves > Pelecaniformes > Threskiornithidae > Platalea > Platalea leucorodia. Next base: position 108,268,338 of record NC_138826.1, read on the forward strand.
GGCCTCTGCGAGAGGACAGAAGGGGTTACCCCCATGTCAGACACAGCCAGTTCTGGCTAGTTCTAAAACAGACCCACTGCTGGACAAAGATGAGTCCATCAATGAAACTGATGATGCCTCTGTGATAACATATTTAAGAAAGGGTAAAAAATGCTGTGCAGCAGCTGTGAGAGAGAGGAGTGAGAAAAATGTGAGAAAAAAACCCTGCAGATTCGAAGGTCAGTGAGGAAGGGGGGAAGGACATGCTCCAGGTGCTGGAGCTGAAGTTCCTCTGCAGCCCATAGAGAAGACCATGGTGAAGCATGTTTTGCCCCTGCAGCCCATGGAGGACTACGGTGGAGCAGATATCCACACTACAGCCTGTGGAGGGCTCCATGCTGAAGCAGCTGGAGATATCCTGAAGGAAGCTGCAGCCCGTGAAGCGCCCACGCTGGTGCAGGTTCCTGGCAGGAATGGTGGCCTGTGGGGGACCCATGCTGAAGCAGTCTGTTCCTGAAGGACTGCACCCCATAGAGAGGACCCATGCTGGAGCAGTTCTTGAAGAACTGCAGCCTGTGGGAAGGACCAATGTTGGAGAAGTTTTTGAAGGGCTGTATCTCATGGGAGGGAACACAGGCCAGAGCAGGGGAAAAGTGTGAAGAGGAAGGAGTGGCAGACATGAAGTGTTACAAATTGACTGCAACCCCATTCCTCATACCCCTGTGCTGCTTGGGGTGGGAAGAGGTAGAAGAGTCATGAGTGAAGTTGAACCTGGGAAGAATGGGAAAGTGGAGGGTAGGTGTTTTTAGTTTTGTCATTGTTTCTCATCATCCTACTCTATTTTTAATTGACAAAAAATTAAATTACTCTTCCTCAAGTCAAGCCTGTTTTGCCTGTGATGATAATTGGTAAACAATCACCTTGTTTTTATCTCAACCTATGAGCTTTTTTCACCCTTTTTTCTCCACTATTCTGTTGAGGTGGGGAGTGAGAGAATGGCTTGGTGGGTGTCTGGCAGCTAAGGCTAACGGACCACAAAGAGTCAAAATATGACTCCAGTGATATCACTTTATCCATCATGAAGAAGCAGAATTCTACAGGGAAGTAACATGAGGTCAAAACACAAATCTCAGGGAAGAATAAACACTCTTCAAATGAGGAACTGACATGGCCTTTCATCATTACTATAGTAAGTCCTGCATTTTTCAAAAAAGGTTAGTACTGTAAGATATCAAAATGTCTTGATCGTGGACTAATTTTTTTATTTTATAATATGCAGGATCCGATTTTGTGAAATGCCTTGTATCACTGGGTTCATAAAATGGAAGGAACATCTTTTAGCAGATCTCTAAATCTACATTTTAAATGACAATATTCACTGCAAAAAGCAAAACTTGGGCATCACAGAGAGAATGACTTAACATGTCTTCCCCAGATTCATGTCCCATTATGTATGAATCTTCAGAATTACTCTTATGGTAATATATATTATTCTGCCTTAATGACGTGAATCACTTGCCATCATTCAGCAGCTTTCAAGTAGTATGAAACATGAATAAGAAGCGTGTAGCATGTTCGCTCCAGGAAACGTTTTATGTCCTGTGCAACTACAGATGTTCTTGTTTAATCTTACAGCATAATTTAGCCAGTGACTGCTTAATGTTGTTCTCAGAAATTTTTCTATTGTGTTTAAGTAAGATCATTCCATGCCTGGAAGCTCAGAGGTTTTTCAAACAATAACTTGCTTTTAGGCAAACTTTTATCATGGCTCTGGTGATAATTCAAAGGACAGAATTTTTTTTGCCTTCAAAAAGTACAAGTAACCTAAATTTAAGAATAAAAAGAAAGAGCATAATGAAAACCATAAGACAAAGTCAAAATGAAAACAAGAAGCCCATTTGTGGTTTGTCAAAATATTAAATGCGATGAAAGAAAATGTTAAAGACAAATACAAATCCAAGCAAATGACTTAACCATTGGCATTAGATACTTTCTAAGGAATGGTTCACAAGACAAAAAAATACTGAAATACTAGTATAAAGTGAATATTAATAGAAAAGTTAAGGATAATATTTTCAATGTAATATAAATTCTTTTTCAAAATGTCATCACTTGATTTTCAGGGAAAGTTATCCTTGAAAATTAGGTTTTGTAGAGTAACACCAAGATTTATTTACTTTTAGAAATAAAACTCAAGTCTTTTAACATTTTACTACTGAGCAACATTATATTTCTGGAAATGACTGAGAAAACTCCATGCTTAACAATCTGAAGTATATGAGTTAATGAACACTTGAAAAAACCCCTCTCTCTAACTGCTGCTTAACATGCTTATCCATATATGCACAAACTGACCTCCTAGCTCCTATTAATATAAATCTGTCTGAAAACTAGTTCATTGTTTACCCTTAGACAGTGTTTCTTCCAAAGGGGACTTTGTTTTGTGTGTTTTTACCACTTTTACCACTCAGCTTTATGGGGGGGGCAGTATGGGAGGACCATACATCCTATGTGGGAGATACGTAGGTCCTCCCTTCACTGGAGGACCAGCATAGTTGTCATTAAATAAAATAGTCCTCTTGCAACGCTTACTTATATCTGTAACTGGCCAGCAGATCCATGTTTTGTGATCAGGAGTATGCAAGGACAATGTGAAAGCACCTTCACATAATCTACCTTTAACCTGCAGTATTACTAGAGAGAACACTATTACTCATACATTTATGGTTTTCTTTTCATTTAGAGAAATAAATGTAATCTGGGAGTGGGGGAAACAGCTGTATTTTGCTAGAATTCACTGATGTGACTCTAATGAGATTATTAACAGATGAGACTGACAGCTAAAAGAAAAAAAAAAAACAGGAATTGCTCTTGATTGTTAATGAAGGTAATAGCACTTTTTCTAGTCAAAAGAAAATCTGATTCCAAAACTGAATATGACGTGAGACTATTGTTGCATGTGCCTAAGATGAAATGGATTGGACAAAGACATGATCTTGGTTAAATTACATAAATAATCAATTTTTAGAATACTCCTGTAAAAATAGTTAAAGTATATTAATTTTATTCCTAAACTTTAATTTTATATACTGCTTTAATTCTTTAAGTAATTGAAAATAACACTCAGCAAGTCTAAAAGTTGCTATGTAACTGTAGCTCTAAATATTTGCATGTTCTTAAAGCAAGGAAATTACAATATAACTCGGTATCATAATTCAGGTTGGAAGGGACCTCAGAATAACTCTAGTCCAGAGTTTGTTCTGTTCAGAGCAGGGTCATCTCTGACATCAGACCTCAGCTCAGGGCTTTATCCAGTTGGGTCTTGAAAGCCTTCAGGGACTGGGAGAGACTGGAGCAGCCTGTTCCACTGCGTGATTGTCCACACAAGGAAAAATTTTCTGCTTATATCCAGTCTGTATCTCTCTTCTATCAGTCTAACTTCATTTTCTCTTGTTCTACCATTATGCACAATTGTGAAGAGGCTAACTGATTTCTCAGTATCCTCCCCATAGGCTTTGGCAGCAGATGCTCAGTTCTCCTGAAGCTGTCCCTTCTCCAGGCTGGACAAACTCAGCTCCCTCAACTTCCCCTCAAAGGGCAAGTGCTCCAGTACTGCATTGTGGCGGCCCTCCAACAAACTTGCTCCAGTTTATGAATGTCTGCCTGGCATTGGGAGCCCAAAATAAAAAAAAAGTATTACTCATATTATGTTACTCATGCGATACTCACTATGCCTGAGAGCACGGAAATATGTGACTTTTCATGACTGTCTCACAATGTATCTTGCTAGAATCACAAGAGTAGTTCAAACAGCAGAGCTAAAACAATCTCTATTTATTATATCACTTATTATACATACTTTTGCTGCTTGTTGTACAAAACTCTCTACACAATGGGCCTTCTGACACCTCAGAAGAGATTCACATTGTGTATTGCATATCAATAACGGTTATGTCATTTGTTCTTAACTTCAAAATTTTATGAAACTTAGTGATGTCATCTTTGACTTCAAATATGCAAAGTTCAGATCAGGATCATTACAGAGCTCATATATTTCCAAAGCAGTTTTGAATAAACTCATTGACAGTGCACAATTTTATACCTGAATCACAGGATCATAGAATCATAGAATCATTTAGGTTGGTAAAGACCTTTAAGATCATCAAGTCCAACTGTTAACCTATCACTGCCAAGTCCACCACTAAACCATGTCCCATAAACACCACATCTACCTATCTTTTAAATACTTCCAGGGATGGGGACTCAACCACTTCCCTGGGCAGCCTGTTTCAATGCTTGACAACTCTTTCAGTGAAGAAATTTTTCCTAATATCCAACGTAAATTTCCCCTGGTGCGGTTTCCTCTCATCCTATCACTTGTTACTTGGGAGAAGAGACTGACCCCTACCTTGCTACAACCTCTTTTCAGGTAGTTGTACAGAGCAAGAAGGTCTCCCCTCAGCCTCCTCTTCTCCAAACTAAACCACCCCAGTTCCCTCAGCTGCTCCTCATAAGACTTGTGCTCTAGACCCTTCACCGGCTTCATGTGGAATATTCATTCTCACATGGCTTCATCTGAAATCAAGGGAAACTATCACTTTGAATAAGTATTTCTCTGAGTACCTAAGATCACATGAGTCCACAAACTCAAAGTAAAACTCTGTAAACTCAGACAGGGAAAAAATGTGTATGGAAAGATTTTTTAAGTGGCACACATACGTATGTATACATATGTATATATATGTATTTTTATATATTGATACATATAAATAAAAAGAGGAAGAAAACAGATGCTATTCTAAGAGTAGTTATCTAGCCTGAAATTGAAAAGATAAATCAGAAATATTTTATTTTCATCAGTATTACTGTGTTTGTTTGAATTCTGAATAGAATTCTTACTCTCATTTTATAGTGTAACCTTCTCTGTTATTTTCTTGTTAAGTGCTTTCCAAGCTTAAATGCCTGACATAACTATTTTGTACTGAATGTTTTACTGTGCTTAATATATCCACTACGTGCTGTTCAAAGAACCATTTGATTTAACTACACAGTTTTACTGTGTTGAACAATATTGTTAAGAAATGTAAAACATAAAATAGAATCTTAGGACATACTCATCAGGAAAATTACAGTTTTCTTAAGGTATCCAGAAATAGTCTGCAATTTTGGCCAAACAGTGGAAACATCTAGAAAGGATATAAAAAATAGTCATGTTTTTCCCCACTAAAATTAACTGGAAGAGGAGGGTCAGAAGACAATCTTTCTGTATCATAAGATTATGCAAAAAAAAAATCATAGAAAAGCATTTCTAAAGGGCTCAGAGAGAATAAAGTACAGACTATTAACACTAGAAGTTTTTCCATGTATAAACAAGTCTTTATCGAGACTGCAGCAGAAAGGGAGATAAAACAACTCAGCAAAGACAGAGCTGAATAGCCTAAGAAAGAAAGAGTTCACCGTAAAAGTGCACCACATTTTCAGCTAATATAAACTAACATAGTACAAATTACTTTGATGGGCCAGTATTTGCTGATTTATTCTATCTGAGAAAGCAACCCAGAAAGAGAATTGCTATATAAGCAGTGTTACATTTTCTTTTTACTTAAAAGAAGACGTAGATTGTCATTTATTGCCAGTCAGAGAACAAGTAGAACATTCAGACTTGAAAAAAACAAACATAATTCTCCTCGTAGTCCTTTAAAATAAAGAAAATCCCCCACCTCTCTTAGTGTAGAACACTATAAAAGTATATTCTGATGTGTGACCAGTAAAACAAGTTAAGAATTAGTTTTATGGGAAAAAGCCTGTCTGCATGTTTAAACCATGGCTTTATGTTAGTAACCCATCAGCAGCAGTTGCAAATTATCAGGGTTCTGCCTCTTTGCTTCCACACATGGTTGCTCCCCAAGAAAGATTACCATCCCTGTTCAATTCCATTTCTGTGTCACCTTACTATAACCTACATTTCCTCAAATGATCCACTGAAATAAATAAAAAGATGTAGTGTGTTTTACTCTTAAAATGGCTTGTCTCACTCGTCTGGTTTAGAGCAAGGCCACACGGCTGAATCAGCACACCTGAGGGCGTCATAAAATCTTGCAAAGGATGGCCAGCAAAATATCTTAAATTAGATCCTCCTCCAGTGGAACAGTAATGGAGAATGGAAGCCACAAACAGAAAGAAATTGCACCATGTCACAAATGCCACGTCTTTTACAGCTGTAAGAAAGCAATCAAATTCCTCTGCACATATCACCTCCCCAGCTGAGTCAGCCCATATATCCTGCAGGTAGAAAGCAATATAAGGAAGCAGAGTCTTCACTGCTTTTGATATGAATTGTTTCATAGGATCACCAATCTTGAGTATATCCTGGGGTCTCAGTTTTTAGAGTGATCATACAGCTCCTGTTCAGGCATTATTCCCAGATCACAGAAATGTATTTCTGATGCAGTGTAGCAGTAAAGTTTTCCTATTTAGAAGAAGCCATAGATTTTCAAAATCAAACCCACTGGAAAGATTGTGTGCAATTGCACATACCGTACAGGTTTGTCAGTGTCCCTGTCATGTACCTAATGGCAGCAGTCAGACTTTTTTGAAAGACTGAACTACTACTACTACCCTACATCAATGGAAGGAGAAACTGGGTAATCTATGCATTTAATCAGTAACACAGCTGACAGATATATCTCTATGTATATAATGTGCTTCAGGCAATACTTAAGCATCTTCTTCAGTCACTTCCTACAATATAGTTATCACAGTGAAAATATATTACCTGTAGCATATAAAAATCTATGGACATTGCACTCATTCTTTCAAGATAAAGAAGGAGGATAGTCCTTAACAGCTTAAAACAGCTTGCCAAAATATCACCTAAAGCAGTGGGATTCAAATGTAATTATACATTTGACAGGCTTTAGAAACAAATGGAAATTGTCCCAAGAATGTTGACAAGTGTGAGATAAGAAAGGAGAGCTGTCCTCAAATGGTTAGGAGCCAGACTTATGAATTTCTTTCAAAAGATTAGATATCAGCATGGAAAATGCTCTCACCATATTTCTAAGCCATTTAGACAACCCTGAAAACGAATTTTTAACACTAAAATAAGACACAGTTTCATAAAATGCATGTCATGACTTTTTCAAATGATCATGTGTTAAAGCAAATCCTGCAGACATACAGTTCTGTATTATGCCCTAAGCTTACACTCGAGAACCACTGGGACCACTGTCAGAGATGACTGGTGCAGGGGAGTGAGCGACTGGCTGTGTGGTGCTGAGTTGCTGGCTGGGGTTAAACTGTGACATGGTCCAACCCTCCTGCTCAAGCAGGGCCACCTAGAGCCACTTGGCCAGAACCATGTCCAGGCAGCTTCTGTACATCTCCAATGGTGGAGACTCCACAACCTCCCTGGGAAATCTCTGCCAGTGCTCAGTCACCCTCACAGTGAAAAAGAGTTTCGCAGTTTTCAGGTGGACCCTCCTGTGTTTCAGTTTGTGCCCACTGCCTCTTGTCCCATCACTGGGCACCACTGAGAAGAGTCTAGTTCCATCCTCTTTGCACCCTCCCTTTAGGTATTTATATACATTGACAAGATTCCCCCTAAGCCTTCTGTTCTCTAGACTGAACAGTCCCAACTCTCTCAGCCTTTCCTCATATGAGAGATGCTCCAATCCCTTCATCATCTTCGTGGCCCTTCACTGGACTATCTCCAGAATGTTCATGTCTCTCTTGTCCTAGGGAGCCCTGAACTGGACACAGTACTCCACGTATGGCTTCACCAATGCTGAGTAATGGACAAGGATCACCTCCCTCAACCTGCTGGCAACACTTTGCCTAATGCAGTCCAGAATACCATTCACCTTTACAAGGGTACCTTACTGGCTTATGTTTAACTTGGTGTCCACCAGCATCCCCAGGTCCTTTTCTGTTGAGCTGCTTTCCACCTGGGTGGCCCCCAGCATGTACTGGTGCATGGGGTTGTTCCTCTCCAGGTGCAGGACTTTGCACTTCCCTTTGTTGAGCTTCATGAGGTTCCTGTCGGGCCATTTCTCCAGCCTATCAAGGTCCCTCTGGATGGCAGCCACTCTGGTGTATCAGCCACTCCTCCCAGTTTTGTGTCATCAGCAAACATGACGATGCTACACTCTGCCCTCTGATCCAGATCATTAATGAAGACGTTAAACAGGACAGGACCTACTTTTGGTCCTCGGAGTGCACCACTAGTCACTGGCTTCCAACTAGAGTTTATGCCACTGATTGCCACCCTCTGGGCCTGACCATTCAGCCAGTTTTCAATCCACCTCACTGCCTGCTCATCCAGCCCATACATCAACAGCTTCTCTGTGAGGATCTTATAGGAGATAGTATTGAAAGCCTTATCAAAGTCTAAGTAGACAATATCCATTGCTCTCCCTTTGTCTACCAAGCCAATCAGTTCATCATAGAAGTTTATCAAATTGGTCAAGAATGACTTCCTGCTTTGGGAATCCATGCTGACTAATCCTGATGATTTTCTTGTCTTTCATGTGCCTGGAAATGTTTTCCAGGATTAGCTGCTCTATCACATTCCCAGGGATCGAGATGAGGCTGATTGACCTGTAGATTCCTGAATCCTCCTTCTTGCCCTTCCTGAAGATGGGAGTGACATCTGTTTTCCTCCAGTCTTCAGGTACTTCTCCCAGTCACCATTGTTGATCAAGGATTATTGAGAGTGGCCTCACAATGACATCTGCCAGTTCCCTCAGTACTTGTGGGTGCATTCCATCAGGGACCATGGATTTATGTATGTCCGGTTTTCTGAAGTATTCCCTGACCTGATCATCTTCCATCAAGGGTATATCTTCCTTGCTCCAGGCTTTCCCCCTGGTCTCTGGGACCTGGGATTCCTGAAAGCTGATCTTGCCAGTAAAGACTGAGGCAAAGAAGGCATTCAGTACTTCATAATTTAGTACTTTATATTTCAGGACGTCCTGGTCATAACCAGGAACAGATAAATGGTGACTTTGGGTCACATTTAAACAAAAATTAAAAAAAAAAAAAAAAGGAATTAGAGTCTTCAAATAGCTAGAGGGAAGTGGCTAAGGCTATATAAAATTAACCAAACCCAAAATAAGCATACATTGAAAAAGCCTGAGGGAATTTTTTAGCTATTTTTTAGTAGTTTACTGACTACTCATTTATAAGGAACAAGTTTTCCTTCTCCATTTTCATGGTACCTACAAACCCTGTTTGTAAGTGCTATTTAAAATCATATCAAACAAAAAACAAGCAAAAGTAGTTTTCTATGTTTTTCTAGAAAACAATTTTCCCTTATGAAATCACACAGTTTTTGTTTTGGTAACTTACAAGATTTAAGAATCTGGCTGGCTATATTCAAATTTGAAGGATCATGGCTTACAAACATTTACTGAAGGATCTCTTCAAGCCATTGCTTCCATTTCTACATCCTCGTCTAATCTTTTCTCTCCAGAAGACTATGTCTTTGCAGCTTTGTCCTGAAGTCTTCTCACCTTATTTGCCTGACTTAATTTGCCATAGTTGCTGTTAAGAAGAATGGTATGCCCCATAAACCATTTAAGAGCCTGTAGTTCTACATGTACACCAACACAAGAAGAGTGCAGAAAAAACATATCTTCCTTTCACACTTCACACCTGTAACACAGAATCAAGTTCTCTGACAACTTGACAGGAAAATTCAAGGAAGAGATTTTTGAGAGATGCTCAATTAAATAACATGCTACTTTCATTATTTTTGTTCCCATACACACTACAAGGTTCCCAGAAAGCCTATTGAGGTCAATAAAGCATTTCTGTTACTGCTCTAGTTTGTAAAGCGGATTCCACAAAGAGGAGAAATTACTTATACAAGCCTAGTGTGTTATCTTTAATCTTTTAAAAATAAGGGAAGAGTTGCAAACATTGTTTCTTTTGAAGGCAGTATAAACAAATAACGATAGGCAGTTTCTTTCCTCAGAAACTCTTAACTGTGTTAGTCTGGAAATCCCCATTTTCATAGAAATTTCTCTCTTTCCTTTTAAGATTAGACCCACGGCTGCTGAATACTTCAGCTTTATGTCAGCATTAATTTGTCTGTGACAGATGATTACAGGACTGAAGTACCATTCTTCTGTTAACATTACAACTTAGAGAGTCACATCATGCTTTACATTGTTTTGTCATTTTATCCAAAGAAAAATTCTGTCAGTTCATTCCTCTCCCATATCCCTTGCTTTCTGTCTCTGGAGATTTTCACTTCAGTCCAAAATGTTCTTATCCATAAACTGAGGAATTTACGAAGTAAATACAAAATGTAATTTCAAAATCATCACCCATAATTCTGCCTTCCTTTTTTTCCTTTTTTTCAGTGGTGTTGATGAAACCCAGAAAGTCTGATTTTTGCCACCTAATACTAACACCATAAAAGTTCATGAAAAACTGCTTCTTTTTACAGCACCCAGTATTTCCAGATTACTTCCTGGTAAGTACTGGTCAGAGCCAGGATTGATAACCTTTTGTAGTAATACAGTGTGTATTCATCCCAGAATGTCGAAGAAGAAATTTCTCCTATTTCAGAAAACCAAGCATGGCAGCCATTCTTATGTCTCTGTTTATAGGTGTATTATGAGGTTTTCAAATGTTATCGAGGTTTACGAAGTTATCAATTCAATTAATACAGACAGTGAGAAAATTAACACTTCCTTAATGAAATTTTCATCCAGAACCGAAATCTTGAAACTCACAGAAAATATTCCAGTAGCCAGTGTGAGAGGGAGATATGATAACTTAACAGTGGGAAAATATGAAAAAACCTGCCTCTCACACAGGTCTTGTTCTGATCCCTGGTTGCTAGATTCTGGATGAGGTACACATACCCTTTTTACATTTTTAAAGATATTGTAATAGCTTTGAGAACCACCTAGTTCACTGTTCAATCTTCGTATATCTAAGCAAGAAAATAAACTCAAAAAACCCCAAAACCCAACTCATTTCAATTAATAATTCACATATCATTTTGGAAATAGTATGTTCTGTAGTCTAAATAAAGGCCCTAGAACCCAGTATACTTGTATTATAGTCAGTCTGATGTATCCACTGTGGTTGTATTTAGTATATTTGGAGATCAGTCCGTAGAGAAGCTGAGAAAACTCAGAAAGCTTAAAAAGTGAGTCAGCATTCAGATCATGCATCTCTGATTGTTTATATTGTAGGCTGAGAAGAGTAATTAGGATTGAGCCCTATGTGAGTAATGTGTGCTGATTACTGTTAGCTGACCAGTGAGATGTGAAGGACAACCTAGAAGTTGGCAACTATGATTAAAACTGGTAAGTTTGATTCCTGCAAAGAATAAAAACAGTCTGGTTTGCTGTGTTCGGACAGATTTGTACTGAAACTGATGTATAAGCATATGGGTTTGTATGAATAAATAGATGGAAAGCATGGTGACCATAATTATGGTTTAGTTATTCCTTGATTGACTATATATCCTTCACACATACACACACACTCACACTGAGTATTCTTTCTGCTTATTTCCTAAACTATTGACAGCATTTCTGAATGTGCCTTTATTAAAATCATCACTCTGAAGACATTATAAACAGTCTTGCTTTTGTTTCTTGTCAGACAACAAATGGGGTGAGAGAATTGACTGGGTTTAGAGCTTTTTTTTTAATAAAAATACTATTTTTCATAGATTATACATGGGTTTGGGGGCCTGAAAAAAACACAGAAAGATATTTTATCCACAGGAAAGATGCAGTCAATGAAAAAGAGAAATTCCTAATTTATATGTTGGAGTTTGTGACCTGAGAAAATATGAGATTATGATTTAAGTAAGGAATATCTGTAGTTGCTTTCTTACATGCATGTACTGAAATAAGTAAAGGAAAAAAAAATGAGGGAAATAAGGATATGCAGATATTACTTTAGATTTTGTAGGCAAATATGGAGAACGATGTGAAAATTGGCTTAGGAGATTTACAATACTTAGTGGTCATTGTTAAAGAAGGTGAACTGGTCATGCTGTACTTTGGGTTCAGAATTTTGAATAGTTTCCATGCTTTTTGGAGCATATGGATGGGAGCTTTGTAATTATATAAAACAAATTAATTTATTCATAAATAAAAAAAGACTGGACACTGCTATGGTCTAATGAACAACAACCGAGAAGAATCTTATCTGTAGTAAAATTAATAGTTCTAAATAATTCAGAATAATAGAAAATCAAAAGCAAAGCCAAATATATATTTTCTATTATACTTTTAGAAGCCAGCAGCACTTACCTCAGATAATTTCTTCTCCTTGGCTAAGCTGATTGAAGTTGCACTTTAAGAAAGGCAAGCAATGGATTTTCTACTTTTAAAAACCGTTCACTTGATTTGCATTTTAAAAAAGAAATGTCATTTTCCAGATACTAAGCTCCAAATTTGACATTTAATAAGCAAATCTCTCTGAGTTCAGAGAAAAAATGGAGAAATACTGTGAGATGTAAGTGCTTATTACTACCAGGATAAGACCTATCCCCACACTTAAAAATAATGTGCCTTTTGTAGATGAAAGCAGAATAGCAAAGAAGAGGTAACTGGTAATTTTAGTCTGCTTTGAGGTGATGATTACATTCAGCGATGACTCAACAAGAATCATGTAAACTAACAACCGGAGAAAGTGAAGCTTGAAAGCTATGTCCATCCAGATTGTTAACACAATGGCAAGTTCATCATAAATCATGCAAACAGCCAGCTAGACAGCAGAAAAAATCATGAGTCTGCATATCTGCATTTCTTCTGGTAAGGAACCACTTTTGATGAAAAAGATAAGTCACATTCTCTCACTTTTGTCTTTCTCTAGAGAATATCAGAAGGCAGTATCTTAATAGAGAGAAAATTCCAGGATGCTTAAGGACTGATTATTTATTGTCTACCTTGGGATCAGATTATTAGTTTATACCAATGTCCCTGATACAGATGTCCAAGCACTGATAACAGGAAACATAAACAGTGTGCTTGGTAAAGATTTATCTTCTAGAATGAATTGAGATTAACAAGTCATAGGATTTAAAAACAATTTATAAGTGCTTAAATTGCAAAGAGTAAATATGAATCATAAAGTGCACTCAAAGTAGATATCTATAGCTCTGTGCAGTTAAAGAATATGTCCCTTTCTACGTTTGAACTACTGGTGACATGTTTCCCACAGTACGTCTAAGTATATCTACATCACTGTTTATCTCAGTCTTTTCTATGGTATCTCCCACCAAAGAGGAAGAAAGTCTGAAATAAGTTTGTGATTTGCTATTTCAAAATCATCTTCAAACTCTGAATATTACCTGTTATTCCTAGGCAGCATGCAAAATTCCTATGTTTGATCTTTAACACTGGATTTGAATGTAGGAACTATACTTAAATAGATACTACTTTCCTTGTTGTAAACTGACTATTTTGTAACACATACCTTTTTTGCCTCATAATAGGGCAGAAAGAACCATTTTCAAATATTCTTAATTGATTTTGGAATTAAAGATTCATTTTCTAAAAAAACATTTAGAAAATATGTCCTTTCAATGGTTCAAAAGGCCAAGGAAGTTCTTTTCAAACCAAACCATCAACTTACTGGTTTTAGGGTTTTTTTCTCTTTTTTCTTTTTTTTTGGGGAGTGGTGGTTTAATTTTATTTTTTTTTATTTTATGTATTCAATCCTTTATTCCTTTCATTTTTTCTTCTGGGTTACCTTCTGCAGAATGCAGAACATCTCTTGTTTCATACCATCTTCTGCTACTAACAACATAAAAGAATAACACTAACAGCTATATCAGCTGGCCACAAATGCGATATTCAGGACCTCATTTCTAATTGAATGTACTTTCTTTTGTGGATTGGGCCAATTAATAGTTCAAGGCAAATGGTTCTATTACTAAATTTTTTTCTCCTGAGATCTGTCCGTTGGTATCTAACTACACTGAACGCTACTACTTGTGCTTTTTTCACTGTTAAATAATATTTGTATTAATTACTTTATATAAAAAAATGTAAAGAATAAATAGAGTTGACTCGTGTTTGATCTGGACAAAAACAAGTTTTGAATTTTTGCATGAAGTGAAAATTACAAATTTTTATTCCTTAGGGTAACAACGTTTAATTCATAAGAAGAACACAAGTATTTCTTTTTCAACTTTAACTCTGCATTTCTGAGACTATAGTCAGAGTGGTCATTCAATTTAATTTTTTATGTAAGATTCTTTAAGGGTCAAAGCAGAGGTCAGAAATTGTTATACACTACATTATTATTTCAAAGAGTAATACCTGGTCAGATACGCCTTATTTGAGTCAGGTGGTCATAATTTCTTAAGATTAAATAATAATTGTTTCATAAATCTTTAACATGTATTTTAGACTTCTATTCTAAGTCAGGCTGATATACTATTAATGAGTAAAGAAAAATATTTTTCTCACAGTTCAGGTATTATTGTAGTTACTGTTAAACTACATTAAGCAAGATATTTGGATTTTATCTCTTCTGTGGGAAGAGTATTCTTTTCATAATTTCACATTCCTGTCACTAATATATAGACCCATGAAGAACAAAGTTATTTCTGGTAAAAGATATAATCTTAAAATTCATGGCAGTCAGTGTGACAAATCGTATTTTAAAATTCTCAGAATAAGGATATTTCTACATTAAAAAATTGATTCTATATTTCTTTTGTTTAATATAAAAATATTCACTAATATGGTTGCACTTTAATAAGCAAGGCATTAAGTGCTTACTGTAGTTATAAAATGGTTCACTTAGAAAATCAATTACTGAAGAGTATATAAAATGGAAATAATAATAAAGCATGTTTGTTATCAATCCAGCAATTAATTTTCCTGCTGTGCTGAATTCTAGATATGATATCATCGATGAACCTGATTAAAATACTGATTATGCATCAATAATAAAAGGACAAATTCATTATAAGCTAATAATCTAACATCAAATATTAAATTTCATTATAATATTGATCAGAACATCCTTTATGTTATTTAAAGAAGTCTGCTCTCCATCAGAGTAAAAAGTTACGAGAGATAACACAGCTGGATGTTCTCTTCCAGGGACAGTTCTTCTTTTGACTTAGGAACATATTAAAGTTTCTGAGCTATAATAGTAAGTTTTCCATAAATGTTAGCTTTGTGTATGCCTTCCATATTTTCATTCAAAATACACTGTATGAAAACTGCAGATCACACTGTCAGATAATTACTTACAGAGACATCGGTGACATTCTGAATTATAGATTTTTGTGGATAAAAAGCATCCAGGTTAAACAGAAAAATAGAAAAAGATTATATGGTGGGTCAAGCATGGTGAATTATAGTTTCACTTTGTCAGCTGTAGAAATAGAATGAGAAGAACTTCATTTGGTTTTAATCACATTAAATATGCTATAAAATCTTTAAAAATTATAAGATTTTGTATCTATCTAAAAGGTCAGTTTAAATCAAAAGATTCATGTAGTTCAGTATCCTCTTTCTGTCAGTAGCAGATGCTTAGGAAAAGACTAAAAGAAAGTGGACATCTTTAAAGGGAACTAACTTCATTAATATCCACTGGTTTTAAGCTATTAGTGATTTAAGGACTTCCAAAGCCAGAGTTATATCCAAACTTACACTTACTAGTCACCATCCTCCATGACATTTTAAATCTATTTATATTTTTTGCCCTTTTTATCCATTCTTCAGAAATATTTTCTGTTTCTCCATTGCCTGAAAAAGCCCTCTTTTTTTCTAGTCTTAAAACTGTCTTTTAATAATTTCTCTGTGTGGCCCTCACGATATTTAAGATGTAGGCTTATCATGAATTTATGTAGTGTTATGTGTCTTTTATTTATTCTAAATGTCTTTCCTCAAAGTAACAAACATTGGCTTTTTGACTGCATCTGAACAAAAAGATAATGATTTAAAAAAAAAAAAAAATTAAGTAGAATTCTTCCAGGAAAAGAAGTTATAGGTTTTAAACTCTGTTATTTTGTATTTTGTGCACCATTTACATTTGTATATAATTTTGCATTAAATAATAAAATATTTTATATGTCATTTTATAATCTGATTACTCAATATCATGAGACCCTGATGAAGTTTTTCAGACAGTTTATAGTACTAGTCTTTTTTATTCCACTTTGAATACTTCTGTAACATCAGAAATCATTGTTGCCTCACTATTTAAAGCCATTTCCAGAACATTTATGACTGTACTGTGCTGGTGTCGTATTTGAGATCCTTACTGATAGTCTAGATTTACTGTAAAATGGACCTTTTTTGCTATCTTAAACCAGTTAGTAATCCAAGGAAAGATTTTCTCATATCCAGTTACAGCTTAGTTCCTTACAATAAGACTTTTATAAAGCTTTTCTAAATCCAAATGCATTATATATGCATGTACAGCTCTTTTGAAGAATATTGGAAAATTTGTGAGATATGACTTCTCCTCAGGAAGCCATGTTGCCTCTACCCCTATGCAGAGTACTTATCTGGGTCTGCTGATTGCCTTACTTACTATTGATTCTGTCAATTGCTTAGAATACAGCCCATATTAACTATAATTTTTGCTTTTACTAGTAAAGGGTCACAGACTCTGCACGGGTCCTATAGGACAGGTCCTTGGCCAGAATGGGGCTGAGCTAGTTTCGGTGCCTGCCTCAAGACCAAGTACCTGTTGCCTCCTCTGCCTGAGCTTGATCTCTGCCAGTGTCTCCTTGGCAAGGGTTTGGCAAACCCAGGGGTTGATGCCCAAAAGACAAGAGCCCCTGCAGGGGGCTGAGCCTGGGGAGGCTGTGGGGACATGCTCACGTTCAGCTGGGAGCAGCTAGAAGGCAGGAGCCTGGGGTAAGGAAATATAGAAAATAAATTCAAGCAAAGCCCAGGACAGAGGAGGAAGCCTTTTCCCCAATCCCACCAAACTTCATACTCACCCTGCCAAAGACCTCAGGATGGTGGTGGCATGTCTTCTATACTTCTCTGGTCTTCCTGCCAGGAGCTGAGCCTGTCAACTTCAAGACCCCCAGGGACGTTCGAGGTATGAACACAGTATCATGGAAAAGAGGTAGATGCCAGGAATGGGCAAAGGGATCGCATAACAAGTTTAACTCTCTTATTAATGAGGCTTTTATCTGTATTAATTACATAATTTGTATTACTAGACTGTTAAAACATTAACTGGACTGCCAATAAATTCCTAGCTCCACATATATGGTGAGTTTCTTTTTGCTCATAAGAAGATTTTGAAAGTAACAAGTACAGAGATCAGACCTGTGACCATTTTAAAAACTGACATTGCATATAAAACATTTAATTTCTCTGATACCTAGCCTGTTTAAAGAAATAGCTCTGCTTCACAGTAAGCAGCTAAGCAATTTTATATTTGAGTTTGCCTGAAATTTGATTAATGATACAGTGTTAGAACACATCTTGATTCTTCAGATACTTTTCTTCTAGGCTAAATAATTGAAAATATAATTGTGGAGTCAGTGTTCAGATGACTTCAGTCTTTCACAATAGTCCTATAGGAAGTGGTAGGGCTTCAAATCTACATATAAAGATGCAGCATAGGTCAGAAAATGAAAAAAGAAATCTGCAGAGACTTAAAAGTTGCCATGACACCTTGGTCAGACTTATTCTACACCTCAGTGTCTTATGCTGCTCTTCTGAAGCATGTGTTTCCAAACACATTTCATTTAAGCCTTCCTTTAGAATGAAGGGATCTTAGAGGGGGGAAAAAAAAGAAAAATAAAAACAGATGATGAGGAGAGCTGCCCAGCAGAAAAGGACCTGGGGGTGTTGGTTGACAGCGAGCTGAACGTGAAGCCAGCAGTGTGCTCAGGTGGCCAAGAAGGCCAATGGCATCCTGGCTTGTATCAGGAATAGTGTGGCCAGCAGGACCAGGGAGGTGACAGTGCCCCTGTACTCAGCACTGGTGAGGCTGCACCTCGAATCCTGTGTTCAGTTTTAGGGCCCTCACTACAAGAAGGACATTGAGGTGCTGGAGCGTATCCAAAGAAGGGTAACAAAGCTGGTGAAGGGTCTGGAGGAAAAGTCTTATGAGGAGCGGCTGAGGGAGCTGGGGTGGTTTAGTTTGGAGAAGACTGAGGGGACACCTCCTTGCTCTCTACAACTACCTGAAAGGAGGTTGTAGTGAGGTGGGAGTCAGTCTCTTCTCCCAAGTAACAAGTGATAGGACAAGGGGAAATGGGCTCAAGGTGTGCCAGGGGAGATATAGATTAGATATTAGGAAAAATTTCTTCATGGAGAGAGTGGTTAGGCATTAGAACAGACAGCCCAGGGAAGTGGTACAACCACAGTCCCTGGAAGTATTCAAAAAGCGTGTGGATGTGGTGCTTAGAGACAATGGTTTATAGGTGGACCAGACAGTTAGGTTAATGGTTGGACTTGATGATCTCAGAAGTCTTTTCCAACCTTAATGATTCTATGATTCTATGATTCTATTCTATGAGAGGTGGCACAGTGGTAGAGACTAATTAATATGATCTGTTCATAGCATAGTACTTTAGGAACAATGTATATAAACAGTTTCAGTGGAAGCTATAGAAAGTCCTGAGGTAGGTAAATGGATGGAGGGATGAATACAAACTGTTTGTCCAGAGACAGTACATATAGCATTCTTATTGGGTATTTATTGTTTTATAATCTTCATCAAGGAAAAAGACTAAAGTATGTTGAACTTTAAGGAGATGAGTAATCTCACTGAAATCAGTAGAATCAATCATATGTCTGAAGTTCAGTGTGCGTTTGCTTCATAGTATAGGGATCAAAAGAGTAATTCATAATCTCATTTTTGTTACCCTTTTGAGTGAAATGTTTCTTTTACTGTATTATTTATTTATTTATTTATTTATTTAAACTGTGTTAATTATGCTGGAACTTCAGGGTTACTTTTGTGGCTGAATACAATAGGTTTTTTCTCTTTAAAAAATCAGATTGGGTATCTGAAGGCTTAAAAACGTAGTAATAGCGGTAACACAGATTAGATACAAAGAAAGAGTGTTTGACAAATAGCTGCAACACTATCAGAGCTCAGCACTTTATGAAACAGAGATGTAAGGCTGATGTCCAGAAACCTTTTAAAGTCAAAAGTAATGCAAACATGGATCTATTATCAGATTATGAATGTCTATTCCGATTCACAGACATCTGTGGGTTTTCGGTGGGGTTTGTTTGGTTGGTTGGTTCAGTTGGGTTTTTAATTATTATTATTTTATTCTTTTTAAATAATATTAACAAATAGAAACATTTCTGTATACTCTTTGTTTCCCAAGATCACATCAATAACCTGTTTCTAAAGAAGGGACACACATCTATAAACAGATGGATGTGAAAGCTCCAAAACTGCCTTCTTTTCACCTCAGCTTTCTGTGAACCTTCCATCCACTGCCCTCTGTTATCCCCATTACTGTGATTGTTGCACTCAAGCTGCAGCTCTGAGGAGAGACACATTGCAATATCCTGCTGATATGAATGGTAGTATTCCTATTCCGTTCACTTCACAACAGAACAACAGAACAAATAGCTAGATACAAGGGCAAACTGTCACTTCCCAACATTTTAAGTGTCTCTTTTATATAATGCATAGTTGTATTCTATAAGAAATTTTGAACAGCACTTCAATCTATGGAGCAAATCTGTTCTAAAGGCCACTACAACTCACAGCACTTGTGAGTTACCAGAAGTTTTGCCATCTGTTCTTTTATATATGTCTGCCTATCAAGACTGCACAAACATCAGGTTTATTAATTAGTAGCTGTACATGCACAAAGATTGATATTTCACTTACAAAGAAGAAAATAAAGTTTAAATTAGTGGAATATATCAATCAGTGTTACCACTATATCAGGATTTTGCTAGTGCTTATGACATATTTCTGTGTATTCACTACTTCTTTAATAAGTAATACAGAGACTAAATGGCAGCTGAGTAGCCTGTTGAGAACAATTAACTCAAAGCAGATGGCACTACAAATACAACTCTTAAAGGATCTTTTCTTGTTTGGGATTTTCGCCTTCCTTGTTGATTTTGCCCTCTGGGTGAATCAAGGTCTTTATTGATAGATTTAAGATCTCCCTGACATTTGATTAAGCAAACTTCATACAGAGATTTTATTAAATTTTAATATCTGTCAGAATTGAACAGTATTTTCTATCGGGTGTTTTCTCACCATGTCTAGTGTTTAGTATCATATAAATTGACTGATAGCTCAGCAACTACAAATCCTGAGAAAACAGTACAAGCACAAAGACCTGAACTAATAAGAGCTTTGAAACATTAACCCTGAGGGCCAATAGTGTCATCTCCAAACAGGACGGTTAATTTTCAAAGACATCAAGAAATATGGGAAGTAATTTCACTGAGCTGTATATAGAATACATTAATATACTTTTTTAAGTTCTTGAAACATCGAAGTGCTGATCCTTCAAGAAGCATCGTGCATTAATGGAGGCTGATAGACTTCACTGAGGTACTGCATATGTGTGGACATCTGCCCATCAAGATTTCAATGCAAATTTGAGGCCTTGTGTATGTAAAGTTATCAGTGAAACCTCTCTCACATTGTAACTGAGGCTTGAGAGACAAATCAGTGTCCAAGATGTGTACATCAGGTAAATTCTACACTAAAGGGAACACAATTACCCCCAAGCTGTTTGCAGTTTTAATTCAGCCATCCATTCCAGTGTTACACTAAGTAATGATTTTTGCTGCTCCTTTAGAGAGTGCTCAAAGCAGATTTCATCAGACGTATACATATGGACTTTTTAAGTATCTGTATGTATACAGAGTGTTTTAGAGGTGCAGAATGGTTGGCAGGAAGATTTGCAGTTATTAAGTACAGTCCTAGGACTGAAAATCTAAACTTTTGTAAGTGTCGTGGTTTAACCCCAGCCAGCAACTAAGCACCACGCAGCCGCTCGCTCACTCCCCACCAGTGGCATGGGGGAGAGAATCAGAAGGGTAAAAGGGAGGAAACTCGTGGGTTGAGATAAGAACAGTTTAATAATTGAAGTAAAATAAATTAGAACAGTTAAATAGGCAAAGCAAAAACCGTGCACGCAAACAAAACAAAACAAGGAATTCATTCACTGCTTCCCATCGGCAGGCAGGTGTTCAGCCATCCCCAGGAAAGCAGGGCTCCATCACGCGTAATGGTTACTTGGGAAGACAAACGCCATCACGCCCAAATGTCTCCCCTTCCTTTTTCTTCCCCCAGCTTATATACTGAGCATGACGTCATATGGTATGGAAGAGCCCTTGGGCCAGTCTGGGCCAGCCCTCCCCCTGGCTGTGCTCCCTCCCAGCTTCTTGTGCCCCCGGCAGAGCAGGGGAAGCTGAAAAGTCCTTGACCAGTGTGAGCGCCACTTAGCACCTATTTAGAGACAGCTTAGCACTACTCAGCAAGAACCAAAGCATCGGTGTATCATCGACATTGTTCTCATCCTAAACCCAAAACAC
Source organism: Platalea leucorodia (assembly GCF_965183815.1). Classification (NCBI taxonomy): domain Eukaryota; kingdom Metazoa; phylum Chordata; class Aves; order Pelecaniformes; family Threskiornithidae; genus Platalea; species Platalea leucorodia. Next base: position 108,289,811 of record NC_138826.1, read on the forward strand.
AGCCCCACACCGGCTACCAAGACGAAAATTAACTCTATCCCAGCTGAAACCAGGACAGTAAGCAATAAATATTCCTTCTGGTTTATAATAAACATTTCTTCTAAGTAAAAAAAAAATATGTTTCTATACAGGAGTCTGCTTTTATAGAAGCTTGAAATACAGTTTATTGTATTAATGTTTTACAAAAGAAAAGAAAAACTGGAAGAAAGCTGCTGACACTGCTCTGAAAAAAACAGCAAACAGAAGACAGTGCTGTATCAAAATTTAATAACTGAAGCAACTTTAGTGTTGCTTCCTTAAAAGAGTTGCTTTGTTTTTTGTGGTTTTTTTGTTGTGTTTTTTTTTTTTTTTTTTTTTTTTTTTTTTTTTTTTTCCTGATCATTGCACTGCAGTTTTCTGTGCCCTTCAGAACCCAAATAACTTAAATTTCAGGTTTTTGCAGCTACTCCTTTTGGGTTGGCATCAGCCATGCTGAATGCCACCTAATCTTGATTAAACTGATTTTGAAGCTGTTGCACACAACTCACTAGCAAGATTCTGATAAATGCTAGTTTGAATGTTTTTCATGGTAGCTTGTCAAATTCTTAATCAATCAAATGTGTCAGAGTGCAACTTTACATAAGTGCAAAAATTCAAGGAATTACCTCTTTTTTAAACTTATCATCAGTCATAATGAAAATGTAAACATGTTTATATAAAGGCACAGAGTATTTTCAGATGAAAGGCGGGAAATGAAAATCATAAATAAAATAATCTTCTGAGATAGATATATATATATATATATGATAGAGCCATGCTGCCCCAAGATCGTTAATAGCTGTGTTATTTTCCACATGGCATATGTGTCTCAGTCTTAGCACTATTTTGACTTGTAAGTTTTGACTCTGTTGCAGAAAACAGGAGGCTATCATGCCTCAATGATAGTAGTTTTGCTGTGACATTTTTTAGACTTATAATCAATATTACCAACAAAATTTACGGTGTAGATTTCATTTTTGTCTTTATTATCTAAGCTATAGCAACTCTGTAAACATAATACACATAGGAAAATACATCAACTAATTGCAAGAGACAGAAAATTGTATGCAGAACAGGGGAAAATAGGAGTAGATCAAATTAACTTTAGGTTCTGTATATGTCATCTGCTCACTGCTGCAAATATAAAGAAAAAAACTTCATGACTTTCTACAGTGTACTTTTCTAGTGATTTATGTTGCCTAACAGGAAACTTTCCATAGTCTAATGACTAATACAACACATTACAGAAGCTTGGGGCTCTTTCCCTGACTCCGAAGTTCGATATGTTTCTGTCAGTTTTGTTTGTGTCTACTGTGTTCAGTGATGCCCCCTGGACCATCCTAAATAACAAGTGGTCATTAGTTGAAGAGTCCATTAGGGCATACCAGCAGGGTAATAAAGTTATGCGATGAGCAAATATGAGCACATTAGAAAAGATAAGTTTTATTACACTGAAATAATCTCTTTTAAATAAAGCTATTGAATTGTTACCCTTTGGCTCTCTAAAGTCTAATTCTGATCTACAACAAAAGACGGTATTTGTTTTGATGGTTGATTACTTTCCACAGAAAGTACTTATTACCACCAAATAGGCCAATTTTGTTGTTATTAGAGAAAAATGGTTTTTATTTTTAAAAATTTGTGAATGTTTATAAACATTTATAGTGAGAAACGACAATTGCTTGCATAGGTCTTGTAGAGATAGATGGTCATAAACATGCCAATAAACTTTTATAGATCTTTTAAAATGAACACTTAAAAAAATCTTCAGAAATACATTCAAAACCAGCTATAAAGAAGAAAGTGTCACTTCTCTATCAGGGTTTTTAAGGCTTTAAAGTTTATTGTTATTGATAAAACACATAACAAATGTTAAACTCATTTTGTTATCAGTGAAAAAATAAGCTAAACAGAAATTTTTATTAGTATTTACTTGGTCAAAAATTCTCATTCATTTATGTGTATGTAAACCAGAGTTTCAAATAAATATATACATGTTGTATCATAATTTACATAGAACAGAGAGTAATGTGGCTTTACAAAACATCTGGCAGAAAGATGTCTTTGTATGTGGGACACTCACATGAGCACTTGTCTGCTACCTGACTTTGGAGGAGTAGCTTCCCATCTCTAGGAGTCTCTTTTTGTACCCTTCCTTTGATGATTCTGTCTGCAGTAAATACTGTCTGCAGTAAATACTGTCTCTAATGTAACAGTTCAGCCTCTCCTTTTGGCTCCTGTTTAAAACAAAAGCATCTCCTATTGCATTTAATGAAGAGTGAAACCCTTGGCAGAATATATTGGGTGTGCACGTCTACCAAATCAGCCAATTGATCCTCGAGGGTAATAGCTCTGAAAAAGAATTGTGGGTTATAGTAGTTAACCACTTAAACATAGTTCTCACTGCAAAGCTATAGCTAAGAATGCTAGGAAGTGGTCTTTGGATATATAAATATCTTGGGAATACCAAGTGGGGATAGAGCATATAGCTTACAGATATTTCTTAAGGGGAGAAAAAGGTCAGATGATGGTTTTACTCCTTTTTAGCACTTCTATTTTACATATATTTGTTAGAATGGAATAAAACATTACTTTTAATGATGCTTAGGCAAATAAAAGGCTCATAATTTCAGCACTGTTCTTAAATTTTCCTTACTAGGACATCAGGTGAGATATCAATCATATTACTGCTATATCAAAAGAAAATGTCCAAATTTAATTCTTCTAGGCAGACCTTGTGTATCCCACTTTTTATAATCATTAAATAATTGAGTGAAATTACAAAAATATATCTGATTATGTGATAATAAAAATAATCTCCAGACCATACTATTTTTCATTCCTAAAGATTTTTTAAAAAGATCTGTGAAGATCAGTATTTGCACTTTTTGTGCGGTTTTGTATGTTTATATATTTCTACATGTAAATATAGTGTATATATTTTTTATTCAATCAATATATTTTACTAATTTAATACATGTATTATAATTCTTATATTTATATTTTATATAAATGTTAATATTTTATAAATTTTTATATAAAATACATATATTTTTCTAAGTACAACTGGAAATCTAACCCCACACAAAAATCTCAAATAATTCACACTAAATTTTCACCAGTCTTCAGCTTCAGCACATTTTTCAATGTACTCATTTCCTTTAGAGCTCCTGTTGCTATTTAAAACCAGTGTTCATTGATTCATTTATTTTTGAGGAAGCTATTCCTTCAGCTTTCAAGATACTGAAGACTTTACACTGCAATTCATCTTTGGATGTATTAAAGTACATTAACAATTAAAAAAACATAACCTTTGTTGTTCATTCAAAATGCATTTTGCCATTTCTTCAATTTTTACATATATTGATTACATGGCAAAGATAACACAGTATTTATTTATTCTACCACCAGATAACACAGTATTTACTTATTCTACCACCAATCCTTGTCTAGATGACATCAAAGCATTACAATCCTGCCTAGATGATACAGGATATAATTTTGTCAACATCTGAATTATTCTTTTAAATTTTCCATTGGTTCCACAGTCTATAGACAAATAAAAGATACTTTTGTGCTTGTTTTAACACATATAAATACATTTATATATTTATAGATATATACACACACACAGAATTTTTGAATCACTGGTCACTTTTTAAAATCCTTGACATAGATCTCAGTTAGGTAATTCTATTCTGGTCAGACCTCTGCTAATCCCAGCTAAGAAATGACATATTTGAATTAGCTCAAAACAGTTCCTAAAACAAGGCTGAATATTTGACTAAAGTAATATGTCTCCCTGAATCATCACTTCTGAGAGTATTTCTGGATTCAGATTAAACTAGCTGACCACTTTACAAAATGCAGGATGCTTCTCTCTCAGATTGAAGGATAGTGTTATATCTTTCTCTATCAGTTATTTTGCCCCTTGGTTATGGAGGAAATTTTCTATAGTAGTACTTAAACTCAACTTGTGAATTACCTTCAAATGCCAATTCAATAACTCTCATAAAACAAGCGTTACTTACCATAATAACAAATTATTACTTTTTTTTAAAACTTCATATGCTTGCCTTCAATGACTTCTGTAATGTATACTTCTCTTCTATTTAGCTTATCTTAAGAAAATTAAGCAAAAATTATCAAGTTAATTCTGTAAATATTAAATTACAAATGCCATTAAGTGAAGTCCATAATAACAGCAAAATATTTGAGGGAGAGAATGGACAAGATGAAATACAGATACAAGAGTACATTTAATCTTAAAGAGTAAGAGCACTAACCATTTTGAAATACCTGATCTTTTAGAATAGCCAGGTGACACCTTAGTTCTGAAGCCTGTGAGCTTTTCTCAGGGACTTGTTGAAACAATAGTCCAAGGTAGCTGCTATTGTTTCAGTGTTAAAAAAAATGGGTTCAGGTGCTAAACCAGAATGCTTGTAAGACTTGATGTTGTATGGTAATTATTTAGATTTTAGGCAAATACAGAAGACACCACACAGTTTTTACAAGCAGAGGGAGATATAATAACTTAGTCTACAAGATATGAAGAGACAGCTTGCTGGAATATATACACTGCTGAATCACCATCAAACACTCTTGAAGTGCAGAAATAGGATTTGTCAAGGAATTATCAGCCTAAAGTAGTAATAAATCTGTATGTCGTCTGCATAACAATGATATTTAAAGCCATTTTAGGTATTAATGTCAATCAGTGTAAGCACAGATAGGAAGAAAGAATCTTGGAAGTAAAATTTTAAGGTGGATGTTAGGAGGAATTCACACAAATCCTGTTAGTCATGATAAGCAGGATTTGTGTGCTTATCTCCTGTGCTTTATATACTGGGCTAATTTGTTTTGTAGTACATAGAGATTTGCAGAGTGGAGATGTACCAACAGTTTCAGAATTAGACTTACTGCACAGGCACGAGTGATATTTACAGAAGACTAATTACAGTCTGGGCCTAGTGCATCTCTGCAATACAGTTAATCCATATAGGCAGGTTGTATCCTACACATCTGAAATATTTGCAGTGGCTTTACATAACACAGATGTAGTGAGTTCAACACATCTATAAAGTCATTTTATTTAGACCATGCACAGTGGTCACTCATCCTGAAATTGAATGGATCTACTGGAGAAGAAAAATAACTATTTAACCTGACAAAACAGAATTACCATCCAAGTAATGTCTAGAATGTTCTGCAATGTCAGCGGCACATTCTTGAGAACTTTGTGGTCCTGTTGATTATTCACTTATTGCAGATAAAATAAAACTTTTTTTGGTGATGAGAATATGGTTTCTTGGGAAACTTCAGGCAACCTATGATTTTCTTCAGGGAATAAGTTCATAAAAGTCCTGTAGAGATTACTTCATATTTTGTAAAAGAGTAACACAGCAGTTAGGATTTCTAACGTTTGTACCTAAAAAACAGGCTACATTTAAAGGGAAAAAAATAAAGGGGTTTTAGATAATATTTGTGAGTGATGCTACCAATAACATACTATTCTAGTTAATGGGTCTCATTTCTAACACATTGTTACTTCACTTTTTTTTTTTTTTTTTTTTTTTTTAAATGAGAATAAATGGATATTCCAGAACCTACAATATATTTATAATTAACTTGCACTTGAGGACTGGACCAACTCATATGATGATATATCATATGTGCCTTATGTTTTTTCTCATCTAAGTCAAATCAAATTTTCATTTTTCAGAAGAATGCCCATTAGTTTCTTGCAATTTTTGACAATTGTTAAGTCCCGGTCTGATTGTCAGGCTCAGGGAAGGTTTGTAATGATCCCAAGGGCGAAATTAAGACACAAACGAGGTCATATGCCACCAATCAGGCATTTTATTGGGTAAATATAAAAGAGTAAAGCGATAGGAAAGGCAGGAAATATTAGGAGGAAATTAAGCAAGCATTCAGAGAGATAAGCAAAGGATAGTCACCACCATGGATCCAGCGGCATCCCGTTGGTCCTCAGTCTTCAGTTTTTCAGTGATGGATGGCCACACTCAGGTTTTGTTGTGCCGTCTTTTATCCGGTGTTGGAGAGGGAGTTTGCCCTCTCATTTCTGTTTGGTTACCCAGGGCAACATCACATACCCAACACATGCACATCTAATATATTGCTGGTGGGGCAAGCGGCCTGACCCGGATACGAGTTGGTGTCCTATTCTTGGTGGTGCCTGATAAGCCAAAGAATGGCCTGCTGCTTCAGCAAGTTTGCACAGGTTTCCTTGCCAGATGGTGGTACTTGATAAGCCAAAGAATGGTCTGTCCTTGGGTCTTATCAGGCAAAAGAGTTGTCTACTGTCTGGTCTTATCAGATAAACACACACAAGCAAGCTTTCAGACAATTGTTCTTAACACTTCAGTCTCTTACAACAATCAATGTTAATTCTAAACTATTACAATGATGTTATTTTAGTATTTAATAGAACAGAGGTATTTGGTTTTTTGGTTTTGGGTTTTTTTCAGTAAAACTCTATTGTCTTAAGGAATATATTCTTTATTTAAAATGAGGAAAACCATTAGAACCAGTAAAACTATTCAGACTGTTGGAAAAGAAGAATTTTTTGTTTCCTACACAAGAAGCTTCCAATATTGTGATCATCAAAAGTAAAATACATACTGGTCTATTCACTTGAAATTATACATATACATACATACTGGCATTCAAAGTCGTCTGAAGAAAAGGAGAGAAAGACACAAGAGGATAAAAAATGATCTTATAAAAGTCTTTCAGGTTATGAAACTGCTTTAGAAAAATCAATGTTTGCAATGAACACATTTATTTAAATACTTTTCATGTATTTAGATTTAATATTTCTAAACAAAAGACTTTTTGTTTTAATTTCCTCCATGTATTTTCAGGGTATTAAATTTCCCTGGCTTTCAGAATGTGTAGGTTACAAATAATAGTTGGTTGGGTGGGGTTTTTTGGTAAAAGAAAATGCCCAATATGGAGATTCTCTCACTGGAAATATTTAAGAATAATCAGTGAGGAGTAATTTAATACATTTAGAAAAGGTATGAAATGGCCTCTCAAGATACTTTTCAGCCTTGAATTCCTACAATCTGTTCAATTTTCTTTCTTCCCTAGTTTATAGTTCTTAGTGTGGGATTAATGTGAAAGTACGAGAAACAAGAAGGTTCAATGACTGCTATCATGAACCACATCTGAGCTCAAGTATGTTGGGGAAGAAGAAAAGTTCACTAAAAACTTGCATTACGTTGTCCTTAATTGAATGTGGCTTCAGGTAACTGCAACATTACTCAGAAATATGTCCAAATTCATGATGACATTGTGTCGTGGTTTGACCTTGGCCAGCATCCCGGTGCCCATCAAGCCACTTTATCACTCCGCCACATCAACAGGACAGGGGGAGAAAATATGACAAAAATCTCATGGGTCAAGATAAGGACAGGGAGATCATTCAGCAATCACCATCATTGGCAAAACAGACCTGACTTGGGGAAATTAATTTAATTTATTCCCAATTAAACAGAATAGGATAATGAGATATAGGAACAAATCTAAAAAACACCTTCCACCCACCCCTCCCTTCTTCCTGGGCTCAACTTCATTCCCGATTTCTCTACCTCCTCCCCCTGAGTAGTGCAGTGGGATAGGGAATGGGGGTTGCGGTCAGTTCATCACACGTCTCTGCCACTCCTTCCTCCTCACGTTCTTCCCCTGCTCCAGCGTGGGGTGCCTCCCATGGGATACAGTCCTTCATGACCTTCTCCAAGGTGAGTCCTTCTCACAGGCTGCAGTTCTTCAAGAACTTCTCCCATATGGGTCCTTTCCACATTGTCCAGTCCTTCAGGAACAGACTGCTCCAGCGTGGGTCCCCCATGGGGTCACAGGTCCTGCCAGAAAAACTGCTCCAGCATGGGCACTACATGGGCTGCAGCTTCCTTCAGGACATCTCCACCTGCTGCAGTGTGGGATCCTCCACAGGCTGCAGGTGGATATCTGCTCCACCATGGACCTCCAAGGGCTGCAGGGGGACAGCCTGCCTCACCTCCATAGGCTGCAGGGGAATCCCTCATCTGGCACCTGGAGCACCTCCTCCCCCTCCTTCACTGACCTTGGTGTCTCCAAGGCTGTTTCTCTCACATATTCTCACCCCTCTCTCTCACAGTTGCTGTTGTGCAGCCTTTTATACTCTTTTTAACCCTGTAAGTTATCACAGAGGCACTACCAACATCACTGTTGGGCTCACATTTGGCCAGTGGCGGGTCCGTCTTGGAGCTGGCTGGAACTGACTCTGGCTGACATGGGGGCAGCTTCTGGTGTCTTCTTATAGTAGCCTGCACCACACCCCTCACCACCCCCACCCCCCAACCCTGTTATTAAAACTTTGCCGCATAAACCCAATACACATTGTTAATGAATTTCTTTGCTCCAGAAAGTAGAACATATAAATAGGGAAATAGGATAAAAAAGGTAAGAGGTGAGTTAGAAAATGATTGTCCCACAGTTAATGATAGGGATGAGGGGGAGAGAGCGAGCCTCTCAGCAGTTAGAGTGCCAAAAAAGAACAGGAGCTGCTGATCTTCCCATGACAGCAAATAACAGTGTTTTCTACTTTCTTTCTCTTGTCAGGTTAGTACATGGAATATTGTCCCTTCACCACAGTCAAATGGTTTTATGGATTAAGTTGAGAAGTGGACAGAAGTTCAATAACAAATCATTTCCAAACAGTAATTTCTCATTTTCATTATCAGTGGTATACACTTGATTGACAGCATCCATCTCAACACAGGTATGTTGTCAGAGTTTTTGCACGGTTCTCAGTACCATTCATGCACATGACCTCTAAAGAATGAGACAATGTGAGGACAGGAGTCTTATTTGGTTTCTTATTCTATTTTTTGAGCAGTTTTTCTGCCATAACAATAAGCTTTGCACCAGGATCATTCACAGTCTTGCCTGTCAAACATCTTCAGGTGTAAATAATACACCTCTTGCTTGCTTCAGTGTTAGCTGTTAATTCACTTCACTGCTATGTTCTAAGCCTAACAAACATAATTTTTTTTTTTTTAGTTTAGCGAGTGCTTGCTAGTACTAATTTAGAACTATTAAAATTTAGCTATTATTATTATTATTATTTAGTATTGTTAGTTAAGTTGACTCATAATTGGCCTGTGCTGATCTCATGTTTTTTTCAATGCCATGGACAAATATACACATTTGTTCAGGGTGGGGTGTAAACAAATCATAATAGAAAATTACATATCTACTTGGGGACATGTCTGTGAGAAACCACTTATGGTCTCTAAAGATGCATTGCTTGTTCCTGGCAGAATTCAAGCCTGGCAAAGATCAGTAATAATCTGTGTTTCTTGCTCTTTTATTTTTCTATGTTTAAAAATAAAGTCTGTTTACATGTGTCACAACCTAAAGTGTTACCCAGCCTGCTAGTGACAGAGATCATGACTGTGGGTTCATAGGATTCCATAAGACACAAGGACACAGAAGCTTTATCCTCTATATTTCTCAACTTTATTAGAGATTATCACAAATGCAAAAAAATCACCACTGGCAGCTATACCTATGATTAACAAAACAAATTACACATATCCAGCTATTACAAATTATAATCAGCAATCAATAGTATGGCAGCAATCAATAAGAGCAATAGTCAATAATAGCAACAATCAATAGCATTGCAGCAATTAATAATAGCAGGAATAAATAATAGCAGCAACAAGTATATATAATATTACATGTTACTACAAAGTTACCACTAGTAAAGCAACTTATCAATAATATAGTAGCAGATATATTTATGATATATTACTTACATGAGTATATACAACACCAAGTACATTAAACAGATCTCAGAAGGGGGCCAAACCATCCCACAGGGGACCCAGCTGTCCCAGAAGTGGGAGGACTAACTGAACAGACCCCAGAGGTAGTCCCAGAGGGGGACCAATCCACATCACATAGTTTGGAGTCAGCCAAGTGTCCCCAGTGAGGGTTCAAGATCTCATAGAAAGTTCACATAGACCTTTTTAGGAAAGGGAAAAGTATGTGCAGCAGAGGAAGTTCACAGAGAGAGAAACTCCATTTTGGATAAAAATTAAGTCACTTTTATATTGTAGAGACATAAGAGGGCATAGGACAGTAGTACTTCAAGCAGCCAACAGATGATATTAATTTCTGTTTTTTCAGCTGGAACCCAATACATGATGATGTTTTCTGTTCTACCAGACCAATTTTTTATTTTTCCAGACTGTTTTCCTGCTCTTGCAGTTATAATAGCCAATGGCAGTTATGAATTCTTACTTTCTCATGATGTTTTCACCTTTTTCCAGATTATTTTTCACCTTTTCAGACTATAAGTCACTGTTACAGTTCTCTGTTTTTTGGCTTATTAATGGTATCTCAGGATGTCTCTGTTTTCTGGGTACACAACTGTACACATCTGAAAAGATGAACTATCATGTTTTCCTTTTCTTAATCTACTTAGTCTCATGATATTAATAAAGCATTTAAACTAGAATTCTTTAAACATTCAGACTAACACACTCCAGCTTCATAATACCAATCCAAATAATAAACTTGTTTTCAGAATTCAGCACAGAAGAAACCAATTATCTTTCAAGATACAAGACCAATTATTCTGTAGTAGATATTTTTAAATTACGATTTAACATTTAATTTCTAAAGAGGTAGGGAAAAATTTCCTTACACGTTTCTAGATCATATTCATTTGAGATCAAGTAGTGTAGAGCATTGTTATATACTTAACACATCTCTTAACACACCTTTGCGAAGAGATTACTAGTGAGAGAAAATTTTGTCACAAGTTCCTTAGCCCTGCTCAACTGGAAAGGTAAATATATGCCTGTGACAAAATACACACTTCCATCCACTTACTCTTTTGCCAGCCATAACAAAATGACTACGAATTCAGAACAGGATTTTGAAAGAAAAAAAATCCCTAATCTCTTTAACATTTCTGTGGATTTTACTTTATCATTGAGTAAAAGTTAAATATATGCTTAAGTAGCATGTTAGCTTACAGACTAAAAGAGGAACCCTGAGGAATTTTAGTGATGCTTCTTAATTCATGCTATTCCTAATTCAATCATTTTCACTATATTTTCACTATAAGCTCTATTTTCACTACAAGCTATTTCCCTATTTTCACGAGAAGCAAAACAAGAACTTTCAGCAGGAAAAGATTCTATAAAAGCAAAAAGAAAAACATTGAAGTGAAAGTGATTGGCAGCTGCAAGTTAAACTTGATTTATAAAACCAAATATGCAACGCTAGCTCAGAGGAAGTGCACATCCATGCAAGATTTGAGAAGATTATTACTTAGCTAAAGCATTTTAACTACATATTCTAGCCTTCAAGAACACTGAAACACCAGAATAAGTGAACTTCCCATAAAAACGTATATGTTTTTCAATGTACTGATAAAAATGTAGCTGTGCAACAGAGTATAATGTACCTTAACTCTACATCAGCATTTAGGATGTGTTAAGTCAAAAAAACAATGCAGCTTTATTGACAAGCATCTTATGATCTAAATTTAGTGGGCAACTGATTTTTAAATTAACTAGATGAATTGTATAAAGCAAGTGATCTCATATCATAAAAGGTACCTCATGATAAATGTGTTCAATTCCTTTTAGATACGAAAATTCGATATGAACAAGTCATAGAAATGTTTAAACGTAGTATAATCAGGTAATTAAGTCAGATAATTCAGATCATCATTGAGTGATTAAAACTCATACTAGTGACACCTGATTAAAATAAATATTTTTTGATCTCTACCTAATTGCCTGTTATGGTGAAACAACTAACTCAGTGGATGAGGGGAGAGCTGTGAATATGATCTGCCTTGGTTTTAGGAAGGCATTTGATCTGGTCTCTCACACAGTTTCCTTGTTAATGAGCTGGTAAGATATGGACTGGACAGATGAATAACAAAATTGGTGAAAAACTGATTAAGCTGCTGATCTCAAAGGGTAGTGGTAGTTAGTGGCTCAAAATCAGACAAGTGGGGTTCCTTGGGGTCAGTACTGTCTCCAATACCTTTAAATATCTTTACGACCAATCCAGATACCAGGATGGAATACACACTGCTCAAGTTTGTGGATGACATCAAATTGGGAAGAGAAGTAGATAAGGCTGGAGAGAAGAGTCACCACTCAGACTGATTTCAGCAGGCTGGAAGATAGACGAGTAAGAATTACATAAGATTTAACAAAAATAAATGTGAAGTCCTGCACCTGGGACAGAATAATTATAAACTCCATAACTATAGGCTATGGACTGATGGCTGAGAAGAAGTTCTGATGAAAAGGCCCTGGGATTCCTGGGGGACAGTAAGCTCAACATGAGTCAGCAGTGTGCCCTGGCAGCAAGGAAGGGCAACAGCCTCCAGGGGTCCATCAGAAAGAGTGTACCAGCAGACTGTGGGCTATGATTATTCTACACTACTCAGCACATGGTATGCCACACCTGGAAAAGTAAACTGTTCTGATCGTCCTAGTTTAAGAGAGACATTGATAAACTAGAGAGGGTTTAGCAGACGACTACCAAGATGATGAGGTGGCTTGGGAACTTGACTTATGAAGAAAAAAGTTGAAGGAATTGGGTCTGTTCAGCCTTAAGAACAGAAGACTTGGGACTGGTGGGGGTTGGGGGGGAACCATACTCCAGTCACTCTCTTTCATTAAGTAAAAGGTAGTTACAGAGAAGATGGATGAATTTCTTCACAAGGATAGACTGACAAGACAAGAAGCAATGGGCACAAGTTGCCTTAGGGGAAATTCTGTATTAATATAATAAATGCTTCACTGTGAGAACAATTAATTATTGGTATATGTTGCCTGGATAAGTGATGGAACCTCTCACCAGAAACATTCAAGAGTCAGCCTGACAAGATGCTGGAACAGGGCCCTGGAAAACCTAACCTGAGGCCTTGCTTTCAACAGAAGGTTGGACCAGATGAGTGCTGGAAATCTATTCCAGCCTAGATTTTCCTATAGTTCTACGATTCTACAATGATTATATCCACAAATATCTGTTTTCAGGTGGTGTTGGTTTAAAGATTCTTGGGGAAGCACTTCTCCCCCCCCCCCTTATAGAAGCAAATATACTTTGTCAAATCCCTTGGAGGGTGTTGATAGGCATATTTAATAACTTTATCTTAGCTTAAAATGCACTAAATACATTTAATATTTGAAATATTATGAGGTAGAATATACAAATTTCCATTAACATATCCCTCAGTGTCTTATGAAAAGGCCAGTTTTATTAAAAAAACCCAAACAACCAATCTGTTCTATTTAAGTCACATAAAATTTATGACATTTACATGAAGTTCTACCTGAAGAATAAGAAGTTTTCAATAGTTTCCAGCCTTCTCTACACACCAATAATTATTATAATAATGATTTATTATTTGGCTGATCCATACAGCCACACTAACCTAGAAGTAAACACAAATTCTTTTGGCCCTTAGCACTAAGCAGAGTTTAAAATTGTCTACTATGAATTCAGCCAAATATATATTCAATAATTATATTGAAGTTCAATAATTCAGCCAAAATTAATCTTCTTGTCAAAGTTCTAAGATACAAAACAATAACTTCTGTTTTGCAAGGACTGTGTCTAAGTTCTTGCAAATGCAATCTAATAACAATACTGTAAGAAACAGTGATCTATCTCATATAGCCTGGAAAATATCTTTTGAATACAATTTTGTAATAGAGTCACAGATTTATGTTTTTAGGAAATTCTGGAGATCATCTAGTCTAAACTTCTACTTAAAGCAGGACCTGGTTGCTTAGATCAGGTTGCTCAGGTCCAGTCAAGATTTAAATATCTCCAAGGATGGAGATTCCACAGCTTTACTTGGCAATCTGTTCCAGTGTTTGACCACCCTCATTGTGACTTCTTTTTCTTTATCTATAGTTGGAATTTCCCTTTTTGCAGCTTGTGTTTTTGCATCTTTTCCTGTCACTGCACCTCCAGGAAAAGTCTGGTTAAGTGTTTGAAGACAGCGAAAAGATTTTCCCTTAGCCTTCTCTTCTTAAGATTGAAATAAGTCAGTTCTCTGAGCCTTTACCATGTACACTGAACTCCTAACCATGTTGGCGGCCCTCAACTGCACTCGTTCCAGTCAATGTCTTTCTTACAATAGGGAGCTCAAAATGGGACAAGAGAATCACTTCCCTTGACCTGTTGGCTACATTTTTCTTAAACAACTTTTATCTTCCCTTAGTAAAATTGATCTGGCTCTTTCCAACCACCTTCCCAGTCACCATGTGCCTAGTGCTGGTGTCCAAGAATATTTGCTGCATAATCCTCACAGGGACTGAAATGAAGCTGCCCAGCTGGGAGCTACCCGGATCCTCTTTCTTGCCCTTCTTCAAGTTGAATTTCCCTTTTTTTGCACTCATCAGGAATGTCCTTTGATCACCATGACCTTCCAAAACTGACAGACAGCAAGCTTACAATGATATTGGCCATATCCTTCAGAAACCTTAGATACATGCCATGTGATCTCATGGACTTCTGTATATTCAATTTACTTACATAGCCCCTGTCTTTCTCTGCTGTGGGTCATGCTTCATTCCTTTACGGATTCACTGCTTCAATCTTTTTCACTCAAACAAAGTCTCTGTATTTCTTCAGGTAACCCATACCTGACCCTGCTTTCTGTGCTCTCCCTTTCTGCATCTGAGTTTAGTAAGAAATTCTTTCTTTAGCCATGCTGTCTTCTGCTGTTCCTCCCCAACAATTTGCACATTGGTATGGACCATTCCGTGCTTTGAGGAGGCTGAAGACCAATTAGCCTTTCTGGACTCAGACTGATTATCCTCAGGGTATTCAGGCCCCTGAGCTGGGAGATGGAGATAGGAAGCAGAATGAAGCCCCAATAATAATAATAATAATCAGAATGAAGCCCCAATAATAAGCAGAATGAAGCAATAATCAGCAGAATGAAGCCCCAATAATTGAAGAGGTAACAGTCAGAGACCTGCTCCTCCACCTGAATGCCCACAAGTCTATGGGGCCCGATGGGATCCACCCGAGGATACTGAGGGAGCTGGCGGAGCAGATCGCCAAGCCACTTTCCATCGTTTATCAGCAGTCCTGGTCAACCGGGGAGGTCCCAGCTGACTGGAGGTTAGCTAATGTGACACCCATCTAGAAGAAAGATCAGAACGAGTATCCGGGGAACTACAGGCCTGGCAGCCTGACCTCGGTGCCAGGGAAGGTCATGGAGCAAATCATCTTGAGTGCCATCACGTGGCACGTGTGGGACAATTGGGGGACCAGGCCCAGTCAGCATGGGTTTATGAAAGGGAGGTCCTGCTTCACTAACCTGGTCTCCTTCTATGACAAGGTGACCCACTTAGTGGATGAGGGGAAGGCTGTGGATGTTGACTACCTGGACTTTTGACACTGTCTCCCACAGCATTCTCCTGGAGAAGCTGGCTGCTCATGGCTTGGATAAGTGCACTCTGTGCTGGGTAAGAAACTGGCTGGACGGACAAGTCCAGAGAGGGGTGGTTAACGGAGTCAAATCCAGTTGGCAGCCGGTCACGAGTGGTGTTCCCCAGGGCTCAGTGTTGGGACCAGTCCTGTTCAATATCTTCATTGACGATCTGGATGAGGGGATTGAGTGCACCCTCAGTAAGTCTGCAGATGATGCCAAGTTGGGTGGAAGTGTTAATCTGCCTGAAGGTAGGAAGGCCCTACAGAGGGACCTGGACAGGCTGGATCGATGGGCACAGGCCAACTGTATGAGGTTCAACAAGGTTGAGTGCCGGGTCCTGCACTTGGGTCACAACAACCCCATGCAACGCTACAGGCTTGGGGAAGAGTGGCTGGAAAGCTGCTTGGCGGAAAAAGGACCTGGGGGTGTGGGTTGACAGCCGCCTGAACATGAGCCAGCAGTGTGCTCAGGTGGCCAAGAGGGCCAATGGCATCCTGGCTTGTATCAGGAATAGTGTGGCCAGCAGGACATGGGAAGTGATTGTCCCCCTGTACTCGTCACTGGTGAGGCCGCACCTCAAATACTGTGTTCAGTTTTGGGCGCCTCACTACAAGGACATTGAGGTGCTGGAGCGTGTCCAGAGAAGGGCAATAAAGCTGGTGAAGGGTCTGGAGGAAAAGTCTTATGAGGAGTGGCTGAGGGAACTGAGGTTGTTCAGCCTGGAGAAGAGGAGGCTGAGGGGAGACCTTCTTGCTCTCTACAGCTACCTGAAAGGAGGTTGTAGTGAGGTGGGGGTTGGTCTCTTCTCCCAAGTAAGAAGTGATAGGACAAGAGGAAATGGCCTCAAGTTGCTCCAGGGCAGGTTTAATTTGGATATTTGAAAAACTTCTTCACTGAAAAGGTAGTCAGGCATTGGAACAGGCTGCCCAGGGAAGTGGTTGACTTTCCATCCCTGGAGGTATTTAAAAGATGGCTAGACGTGGTGCTTAAGGACATGGTATAGTGGCAGACTTGGCAGCATTAGGTTAATGGTTGGACTTGATGATCTTAAGGGTCTTTTCCAACCTTAAAGATTCCATGATTCTATGACTCTTTTAGGCCTGTATCACTTGGGAAACTGCCAAGCAGATCATTGAGCAAGCTCAGATCTGCTTTCTTGAAGTTCACAATTCTAACTCTATTCTTTGTCTTCCTTGCGTGTCTCCAGATTTTAAACTGTGCCTGTTCATGACTGCAGATTCTAAGGCTGCCATTGGTCTTCAGGTCCCTGACCAGTTCTTTATTCCCGAGTAACAAATTCAATGAAGTTCCTCCTCTGGTCAGTAGGTTAATTACCTCCATCAAAACATCCAGCAGACAGAAGTACATGTGAATCCATGACTTTGAAAAAAATATGTATGTCTAATGCCTGATTAAGATTTCTGTTATTGGGTGTCCCTGTCCAGATGTTGGTAATGAGGGGGCTGCAGGGATGGTCTCTGTGAGAAGAGGCCAAGCCCCATGCCAGACAGTCGGTTCCAGCTGTCTCCAAACAGACCTTACCACAGGACACAGATCAGCCTGTCAGCCATGCTGGTGGCCCCTCTGTGATAATGTATTTAAGGGTAGAAAACACTGCACAGCAGCTGAGAGAGAGAGGAGTAAGAAAAATGTGAGAGAAACAGCCTTGGAGACACCAAGGTCAGTGAAGGAGGGGGAGGAGGTGCTCCAGGTGCCAGATGAGGGATTCCCCTGCAGCCTACGGAGAAGACCATGGTGAGGCAGGCTGTCCCCCTGCAGCCCTTGGAGGTCCATGGTGGAGCAGATATCCACCTGCAGCCTGTGGAGGATCCCACACTGCAGCAGGTGGAGGTGCCCTGAAGGAAGCTGCAGCCCATGTAGTGCCCATGCTGGAGCAGTTTTTCTGGCAAGAACAGGGGATGGGGGAACCATGCTGGAACAGGCCATTCCTGAAGGACTGTATCTCATGGAGAGGACCCATGCTGGAGCAGTTTGTGAAGCACTGTATCCCATGGGAGGGACTCCACGCTGAAGCACGTCAACACTGCGAGGAGGAAAGAGCACAAAGATTAAGTGTTATGAACTGACCACAAACTTCATTTTCCAACCACCTTGCACCACTCTGGGAGTGGGAGGAGGTAGTAGAATCAGGAATGAAGGAGTGAAGTTGAGCCTCAGAAGAAGGGTTGGAATAGGTGTATTTTTAATTTTGTCTTTGCTTCTTACCATCCTACTCTATTTTTAATTGACAATAAATTAAATTAGTCTTCCCTGAGTTTAATTGTGACAGTAATTGGTAAGTGATCTTTCTCTTTTCTATCTTATTTTCTCCCTTTGTGCTGTTGAGAAGGGGAAATGAGAGACCAGCTGGGTGGGGGTCTGGCAACCAGCCAACACTAACTCACTACAATTTCTTATCTAGCTTTCTTCTTTATAAAACCAAATAATAAATTACTGATGTGTGGGTTTTTTTAAAAAAATCTTACTGTTCATTGCATATACGTTACTATAAATTATTCTACCACCACCTTAAGGTCAAAACACTTATATTCGGCAAAACATTCATATTAACAATAACTGTAGATTAATTTGGGTGATGTGGGGTTCTTTTTTTCTAGCGTGCTATGCAATCATGCAAGGGTACACTTAGGAAACCCTTTTTGTGTGTTGACAACGACCATTGGTTTGCAACAGAGAAAAAGCTCAATTTATCAGCAGCCTTCATAAATAAATAAACTATTTTGAAGCTGCTTGTGGTCTCAGAAAGTATCAACACCAACTTCTTCTGTCTTTTCATAATCTCACAGCTGATAAAATTCCAGTTGGGGATCCATTTTAATTGGCTCCCAGAGACACTGAGTCACATAATTTTATTGTAAGACACAGCTTTCTTAAAAAACTGCATGAACTGTTTTAACTGTATTTAATACTTAAGAAAAGGGTGGTGGGCCAAAACTGTCAGTTTTGCTTGTTCTCCATTTCAGCATCAGATTAACTTAAGGTTGAAAAATTAGATTTTTTTTTTTTTCTTCAAATCAGAGACTAAGTAGAGATTAAAGATTAAGATTGATTATAAAATAGGAAACAAATTGAAGAAAGTATAAAATGATAAACAAACTGGAGAATGACAATCTGTCTAGCATTTGCCTTACCTTTATGAAATTACCTTGGAAAGATGCTCCTCAAGTCACACTCTTTCATTTCTTCAACATTGACACTCTCTTATTTTCATTCATTTATATCCTTGTTTGCTAGGTTTTTCTTTCCAGTAGGAATTAAGTTTCAATGATTTACATATCTTATCCCCAACATATCTACTCTGATTCACTTTGTTGTTTCCACCTCCTCTCTCCTGTCTTTTCCTTATCTCTTGTGTTGATCTTTTTCCCAAACCTTTTTAATGTAAATGAAACATTCAGTACTTGGCCTTAGGGCTGATTCATTGTAAATTAAGCATTCTGTTTTATCAGGGGATGAGGGAGGAATGATACACTATTTTCAAGACTGTTACAATATTTTATAAATTGTGTATCATAAAAAGTATTTATTTTACACAGATATTGTGCAATTCAGTCTTGATAACACATTTACTTTTCCACTGAGATTTTTATACTATGTATTAATAACATGCATGACAAATACTAGTTTCAGAACTCTCTTTCTAAGCTTTGTCTCCTGTTTCTGCTTCCTTTTTGGTCCTTTTCCTGCATATCACAAGTTTTACCACCCCCTCCTAAAAAAGCCCCAACAAACAAACCAACAAAAAAGCAATCAAAATTAAATATTCCCTGATGTCTTTCTGAAGCAGAATTTCCCCCTTCACATTATTCCCCCACTCATGTAATTGAGTTCTAGGAAGGACATGATCTTAAAACACTGAAAACATAACTCTAAATAGTAGAAGCGAACATGGATAAGATAATCCTAAGTAACCAACCAATTTCTCTTTTTAACTCATTTACTTTTCACAGACTCTAGTCCTTGACTATCACTATCACCAGCTTCACTCAACCTTATGACCAATGGCAAGTGCCTTGTTGCAAGTATGCTGCTAGTTCTGATGAACAGGTACTTGCATGGTTTTTACTTGAAACCTCTGTACCTAATTTAGTGATTCAGCTTTATTTGACTCTGATCATGTAATACTCCCTATAAGTAAAACCAACAATACAATTTCATCCTCCCCACAAAACTTTTTGGAAAGGTCTTCCTCACTCATTTTTTCAGAGAGACAGTACACTATGTTTTGCCACAAAACATGAGATGAGAAAAGCTTTCAAAAGAAAATATTACTTCTCTGGTTTTTTCCTACATCACGTAGTAACCTCCTCCTTAAAGTCACCAACTGTACAATAATAAGACTGAGTCAGTTGGCTAAAGACAAGCACTGGAGAAAAAGACATGTCCTAGGAAAGCCAAGGGCATCTGACCAGGGCTGGCAAAAATGGGGTTTACACAAAACCCACACTTTTCTGAATGACAGAAAAGGACAAACCAGATAGGCTATCCTTGGACAAGACCATATGGTGGTAGACATCTATGTTTAGGCAAGTCAATCCCCTCCTTGCAGTCACCTCTCACTGAAGTAGAAAGCTGAATGTGGAATTTATCCTATGCATCTTATGGAAATCTTATCCCTGCACAGTAAAAAACAAGAGTGAAGAACTAAGCATATAGTCAGAATACTTTTTATGTCTATGTAAAATAAAAAAAAAAAAAAACACTTTTCTTTTTAAAACAAGCTCAAGAAAGACTATATGACAGTGCAATTTCATTCTTCTCCAAGATTTCATTAATCTACTGGCCATCTACACCAAAAATCAATAGTCTGAAATCAGTGAAAAATTTTAGATTTGGTATGAAGAGACAATAAAGGAGTGTGACTTATAGGTTCAAATACATTTTTAAACAAAACTTAATTTGTGTCATTCTTTCCTTTGACTCTAAGCCTTGAATTTGAAGATCTTGTCTTAAATTCTGGTTACTTTCACAGATCTACATATGCCTTTATCCATAATTGCTCTTTCACTGCTACAAAATATTTCCTTTAGCTAAGCTCTTTTTTTTGCCTTTTCCCCCCTCGTCCCCACTTAAAGACATTATAAATTAAACCAAAAAGTGGAGAAGCTATTTCTTAAAGTTCAAAATTATTTCATGGTAAAATATACTAATGTGCAGTGTATTTCTCTCACTTTTTGCATATGCATTGCATGATGAAGCAATTTGTTCCTTGTGAACATTAAAACATGGACAAGAAATACCATTTTTTAATATTTTTATTTACGTTACCTTTACTAAGCCAGGTTTCACATTTCATGCCTTGGTGGTTTTAAAGTTGTTTATTGCTCTATTTTTCTTATCGCTAGGGAACATGTTGAGAATTCCTGTCACTTATCTGTCTTCAAGGACTTGTGTACTGGACTTGTGTTTTTCACAGAGGATAAATTCTTTTGTTTTACACCACCAGAGAGCACTGTTGGATCGTTAAGATTTGGCTTTTTTTCTTTCTAGACATTAACTAAAGTAATGAGAACCAGGGAGACAAATAAAACACTGCTAAATATTCTTTCTTACCACGTGACAAATGTCACCAACACATAAGACGTAATAAATCAATGGGCCTTTTTGTGTTTATAGTTCTGCATTCTTTCAACATTCTTTTCTATTAAATAAATGAAAAGACCAGTGTTCCCAAGGTTGTGATTAGTGATACAGTTTGTACTATCAACTTTCATAAATTTTATTTTACTCACCAGTCCAGTGGCACAGCTGTGAGCTGTTGTCACAGGACAACTGTGAAGATCACTTGTGGTTCCTCATTCTGGGAAACAGAAAAAGCATCCCTTGATGCCTCAGTAAATAATATGACAAGAAGTTGAAGACCATGTTGCAAATATGCCTTGCCACTGTGCCAATCAACACACCCTAGCAGAAGCCATCCATTCTTTCAACTTTACACGTGATTAATACAAAGATTGTGGCAAAGATCAAAGAAATTGCATTCAACTACAAAAAAAAAATAAAATATGGCACCTTCAAAGAATGAGGAAGAGGGTGATAGCTTGGTCTTCTGACTTAACTTTCCACCAAAACCGAGAGCTACAATGAAGAACCCAAATCTTTGGTAAGTTAGAAAGTCGTTCAGTGCACCAGCATGTAGGTATATGCATGTGTGCCTTTGGCTACTTACACATGTATATAGCCTTGCATAAAATACACATACGATGTATAACATACTAATTTGTTTAAAATTCTTTTAATTTTGCAAGGAAGCTACGTACCTCTCTCTATGCAAGTGTTTAAATGAAGCTTTACACTAAATTGACCAAGCATAGGTTTGAGGCTTTTTTTCGTAATTCAAAAAGTAATCATTAAATGAACTAGTAAAACTACTTAACCACTTGGTACTTCACAGTTTTAGGATTTAGTTTTTAAAGATGTTTTAAGACACTGCTTAGGATTTTTCAAAGACAGAGGAATCCAAGATTATTTAAGGTCCTAAATTCTACTGAGATTCCAAACTTCCCATTTAAATTTAGGTGTCTATATGCATTTTTATTTTGAAGCTTGGTGATGAAAAAATTCTGGAAAAATTGAAATTAACTTACTTTGATTAACTAATTATGAGATTTCTAGTGTAAATATATAAAAAAAAATTATAGAAAAGCTTCTAGAAAAATAAATGTGTTCTAGAAAAAAAAAAATCCTTTGGAAAGATACACCTCATAATTTTCTTACACCTAAACTTAATGACATGGTTATTGTATTGAAGAATATTTTGTGAGAATTCTACATTGCTTATAGTACTAGGAAAAGACAATCTAAAATGAACAACAACTAATGTCTTTATTCCACCCTTGATTACATCTCATTTTTCCTATCTTTCATTTTTATATAATATAAGGAAATTATTCTGAAATTATGATGTAATGATTCAGTGTTAACTACAATTTTCTCATCACATTGAGGCTTCGATATTGAAATACATAACTATCAGTTCTACTGATTATTTCTAATTTCTAGCCATAACACACAACACCAAACAAATACTTTTTTTTTTTCCTCAGCATACCTTACACTCATAATAAACTCTGGAAGAGAATACAATGCAAAAACATCTTTCAGTGTTTCTGAAGTGCAGGGTTAAACAGTTTTTTCCTTTTGATGCATCTGCAAAGTAAGTACTTTTTCTTCCTATAATTATAAAAATCAACCCTGTAATGAGCTTTCTCCCATTATACACAACCAAGGTGATACAGACTACACTGAAGTTATCTGAGATTTTCCATTGGCTCAGAGATGATGATAGAAAATGCCTGTTTCCACAATATTAATTCTTGTCCTTCTCCTCCAGGCTTTACTCAGATAAAATGTGCATTGGAATTTTTGCTTGGGTAAGGACTTCAAAATATCTATATATTCAAATGAGAAACAGGACAAATGTGATAATCTTCTTAACTTGTTTTCTTGATTATTGCACTCTTCTGTTATTGCAGTTTTTTCATATCTATATCATACATTATTTATATGTAAAGTTCATTCTCATGTTTTAAAAATAAATAAAACTCAAAATATTGAAAAATATTGTCTGTAAATAACACTTCCATATGATATTTTTTTTTTTATATCTTTAACATTAGTTTTATAAAGATATTTTCATGGGAACAAATGAGAACTTGGAACAGGGGTGAAAGGAAGAAAAAGTTTTTCTGGGGGTAGTTTTTTTTTTTCCTTAATTAATTTGATCCTTCTGCTTATTTATTAACCACTTTTAGATCCTCTATGTGTCATAACTGTATTGCTTCATGATATTAGTGCAATATCAGGATTGCTGTTGTGATTTCAAGCAATTTATAGGTAACTGAGAAACTTATTCCAAAGTAATCTTGACTGACAATATCTGTATGCAATCCAACTTGAGAAACATTTGCTGTAAATCAAAGATCAAAACATTATTGAATTATCCACTAGAGAAGGAAAGAAGAAACAAACAGAAAATCTTATTTTGTGACTCAGAGACTAATTTGAATCTTGAAAAGTTTGTGTGCAGTCACTGACTGCAATACAGATTTCCAGGATGACCTGGAACTAACTATTTAGGGTCAGATTTTTAAAAGGACTTTATATAACAGCAACAACAACTTAGAATGTTTTAAAACCTTTTCCCATAATGGAAAAATAGAAATAATATAGCAAAAATAATTTGGTTTCCAGTAACAAATGAAGGCCAATCCACTTGCATGCACAGATATGGCATCCCTACAGCAAACTAGTTGCCAAACACTAAAAAAAAAAAAAAAAAGAAAAAAAAAAGAAAAGTTAGCCAGAAGTTTATGTCCCATGGTTCATTTTAATTCAAATTAGGAGTCAGCATACCTTTTCTAACTGTAAAGGTGATTATCCACTTGAATAAGGTACCCGAGGAAGGTATGGTTTCTTCATCTTTTGACATCTTATAAAGGAAACTGAATACCTGTTGAGAAGACATATTTTAATTCAAATGCAGGGTTTTTATGTCCACACTGCATTATTTGTTCAGTATTATATACATTATCTAATATGACAAAGTCTAGCCCAGATAATCTCAGAATTTTTTAACCTTAAAATCTCTGTGACTGTCATAGGATAACAGGTGAAGTAGCTGCAATATAAATGTTAAAAATTTGGTTATATCTGTGGTTCAAGAGCTTCCACCATCCACCTCTTTCCAGATTAATTGTAAAAGTGTAAACAGAGGGCTTGAGATTAATAGGAATTTTGGTCAAAGTTTGAAGGACGTTGTTTTAATTTTGTGAGTTAAGAAAAAAAATGCTTGCTTCATGACATTACTTCAAAAACCACACCCAACTGTGTTCAGTAGAACTTCAAATCAGAAGTCTTATTTCATTTAAACAACACAACCTTCTACACTACAGCTGCCACAACTCTTAAGTCTGGTAAGCTATTATCACTAGTCTTTACAAGTACATCCCACTTCTATGAAGCTAATTCTAAAGACAACTCACATCCTTCTGACAAGATTTATTCAATTTGTTGAAGTAAAGGGCTATAGGCTATTCTACCTTCTCCTTTTTACCATGTGTGATTACATCATCTCTCATGTTAGTAACTCAGGTTTTAATGTCCTCACCTGGTAATTAATGACTTGTTCCAGTAACATCCCAACCCTACACTGTTATATTAAGTACCCTGTGGGACTGATACATTTCTGTTATAATAACTTCTTTTTCCATTCTGAAAATCCTTTTTCAGTAATGGCATTGACATGAAAATTTCCTCCATATCACTTGTGAAAATCAGGTATTAAAAAGAATCTTAATAAGTGCAATCATATTTTAATCTAAAACCATTCTTAGTAAAGGTCTTTAATCAAAACTCTTTCACAATGCTGGCAAAAATAGGACTAGATTTATGAACTTATTCAAATGACTTGACAGCAAAAATAGGTAAGTGGGATGCAAAAATCTCACATTTTTTATACAGCCTTTTGTTTCTAACAAACTTTGTCTGTTGCTTTGAAACTTTGCATTCATTGGACACTTGCAGTCTTTAAATTAGCTTTTACTCAGTAAGCCACTCATACACTCTCAAAGACCATCGCCCTGATTGCAAAATCTGCTAGCTTTAAGCACTTATAAAGTCATTGCATTTTGAAAGAGTAAGAGGATATGTATTTATGTTTGATGCAAAAGTTAAACAGACAGCCTTTCTAAGAAAGCAACCACCTTGACCCTGTTCAGACATCAAAGCTTTGCTGAAGTCATTTTTGTGTGCGGGGGGGGGGGAAAGTCCACAATCCTCTCTGAAACACTAAAACACACTATCCACTCCCTACTTGTCTCTTCTGCTGCTTTGTTTGCCCTCTCTATTTCTGCTAATATCTATGCAAGAACAGAGCTTGTCACCTTGGCCATTTTAGAAATCTGTTAAATGAATTCATATGGAAGGATAATGAATCATAAAGTGTAGAGAAGCATGGACCCACTGTGAATAGAACTTTTAGAGCATGCAAAAGTTTAAAGGATAGTTATAAAATAAAAAATGTAAATATGCTAACAATCCTTTCTGTTCCTGCAGAAAGAAAGAAAACATTTATTATCATAGCTACTTAATTTCTTTTAATTTTACACAGTGGATAATCTAGTTATGGAAATGCAGAAAATTTCCCATGACAAAAAAAATCACTTTCTACAAATACTGAATAAATTAACTGTAGTACAGCAATGAAACAGTCCCATTCCTTAAACTTCTCTTTTATGTTGAAAAGCTTTTGTCTGCTCCAAAATTTAAAAACACCACATTCTTGTTCATAATTCCATTTCCTAGTGCAATGCTTGCTTCTATAAGTTGCTATAAATCTTCTGTAAGATGCTGAGCAGCAGAGAAAACCCTAAAGGAAGCTCAGTAACCTAAAGAAAAAATCTGCCTTCATGAAAGAAAAAATTCATCTTACCAATTAAAGTATATTAGAATGCATAGTTAAACAGTGTATAAATTCAGTTCTATAGCTGGTCATGCATAAATTCCTTCTGATGCCAGTTGAGGTCCACTGCAGAAATGTAGTATTCTACACAGCTAGAACTGAGCATATATCTCCAGTAACTCTTCATGGACTATATAAGGAATACATCTGTGATTCATCATAAACTTCTAATGAATTAGAGATTTATTTCCTACTTTGCATGGACTCTGCCAGCAATTTATGGACATGGTTTAGTGGTGGATTTGGCAGTGCTATGGTAACAGTTAGACTTGATGATCTTAAAGGTCTTTTCCAACCTAAACAATTGTATGATTTTATGATTCTATTACTGTGCCCTAGTCACAGGATTCATTCAAGGGGTCCTTGAAACAAAATATTTTGTAAAAAACATCCACACTACTATAGTTACTACTTAAGGGACATGAATAAAAAGTAGCATTTTAATTAGATAAATATCTCAAAAGCAGCATTTTTCATGATTACCACTGATTACAACTGTAAATTTTTTTTATCTCATACTGGTTGACTGACAGTAGCTGAAGACAATGTCATTAAAATTGCTATATGAAGGCCCCCCATTTCCTGGGGAGAGCTCTAACTACCAAACTCTTATGATCATGATGGCACTACTTTCACTACCACTCTGCCTCTTACTTCTTGTGCTGCTCCCATTAACTCCTCAAACATCTTTTGAGGAAAGAAGATAGGCTGGCTACCTAAACCTGGATCAGAATATAGCTCTCAGAGGCAGATATCTATTCAGAAAAGGCAATTCTGAATATCTACGTGATGCTAAGATCAGCCATCCAGGAAACTTTCAGGCTAACTGTCTTACTCAATGGTCCAGAAAACCTTATAAGCATTCAAAGAGGGTTTGTGTCTCATACCTAAGTACTAGACACTCACCTCTGATGAGACTTAGGTGGCAAATATTTCATCCCTGTTTTTTAAAAGTCTGTGTTTGTAAGTGTTGTTATTATTTTAGAAAATATGGGGGGTTTATGTTTTTATGATAGAGTATGTTCTGGATTCTAGCTTTGGGTTGAAAAGCCAACTAATTCAGTTTGCACATATCTACCTTTTTTTACAATGAAAAATCTCAGTGTGTACACATTTTTCCATCTTTCAATATTTTAAAACAGCTGATCTATTCTTTTTTTATTGTGTTCATTTTTTTATCATCATCAGATGATACAAAGTAAAGTTAATATTTACCTTCCTTTATGACTCATCATTTCTTTCCTATCCAAGATTCTTCTGTATTACTATTTATTGCCCAAAAATATGAAGTAGGCAGAGTGATCAGGCAGGTTTGATAAGTGTAGCAGATACTGCAAGTCATATATATGTATGAATAAATATATGAGAAATACACCAAAAATGTGTTGTTATTCTATAATAAAAGGTCCACATTTAGCATAGAGGAATCTGTTGTTTAATAAAGACAGCCTAGCATACTGAAGTTTATTAGGTAGAATGTTTACTAAGACAGAGATGCTGTGTACACTTATATTCTTTCATACTTTTATGTCTATCGGATGCCCAAAATAACTCATTAGTTGTCACTTTTGCCTGAGTGAAGCAAATGAGTGTTGTCTATTGGCTTCATTCCAAGGACACTTCACCCACTATATATAAACTTTTCTTTCAGCTCTTACTACCTGGACTACACAGTTTCTAGATCTGTTATATCCCTACTGGAGAGGTTGCAGTCATTCTAAAGCAGAAATTATAATCACTGTGTAAGTATTTTGATACCTAACAAGTAAGAGGTATTTCAGGAACATACTGATATAAAAAATCTGCAGGACAGTTAACAAAGCTATAGAATGGATCTCCACTTTCCCAACTTCTAGGGAGTTTTAAAGCAACAACAATAAAATCATATAATGACTCCATCAAATCCTGTCATTGCATCTACATTAAACTCTGTAGCATTGTGTAAAAATAAAAATACACACGAGTACCTGGAATTCTCATTACCTGTTGAACTCAAAACTCTGAGTAACTATGAAAAAACAATTAGTACCTTGGAAGTTGAGTTGATCTTGAATTTGATACTCAAGAAAATTAGTCATTGCAATGGGAAAGTCTTGGTACAGATAAATATGTGCTTTTGAAAAGAAGTTGAAAAACCTGTTTACAAAATTTGCAGAAGAGTTAGGTCCCTTCCCTGCTTGACTCTACGTATGCATTTGTATATTTAATATTAAGCAGTCACAGGATATTAAGAAGGTATTTCTGAGAGCCTGGACTATCTCCTCTCACCTGATCAGTAAGCATCTGAAACATGCTGTTTTCACCTCCTCTGCTCCTAGTGTTAGGACTTTTACATTCTTATGCAGTTTTACATACACAGTAATGTCTTTAATACTGCAGAGAAAATGGAATACTCTGCAGCCAGCAAACAGTTGTTTTGAAATATAGAAGATATAGATTCAAACCCTGCAGACCAACCTGGAGCGAGAACTCAGGTAACCAATGCTAATTTTTAACCTCTTGTGAAAAACTTTGACACTAGCATGTCCTCTTTGTGTGGCTGTGGAAGAAGCAAGACCTGGGAGCTAACCAGATGCATCCAAATGAGTGACAAGCCTCTACATGAAGGAAATGACTGCAGCCTTTGGATCTTATTTCCTAAAGATGTTTTTCTCCATCCTTATGTTAGTGCCAAAATCCATTTTAATACATATCCTGTTATAAACATTTTGGGTATGAACTGCTGTGAATGTCAGTGTTAGAAAGCTAGATCTCACCATTCACTGGAACTTATTCACCAGTACTGTGAATCCTTCTCCCCAAGCCAAGAATTTTGATAGCACAGCACTGGGCTTCACCATGCCGAAGTCATTATTTGGGTTCAGTAAACGGTGTACAATTTGATTTTGACCATGTAAAGAGATTTCATCAATGTTCCCGACAGAGATATTGATAGAACAAAAGAGTTAGCTCCCAGAATAAGCACAACACTGAAACCTCTCTATTGGTGAGGTTTAGGCGTTTGGGTGGGTTTTTTTGTGGTTGGGTTTGGTTTTAGTTTTGTTTCTGTTTATTTTTTAAAAAAAATATATATATATAGTTACTGTACTATTGTTGCAGCCTTATCCATCATCTTAAATAAAAAAGTAAGTATTCAAAAATCCAGTCTATAATGTCTTTATCTTTTTAGTTTGCACGCAGAGTTTTGCATTGTATTATAACCTGAAGCTTATGCCTCCTGTAAGTCACATTAGTCTGTTGTTAAAAAGGCAGTATGATACAGTGGAACATTATTAAAGCATCTAGGTGCATTTCCTTAAATTTGTGGAGGAAAAATTCAGTTATGTGAGCACAGAAAAAATGAAAATTTTCTCTTCCTTTAATGAGGCACAACTTAACTAAAATGTCTGTAATCTAAGATAATTAACCTAAACATATTCTACAGGTATAGTAAAAGGACAAAAATTATTTCTAGAAATCAAAATATATGGCAGAGATTTTGTTTATTGCTATGTTGTAGTAAACAGAATCTCTTCTTTTTATGTCTGTACATGCTTCAACAGTACCAGGATCCACACAAATGTATGACATCATTAGGTTGTAGTTTTTAAAAGGCAAAGTTACCACTCATTTTCAGTGGTAAATGAATATTAGTATTCTCTTAAAATTTCACCATTAAATATACCAATCCTATGCTATGGAAGCATTTATGCATATGATGTTTGGGAAAGGGTAATTTGTGAAAGATCGCATTGTTCTTGAACTGGGTTGTTTGTTTGTTTTTTCATTTCATTTCATAGCAAAAACAAATGAACAAATATACATGCATACACTTTTGAGACAAATTAAATAATTTTGTTTTCAGAGGTGCTATGGGTTGTTAAAAAAACCACTGTCCTTCATCAGGTGTTGGCACTCTGTAGGAATGTAAGTCATGCTACTAAAGCTGTTTGCACACCTGCATGACTGGATGAGTATTCATCAACTGGTCAGACACATTCCTTTTCATTTGATAGGCACATGTCCCTTCACATGATGGAACACACAAGTTGTCTCAGTTCACATCATCCAATAGATAAACTCTTGTTACATGAGCAAATGTGCATCTACTGCATGACAGAAACCCCTTCTTCATAAGGTGCTGACATGGCAGGTATACACTCAGTAACTTCTTTCTCCAAAAATCTGTGGCCTCCTTCCTAAGAATGTAAGAAGTAAGTTCTGGATGGATTATTAGCAGTTTTGCAGAACAATCCAGTTGAGAACTGGAAAAAAGCTGAATTCTGTTTTCTATTAGCTTCCCAGAAGGCAGAGAGCACCATGAGTATACATTAGGATGAAACTCAGTTTGTGATAATTTTTAAAGTTTGTGGTTTTTTGTTTTTAAATGTAATAAATAAGTCAGCCAATAACACATTTTAAACTGTGACAGAATCTGTGCAAGGCAATCCCAAAGTCTTCTAAAAAAAGACAACTTTTGAAGTAATCATATGAAGTCCTGACAAAATAAGAAGACATAACCAGTAGCACAGTGCTGAATAGGAAAATTTCTGGTCATTAGAGAATGCCAAAATGACCTTAATTCTAAGCTGTTTCTATTTGTCTTGAACCTTTATTTCATTACAAAAATACAAAGAAGAAATGAGCTATTTCTTCTACTTGTGATAAGTTGGTAGACAATATACACTTTGGTATAAGTGTGCAAAGCATACAGAAGAACTTATGTATGAATAGTGGTAAAAATAGATCCAACAATTGGAATTATAAACTAGAAGTAGGTTTAAATTTCCAGAAAACAACTATCTCTTTTGGGGATATTTCTATATACACAAGAATGACTTCAGCCGGAACTGAAAAATACAAAAGAGCCTTTGATGTTCTGTTCTGGGTCACCTTGTTTTCTGCATTCTTTTCTTGATCTCCGCTGGCTTTACTAACTAACATTTGAGTCTTGTTTTAAGCTTCCTGATTGCATTGAGTTTGTATTTGCTATGCAATAAGCTGGCACTAAGAAGGATTTTGATCTTTAATCTGGTTCAAGGGTTTCTAAGCAGCTCTGATTGCAGCCATAGGCAATACATGTACTAAATGAGATTGAAGGACAAATTAAAATAAATAATGTTTGAGTAAAACACTTTGTCCTGGTTAAATGCATTTAACAATTTCATTTTCCCTTGTAAAGCGGGTTTTAAAGAAATTAAAAAGTGGTTTGTTTTTTTGATGTAAGTATAATGAATCTTTTTCCACGCAGAAAAACTAACGTCATTGAAGTTGTGTCTCTCCTCCATATATTACAATTGCTTCAAAGCTTTTGGGTAGAAAGCTGAGGCGAAGTCAGAGATCTGTAAAATATAGTTATATTTATTGCCAAAGGCAAAGCATGGGAAATTGGTTAAGGCTTTCTCAACAATCATAGTTCACTTGAGTAATGATCTTTTAGGCCTTTTGACTAACAGTAGCTCCTGTAGCCAGACAATAGCAACTTTATATAGTTTGCATTGCTTTAAGAAATAAAGTCTAGTAATGAACTAGCTGGAGAAAGAACAATAAAAAGCAGGTTTATTTGATCCAGTTATTTTAGTAATCTTCCACCTGCCAATATCTACATTTCTTACAGTAACATTTTTATGATGTGTTTCTATATTTGGAGAAGAGAAAATGAGACAATATACTAAAAAATTGGCCAACACAGTAATAAGGGGAAAAGCTAGAAACGATAATATGTATGGTTTAAAAAAAAATATTACACCAATAAGAAAATTAGTAGAATAACTAGGATTTGTCAGCAGATTATCCATGTTAGACAGGTAAAAATACCTGATAATCTGATATAATAAACACTGTTTGATGACAAGTCCAAACAGAAAAAAAAATAATTATAGATGTTACAGCACTTTGGGACCTACCATTTTATGTTCATCAGTTACGTCTCTGTATGTGAATATGTTTATATAATTTAATGTCTATAAATATGAAATGTCAAAAGAGCATATGCACCAGTTCAGAAAGGAAGAATGGTTACAGAATAATGTCTAAGTGATCTTTTCTGACTTCTACTTTTTTTTTTTTTTTTACTATTTAAATGCATAGTTCTGGGGAAAATTCCATGTTGTTTTCAGTACATGTTAGTGCCCTTATAGAATTCAGGGATAAAGTCCTGGCCATTTTTGCATTATTGCTAAAATTTCTGTTGGTTTCAGCAAGATAAATATTTAATCCGCATTGGATCAGGAATTATTCAACTCCTGTTTATTTCATCTAGCATTATTTTTCTAAGCTTCAGCATTTCCCTTCCATTCTTATGTAAAATTTCTTGTGTGCTACAGAGCACATGAATGAATTGCTTTTCATATAACTTCCCTCACATTTAATATTGGAGCACCTTGACAAAATTTGACTGTATACTACCGTGCTTAGAAAACTCTAGTAGTTTGAAGGTTAATTATCTGCTAATATTTCAAAGTCTTATTCTAAACAAAGGCTTATATTGCTGTTTATGTACCGTCCCCTTGTCCCCCCATCCTGCAGCTCTAAAAAGAAAATATGAAAAAAGTTTTAATTATAACTGAAAAGAAGTCTTTGGGCTCATTGAAGTTGTACTTTTCTTCAATTTTGCCCTGTGTGGGACACAGTGCCTTCCCACACTGCTGTTTTGGTAAGAAACGGGATTAATCTAGACAAGTTCTTCCATTATGGAATCCAGTACAGAATTTTGTACATACTTGTATCATATATTCAACTGATAACTATAATACTATCATGAAGACCTTATGCTTCTTTTGTCTCTTTTACAATACCCAAAGTACAAATAAGATTATAAAGGTAGCATTTCTCTAGCTGCTGCCAGCATCTTTTCTGTCCCTTCCCTGTACATTGATATTTCATCCTGTATTGTTGGCCCAGATCATTCTATATTCTAGTCTATGGTAGTACTCTGTGAATCTGAAGGACCCCTATGCA
Organism: Platalea leucorodia; assembly: GCF_965183815.1. NCBI lineage: Eukaryota > Metazoa > Chordata > Aves > Pelecaniformes > Threskiornithidae > Platalea > Platalea leucorodia. Next base: position 108,322,744 of record NC_138826.1, read on the forward strand.
TTGTTTGGAGAAAAAGATCTCACTTTAAAAGCTGGGTTTTTTTACTTTTTTACTGTATAAATCAAGTAAAAATGCAGTTTGACTCATCTTGGAGAAAAATTCTGATGCTGTATTTAAAAACTGCTGGAGAAAGAGTTCATTTCCTCTAAAAGAATTCCCAGTAGCATAACAAATAGTTAATACTGGTTTATAGCTTACTTCCCTCAAGATGATTTAAAACTGTACTTCCCAGTAGAATACTTGAATCACTAAACTATACTGTACTCCAGTGCAGTAGGTGTTAAACAGGTCTTAAGAGAGCTGTAAAGGTGGAGTGCACCTACAGAGAAAACAACAGGTTTTTGGGACAGAGATGCCTAGAGGATATGGCCTTTTAGCAAGGCTTTTGATCAGAGAAAGAAACTACATAGAAAAGAGATGTAAAATAATTCTTTTCTCTCTGAGGAATGGGAAATGTTGGCACAATGCCTCTAGCTTACTTAAAGGAAAACAGCAGTTCTTCGTCAAGGAAAGATTAAATATTTTGAAGTGTTTCATGTGAATGCAAAGGAGGGAAAAAAAAAAAAAGAAACAACTTGACATTCCCTTCTCCACCCCACCGGAAAAAAAAAAAAAAAAAAAAGGGAGGAAGGGAGGGTGGGTGGGGAGAAAAGAGATAACATATGGGAGACCAGTGCTTAATTCTCTGCAGTATATCAGCCAGATGAGTAATACAGAGTTGGTTCACCTACATGACCAAGGTAGCAGGATATACCAAAACATAGAACAAGGTAGCAGGATATACCAAAACATAGAACTCCCTGAAATGGTTGTTAAGAATGCAGATGCATTCTTAAGAATGCAGAGAAGATGCAGAGTTAATGGCCAAAGGTTGATACCACTTAAGCATGCAAACAAATAGTATTGAAACTATCAAGTAGTATGGGGATAATCTCTGATTAATATTAACAATCCCATTCATAGGATTCTGAGAAACGAAATGAGACCTTCATTGGATATTTATAGATCAGATGCAATATTGTAAAATTAAATTATAGATGGAACAGTTTTGTATTATTTGGTGCAGTTCTGCATGTTTTTAATCAAATACTGTGTTTTATGTGAACGACAGTATTCAATTACTATCTTTTGGAAATATTCAGTTGGATTTAGCAATAAAGAGCAATAGGTCGCCTGGAACCTCTTTCTTAATCCAGAAAATATTTAGTGGTCTATTCAGGATTTTGGTTGACATTTGGAGAGCATATTAGAAGATCACTTGCTGGTAAATGCAACTAGTACTTCACCTTGTTTGATAGCGTCTACATTATTTGATAGCCTGTGACATCTTTGCATTATTATGAAGCACTGTGAGCCACTCTGCATTTAATTAAAAACAAACAAAGAAATGTTTGTGGGTGGTCTTTTCATCATGCACCAAAACTGCACAGGGCTCAAATTTATATAACACAATATCTATTTACCTGTAACATAAATAGAACTTTTCTCCTTGTCGTGTTTTAACCCCAGCCAGCAACTAAGCACCACGCAGCCGCTCGCTCACTCCCCCCCAGTGGGATGGGGGAGAGAATCGGAAGGGTAAAAGGGAGGAAACTCGTGGGTTGAGATAAGAACAGTTTAATAATTGAAGTAAAATAAATTAGAACAGTTAAATAGGCAAAGCAAAAACCGTGCACGCAAACAAAACAGAACAAGGAATTCATTCACTACTTCCCATCGGCAGGCAGGTGTTCAGCCATCGCCAGGAAAGCAGGGCTCCGTCACGCGTAATGGTTACTTGGGAAGACAAACGCCATCACGCCCAATGTCCCCCTCTTCCTCCTTCTTCCCCCAGCTTATATACTGAGCATGACGTCATATGGTATGGAAGAGCCCTTGGGCCAGTCTGGGCCAGCCCTCCCCCTGGCTGTGCTCCCTCCCAGCTTCTTGTGCCCCCGGCAGAGCAGGGGAAGCTGAAAAGTCCGTGACCAGTGTGAGCGCCACTTAGCACCTATTTAGAGACAGCTTAGCACTACTTAGCAAGAACCAAAGCATCAGTGTATCATCATCGACATTGTTCTCATCCTAAACCCAAAACACAGCCCCATACCGGCTACCAGGAAGAAAATTAACTCTATCCCAGCTGTAACAAGGACACTCCTCTACCAGGATAGTCTATATCTTTCACCAAGTATTTCACAAACATTTTGTCAGTAATCTCTGTCAGAAGACAGGAGAATGAACCAATCATCATGGGAGCTTTTTTTATAGTAAAGGTTGCTGTTTCCTTCTGTCAAAAAAACGTCACTGGTCCCAAGAGATTCTTCTTGCCCTCTTTAAGTATTACATCACATAGTCCTCCTTTTTCTCTGATCTTATTACTACTTGGTTGATTTGCCTACAAATGCCTCCCTCAAAGGGATCTATTGAGTACGCGTATCTACAAGCAGAGTTACAAAATCAAGGTAAATTCATTCTCTTCAGATTCATCTCTTGACGGATTTTCACCTTGATGTTGACTTTTCTAAGAATATCAGTGATCTTAGTTACATGTGCTTCTTGCTAAAGAGCTATGCTGCATATGAATATTTTCTTGAAATCAAATGGTAATCTGGGCATGGAATAGTTGTCAAGTCAAAGTCTTAATTCCATGCAGGATTTTTCTAGAGGTCAAACTACAGAAGTCAATGGGCTAAAACTGGTATAAATGCCACAAAAGTGTAAAGAGACTTGAAACAGTGTTCAAGCCAAATGATCACAGGTGATAGCACAGACATTTTTATGTTTTCTAAGTTTTTCCTGATTTTATATACAAAATTTGTCATCAGAGAAGCTCAGAGATAACTGAAGGCTTAACATTAAGATAGGCTGAGTAATTTTGATAATTATAAAAACAAAAAGTTATGACTGGTGACCTTTTGTATTAGCAACTTCATAGTATAATATAATCTTTATGTACCAATACCAGAGTTAAAATACTTTCTTGGCCACAAAAGGCAGAATGGATGGCAGGAAGCATTTACATATGGAACACTATTCTTAAACCCTTGGGTGAAGTAAATTCTTTAATAAGGCCTTTCTGCTGTATCCTTTTTGTTTCATTTTATTGCCTTTCACTGTAATTCATAAATCCTGGTAGCTCCAAAACACATTTAGTTCAACCAGTTCATCAACTACGTATTTTTCATTATTTTTTAAAATTAACATTGATTAGGTGAAATTTGTAAATTCTTAGAAGACAGAAAAATGTTACAATGGGTACATTAGATTATGCAGTTATGACATGCTGAAAGCATTAAATATAGACAAGGTACAACACTCAGTAATCTAGGGACCCTAAAAATTTAATAAGTTTTAGCCGCGGACAAGAATCTAGCAGGTGCAGGGACAGAGGAGGAGGAAGGTCTAATCTATTGGTAGCATGTTGTTGGCAAAAGTAATGTATCATCATAACTCTTCCTTCTGTTTTATTACTGAAAGTTCTCACAGATTGTCATCTAATGCGTATATCTATGCAATTACTTATTGCTCTTTTTACATATTTTGTAAAAGTAGTAGGCAAAAACTCATACTCCAAAAAATCTTATTTCAGAATTATTTTATTTTAGAAATATTAAGGTTCTGCATGTTTATTCTTTTATATTCTGAACACAGTCCTCTGTTCCCAATAAACATTCTATGACCACGAGATTGATCGTCATGAACAGGAAATCTTTTCTGATAAATATCCTGTAGGAGGAAGCTATGTTCAGGATACAGGTATTGAAACAATATACTTTTAAAAGAAAAGGATCAGTTCAGTCTTACAGTAGTCAATGCATAAATGAAAATCACAGCATAGCATTGTTTTTTAGCTATTTATTCAGATCTGCTGTCCAACTTTATTCTCCAATCCTGCTGCAGAAGGAATGGTATTGGAGCACATATACTGAAGACTAGTACACTTCCAGCACGTGGGTTTTATTTCATACTACAGCAAAGATTCCTGGAGTCGCAGGCCACAAAAATGGTGTTCTTCATGTTTCCAGCCAATGTGGAATTTACTTTAACTGAATCTGAAAGAGTCTGAATCTTTGTTACTAAATGGAGTTCTGAATAAAAGCTGTGGCATATCTTATCACTATTGCATTATGATGTTGTGATGTCAGGATTTAGGTTGTGCACTGTGAGCGAAGTATTCAGCTTCAAAAGATATTAGAAAAATCCCACTGTAGGAGTCACTCATTCTAGAAATACTTCACTCACGGTGGGCTAAGCTACATGAGGTTAACAGACTTCTTCCCCCCCCCCCCCCCCCCCCATTTAAATTCTCTCTAGAGGTACACCTTTTTCTTTTTTAATTTATCTAATACTCTATCATCTTGGCTACAGAAAACCTGTGTCTAGAGACACAAAGGAACAAAAAAACCCAAAACAAACCAAAACAAAATTATATTATTATCTTATTTTGGGGAACAGTCTCAAGACATTCTGTTAATTGTACCTTTTCATTTGCGAACTGTATTGGGTCTGGCTGAGATGGAGTTAATTTTCCCCATAGCAGCCTTCATAGTACTGTGCTTTGTATTGGTAGCTAGAAAGCTGTTGATAACATATCAGTGTTTTGGCTACTGCTGAGCAGTGCTCTCACAGCATCAAGGCTGTCTCTCCAACATTCACCCCTCACCAGTAGACTGCGGGTGAGCAAGATCTTGGGAGGGGACGTAGCCAGGACAGCTGACATAAAATGACCAAAAAGATATTCCATATCATATGATGTCTGCTCAGTAATAAAAGCTAAGAGAAAGGTGGGGGCATTTGTTATTATGACATTTGTCTTCTGGAGCAACTGCTATGCGTACTGAAGCCCTACTTCCCAGGAAGTGGCTGGACATCACCTGCTAATGGGAAGTAGAGAATAAAATCTTTTGTTCTCCTTTGCTTCCGTGTGCAGCCTTTGCTTTTGCTTTATTAAACTGCCTTTATCTAGACCCACGAGTTTTTTTCCGATCTTATTTTTCTCCCCCCCTGTCCTGTTGAGGAGGGGAGTGATAGAGCAGCTTGGTGGGTATCTGATGTCCAGCCAAGGTCAACCCACCACATAAACATAGAGCCATATTTCAAATATACTAGTACATAACTGTGCATGTTTTTTTCTCAGTCCTAGATTAAGTGACACGCACTTCAAACTCTATGAAAAGCTGGCAACATTAAGTTGTCTACATAGAAACCTCTCAGTTCAGAAGTGAAATGCAACAACTTTAAAAGTATACACTGAAATGTCCCAGGGACAGCAAGAATAAAAACAAAAAATAAATAGCTTTAAAATAGAAAATATTATTTTTTAAATGTGTGTGTAGTGTGTTGACTCCAACAAACAATCATCCAGCCTCTTGCTCGCTCCCCTCTCCACAGGGTAAGGAGACAATAAAAGGAAGATGAGAAGTCTCATGAATCAACATAATGACAGTTTAATAGGGAAAGTAAAAGCTGTGTGTGCAAACAAAGCAAAAGAAAAAAGGGAATACACTCACTACTTTCCATCAGCAGGCAGATGTCCAGATGCTTCCTGGAAAGCAGGGCCATGCCTAACAACTGCTTGGGAAGACAAATGCCATAATCAGTAACATCTCCCTTTCCTCTTTCTTTTCCTGAGCGTTTATTCCTGAGCACAGCATCATATGGTATGGAATATCCCTTTGGTCAGTTTGGGTCAGCTGTCCTGGCTATGATCCCTCCCAGCCTCTTGTCTACTCTCAGCCTACTCACTGTGGGAGTGGGCAGGGGGAAGGAAGAGGAAGGAGGGGGGAGAGAAAAACTTGACACTGCTCAAGTACTGTTCAGCAATAGCCAAAACACTGGTGTGTTATCACCAGTGTTTCAGCCATAAATGCAAAGCACAGAACAATAGGGGCTGCTAAGAAGAAAGTTACCTCCATCCCAGCCAGACCCAGTACGAAATGATATCTTCCAAAAATGTTCAAGGCAGGTTGGCATTTATAGAGAAATTTAGTTTGGGATTTTCATTAGTTACCATTAGTACTAGTGCTACAATTTTAACAATAATTTTATTTAAAACTATTTAAGAAACAATTTTAAAAATGGAGTATTTGAGGGTAAAAGTCCTTCTTAAAATCAAACCTTTAAAAATGTTTATAGCTGAACAAACAAATATGAGATACTTAAAAATATTCATATTTTTTGGCATAAATGCATACATTGGTGAATATATTGCATCTGAGGTTTACACAGAGCAAGTATCCACATTGTCTCTTATGAAGTACTTTATGCAGTTAGGTTAACAATTATAAAATAGCTCATTAAAATTCATAAATGTATTTACAAATGAAGAACAGGCTTTTGATCTTCCAACCATTGCAAATATTATCTACAAAAGAATCTGAAACATCAGACCTACAAGGAAATTCAAAATATGCAAAGGTTATTCAGAAAATACAGACATTATCTTTCCTGTAGCTGTCAAATCAGTAAAGTAAAATTACAGCAATTTTCAAAATAAATGAAAATTCTCACTTCATGCTTAGGCTCACGCTAGGAGGGCAATAGAGAGAAAAGATGGTATAATAGTTTTAATACAGTAGGGATGAAGAAAAGTATAGTCAATGTGAGGTTGACTTGGTTGAAGTATAAGATGAAATATTACTTCTAAGTTATCAGTCTAACCCCAAGTTCATACTCACAGAGAAAACTCCTTCCAGACTACAGGTGCATAATGTTAATATTCATATTTTAATACATTTTTCATGAGATTCATCACCAACTATATAGCACTCATTATTTGTGGGTATTATAATCATTCTATGAATACTTCCTGTTGGGAAACTTCACCTAAACAGAAGATAAAATACTTACTATCTTATAAAAATCAGTCAAAAGACTGACCAAACAGACTTTAAATTGCACTAACACAGGATAGATCTGCTGCAAGAGGTAAAATTATTAATCCCTTTCATAGAGAGGTAATTCTATGTCACTCCTGAGCTCATGGAGAAGGACAGTGGAAGGGCAATACCTTACTCACCAGATAGAAAGATATACAATCACCAGAGAACAAGGTTTTCACCCTTTCCTGCTATGGTCTATTCCCAAACTCTCCTGCTTCACTAGCACTGTTAAGTAAGTCACCAAATTTGGAGTAAATTGCATTTCCAGTACAGCAAGTCCTAGATATCTGATTTCTCCACTGTACCTGCCTTTTGGCTGATTGCTTATACTTTAGAACACATGGACAAAAGATGCAATGATCCATTGGATGTAAATTCTATGGCGCTACAAAAAATGACAAAAAGTGTCATGTCCAATAGTAGAATCCTAACATCTTTCGGACTTAATGGCTCACAACAAATGACAGAGCATCAAATGTAAATCACATTAAATTTTACCAATAGAAAAATGTTACCTTTTTGCAGTAAGTTCATATTTCAACAAAAAAGTTTAAAATAAATTTGAAAACATCTAGGAAAAGCTTATAGATATAATGTGAGTCATTTCTAGCTCAGTCAAAAAAATAATCCAGAAAAATTGTTAGGATAAGAAAATCCATCAGTACAGACTGGATATGTACATAATCAGAAAAGTAGCTTTTAATTTGTATATGACATATTAAAAGTGCATTTATAGTCAGACAATACAGGCTCACTCATTTTATCACTGGGAAGAGAGAGCTCCAACATCAAGCCATGCGCTAGCATACTAATATTCTTTGTATTATAGCAAGTTTTGAACCAAGTATATATTAAGGAAAAAAAGACTAATTAAAACTGTGTTTGCAACAGCATCCAGTCTATCTATGATCACAGAATAAAAGCTAATTATCACAGTATGATTTAACAGTAGATGGTATTGATCAAAAGCATTATTGACATCACTGACTATCTTGAGCTGTAAATTAAAGTTTTTCCTGTCCCCAGATAGTGAGTGAAAACCATCTTAAAATATCAGGGAGATTATGTATCTACCAGTTTCCTGTTGTCAAAGATTTTTCTTAAGCCTCCTCTCTCCTGTTCTTTGTTACAGCTTCACTTCCTTACCAACAGAAAGAAATGTTTTCAACAAAGAATCACAGGACAGAGTGTAGAAAGAGTGTAAAAGTCACTTTGATCCAACCCCCACCTAGAACTAGATTCGCTGTTTTAGAAAGGTTGTTAGATTTAGTTTTACATTCGCTATCCTCACAATTTATATGGGACATTTTTGTGACCGTCAGTGCTGCTCCATTTCAGCCTTTGTTGTTCGGTACTGATCCTCCACTGGAAAATCAATAGTGTAGGGAATATTCCCGCATTTTACTCTTACAGTGGGACCACAGCAAAACCTAAGAATGACAGTGTTGAAGAATTATGTATCCCTCTCTATCTGATAAATAGGAAGAGCAATATACACTCCTCTAAGAATGAACTTGGCATAGCTTCAGAAATGAAGTATGCCTTTCCAAAATGCGTAAAGAGTAATTTTCCACCTGTGGCCTCTATTCAGATAACAGCTGTTATAATAAACTTCTTTAAATTAAAAGCCTGCACCTATGGTTATCAGTTGTGATGAAAACGTACCAAAATGTGGGTGAAAAATATCGCAGTTTATCTTAAAATCATTATGCAAGACAAGTCCATATGACACAAAATTTTCTCTGTTGGGTATGACAATCAGTTTTTAAATGAATGAGTGGAATGTCCACGAATGTATCAGCTTCTACAATACCCAAATGCTATATGACTCTGGTAAGTTGTCACAGTAAAAGTTCTGCTGTCTGCCTTTTCTAGGAAATGGCAGGAAGCATATCACTTTGTTTTGTGAGGATTCATAATGCTTCAAGTTTCTTTATTGCAAAATATTTCCATGCTCCAGATGTAACTTGTAGGAAAGCTTCTGGAAAATGAACTTTTTTGGGTATCAGTGCAAGTATTTGAAAGTGATTTTACAATGGAAGTATTTTCACGGATGACTTGAAAAAGGTGATATTTAGTTTCTCCTAAGTATTTTTTTTCTTTTACACAATATGATGATACAATAAAGTACTTGTGAACCACTTGTGAACAGCATACTTTCAGATTTTAAGAGAATTAAATTAATGTCAGGTGATTTAAGTAATGAATTGGACAGCAGCAGGAGTAAATGATGAATAAAGAAATCTTTAGGGAGCCATTGAATGAAATAGTGAATTAGCAGACATACTTCAAAATTAGTATGTATGAGTAATTTTTAAAGTGATTATCTGTAAGAGTTACATTTATGTATTTATTTATTTATTTATTAAATTATGACAATAAATAGACAATTATTAAATAAATAGTTATACCTGAAATAACTTACCCTTATCTCCCATACAAAATGTAGAGACATAATAATAGCATTCCTGAGAACAGTCCTCCAGCTAATCTTGATTCATTGTGCCACTTTATGCATGGGTAGTAGAACTGGGACTATTTTATCTTTTCCTAAATGTCTTTTGAAGTTCATGGTCATTGAAAAATCCATGAAAATAAATTGGTGAAGTAAATGATATATGCAGGTCTCATATAGAGTATCAAAGCATTATGGTGGCTTAAATCCCTCTAGGAGCAACAAGAGGCAGGATGAAAGCATTTGCTAACAAATGTCTAAGGTATTTTTTCCCATTCAGTGAATGAGTTCTTAAAAACAGAAAATCATATTCTAAGATCAATTTATAGTAGCTCTAATACTTTATGTTAACGGATGTTAGGAGTGAGGCTGCCTCCAGCAGCGTCAGCCCAAGACTCCCTCCTGCCAGCCACTGGAGCCCAGCCCTGTTCTCCCATGCCCAGGCTGAGGCATGCAGCTGCCACTTTCCTGTTTGCAGGTTCAACCAGTAGTGAAGCTCAGCATGTATCCCAAAGAAAGACAGACACACAGGCACACGCATGCAGGACGCTGACACGGCCGGTCACACAGGCTGCCACAGACAAGATGCTGCCTTCAGCAGCACCTACATAGAGGACTCACATAAACACAAGCACAGACAGTCAAGTCTCCTCCTCCTCTTGGGCTGGCAGAGACAGGAGGTCACTAATGCAGGCACACACATGACACTCTCTGGGTTAACAAGCACACGCACATTCGTGAATACCCTGAGTACTGGCACAGTCCCTGTTGTCCGCCGGGCACCCCTGCCTGCATCCTGGCCCCCTTACCGACCCCACAGGTCCCCCACTCACAGACTGATCTAGCTCGGTGCTCGCTGCACACATGTAGCACTCACACACTTGTCCCGCAGGCACCCCATAGTCGTAGGTCCCCTGGACACCAGCATAGATCCTCCACCCACCTGATACCTCTGCCCCAACCTGAGGCCCCCCTACTTGCTCGCTGGTCCAGCTTGACGTTGCCAGAGAATGGACATGCACATCCCATGCACACCCAGATTGGGGAAGATAAAGATGCTCAGAGCCCCAGTAGCCAGCACCCGGTACACAGGCTGTGTCTTGTGGTCCCACTCCAGCTGCCAGCACTGAGATCCTCAATCACACCAGCCCCCCCCGGTAGCTGTGTTTTGGGAAATGCACCATTCCCACCCCATGGCTGGAAGTTAAAGACTTCTGCTCACTTCAGTTGCTGATTCTGAGATCTCACTTGCTCCTATAGCTGACGCCACAGGGGCACCCACACCGCTGGTCTGAATCCAGTAGCTGCACCCATTTTCATTCACACACACAGAAGTCTCACCAGTAGCTGGCACTTATTCCTTGCAGCGCACACACACACGTGACAGAAAATGAGATTATGCAGAGAGATAGGTAAGAAAAGGTTTAAGAAGAAGGTACAAGACAATAGAATAGACTGTGGTGATCAAAAACAGGGCTCAGCTGGACAAGTGTGCTGACTGATTCCATTCTGAACACAACTGGACCCTTTTATACTCCTTTCTGTGTGTTCCCCACTTAGTTCCTCCCTGATTTTCTTCCCCTGTGTATTCCCTCATCACAGTCCCACTGATCCCCTCAAACATCCCACTGGTCCCTCAGGTTTGCATCCTTACCATTTGCAAAGTCCTGGTTTGCCTGTGGTTTTGTGATAGTCCATTAGTTAGTGCAACTGACCAGGGTTGTTTCTTGTCTGCTTCCTCCTTTGTTTGTCAGGTTTGTGTCTCTGTATATTTTGTCTATGGCTTCCCCATTTTCCTTAGCATCCCAGCTGACAAGGTCCTCAATCAGATAATCTTACTGAAATAAAGATTTCTGTGTTCCACCTACTCTTATTAGCCAGTGTTTCTGACCATGCTTGATTCTCATTATCGCCTGGCCAGGTTTGTGCCTCTGCATGACCTTGTTTATGGCTTTCCCCTTTTCTTATTATCTCCTTTTGCACTGTAAAGGTCCTTGACCAGATACCTTTAAAGGAGCAGATGATCTCGCCTTCCACATACCCTTCTTACACTATAATACTGCTACAGTGTTTGACTTTTCTCCTCTTAGACAGCATATTTCAGCCTAATGCTCTTTCTGCATGTATAGTTCAAATGTAAACAAATTAATAATATTTTTTTACAATTCTTTTCTCACCTTCAGATAATTTTTGAGTATTACTAATGATAGCTTGATTACTTTTTGAAGTAACCATTTATTTCTTTCTTTTTAGTAAATGTATTCCTTCATGCATTCTTGCCATCCTTCTTTCTGCAATTTGAATGAATTTTATTCACTAGATATTTGTTCTAGTTTCAACTTTGGATAGAAATGGGTCAAAGCACTCAACATGCCACTTAACTAAAAATCTCCTCCAGTTTAGCTGTGGACTGTACAGTACTCGATTACTTTTACTTCTCTCTGATAAATGAATTTTAAAAATGCTTCCATGTCAAATCAATGATAGTTATCACAATTATTGGTTACACTGTATATTCTCTGCCATCCTAAATAGACAGAGTAGATAAAAATATTAACACTAAAGTTAAATACAAGATTCATTCTACTTGCATTTCTAATCGAATATACAAGTTACCTTCACTGGCTTGTCATTACATTTGGGCATGTTTGTTGCTTCACAGGTCAGCCACTTTATTTTATCTGTGAAGGTCTCTACAGGATGTGGGGTTAGATTCCTAAGCTGATAAACTTCAGACTTTAAGAAAAGGAGATAGGAATTTCGTAAATTAAGATGTCACATATTTTTATTACACATTGTTACAGTGACATTGTACGGTTTGGGGGGGTGTGTCAAACAAAATTTTATTTATTTATTTATTTATTTATTTATTTTCCTCTTTGAGTAATATTTCTGGATGAATTTTATCTTATTATTTTCTCATATTAAAACTAAAGGAATTAATTGAAATGTTCTCAAGTAAGTATTTGGTAAGGTTATCAATAGGTCACAATGAAGTTGGGGTGGGAAAGAGGAATCTTTTCTCTTTTTGGAACTCAGCAGTTCTTAAAGTAATACAAATATTAGCCCAAGAACTAGTTTTCCATGGAAAAAAAAATAAATGTAGCCTGATGTATTAAGAAGACTTCCTATCCTTAGGAATTTGGGAAAGTAACTCAGAAAAAACAAGACTCTTGTCCAGATGCTTAAACTCACAGGGCAAGATCCTTTCTTCTACTGTAACACTGAATTAGTTGAAAAACTGGAAATGTTCAAAATTATCATTCTAGACTAAGAAGGTCTCTGCTCCCATTCTTATATGAAGACAAAGAACAGTCATATATGTATACTTCTACAGAAAATATTCATGTTATCATAGAATCATAGAATAGTTTGGATTGGAGGGAACCTTTAAAGGTCACCTAGTCCAACCCCCTTGCAATGGGCAGGGACATCTTCAACTAGATCAGGTTGCTCAGAGCCCTGTCCAACCTCACCTTGAATGTTTCCAGGTATGGGGCATCTACCATCTCTCTGCACAACCTGTTCCAGTGTTTCACCACCCTCATCATGAAAAATTTCTTCCTTATATCTAGTCTGAATCTACTCTCTTTTAGTTTAAAACCATTAACCCTTGTCCTATCTCTATTGGCCCCGCTAAAAAGTTTGTCCCCATCTTTCTTATAGGCCCCTTTAAGTCTTGAAAGGCTGCAGTAAGGTCTCCCCGCAGCCTTCTCTTCTCCAGGCTGAACAACCCCAGCTCTTTCAGCCTTTCCTCACAGGAGAGGTGTTTCCTCCCTCTGATCATTTTTGTGGCCCTCCTCTGGACTCGCTCCAACAGGTTCCATGTCTTTCCTGTGCTGAGGACCCCACAGCTGGACGCAGTACTCCAGGTGGGGTGTCACCAGAGCAGAGTAGAGGGGCAGAATCACCTCCCTTGACCTGCTGGCCGCACTTGTTTTGATGCAGCCCAAGATACGGTTGGCCTTCTGGGCTGCAAGTGCACATTGTTGGCTCATGTCCAGCTTTTCATCTACCAGTACCCCAAAGTCCTTCTCCTCAGGGCTGCTCTCAATCCCTTCATGTGCCGGACTGTATTGATACTAGGGGTTGCCCCAAGCCATGTGCGGGACCCTGCACTTGGCTTTGTTGAACCTCATGAGGTTCACACAGGCCCACTTCTCAAGCTCATCCAGGTCCCTCTGGATGGCATCCCGTCCCTCAGGCGTGTCAACCGCACCACTCAGCTTGGTGTCATCTGCAAACTTGCTGAGGGTGCACTCGATCCCGCTGTCTATACCTTTGATGAAGATATTAAACAGCACTGGCCCCAGTACGGACTCCTGAGGGACACCGCTTGTCACTGATCTCCATCTGGACATCGAGCCATTGACCACTACCCTCTGGATGCAACCAAGCAACCAATTCCTCATCCACCAAACAGTTCACCCATCAAATCCATATCCTTCCAACTTAGAGAGGAGGATATTGTGGGGCACCCTGTCAAAGGTCTTACAGAAGTCCAGATAGATGACATCCATAGCTCTTCCCTTGTCCACTGATGCAGTCACTCCATCATAGAAAGCCACTAAGTTGGTCGGGCAGGACTTGCCCTTGTTGAAGCTGTGCTGGCTGCCTCAAATCACGTCCCTGTCCTCCATGTGCCTTAGCATAGCTTCTAGGAGGATCTGTTCCATGATCTTCCCAGGCACTGAGCTGAGGCTGACAAGTTGGTATTTCCCAGGGTCCTCCTTTCTACCCTTTTTAAAAATGGGTGCAATGTTTCCCTTTTTCCAGTCCCCAGGGACTTCACCTGACTGCCATGACTTTTCAAATATCATGGATAGTGGCTTGGCAACTACATCAGCCAATTCCCTCAGGACTCTGGGATGCATCTCATCAGGACCCATAGGCTTACATATGTTCAGGTTCCTCAGGTGGTCACAAACCTGATCTTCTCGTACAGTGGGAGGGACTTTGCTCCCCCAGTCCTCGTCTTGCAGTCCATCCACTTGAGAGGTGTGGGAAGAGAGGCTGCCAGTAAAGACTGAGGCATAAAAGTGGTTGAGTACTTCAGTCTTCTCTGCATCTGTTGTTATCAGTTTGCCAGTCACATTCATTGTGGGGCAGGCTTTCTTTGACCTTCCTTTTCTGGTTGACATACCTGTAGAAGCTCTTCGTATTATTCTTTGCATCCCTTGCCAAGTTCAGCTCCAGCTGCACCTCAGCCTTCCTGGCCCCACCCCTGCACAACCAGGCAGTGTCCCTATATTCTTCCCAGGATACCAGTCCCTGCTTCCACTGCCTGTGCATTTCTTTCTTTCCTTTTAGTTTGACCAGCAGGTCTTGAATCATCCATGCTTGTCTCTTGCCTTCCTTTCCTGATTTATTACATCTAGGGGTCAAGAGCTCTTGTGCTCTATGGAAAGCATCCTTAAAGATCTGCCAGCTCTGTTCTGCCCCCTCATCCCTGAGGGCAGTTTCCCAGGAGCTCATAATGACTAACTCCTTGAAGAGCTGGAGTTTTGCTTTCCTAAAATTCAGGGTCCTGACTTTACTCTTCGCCTGACCCATATCCCTCAGGACTGTGAATTCCACCAGTGGATGATCACTGCAGCCCAGGCTGCCTCCAGCCTTGACGTCATTAGCTCACTTGCGTTGGTGACAAACAGGTCCAGTTTTGCATCCCCTCTGGTAGGGCTGTCTATTACCTGGCTTAAGAAGTTATCCCCGATGCACTCCAGGAGTCTCCTGGATTGCCTATAGCTTGCTGTGCTGCTTTTCCAGCAGATGTCAGGTGGTTGAAGTTCCCCAGCAGGACAGTTCATTGAGAACCTGATTCATTGAGAACACAAAAATTATCTGCGTCCCAATGGAAAAAAATGCTCTCTGCTTCCATCTCCTGGTGGACAGACACAAGCAGAGTTTCATTTGCATAAGATTTTTATTCATAATTCCTTCAGTGACACATGGGAGTGATCATCACTATACACAAACTCATAATTAGTTGAGAATTGGAATTGCATGGAGAGAGGTGACAAGGGATTTCTTTCATGTAGCTAAAGGAACATCTGTGAGGTAAGGACTCACAGATGTTCAAGCATCCTACAAGTTATTAGCTGTCAGGCCCTGCAGACTATGTGCTGTTGAGAGGTGAAATATAGGTGCCTCCTTAAAAGAATCTACAGAAGGTAGAAGAAGAGCTAAGTGGAATCCAGTGATTTTTTTTCCCTAACAGGAAAATAAAGCTACATTTCACAGCTTCAGGTCTTGCTTATTCATTAACAGCAAAGGAAGCATGGAGCTTAGGTGATCAGGAAAGCGGTTGGTTGGTTGGTTGAGTTTTTTTACAACCTAACAGAAGTTCCATCCTGGATCAAAAAATTGTCCTTGTGACATTTTCTTTAGAACACCTCATTTTGAATGAGAAAATTAGTAATTCAGAATTTCAGAAAATTTTAATAGAAGCTCCTCTTGCTATGAGTTTTAACACAGTATTAGTGAACTTAAGTAACTGTCAGCATTTTATGGAAGAATCACAGACTGTGCGTCCATATTATGAAATCGTTTCACTGCTTTGTTCCAGTGCTTTAGTCTCCTGATCATACCTGCAAGGATGTGTGTGTGCTCCTGGGCTCTGTTCAGGAAGGAATCAAGCTGTTTACTTGGCGGGAAAGTAGACCAGCTGTACACACCCATACCTACACCCAACAGACAGTATGGATAATTTTGGTCGTCCTGCTTGAAATAGTCTTCTAATAGCAAACTTACTTTTCTCCACTCAGTGTCGTCCTTCAGATCAGCAAATTGCACACTTGCATGCTACTTCCCACAATACACACATCCCAGTTTCAGCACAGTGTTGTAAGAAAACAATCTAGAGAGCTGCAAAAGCCTTCTTATTCATTTTTCTGTCTTAGGTATCAGCACACAAAAGCTGGAAGAGACTGACCACCTGTAGGGACCTTGTGTTTTCTCAAAGTTTTGTTGTCAGGAGGATTTCCCAACAGTATTACAAGGATGTCACTTGCCATACCTACCATATGGTCAACATGCCACAGATGGCTACTGTTACTCTCAAAATCTTGTTATGAACACAGGGGAACACACTCTGTACGCAGAGCCAAGAATTTATTGTTAGTACAATTAGTGTTTTAACAGTGTAATCAAAATACAGCAAAGAGTTCTTATTAGTCCAGTTACAATAATACTAACACTCATAGTCCAAATTATCTAGTCAATACAGAAAATTCTCCTTGATAATGCAGTTAAAACTATTATTGTCTAATAATATTTAGCTATTCTCTACCTTTTCTTGGGTACTGTGTTCACCCTCCCAATGTTCCTCTAGTCCTAGGTTGATGGTGCTAGCCAGTCTTCCTCAAAAAGACTTCTTCAAAAAGAATGCAGGGGAGTTATGACAAATCATCCTTACTTCTTGCCCTAGGAAGAGTATGATGTTCATAGTGGAGAGCTTCTTCCCCCTCAGATCTGAATCTGCTTTAATTTGGTTTTGAATATTTTCTAACATAATATCTGCTCCATTGCTCTTTCTTCATTAGTTACCAACTCCATAATGCATTTGGCCTTCTTTTCTCTTTGTTAGCCCTAACAGCAGATTCACATGACTCACAGGGCTGCACTTGTTTAGCGACCACTAATTAATCACTATGATATGTTTTCACAATTTTTAGTATCATTCTTTATCTGTAGTCTTCTACATCATGTTTTTATTCTAGGGTCATAAATAGGTTATTCCACACAGAATAAATACTTTTTATTACTACTTATTAATTACTACTTATTAATTAACATCAGATGTTACATCACACAACATCACAAAGCTAAATTAATGCTAAAACAAATTTAAACAATAGTCATCTGACTGCTAGGCAATTGCTATCATAGCTAAAACAAGCTTGGGTCAAAAAAAGCCCAAACATGTCCTGAGTCCATGCCGTGTCATTTTGCTAGTAATGGCAAAATCGTATTTATTTTGCAACATTATGAGCAAATGGACAGGTGTCATTTAAAATATTGACAGTACTGGATGCCAATGTCGCGCTCAGTTGACAGGCTCAGCAAGGGGATCTGATGTTCTCTAGCAGCAAAAGCATGAGCAAGGAGGAAAATGTGTTTCTGTTCTTTGTGTTTTGCAAAAAGAAAGAGGATACTCATGTTTTATATAAGGACAACAGTGCTTAAATGTATTGTAGGGAGCAGTCTCCCATGCAGAAGTGAAGGAAGTGTTTGAGGTATTGAGACCAGATACATAGTTATAGGAGGATGCAGGTATGTGTTAGGTATGAATTCTAAACTTCATGCAAACAAACAGTATTACGTATTTCTCTGCCACTCTGGCAGTCTGGGATACTGATGACAAAGGTGGCAGGCTGACACAACCTGAAAATCCCAGTCTTTCTGGGGCCATTCCCTGTGAAAATGATCACCATATTGCTTCTATAGATTGTTTAAGGCATAACAACGTGTAACATGAACTCTAACTGAATACTGTCTTGTTATTCTAGCTCAGATTCTATCAGTTGATGACAAAATCTCAACAAAACCTGTAAGAACTCAGAAAATGTCCTGGTTAGTGTCCAGTATTTGAATAAGTCTTCTTGATTCAAGCTAACCAGGCACAAACACTGGTAGTATCAGTTGATGAAATCATCACAGATTACACGGGCAACAGGGTGTCAGTTGGCCCACAATGGAAGCTAAGTGATTCGCAGAACATACGATCATTATGAAGTCAGCAAGTGCAGCCGGTTATGATGTTTGTAAATCTGCCACAATGGTGCAGAAAATCTTTATGACAAAATAGTATGTTTAACAGAACTCAGTAGAGGCAGTATGTGGAAAAAAATTTTTGATGACTAGATACCCCTTACAGGAATACAGCTACTGGAAATTGTGAAGATGCAAAATGCCAGTCTGCAGGATGGCATCACAGAAGGTGACCATAGCCCTTCCTCAAAATGACTCCATCAAGCACTAGAAGTCAGGGGCTGCTAAATTCCACATGATGGCAAAAAACCTCCTATGCTTAAAAACAGCAGATAAGAATATAGTATACCTTTTCTATAAGACAGTTATGAGAAGGAAGCATCTAATGTGACTTTTTACATCTTAAAATTCCAGAGTAACTTGTCTTTCCAGTACCATACCATAGTATAGTATCATATGAGTCATCTCTCTGTTGTAGGGGATCAAGAATGACACACCTGATAGTGACTTAGCTCACTTGAATGGCCTCCAAATTCAACATCTCTGCATTAATAGGTACTGACCAGTGACTACTAACTAAAAATTAAGGGACGAATTCCCTACATGGAATTTGCCTCTTTTGTCATTAAGTTGTACAACAAACAAACATGGTGTAAGCTAGAGAGGCCAAATGAAAAAGGATTTAAAAGTCATTCTTATTCAAGTATGTGCTGATATGCAGTACAGATTTTATCTGTCAATGTGCAAAAGCTGTAAGTCAGCCCTCATCTGTGATATAGAAAACTGAGCTCAGTCCCCGGGATATGTAACAATGACAGCACAGGCATTGTCAATGAGTACTCAAAACCAGAGCTGGATTGAACCTCATGAGTGCCTCGGTAGGATGTCACTTTGATATCCTTTCTCTAATTATTCACTGAAACTGGAACCTCATGTAATATACTCCGCAAGGCCTCATGAACAACTAAGGAGAATTAGAATGCTAAAATGACATAACAATTAGTCTAATATGAATTAACATTATTAGGCAAAAAGGATGGTCTACATTTGAAAGAGAATAGACTTCAGACTTTGTTAATCTTCAAAATCTTCCTAGTCAACAGAAAAGCAAACTAATGACAAGAAGAAGGCATTCTCCACTTCAGCATTAGGCTTTACTGTATAGCCATCCATTTACTAGAATTTGTTTTGGAATTAAAAAAATTCAAAGAAATATAAGTTTAAAAAATCTAGAAAATCATAGAAATAGACCAGCAGTGTCTAAATTTGGAAGCAGAATACATGCAAAGAACAGTGAAGTTGAAAGAGAATAGAAGTATAGAAGAACCTTAGTGTTGTGGTTTAAACCCAGCCAGCAACTAAGCACCACACAGCCCTGGTGGGATGCGGGAAAGAATCAGAAGAGCAAAAGTGAGAAAACTCATGGGTTGAGACAAAGACAGTTTAATAGGTAAAGCAAAAGCCACACACGCAAACAAAGTAAAACAAGGAATTCATTCACTACTTCCCATCAGCAGGCAGGTGTTCAGCCATCTCCAGAAAAGCAGGGCTCCATCACGTGTAACGGTTACTTGGGAAGACAAACACCATAACTCCAATTGTCCCCCCCTTCCTTCTTCTTCCCCAGCTTTGTATGCTGAGCATGATGTCATATGGTATGGAATATCCCTTTGGTCAGTTGGGGTCAGCTGCCCCGCCTGTGTCCCCTCCCAACTTCTTGTGTACCCCCAGTCTACTCACCGGTGGGGTGGTGTGAGAAGCAGAAAAGGCCTTGACTCTCTGTAAGCACTGCTCAGTAATAATGAAAACATCTCTGTGTTATCAATACTGTTTTAATCACAAACCCAAAACATAGCCCAATACTAGATACTATGAAGAAAATTATCCCAGACAAAACCAGCACACTTAATAGACCAGAAAAAAGGCTAGAAAAACCCAGAACCCCGAACAGGCAATATAATACTCACTGAACAGATAACAGGGGCATATATTTCTGTTGAAATGAGTGAAAACTGAGGATTCTTTTTCTCTTTTCAGAACTGAGATAGTGTGTTATTAGTCATCTTAATAATAAATCTCTCTGATAGGAAGTCACCACCTTTTCACTTCCCTTTTGATAGGGTTACAACATTTTGGCAACAATAGAGAAAGTTAGATCCAAGCATCTGTACATGCTCCAGATGGATTTCAGTCAATGGTGGTGTGAGGAAATGACTTCCAAGCATGCTCCCTGCAGTTCTTTTACTCCACAGTGATGAAAGTGTCCTGACAACAGCAGGCAGCTCCCGCAGTCCTGTGCATGAAGAGAGCAATCACATAGGTGCCCTAAATATTCATACTGTCTCATGCAACACTTGGGGTATGAAGTAATTCATATTACTTCATACTACTCCATAGTAATGAAGTAATAATGCTATCTGAAAGACACTTTTAGAAAACTAATGTGAAGATCATGTGATGCCTAGAAAGATAAACAGAAAGAGATACACTACTGGATTAAGATAACCTAGGGACTTTAGTGTATAATGTATATTTGCTTGGCTTCAGAAACACCCACTCCGTGGGACAATGCTTTGGCCTCATTACCGCTACAGAGGGTAACTTCATGACACTCAAAGAGGCCATCTGTTGAGTTGGATAGTCTGCAAAAAAACATTTTTCAGGCATAAAAGCTCCCCTTCCAAGGTCTTCTCACAGTGACAGAACTGTGCTGGAATCATAAGAAACCCACTTTCCCTCTACTTTCAGAGGTATAGCTTTGAAAAGAAGTGAGACTTTCCATATGATTTAAATGAACTATATCAGGATCACTGATGACTCAAGAAGATAACAGTGCCATACACATACCTGCTTGATGTTTCCAAATAGTTCTCCTTTTTAAATAAAGCAAGAAATCTGTCTAAGCTTATATATTTATTTTTTATTTTTGTAAATCAAAAACAAAACTTAGATGTCATTATGCTAATTCCAGGAGTTAAATTTACTAAACATCTGCCCACATTGCAGCGTGGTCTTGGTTAAAGAAAGATTACACCAAGGGGAACTTCTATGCTGTTGATTTCAGTGTGTTGCTGGAACATTTAAGACAAGAGTAAATGAATAAGCTCATGTAGAGAAAGCATGATAGCCAGTCTAACCACAGCCAAAGAGCTCCACGTGGCTTAATTTACCCAGCCAACGAGTCCATGCTGCAATGGTTAACATGCTTTCAGTACTCAAGTTAGCTCATAAAAATCTTGCTCAGCATTTGTAAATTTCACTGCAATCTGGAAAATGCGTATAACTTCAGAAGAAATGGCCACTATAGATGCTAATAGGATTTTATTTTTCAGGTTTTTTTTTAGTTTCCTTAGCTACTTGTTAGAGATTTTTTTTCAGATTTAATGGATAAAGTGATGAGAGCAGTGTGGATTTCATTGCGGACATGAATAGAAAGGATTCACTAGCAGGTGTGTACCATAAACCATCAATTGGTAGGGAGAAATCTTTTTGCTCTTCTCATCCACTGCTTCCTACTCTTTTGTTGTCAGACTCATTGTCACCCATGAACACATGGTGCACAAAGAAGGTTTTGTTCATGTGATACTACCCATGTAAGGGAATATTTTTTTTCTAGGTCACCGTGTAGATTTTTTGCCGCCTACAGAGATCAGTAGAAAAGCTGCTGTTAAACAGCCATTGTAAGTGAACTATTGTAAATCACAAAAGAGAACTCAAGTCTCTATGTTTTTAGGCAAAAGTCATTGACTCTTCTTAATCATTTCTTCTTCAAGTCCATTTGGATAATGATAATCTGTATGACAATAAAAGAATGAAAACATCTTTCTTTAGTTCAACCCCTTATTAGTTGTTGTAACATGCTTAAAGAATGTTAAGAATGTAGCTTCTAAATGACAGGTAGTTATATAAAGATTTTCTGAAACAAGATAATACAGCACCTTCTATATACTTTACAAGTGTCTTTTTCCTCCCCTAGATTTAACATTCAGTCTCTTACAACAAGATTACATTTCTAATCGCTGAAACATTTAATTCCTTCTTAATTTTGTGTTTACATGCATTGTTAGCCCAACTTTAAAACTCACAGCATGGATCTTGTTCATATGAATACAAAACAGTCACAGAAAATTTACTGCCTTCTCTCTGATTTCTCTTGCTTTTGTTATCAAAAAACATTTTTACATCAACAATTCTATATTAAGTCACCATGACATGGGAATTAAAAATGAATCACTACAAAGTGCTGCAACTCTTCATTTTAAATGGAATTAAATGAACTTCTATGATTAAGCGTTCCTTCTCTGCCATGGTATGTGAACTTAAAATAAATATATACTAACCTATTCTAATTCAGAACTTTAAAGTTGTGCCAAAGTGATTGATACAAAGCCAAAAAAGATATCAGTTGTTGCTGGTAGCATAAAAATATTAGAACACTTCAAAAAAAAAAAGGTGATTGGTGTCAGAATAAGATTTTTATGATTAATTGGCTTTTCAGAAAAAAATAATTAAGGTTTATAAATGTCTTAGAATTTGTTGTGATTTGTGATATTTTGTCTACAAAAAAGTTATTCGTAATAGTGTATGTACATATTTTATCATCCCAAATATTGCTGATCTTTTATTACGTAACATACAGGATATTAAAAGAAAAAAAAATCCCTTTAATATATTGAATACATAAAAACTCATGTTGCTGGTGATTATATAGTTTATATACAAATAAGAATAAAATGTATAGCCCAGTAAATGTAATTTTTGCTATTCCTATTAAAAAGCTGTGGGAAGGGTCGGGCAAACCTAGGGAGTCATTGCCCAACAAAAAAAAGCCCCTGGGGGGGCTGAGCCTGGGGGAGGTTGTGGGGCCATGCTTACAGTCAGCTGGGAGCAGCCAGAAGGTAGCAGCCCATGGTGAGGAAATATGTAAAAATAAACTCAAGCAGGTGCCTAATATTGAGGAGCAGGGGACCCCCACCATGAACATCATATTTGTCTCAGGAAAAACTTCAAGATGCTGTTGACTCACCATAGCCCTCCTTCTTGAGGAAGATTCCACTGTCACCTTCAGGATGCCAAGAGACGTTGGAATGGTGAGATCCAGGAAGAGCTTTTTGTTATAACAATATAACAATTGATATAGCAAAATGTACAATAGTACATTTTTATTGCTTTTCTGTTTTGGACTATTAGATTATTAATGCATAAATGACACCAATATTAAATTCTTAGCTCTGTATATATTTGGTGTGTTTTCTTTTGCTAGTAAAAAAAGATTTTGAGAGTTACAATGTATAGGTTAGCCATAGTCTTTCAGACTTGAACTCACTAGTGAAGTTAAAATATTTTTCAATGTTTGGATACACCAAAGCAGAGTGACTTGGGCAGTACGTATCCAATAAATGTCTTGTTTCCCTTGATCATGAAATCTGCTCACCAAGTCATTTTTAGATGACACTGCCTGTGTTGGGAGCAGTGCAAGTGGGATCATCTCACACACCCCCCAGGAGGGTGAGTGGAGCTGGGGGTGGTAGCAGCAGGACTCATCCCCAGTTCAGCCATCACTGAGCAGCAGCAATACACTTCTGGCCTGAGGTTAGTCTGGGAAGGTGGAACGACAGTTTTGGACCAGCAGAGGATAGGCTGGAAGCAAGCAGCAAGAGTAAGGCTCAGTGAGGCCCAGGGCTGAGCCAAAATGGGGGTCCTGGCTGAGGTGGGTCAGAGCAGTTATGGCCCGGGGGTGCTCACTGACAGCATGTTAACCTAACCCCAGGGTTAAGAATATTAAATTAAATAATTAAATTTAAAAATACATTTTATATCATTCAGGCATGTACGGTGTTAGACTTTGACGCTTAATAACACCTCTGTCTGGCTGGGTTGATTTGAGGTTTTTTGCTTGAAGTATGGCAGCATCTGCCACATTTTTCTAGAAAGCAAACACAAAAATTGCTGTTTCAATACATGTTGGTCATTACAGTGAATTAATTTGTTTCTGGTTTTCACAGTTATTTATTTTCAGAAAAATAGCCGTTGAATCTTTCAGTTATTTTAATACCATTGCATGGTTGAGTACAACTGATGAAGTCAGTGGAGCTACGACTATAACAAGCAATTATACCATGAATATTTTGTTCTTCCTCATAAAAATTTTTATATCTTTATTATCAGGTTTGAGCTTCTCTGAACCTGAGCTTCAGAACTTAAGTCTTCATTTATATTTTTGCTCAAAATATTCAGTCAGTTTTATTTTCCTAAATTATCTTCCCTTTTGCTAAAACTAAACACAGATACACACTCCTTTTGAATGTCTATGCTCTTGAGAGTATATTAAAGCAGTTCAGTTTATGCATGTGATATATATATATTCTGTGTTTATAAAGTTGGTAAATGAGAAAAAATATTAAATATCATTTACTAAAAACATATTTATGTAGTATTTCACCCACCTAGAACCTCTCACGCATGTGTGTCCTATAACAAAGACCTTCTCTATCAGTTGTCGAGATCATTTTAACCCTGGTAATCTATGTTCATTATTGAGCTCCTCAGCATGAAAGACTTGTGAGTTATTTTTGATTGCTAAGAAGTGTCTTTCCAGAAAGATATGTGTCCAGTGCTTGTAAAGCCCTGTGGCAATCCAAAGTCTAATTTCCTAATTCCCAGAAAAGTTTAACATGCTGTGGTTCAGGACTAAGAACTTTACTGGTGCTGCTGAAACTCATTTTTTACATGATAATCTAGAGGTTATAGTGCTTATCTAAGTCGTGGGCAACATGGATTCTAGGCACTTTTTCTGCAGATGAAATCTTCACTGACTCAGTCACAGCACTGAGAATCCCAAGTGGAAAAATGGGGGCAAGTATTTTCTAGTGGTTTGCTGTGCTCTTAATGGAGAAGAAAAAATCTAACTCAGGAAAGAGAATTTCCCTCTTCAGATATTGGAATTGTCTTCCTCTACCCACTTATGAAACATTTAGTCATTTTAGGGGAACAAGCTTATCCTCCAGTGCTAGACACCTAAAATTTAGTGGAAAAAGTGCAGAGATTAAAGTTTGAGTATAATAGACTGGGTCCTATCACTTATTATCTGCCAAAATATTGTCAAAGTCAACATATTCCTATATGATATTTGTTTCCACAGGCCAGCATTTTCTCACAGCAGCTTATTCTAGGAGAACATTGCTAGACATGTTTAAAACAGAAATTGTAAATTCATATTAATAACATGATAATATTAATATAATAAAACAAGAATGCCCACTGAAGAAGCAAGTTCTGCAGTAACACAAGCAGAGAAAAGAACTCAGCTTACTTATTGGTATGAAAATACATAGGAAGTGAAAATAATGATGGTGTGGGACCTAAACAGCACACATGCCATTAGTTATATGTACCATATACAACACAAATACAAAACTTTAAGGGTTAAGTGTGAGTCATCTGAGCAATTTTGTTATAAAAGGAACCACTACTTTTGCAACCCAAGTGGATGGAAATTTGCTTTTTTTTCTTTATTTTAGCTCTTCTGGGAGCCTTGCCAATATCAAAAGATCTCTGTGGATAAAACACATCATACTACAATGCTTAAAGTGTATTTCCATTCTAAAACATGATTCTCTGAAAATTATATTGTGTTGATACCATGTTTATATGACCCTTGATGCTAGCCAAGGCAACATATGCTCAGTTTAGTCTGGAAGATAATTCTTCCAGTCTTGCAAAGTCACCATGGAATTCAAGAGTTAATGTATGTGTGCTCTTGTCTAATATAAAAAGTGAAAATGAGGCCAAAATTTGCTGTTGAAATTAAAACTTAATGAAGAGTTCTGTCGATGATGTACAAGGCACAATAGAATTTAACTTACTCTTTCAGATTTCCATCAGGTCTTGAAAGATAATACGATGTAGATTTTTTTTTTCTGCAAAAAAAATAAGCAGCTATGACTGCAAAATGTGTATATGAAGCATTCTGTTTCAATGAGAAACCAACCCATACAAATAATTACTTTTTAAACAACACTTCACATATTAACACTGTCTGTCTGCCTCTACTCATCATTCCCAAATATTAAAATGAATTCCCTTAAATGGTACTCGAAAAAAATGAAATGCAGTCTTAAATGGAGTGTCTGCCTTAAAGCGATTCAATAAATAAAATGACTGGCTCCTTGAATAATATAAACCTATAACTCTAGTATTTGGACAACTGATTAATTGACATGATTTTGTTTTTACCTTGCCATTTCAATTAGGTGGATAACACTGTACCATAACTTAATAAAATTTGTTCAAAAGCAATGGAGGAAGCAAATGTATCAATTTTATTTGCATAATGTTATCAGTGGGATAACTTAATGGATACTGCAAAAATATAACTCTGACAGAAGAAAATAGGTTCATCACAATTGTGTAAATTACTCTATCACACAAATGGCCTTTACTTGTTTGACAGTTTGAGAAAGAAAGTGAATAAATTAAAATTAAAATCAATTTCTAGCTCCTTGATCACAATTTTATGGTCTTTTATACTTAAATGTGTTGTAAGCAATTTATTTTAAAGAGTACGGAGGACTTGAATCCTTGCCATTTTCTGGAAGTGAGGGTTATATGCTAATTTCATTTATACCAATGAAGTTACAATTATGTCTTGAAAGATGGATTTAAATTATAACAATTTCCCAAGATTCAGAGGTCTGAATCTCAATTCAATCTTTTGCATCCATTATGAGAACCACACTTCCGCTGTGACTGTTGAAATCACTTTACAAATTAATTCATTAGTGAGCATATCTATTTGAGAAAAAGAAATCTACCAGCCAATGTTTAAAAAAGTGAAAACCTAAAGCCTTCAAAGTCTACATTTTAGTAACCACCTAAATATGCAAATAGCTGACTACCTTTTGTTTCAATTGCAGCTGCTAGAAGCAATTCAGGAAGATGCATGCTCAGAGCAATTCAGTGAACCATGAAAAAATTTACTTCTGGCTTTAATAGGTACTGAGTTCAGGTTCTCACAGAGCATTTCACAGATTTATTTTGCACATGCATAATAAAATGAAGAACAGAACAGAGAATACAATAACAATCCTTTACTGATTTTGTTCCTGTGATTTTCATGATGGTTAACTGTCCTGGTTTCTGCTGGGATAGAGTTAATTTTCTTCCTAGTAGCTGGTATAGCGCTGTGGTTTGGATTTAGGATGAGAATACTGTTCAGAACACGCTGATGTTGCTAAGTAGTGTTTATACTAGTCAAGGACTTTCCAGCTTCCCATGCTCTGCCAGGTGCACAAGAAGCTGGGAGGGGGCACAGCCAAGACAGCTGATCCAAACTGGCCAAAGGACTATTCCATACCGTATGATGTCATGCTCAGTATATAAACTGGGGGGAGTTGGCCAGCAAGTGGTGATCTCTGCTCGGGACTGGTTGGGTGTTGGTCCACAGGTGGTGAGCAGTGGCATCACTTTTTTTTTCCTGGGTTTTGTTTCTCTCTGTCTCTCTTGTTGTTTTCCTTTTAATTACAATTTGTTGTTGTTGTTGTTGTTATTATTATTATTATTATTAAATTTTATTTCTATTATTAAACTGTTCTTATCTCAACCTGCAGGTTTTCTTACTTTTGCTCTTCAGATTCTCTCCATCCCACTGGAGGGGAAGGGTGAACGAGCATCTGTGTGGTGCTTGGTTGCCAACTGGGGATAAATCATGACATCAACCTTCTGTTTTCTTTCCTTTTTCAACAGAGTGTAAATATTTATTATTAAGTTTTCTAAGTATGTGATGACTGATTAAATGCTTATAGTCTTACATGTACTATTAATTTCTATTATGCCTGTCACCGATTGTCTTAGAGTAATATCAATAATCATATTGTATCACAACAGAAAATGGATGATTCACTTTTTGTTGATAGTATAAAAATATCAAAATCCTTTTTAGTTTTGTTTTCTAAAGATGTGCCCAAGATCTATAAGTGAAATACTTACCCTATTTTGAAATTCAACCTATTAAACATGATGTCTGATGGTAACATTAGGTCTAAAGTTTCTCTGCTACTCTGACTTTTCCCAGAACTGGGACATGTTTCTCTGCTACTCAGACTTGTCTGTTAGCACTGGGCAGACACAGTGATATTGAAGTCAGGTAAACAGTGCATATTTAGTGGCAGCAGAGAAGGCCAGGAAGTAGCTATACAGTTTTCCTGCTTTATTCATATTTTACAAACCCATTAGGTAGCTATTGGTTGCTAATTATACAAGGGACAATGTTAATGCCACTATTATGTTATTAAAGAATTTCACCTATATGGAAATCTGTTAATCTGCAGTGGTTTTCCCTTCAAATACATCTCAGATGAGAGCAGAAGGGAAACTTGTCCATGATGCAGTTTGGGGGAGTACCAGTGTGCTTGAAGGAACACCACTGATGTCCCATAGCCTATTCATTTTTTAAGGATTTTGTGCTAGCATAGTAATCCATGGCTAAGGCATAAGTCTCCATATCTCAAGTAATTAATGTTATTCCACAAGATACCTCATCTATTCATAATGGGAATGCATGTTTATTCAGAGATCCTAGGCAGGCTTGTGAGTTGACAGGGCCTTCACGTCCATCTCAGGTTTATAACAGAGCTGGACCATTGCTGGGTAGCATCAGGTAGACAGCTTGACACTATATATATACTCTTTACATTGTTTACATTAACCATATATTAATACTTGTCCCTCATTGTTCACATGTGCTTCTTTCCTACTTCAAAAATGTATCTTTTTTAAGTCAAATGGTTACTAAGATATGAGGTCTAATCCTCTAATTTCCTCATTATACAGACTCTTATTACGCTTGAACACAAAGTTTTTATGAAAATAGTATGACAAAATAGTTATAGTTGTTCTATCAAATGTAATATTCAAATATAATTAAATTTCAGCTTTTCCCTACTATCATTTTAAATTTTTATTTAGTTTTATTAATATATTTAACATTCAGCTGCACAAGTTTTCTAAATGTTTATAAAACTAAAATTTACAGCTATAAAAAAATTCTGAAGGCTTTATGCCAAAATGTTAAAAATTCGTAAAGGCATCTCTCAAAAAGGATGGTAGAGTGTTACCAAAGTCTAGAAGCCCTAATTTTAATAATGATTAAAATTTAAATGAGAAATTGAAATTACTAGTGTAAAAACTCTAAAAATCATCCTGCAGTAACTGATCTTATGCGTGCTTTTAGTCAACTTCTAGGAAAAGTTAAGGGAGCATGTTTAAGCTGTCTTTGAAAAGAAGGGGCTTACATACTTATGTTTAGCAATAGAGTTACAAAGCAATCTGTACATTTCAGTGTATTTAACTTAATTTTGTTAGCTCTCCAGCTTTGGAAGTGTCTAGCACTTTTAAGTAGGTCAGTTCCTTCCTTGTTCCAGAGATGTAATGGAAGGCCAAGAGGCATGCTTATGAAAGCATTTGCTACACTCTTAATCTTTCTTGTTAAAGCTGGAATGCCAGAGCATTTTTCCATTTGTTAGTGAACACTCAAAATGCACAGACAATAAATCTGATATCAGTACTTGACAACAGCAATTAAGATATGGTCATTATATTTGCATAGTCTCTGAAGAAAAAAAAATTCAAGTATGGCTCTAAGGCACCAAATCTGCATAAGACATGTACCACACACACCAGCAGTAATTGGCTATATTGCTATAAACAGTATGCTAAACCCCTTGTATATTCTTTGTAAACTTTGATTGATTGTCTCTGTTTAACTCATGCCCTTGTGTATCTCTTTTGAGAACTATACTAGACCTACATAGAATTAAATACTCCCGGCTCACAATGGACTCCTGATACATTACAATATCTTTAGGAGACAGACCTGATTTTTAATGAGCATGTATTATTCTTGAAGTACTACTTTCTGAAATCAGAGCTTAGATGATTAGAAAATCTGATTAGCAATCAGAAAGAAATTGGTCACAAAAGACAGTAATAAAACACTAATTTTTCTTTCAGGTTTCTTAGTGTGTATTTGTTCATAAAAAATTCTCTACACTGAAATAATTTAGAACATTGTTATTCAAACAGTACAGGTTTGATAATGGAAACATTTAAGAGATATTTTAAATATATATTTAAATATGGATATTTTAATATATGTCTATGAATGAAAAAGTAATGTTATAAAAAACATTTCTATTAGATTTTTCAGCATGGAATTCAGTATCCATGCACAGAGAAAACAATGTCTTTTACATTGTTCTGGTTTAAAATCTTGTTTCAGAACTTGCATAAGATGAGTACATATGTGGTTGTCTTACAGGGAGGAAATCTAGCATACAGACCTGAACTGTTTCTCTGACAACCTTTATCACCTTCCTTCCAAGAAATGTTATGTATCTCTGGTATAATGGGCTTTTTTCACTGGATTAGCATAAGTGAAAAATCACTTTCCACCACTGATTCCAGTTACTGATTCTCCTCCATTAGAATAAACTGTGGCACAGGATTTCTAAGCATGAAATTCAAACACAGAAGAACTGTAGGAGTCTTTTGGGGCCGAGTATGGACCTTAATATTAGCAATAATGATGCTTGTTGTTAGTAAGCCTCCACACAAGCACTCACCACTAGAGACATCCTGGACATTGAAAACATCCACACTGGGCCAAAGAGATGTCATAAGGACTGAAGAGATGTCATAAGGACTGAAGAGAGAGCAAAGGATCTACACATGACACACGGTCTAGAATGGCAGCTGAAAGCCAAATATTCAAAATGATATATGACCATTGGTGCACTAAATCAGACTTTGCTATCTGTACTGATGCTCAACAGAAACCTTCTTCTGCAAGCAGTAAATAAGCTACAGTAAGATTTGGAGAAAGGAAGTATTAGTAAAACAAGATTTGGCTGTCCTTACACAATTATTAAGTATCATTCCTTTTGTTGTTGAACTTTCTTTTGTGTCAGTGTTCCAGCTCTCTGTATTAGGTATTTTATATACAACCCATCAAGTAAATGGTAGTTTAACCTTGAGGGTAAAGATTAGATGTCTTTCAGGCAAATACTTTGAACTTGTCTCATTTGTATATGTCAACCTAAACAAAAGTGCCAGAACTTTTATTGGTGAACAATTCCTCATGATGATTGCATTTGTGTTTTTCTTAATTGTTAACATACAAGTTATACCCAGCTTTGGTAAAGAGGAGATTTTAAGCATGGAAGTCTATAGTTTGCTAGTAGTCTGTTGTGTGCTTTTCTTCCCTGTACTGAGGAAACAACCCCCAAAACTACAATTTGAAAGACTTACTACCTTTACTTTGGTGTGAAAAGTAACTCAATGAAAGAACATATAGCAAGGCAACAACAATAACTTTTTTTTTTTTCCCCCACATTGAGGGAAATTAAGGGATATCTTAAGATTCCTCCCTCCCCCCCAAAAAAAATGGTGCTCAGTGTCACATTTGCTAGATATTCTGAGAAAGGGGGTTGTACTGGGTCTGCTTGGGATGGAGTTAATTTTCTTCATAGCAATTCATATGGTGCTGTTGTAGAGAACCGGTACCAAATGCGGTTTTGTCCCGACATTGCCGCTGTAGCGCCATCCAGCGTCGCGCTTCGAGAAGACCCTCTTCTCCACAGCTTTGAGAAAGAACAACCTCGTGCGCCTGCGCAGGGACTAAAGGCGCGAAAAGAGCGGAGGCGGGGACAAAAAGGCGCGAAAAGAGCAGAGGCGGGGGCAGCACGTCCGTGGCGAACCGCACGTACACATTTGTGATCTGCGCATGCGTGGGAGCCCCTATATAAGAAGCACACGTGGCCCTCAGCGGTGGCGGTGTGCGCGAGACTGTTCCTTCCGTTCCTGCACCCTCAAGGCTCACCCTCCTTCCCCCCCCGGTCCCCGACGAAGCCTGAGGCCACCGAAGACCCTGCGGAACATCCTCGGACTCGAAGTGGTGGTGACAAACTCCTCCTCCTCCTCCTCCTCCTCCTCCTCCTTCTCCTTCTCTTTCTAACTCTCTCTCCCCTATTCTTTTCCTCTCCTCCCTTGCCCTCCCTCCTCCCTCCGTTCTCTTCTCCCCTCCAATAAAAGTGAAAGGTTGTACGACATCTGACCGATTCCAGCATCTTAATCTCGTCCTTGGGATCGTATCGAAACCTCCCCCGACATTGGATCGGGACAGCTGTGTTTTGGATTTGTGACCAAAACAGTGTTGATAACACGTTGGTGTTTTAGCTATTGCTGAACAGTGCTTGCACAGCATCAAGGCTTTCTCTGTTTCTCACTCTGCCACCACCAGTGAGTTGGCTGTGGGTGCATGAGAAGCTGGGAGGAGACACAGCCAGGACAGCTGACCCCAACTGACCGAAGAGATATTCCATGCCATATAATGTCATGCTCAGCAATAGGAAAGGAGGGGAGGTGGGTTTTGGGTAGGTATTCATTGCTCAGAGACTGGCTGGGCATCAGTCTGCTTGTGGGATGTAGTGAGTGATAGCCTTTGCTTCATTTGTTTTTTTGTGGGGTTTTTGGTTGTTTTTTTCCCCCTCTCTCTCTTTTTCCTCTTCCCCCTAAACTGTCTTAACCCACAACTTTTCTTGCTTTTGCACTTCTTGTTCTTTGCCCCATCCTGCTACAGGGTGGGGGCAGTGAGGGAGCTGCTGTGTGGTCCTTAGCTTCTGGCTAGGGTCAATCCACCTCGGGACACGAGTATTACAAATTAAAATCGTTAAAGAAATGTGAAAACTCTTGCTTATAAGTTCCTCAGAAATGAAAGAAATTCCATCTTTTAAAAACACATGTATTTCAACTCTTAAAAATACATGCAATGGGCCAATATTTGCATTTT
The DNA here is from genome assembly GCF_965183815.1 of Platalea leucorodia. Taxonomy (NCBI): domain Eukaryota; kingdom Metazoa; phylum Chordata; class Aves; order Pelecaniformes; family Threskiornithidae; genus Platalea; species Platalea leucorodia. The sequence goes on from NC_138826.1 coordinate 108,355,616, forward strand.
AGAAAAATGGTGATTCGTTTTTTTTGTTTTTTTGGTTGGAATGGCTAATTAGTTGAAACTATAGCTGGGCTTCTAAATATGTGTGAAAAATTTCAAATATGTTCAGTATAACTGATACTTATTTGGGAGCAAAATAAAAAACCCAAAGCGACAGTCAATTCATTTTCATCTTTATATTCTCATTAACAACATATATTTCCCAACAGTAATATCCAACCAGTACATGCGACATCAAGAAAGTTAGGAAACTCTCAAGGCAGAATGAGGGTATTGTTTTTAAAATGGAAAGACAGCTTCACAGATTCAATGGAGAAAGAGGGACCTGAACAAATGAAATTTATGTACGAAACTATAAAATGTATTATAGTGATAATAAGATTAAAAACTTGAGTTGAAACATATGAGTCCATAAAACATAAAATCTTCAATATTAATGCATCAAACATCCCATGAGATGATTTTTATAGCTTTTCTTCCTTCCAAAAACATCATCAAGTTAAGTCAAATCTCAAAGATTTCATTGCAAATTTCTTTGACTTAGTCCCAATAGCTAGATTAAACAGAAAGAAAGAAAAAAATACATAAGGGATGTACTATCTACTTTGTATTAATTTCTATCTACTAGAGTTATTAATCTTAGCCGAAAAGCCTTTGAACTAGAAATTTATTCTTTTTACTTAAGTAGTCCATCCTCAATATTTTTTAAAAGTCTAACATTCCTGGGAAGTATATTAATTATTAACCTTTGATCAGGCTCATTTTTGTATCTTATATGTCTATGTAAGAGCAAATGTTATCTGATTCCACTGTAGCTGAAACCACGCTGACATTGTGTATTACAAATTAAAGCTTAGTATTGTTGACTGCTGAAAACTGAGGGAGGTGTGGAATCAATGTTTTAAAATGTTCCTAGTTTCAGAGGAACCATAAAGAGAAATGCCAGGAAGGGAAGTGACATACAATATGGCTGTATCTTGTAGATTTTAGATTAAATTAGGCCATTCAGGTGAGAGTTAAATCTTTGGCAGAATTTGGAACAACCTCTTGTTCTTGCCTCAGGATGGTTTCCATCCTCTTCAGTTCGTAGTGTGATCCTGTGGCTTGTTTCTTGTCCTGTGCTATTTCTCTGATACTTTCTACACTGTTATTTAGAAACGCTTTCTTGAACCACTGCACAATTCATTACTTACATATATCTCTCTTTTCCCATTTCTCTTCTTATTTTACTGATCATTGCCCCACTGATTCTTCAGAAAATCTTGCTGTTACCATATCCTTGTCAAAGGGCCAATGATAGACCAAAAAACCGGCTGTATAGAAACAAAAAAAAAAACCACCACTTTTTTTTTTTTTTTTTTCTCTCCAGTGGATTCAGTGTCTTAGGCCAAGTACCATTAAGCTGAACATACTGCCAGATTGTTTTTGTGTTCCCTGTGCAGCTATGGGCTAATGACTGTTGCTGTCTTTTGCTTTCCTGAGTGCATGTAAATCACTCGATATAAAAAGGGCCCATAAAGCTACCCACAACATAGGTCTCTCAAAGACCTACCATCTTAGATTTGCTTGAGTTTCTAGAAGTATGAAAAAACATTTAATCTCAGGAAAGTCTCAGTGGGTGATTGCTGAGGCTTCTCAGCGGCCTGGGTTTGAGTAAGTGTATCAGCTTTGAACTCTTGATTGTCATGTGAAGAACTTCAGTCCACCATCATAATTTCAGACAAGTAACTGATCCATGAAAGCTCAAGTCTTAATTTTATCCTATTGATCATTTATAAATGGCAAGAAAATTGCTAAAATGTAATGTTATTTAAAAGTCTAAATATGGGAAAGGACAGATGGTCCAAAGATTCGGACATTAAGCTGAGATGCAGGAAGCTTAGGCATTGTAACATCTAATGTCTAAAGTTTGAAAATTTAAAATTGTTAAGCTTGGTTTCTCATTTTAGAGTTAATTTTAATTTGATTATTTGTTACCTTGTGTAACTGTTTTGGGTGCTTGAGGAATCTTTTTCCTATTGAAACAAAAGTTATTGCAATATCTAAGTTGTCATTAACTAAAAGTGGTCATTTACAACTTCTTTCATAGTCATGAAAGAGAACTGGAGGTTCTCCTGCTTGCAAGCACTGGTGTAAACACTGGTGTTTTCCTTCCCTACTCCTCTCTCTCTCCATAGGACTAAAGTAATGTATTGGACATTCTTTGTTAATAATATTGATATAATGGTGACTGTACATAATGGATTCTACCATTGGTTATTTCTGTTTTATTTCAACCAATTTTTTAAAGTCTAATTTAAACAAAAATCTCTAATTAATGCTTTCTACACTATGTAGGACGTAAGTCCTTATCAAAGTAGTTCAGATATCAGTTGAAGTAAATCAAGAAATTACCTTTTTTATTTTTTATTAAACATATCTTCCAATAAAAAGATTTCTTAAGCTTCTTTTTCCCACCCCTTCCTACCCCTTCCTGCCCTTCCCTTTTCATTCTGTTTCTTTCCACCCCTTCCCTTACTGTCCCTGCCCCTTTTCTGCACCTTCCCTTTCTCATTCCCTTTCCTGTTCTGCCTTCCCTTATATTTCCCCTTATCCTTCCCCTTATCCTTCCTCTTTTTAATTTTTATCATGAATCTAAACACAATAATATTTAACTTAAGAATCTTCCTGCTCTTTAATCACAAACATGCAGATGATATTAGCTAGATAGATAGCCAGATAGAAAGGAAGGAAGGAAGAAAGGAAGGAAGGAAGGAAGAAAGGAAGAAAGAAAGAAAGGAAGAAAGAAGGAAAGAAGGAAAAAGAAAGTGATAGAATGACATTGTAGAGAGAGTGACATGATCATAATTTATTATTATCAGATTTACTTCCCCTTTCTCTTAATTTGACTCGGTCTGCATTCAATTCTCCATCTGTATTCAGGAAAACCCTTAAGAATGTGATTATATTTAATTTATTTAAGACTAATTGATTTTGGTAGGGTTTTAAAGCACATCCTGTGTATTTTTAACATGTCTTCATCTACAATAAATTTGATACCCATATGGTATCTATGGTTTACAGTTATGTTCAAGAATTCTTCAGATCATCAGCAACAAATATTGAAATATCTCACAGTTTCCAAACTCAGTTCATTCTTTGGTCATCCACAAAATTGTGTGAGGAATGGACAAAGGATTAGAGTGCAGCTAAGACTGCTCCATGTCAGGCTGTGGTAATCTTCATCTTTTCTATAGCTTTATCTATAGACTCTGTACAGTCTCTGTAACCAATGACTGAGCAATTTGCTAACAGTGTTTTCTGTTTGGTGGAATAAAATACTTTGATGCTATTAGAAGCACTTTAAGTACTTGAAATTTACTAAAACTACAGCAATTGCCTTGGACTTCACATTGCATTGTTCCGAGTCATCCTGAAGCTGGAGAGATTTGTTAGTTTTTGTAATAATTCTCAGGAATGGAACTGGTTGGCTTCAGAGAAACTTTTCACCAACTCCTCTCATTTTTGCTTACTTCACTAAGCCCTGGCCCAAAATGATTTAGTAAAAAATTAATCTGACCTCCAGCTACATTTTCTTGTGGGGTGCAGCTTGCACTTGATATCACTACTGAACACTTGCACAGCTTTTCTGGGGTGATTATCCTCTATATACACTTCCCCAGAAATAAAGTAAAACTCATGTATGACAATTCTTTGTTTAAAATGAAACAAGCATAATTCTTCTGTGTATTCTTTTTTTTCTCCTCAGGGGCCATCAGAAGATTAATAGATGATTCATGGTGTGCTCCCAGACTATCCATTTCCCGCTTTCAAGATACTGCTTGATTTCTAGTTAAAATAAGATGATTTTTTTTTTTTGCAGTCCACTAAAAATAATCAAAGTGATGTCTGTTTAGGCAATGAATAGTTTTTCTTTGGCAGCAAAGCATAATTTGATCAGATTTTAAGGCTAGGGAGTTTTGGGGTTTTTTTTTGGTGTTTTTTTTTTTTTTTTTTTTTTTTTTTGTCTCTCCTTGTGGAAATTTGGAATAACTGAGCTTTTAAAATTCATGATCTACACTTTTGTGTCATTATTATTGCATTAGCATGAAATTATGGCTCTAGTTAGTCATAATTATACTCATAATTATTCAATTTATCACTATAGGTCCTCCTGGAAATTTTATTGGAGGGGTTATTAACGTTAATAAATTGTTTTTCTTCATATCCATATTATTAATTCACCTCATGTGTGATATGAACTATCAGCCATAAAATTATTACAAACTCTGTTCTCTGTGTAGCTGATTTAATGATGGAGATTCTGATAACCTTTAGCCAGTTTTCTGGTACAGCTGTTTGTCTTTTTGACCAAAGGTAAACAGAGGGACATAGGTGGACAGTGAAATATTCAGTCCCAAATGTACTCAAGACACTTGACCGAATTATTTCTTTTCAGCATATCAGTCTTTCTGGTTTTCTAAACTTTGTGACAAAAAAAAAAAAATATCTAAGAAAATCCTGATTTGCATATATCAATATTTCTATGCAACAGTCCATCAGTTTCACCTCACAGATATATCTGGTCAAATCCACAGAAATGCTTGGCAGAGTCCAGAATAGCCAACAGCCTCTGAGAACTGGACACTCACTGCAGAACCCAACTCTAACTTGGCAAGTACTTTCTTCTGATGCTTTGAACTTGAATACACAGGTGAGTCTTTACAGTGCCACAGGGCTGTTTGCAGCTGAGCTGTACCCAGAACTGATGTACTATAGATGCATCAGTGTAATTGTTAAGAAAACATGGAGTTAGCTTTCAGAACCTAAATTAGTACTCTGCATAGACCTGCACTATTAGAGCTACCTCCACATTTTCTGAGTCATATTCCCTTATGTATTCCTGTATAAATACTTACACATGAGTATGTGTTATAGATACATACCTACCCTGGCTTCTTTCTTTCCCACCTACTGCCCTTCTGACAATCTTACTAATAATTGTGAGGTTCATCATTGTCTGCTAACCTTAATATGTGATATAAATGAAGCAAGACACCCAACTCCATTTTCACACAACAAAATTAATATCCAGTTATTCGGTCATGGTTTCAAACTTTTTTTTTTTTTTTTTTCATCTTTGAAGCATGTTGATTCATCCCAAAATTGAAAATTACTTAAAAAGATAAATCTTTCTTGGGATGGAAAAAAATAGCTATAGCAAAATGTTTTTTTGATATATACGGCAGAGGGCAGAGGAACAGTCATTTATTACCTAGTCCTGTGGTTCTTTTAGAACAAATATCAATACCTGCATTACTGTACAAATTGATTTTTTAATTGTCAATTCCTAGTTCTTTCCAACACAAGAGGTCAAAATGTTGTAATTGACATATAATCTTTCATTTAATAAAACTGCTGGTTTATGTTAGATCTTGACATTGAAGCTGGGACTTTTGGGTTTGGAGTACTTTTTGCTATTCCCTCTTTCCACTTGTTTTCATTGAAAATCTTTAATTATAATTTCTAACACTTTCATACTTAAACAAGGAGTGTGACTGATCTGTAATTCTATAACACAAAGGTAGATGGGAGAAAGGAATCAAATTCAAAACATAGACTTTTAAGACTTTTAAAATGTGGCCTCAAATAATAATGTGTTAAATATTTTTGGTGGATTTTCCTGAGTTCTGAAGAATTTATTAACAGATAAATTACATATGTAATACTTTTATTAATACTTTCTATGTAGAAGTCTCATTGTAGAGACTAGCATGGAACCGTAAAACAGATATTTCCTCCCATATATCCACATATTGCATACTATCTGTTTTATTTAGCAACTAAATTATTCAGAAACTTATATTTAAGTTAAAATTATTGCAAATCAAAGGCAAAAGAAAATAATGATTAAGACATAAAATGACAATTACTTCCTCTCTAGATGTTAACACCATCTATGCTTTACAAAATCATGGAAATATGAATACAAACAGAATGATTAGGGTAACTAAAACTGAAAAGAGAAAGCATCTCTTTATTTCAAGTCCTCTGTGAATGAGCTTCCAGTCTGAGTACAAAGGTTTTGTGGATCTGCTGTGGTTCCTATTAGCCAGCTCTGAGACAGTTACATCTTAACCAGAGCATATATAGATAGATACATTCATGCTATGTTTGCATTGCCAGATGGAAATTTTGTACATGCGTGTACCATTCTGACTTTCTTTCTCAAATTAGTGTAGTACTTTCCAAACAAAAATAATCATAGAAATCATCCCAGTGAAGGAGCTCTCTAGGACATTTAATATATGAGAGCAGTTGCTGGAGGATTCTCTGCCAGGGAATCTCTAGATGTATTTAGTATATTTATTCACTTCAATTTATAATACCAAGCATTTGTTAAGCCCTTGTCTGAACTGGCTGAGCCTTGCAACTTTGGGACAGATAAAGAAGAACAAATTAAAGATGCTTCTGTAATTGATATTGCTGACAAGAAAGTGTCACTGGAGTTACAGATGGATTCAGAGCTGACACTGAGAAAAAGGTATTCAAATAGTTCATGACTAAGTGCTCATTGAGAAGCAAAGTACAGATCAGGGAATAGCAGAGGAAGCTGTTGGTGGTCAGTTTCAATCTAAGCTAGACAGGAGGAACATGAAGAATTTGAACTTGAAAAAAGGGCTTGCAGGGAACCGGTCAATAGACAGACAAGTCAATAGACATCCAAATACAATCAAGGAGAAAGCTGGCCCGCCTTGAAGAAGATAGGTGGGCAATGTAAAATGGAGGTTAGTTTAGAGGACAAGAATACTGATAGAGATAATTCTCAGGACAGAGAACGGGAGAATAAAGATTTAGGAACTGAATGCATGAAGAGAAAACACCTGATATACAGTCACAGGTGAAACTAAAATTGGAAGGAAAGACTAAGATAAATGCAAATGCAGAATCCACATTCATATTGCAGAAAACAGAAACAGGCCTAGCTTAACAGATAAAATTACAGACAATAACTATAAAAGGTGATACACTCCAAGAGTGTAAATAATTAAAAAAAAAGGCAAGCAATTTGTTTGGCCAAAGAATAATTCATAGCAAGCCTTGTAAGGAATCACTCTGGGTAATTAGGAAACCAGATTAAATATACTTTTCCCAAAGGATGGTGCTAAAAAGGCTACAGGTATTCTGGATTGTCCATCTGACCACTATAAGTATAATCACATGCAATCACACCCCATAATTTTGGGGTTTGTATTCCAGTATAGGATTCAGGCACTTAAAAGACATTTTTTCACCCAGCTCATAAGAATCTAAATCTTTTCATGGTATTTTATTGAATGTAATAATAACTTAGGAAAAAGTTTATATTTATCTGCAGAAAACAGCCATGAAGCTCCTCACACTGGAAAAGGGGTTGCATTTGGACCATGTGAACACAAGGACAGACACATATGGAAACTGCAAGCCATCTCCCAGGCTACAGTTTGGCCTTTCTGTTTGAAATAACAACATACAGAAAACCGACAACCTCAATAACCATATCTCACTATTTCTTAGAAAAAATATTCATTTCCTGCTGTAGATGGGGATTCCCGAATGTTTTTTTCTAGCACACCATATGTTACAAAATGAGTTACAAATACACATTTAGTACCAAATAGTATTGTACGCCCCCTGAACCTTTTCAGATAACCTGGCAAGCTGTCTCTTAAGTCCAGTTGGTGATTGGCAGTGGCGCTCAACTGGTGAACAATGTTGTGTGCCTTCTTTTTTTTTTTTTTTTTTTTTTTTAATATATGTTACTGGAATGGTATAAAGAACAAAACACACTGCAAAAAGAATGTCATTAGAGGAAGATCTCTCTTTAGGTTCATAGAGCTATTTATAAATAGAAATTGTTTCAGTGTGAAAGTTTTTTTTCTGAGCAGTTGAAAATAGAATATTATATTAGGGTAGCCTCATACTAAAAACAAACCCCCAAAATCTCCAGCTTGAATTGGGAAAAACTATCAGCTAATACAGATGGTAAGAAAAAAATAAGGTGGTACATTAATATAATTTAAATATTAAAGGCCTCTCCTTTAGGGGATTAAATAACAGTCAGTTTGACTTTGATAAAGAATCGAGAGAGTCACTGGCACCAAAAAAAGGAATATATTAGAACAAAGAAGTGGTCTTGTCCCTAAAGCAACTCTCTCCCTCTCCCTTTCCCTCTCCCTCTCCTTCTCTCCCCCCCCCCCCCCCCCCCCCGTTCGACCTGACTAACTTTCTTCCAAAGAAAGACCATTCACCTCCAAGGGATTCAAACATTGTTATCAAAGGGAAAGATGAAATTTCAGGCCTGCGTCAGTGACATTTTTAATGACAAAATCCATAGGAATAGAAGCTATTTACACTTTATGAGGAAAAGAGAACAACAAATAAAGCAAGCTCCTTTTTTCATCATTTGCAGTCCTTACGTTGTACGTCTGATGTGTTAGACTGGGGCTTCAAAACCTTGAGCACAAGGCTCATAGGAAGCCTCTGCTACAGAGAAGTGGGGACGTTAACTCTGACAGAAGGATTCCTTTTCTCCCATCCTGCCCGTCAGAGCAATACAAGGCTTCCTGGCTTCTTTGCAGCGACTTTGTTGCTCTTAAAACGGCTAAGCATGACTTTGTGTATTATTTCAGGCTTCCTTCCTTCTGCCTGGTAAAGCTGATATCTAAGTGAAAGAAATATCCTGGGCCTCATAAGGTATCTGCTACACATCAAACTTGCCTTCTTGAGCCTCAGGGTGCTGTCTCCACAGAGCGAGCAAAAAGTGCCTGAGGCTCTGCTGTTTTGGTTTTACAGTAGCACTTCTGCTTTCAGCTTCACAGACTATAGCTGGCAGCTTTTGTATTTCTTTCCAACTCCCAATGAGTTTAGTATTATTTTAAAATATATTTACATGCATCTTCTGAAGAGTAGGATATTTCATTTAGGATTTTTTTTAACTATATTTTTTTGTTCTGAACATATCTTATGTTGCTTTTCCAATATACTTGTTGCAGGCTTTTTGCATCCTTGTTCCTAGTACAGCATCCCTTCCAGAAAAAAAGGGTTGCTATGCTAAGTGGAAAAGGATTTCTTCACTGAGATTACTGGACACAAAGAGCTCTCTAAAGTTCTCCCTGGTTCTTTTTCTCAAAATGTCTGTTTGCTGCTGGAGTACATTACTGCATACACCATTTTACAGGACTCTAAAGTGTGCTCCTGGAAGTACATATGATTGCTAAGGGAAAGCAAGGGGTTTGCTTGGCATTGTACACATCTGAAAACAAGCAAGAGGTACTTCAGTTGTTAAGTCCAGCAGCAGCTTTTATGTATGTGTATACATTTCGTAGAAAGGGAGTGAGTGATGTTGAAAGAAAGCTCTCTTTTTTAGGCAGAAATAATATTATCTGAAGTTATCAATATTGCCTACATTCCTCAGCAACTATTATTTTTTTCTTCAGTTTTGATGGCCAAATTATGACTTGCCCAGGAATATGGGTTGGGCTAAATTGTTCCTTACTGTTCTCCTTAAAACAAACACAAGGTCCAGGGTTCCATATGGAAGAATATTTTTTCTGTGGATTAAATTTCAGTTATCATCTTATTTTCTGGCTATTACAAACTCCCACCCAGGCAGATCTGCAAAATGGATATTTGAAATATTATTTTTGCTGTTAACTGTGGCTTAGGAAAGTGAAGTCTATCGCTCTTCATAAGGGTTGCTGTAGTCAGTCCCTTCCTGATAACTGTTCTTAAAATGAGGCTGTGGAAATGAGGTGTCCTATGAGATGGATGGTCTTCTTTTCCTGCTTACACTAGCAGCTGTTGCTCTGTAGTCTGACTTCCTTTTGTATCTCCCTGGGATCTATGGCCAACCCAGCTATAGGACACAGTGCAGCACAGGCTTCCAATGTTTGTCTTAGAGCTTTTTGACTCTTACAAAGCAGAATACAAATGTAAAACCATGCAGTCATTGGTATGACGTAGAGGAGTTTAAAAAAAAAATAATCAGGAAGTCATTAAAATTGCGGCAAATAAATATATTGGTGGCATAAGGAAATGTCAGAAAGTATAAACGAAACACTCTTGTTATCAAAGGCGCATTGCCTTTGCCTATCTTCCTCCATCTCCTTTCATTTGTTTCATAAAGAACTTGTTTAAAATCCTGGTACAATTTTGCAACAATATACAAAATACTAATAAATAAGCTGGTAACTGCAACAGCTAGTACAATGCAAAGAAAGAACCTAGTTTCCAGAAAGATGTTTGTAGATAATACAGTACTTCACAGCATGAACTCAGATGTCTGTGACTGTTTTTATTAAAACCTGAATCTCTGTGATTAAAGGTGGTTTCTCTACTTCAAAAGCTGATTCTAAGGCCCCAATGAAGTTAATCTGTTTTATATCCACATTATATTGCACATTAATAATTTTTGTAGCTTGTTGTATATCAGGCATATCTAACAAAGCAACATAATCTTGTGAGTTTTCCATTTAGTGTGAATTACATAACTTCTTTGGACCAAAGGATAAGGTCAGACTTACTGTTTTTGTCCTCTTAACCTTTCCCATACTTCTATGTGGTTTGGAACATCTGACTTATTAGAAGTAATACACACATGGAGACTATGAACATTAAGATCAGTCTCTCAGATAATAGGTAAAGCAAATTAGAATTGAATTATTCGGGCATTTTTTTTTCCTTTAAAGACTTCAGGATTTTTTCTTTTTTTGCATGTGATACATAAAACATTTCTTTAATAACTGTAATATCTAATAATTATAAAAATTAGTGATGTATTTACACCCGTAGGGTTTTTGACAGATCTATGGTGTTCCCTCAAGCCCAGGTTTTCTGTCAATACCAAACCCAAATATGTTTTACAGGAACAGCTGGAGGACATTTTCTGGAGACAGACACTCCTATTGGTGATTTTCTATACTGCTATTATGGCACTCATAGGATAACAATTGGCACACCTTGCAGGACATTTGTATGAAAAGCAAGCATGTCACAAAATGTAATATACACACAGCTGACTAGAACTAGCCCATTAAGCCTCAAGGGTCACAGCCACTGGAGTCTCGCAAGCAACATGAAATGGATATTTAGAAATAAAAATTGTATAATTAAAGAGAAATGCTCTTGATTAGTTTATAACTTGTTTATATTTTTCTATTTTCTTGTCTTCTTTGACTGTCTATCAGCATATCTTTTGAGATTTTTCATGTAAAAACAAAAGATAGTATTTCTTAGTGGGTTCTATTGGTTTGGTTTGGTTTGGTTTTTTTCCTGTCTGTGACCTTTAGGTTGCATCACTTCGAATTTTGCTGTGTCTTACAGAAATATGTTTAAAATATCAAAAAATTGTGCAATTTGTATTCCAGTATTGAAAATGGCTAATAGTAACTTAACACATTATAATTTAGGAAAGGCCTTTTAATGTACAAAATGGTATAGTTATAACATGAAAAGCGTATTTAATTTTACACAAGTCTTATTTGGATCAATTTATTTTTATAATCAGTATTTCTAAATAATGTAAAAAGTAGACCTTAGTTGATCTATTAAAAAAATTACAAACACTTATTTTTATTTCTTTTGTCAGTGCAAATGTGCATTTGATGCTTGATCTCGTTTTGAAAATGTGGCATTGAACTGATAATGGCCATAGCTTGAAAGGACAATAGTATTTTAAACATCTTTTTAAGCATATTTGGGTCACAGCCACCTCAAAAGTATTTATGAAATGATATAGCTTGAAGAAGACTTTTTGTGGTATCCATTTGCTTGGCTTCATACTTTCCCAGAAGACAGAATCATGTACAAATTCAAGGAAGTGGAAAAGCAAACATTAAAACTGAAGCTCTGGATTGCCCACATCTATTTTAAGACATTTAAGTAGAGAATTAAATACCAGAATATTTTATTCCACAGTTAATCTCCACTTCCATTACAAATTTTGTCACAAGATGAATTAATTTTATACTATTTTCTTTTCTCATTACACTCCTTGACATGAATATAGTCATGTCCTTTTTCGAATGAGCAGATACTTTCAGAACTCAGAATAATGCTGCCTCTGATGCTCATACACAGTAACTCCAGAACACATTAAAAGAAGTACAGTTGTATCCAAATCACCATGCAGCTGAGCAGGTATTTTTATGTGTCCACAGAATACATCAGAGGTTTCCTTTTTCTTTTGGTGGTTGGCACTCCTTTGATTCTGTTGCTAAGGCAAATATTACCATCTGATGGCCACATGCTCTTTCAGACATTTTCATTATGTTTCAGTACCTGGTCATTGCCTGCTTCTGGAAACAGATTTATCCTCAAGAATGGATTTCATGACTTGACAATCTCAAGTAAACAGAATGGATTTATACATTTTCAGTGTTCCAACAAAACAGCACTGTGTGCTCCCTTTGTTACCATCACTGTTTTGTTACTGTTTCATGTTTTCCAGCATTGCAATGTCACAGTACTAGTATTGTTATTTCTTTTGGTAATAAGTAGCTGGCCAAAAGTCAAGCCACATAAATTGGATTCAGTTATGGGAGAAAATGGTGCTCAAGCCCACTGTTTTGTTTTGTTTTGTTGTTGTTGTTATTGTTGTAATGCTATTTATTTAAAAGTCATGTACAAAGTCCTGCTACTCTGAACACAGCACAAATCCAAGAGAAGGTAACTGTTGTCAATACTACAGGAGAAAAAGAGGTGCCATTTTTCAATAATATTTAAGTTAAAAACACTCCCACATAACTACATTTCCTGTCCAGGTGTTTTTCTGTATGTTCTATCCTTCCTGCACTGCCTTTTTTTTTAAATCAATGTATGCCCAGTGAGATCACTGACAAACCTATGTTAGAACTGAATCTTAGACCAACCTCCTGCTCAAAACTCTGGGATATCTTCAAGGCTAAAGGAGGCTGCTCAGGGCCTTCTCCAGACAAGCTCTGAAGATCTCTGAAGACAGTGATTCCCCAGCCTCTCTAGACAACCTCCTATGAGGCTTAACCCCTCTTCTGATAAAGCACACTTCCTTATCCTGTAACTGAAGTTTTCTTTGCTGCAGCACTGTGACAATTGCCTCTTGATCTTTTGCTATGCATCTCTGGCAAGGGTCTGGCTCCATCTTCTCTGTAATTCCCTTTTAGGCAGTAGAAGACCTAGTACCTTTCCAGGCTAAACATACCCAGTTCCCTTAATTACTCCTTTTATGTGATGTGCTTCAACTCCTTAATTGTCTTGTTGGTCCTCCACTGGTTTATCCCCAATTTGCAATCTGTTTCTTCTGCTGGGAGACCTGAAACAGGACAACATATTCCAAAGGTGGCCAAGTCGAGGGGAATAATAACCTCTCTGGACCCTCTGCTATGTCTTTGTTCATGTAGCCTTCATCACTTCAAGGGCATGCTACAAACTCATACTCAATTTGCTGCCTACCAGGACTCTCAGGTCCTTTTCTGCAGATCTTCTCCCCAGCCAGTCATTCCACATTTCTCTATTTGTGCCTCATCTGAGGCATCTTGATCCATGGCAAATGCCTCTGTTTTAGGAAGTTGTGGTGAGTTGACCCTGGCTGGACGCCAGGTGCCCACCAAAGCCACTATCGCTCCCCCTCCTCAGGTGGACAGGGGAGAGGAAATATAATGAAAGGGTCCTGGGTTGAGATAAGGACAGGAAGAGATCATTCACCAATTACCATCACAGGTAAAATAGACTCAACTTGGGGAAATCAGCTTAATTTATTACCAATCAAATCAGAGTAAGGTAATGACAAATAAAACCAAGTCTTAGAACACCTTCCCCCTACCCCTCTCTTCTTCCCAGGTTTAACTTTACTCCCAATTTTCTCTATATCCTGCTCCACAGCGGCACAGGGGGACGGAGAATGGGGGTTGCGGTCAGTTCATCACATGTTTCTCCCGCTCCTTCCTCCTCAGGGGGAGGCCTCCTCACACTCTTCCCCTGCTCCAGTGTGGGGTCGCTTCCACAGAAGACAGGCCTCCACAAACTTCATCATAAGTCCTTCCCACAGGCTACAGTTCTTCATTAACTGCTCCAGCGTGGGTTCCCCACAGGGTCACAACTTCTGCTAGCAAACTTGCTCCATGATGGGCTCCTCTCTCCACGGGCCCACAGGTCCTGCCAGGACCCTGCTCCAGTGTGGGCTTCCCATGGGGTCACAGCCTCTTTTGGGCATCTACCTGCTCCGGCATGGGGCTCTCCAGGGGCTGCAGTTGAATATCTTCTCCACTGTTAACCTCCATGGGCTGCAGGGGAGCAGCCTGCCTCACCATGGTCTTCACCACGGGCTGCAGGGGAATCTCTGCTCTGGTGCCTGGAACACCTCCTCACCCTCCTTCTTCACTGCCCTTGGTGTCTGCAGAGTTCTTTCTCTCGCATATTCCTATTCCTTTCACCGACTGCTGCCACACAGGTTTTTTTCCCCCCTTCTTAAATATGTTATCACAGAGGCACTAACACTGTTACTAATTGGCTCGGCCTCGGCCAGCAGCAGGTCTGTCTTGGAGCCGGATGGCATTGGGTCTATTGGACATGGGGGGAAGCTTCTAGCAGCTTCTCACAGAAGCCACCCCTGTAGCCCCTCCGCAACTAAAAACTTGCCACGCAAACCCAATATAGAAGTAGCTCCTGGCACTAAGACAACCTGATTTTACACACAAGTGTAATTTTTGCCTACTGTTTTATCCTAAACACAGTTCACTCCAGGTCAATAAAATCAACTTTGAAAGTCATAGCCTGTTCCCAAACCAGCTGTTAAAATCTGACTTTAATAATCTTTTGTCCCCAAGGTTGTTGCCAGTTCCTCAGGAAGCTTCACCTTTTTCTTCCTATTCACTCAAACTCAGTTGTGGAAATTCCCATTTTCCAAAATGCATACATCTGACTGTTTCCCACCATTTTCACCTCTTACTCAAATTCCTGCTCCTTGGACCAGCCCTCAAAGACAAATTATATATTTTTGGCCATTAAAAAATCTTTTTCTCTCACTTAAAAAGTGAAGAACGGGAGTTTCAGCCGCTTGTTTCAGTATGTTTAATAGATGTCACTCTTTTGATATGGGACTCTAAATTGTTAGCATGGAAACAATACCCTAAATAAACTTTAATTATTCACCCAAGGCAATAAGGAAATAAGTAGTTAAACAAATTAGAGATGACACAACCTTTATTGTTGACATCTTTTCATAGCATCAACCCAAAACAGTGTCTCTTTCAAAGTCCTCCTTACTATACCCAATGTTGAAGGTGAGTTTTTCCCTGCCAGGCTTTTTTTCAGCTGTCAAGATGAAACTTCTTTTGCTGTGATCCTGAGGACCATTTATCTTTCTTCCCTGTGAACAGCTAAGAAAAGCGCTATCTTGAAGAAAATAGCAGTTCTTGTTACAACTTTTTAAAAATCTCATTTTCTATACTAATATTATGTTGAATGTTCAAGGACATGCCAGATCTTACAAGAAAATAGGGCAAGATGCTATTGATGATACCCCAATGACGAGCTCTTTCTTGTAAGATCATTTGGTTGGTTGGTTGTTTTCAGTGTGAGCATCACTTTTCCTTAATCAGCCTTCTATGGTTTACCTGCATTTTGCCTGGGTTAAATATAAATATATTCTAGCATTTGCTAAGGTATTTGCCAACTGCAAATGAAGAATAGTTTTACAGACACAACAGCTCTGGAATCTTTTTCAGTGTAGCTGGTTTATCACATTGCTTATTATACTTTGATTTACCCTATTACTTTTACAGTATTTCCCATATTGACTCCAAGGTTTACCACTGTGACTAAATAAGCATTTACTGTAACTAAAGAAGGTTTCACAGTTTCATTGATGTATTCAAATTTGGTCATGTCTGAGAGAACACTGCCTTATACAACTGCATGCACCTGTTAAATTCCTCATTTCTTGGAAGCTCAAACCTAACAGATCCACAAGAGTACAAAATAGGAAATTACACCTCATAGGAATGTCCTATGGATTGAGACTAGGAGATAATCTGAACCCAACGCTGATAGTTTTCATCATTTCTACACTACTTGCTCCTGTTGGCATTAAAAAAAAGTTACCCTGAAGCTTTACACAGAGGCCAAAAAATAACATTGTTTTTATAAAGTCTCTTGTCAGATTCTCCCTCTGTGCTAAATTCATAGTAATTAAAAGAAAAAATGTCTTAGAAGCAAATCACATTTACTGGATCTTCAGATTCAGATGTATGCTTCTAATTCTGCATTCTACATTTGCTTCCAAAATCTCATCCTTGCATGTACTCTGAGTGTTTTCCTACTCTTGACATGTATGCCTTTTCAGTATCTTTTTATTCTTTA
Source organism: Platalea leucorodia (assembly GCF_965183815.1). Taxonomy (NCBI): domain Eukaryota; kingdom Metazoa; phylum Chordata; class Aves; order Pelecaniformes; family Threskiornithidae; genus Platalea; species Platalea leucorodia. Next base: position 108,371,969 of record NC_138826.1, read on the forward strand.
GCTAGAAGATGATAGACTCGGGATTATACCTTCTGATATGTGTTGCACTGTAATCAAACTGTTGAAAGTAAAACTCTACTATATTGTATACAAATTTGGACTAAGCAATGCCATAGTCAGTCTTTGTTAACCTGTGGGGTTTTTTACGTTAGTGGGCTATGTTATCAATTCTTAGCTACAGAAATAGGAAGCCCATCATACACCCTTAAAAGAATTACTTTAATACTTTGAAAGTATTGACTTCTGAAGTTGTTAAGGATTGGAGGAACGTTTCTGGAGGGGATAATTTTAATGAGAGGCCAGAAATATTTGAAGATGGTTCAGAGAGCCGTTCCTTCACACACTTAAGTTACTTTCCTTATTCTGATTATTTACGGAACAAGTATTTGTTTCCTTAAACTACTCATGGCTAATAGAAATTGCACACAATTCTCCATTGCTTGTATGGAAACAATTCCTTTTCATCTTTTCCCTCTCTATACAGTCAATACATATAATTTAAAATAATGAAGCAAAAAAGCATGTCTGTGAAAGTACACACTATGACATACATAGGAATACCAATGTTTTAATTCTATTTAATATTATAAAGGGTGCTAGCAGGTATTTACAGTAGAAACAGTAAACAGAATGAAATTTAATTTAAACTGAATTAACTACAGCAGGATGACATCATTGTAATACATGGAAATGACAATCTGAGAAATAAACCAGAAAGTTTGTAGAAATTGGTCCAAAAATCAAATCCTCTATTTCTTTGTGCTCTTTTAAACTAAAGGTCATGTGCAAATATTATTGTTATTTATTTAAGCAAAATAATGCATTAAATAAAATAAAATTCTGACCAGAGAACAAAAAATATATTGAATCACAGGTCTTTTTATTCTTTTAAATCAGTATTATCATGCAAAAGAACAAAAACTGTAGTTTGGTAAATCACACAATGAAATCTGCAAATAAAGTACTGCCTAAAACATACTATTTTTAGTCTATGCTGTTTCCATTACATTTCAGCTTATGAATGAGGTCTGTAATGCTAATGTACCAATAAAAGTATTCTCTCGGTGTGTCAAACAGAAAGTGAACTCAAAATACTTTTTTCTCCATTATCACAAGTAAAATAATTAATTGCTTGAAAGTGACTTTGGTCATCTTTTTATGAATGTTTAGTTCTTGGGTGGACATGGAACTTCTTGTCATGAAATCTGTGATACTCATTTAACTTATACTGTTCAACTTTTCCCTTCTCAGCTACCTAAAATTTTTTCATACAAATGGAGGTTTTGAGAAAAGACTAAAATAAAAGCCACAGTGACAGAGGGAAAAAAAGCCCAAAATCTCATACAAGAACACTCCCTTTCACTGATATGACAATATATTTTTCCTATTTTGCACAGTAACATTTCTAAAAATGCTCTCAGCTTGTAGCCTAACATTTTTCTGTGCAGGCATGTATCTGAGAATGGCAGCAAGATTCCTGCTATTTTAGCAGTTTCTGTGATGCAGCAAAAAGACAAGACACTAATTTGCTGCAACACGATGCAACACACTGCATCAGCAGGGAGCATCCCAGTGATCTGCAACGTACATGCACAGCTCAGTTTGAGGCATGTCACAGATTTTTGTTACATTGCAGCTTTGCTGAGACATAGGTAATTGTCTGCAGTTATCTTTCTTCAGTAATGTGTGCTTCTTGCCATATTCACAATGTTAATAAATAAAGGATGATCAAATGGAATAGAGAGCTGCTGCTGCTTTTGCAAATTTAATTTGATTCCTCCAGAGTCACTGAATGCAAACTAAGACAGTGAGAGAGTCAGTTCTGTCCAATGTTGCTGCTAACATTACCATTTACATTTTCAAAATTTAAACAATAACCAGAAGTTACCATGAAAGAATGCTTAAAGAATTGGTTTATTGTTTTTGAAGAATTTTATTCTTAGGGGAAGTCATAAGTCAACACAAACAAAATACAGGTTTTTTATAGTACTTGGTTGGAAATATGAGATCAGTCCTTGAAGGGCTGTAAATAAATGGAGCTGTACGGACTTCAGTGTTGCTCTGCTAATGGAACCAAATAAGGATCTAATCTAGTCAGATGTGAGACAGGTGTTACCCACATGTTCATGAACAAAAAAAGCATGTCCTACACAATTCAGAGCAGATGATCACCTCTGCCATCACAATCAGACATGGTACATGGAAAGTGCAGAATTAATTAAAGTACACCTGGTAAGTATATGAACACTTGTTACTGGGAGAGATCAATGGGCAATGTTTCTGAAGGTAGGCCAAAACTGGCTTTCACAGATACATATTACTGTTACAGCTTAGTAGACTGAATTAAAGCTCAGGTGATAATGCATCCAGTATCCCATTGCAGAGACACAAACAGTCCATTTGCTCTGACAGGAAAAATTCTTGTCCTAGACATGCATAGACGTAAGATGTTACTGTTCAGCCTCCTATGATCCCCTAATACATTTACTTCCAATAATACATAGCCTTAAAAATAAATAATAAATAAGCCATTTTCTTTAGCCATCCTAACGAACGGCAACTCTACATAAGCATGATCATGAATATTTACATTTGGGTTATTTCCTTAATTTATATAACCATCCTAAAAGGCAGAGTGATTCTTCTGTTTTGCTGAGCATCTAGAGAGTTTAATAATTATTGTACTATTAACTTCAGGCTCATCTATTTTGACTCTCTCCTACCATATGGTTATAGATGTTTCCATTATGTTAATTATAAAATATACAATTATAATTCTCCCATTGTGACATTCAGCTTAGACACAAATTAGTGGCTGACTCCTTAAAAGCATACCTACAGTTACTGCAGCCTCAAAAAATTATCATCTTCCCAGTGTGGTTAAAAAGCTACACATATACTACTTAAAATCTGCCCCAAATAAGCTGAAGGGAGTGGAGATTGAAAAGACTTTTGCAGAATTTTAAAATGCATAGAATAAATTAATTTTTCCTTGCTGAAGAATGACCATTACTGGAAAATAAATTTAGTGGTGTGAGTCACAGAAGGACACTTGATAGAACTGGAGTTTTATGCACTGTGCTACACCAAGCTTAGGTCCTCAAAGCAAAAAGCTTTAATGCAACAACACATGGCTCAATCTTCATATACATTCTGCTCATGACTTTCCTGCAGAGACCAGCAATAAGAGTGCTAGCTAATACCAAATGCAGTTGGTATTTAGTGTCTTGGAAGGTTATTTTGTAGCAGTCACCAAACACTCAGCAGATGGTAATAGCTTTTAATCACTAGTTAGGGAAACAGTGGAAGTAGAGAGGTAAAAGTCTGGATGGGACTTTAAATCCTATAAATGAAATCATAAGTTTTAAACAGGTAGCTATTTGCACCTTAATATATGTTTATAATCTTCTGAATATGAGCATAAACAAAGACATAAATAAACCAGGAAATATATGATCAATTTTAAATGCAAGTAGAATTCTGTATCAATAAAAATTTCAGTATTCTGTTCCGGGAAAAAAAAAAGACAGATATTTTAGTACAGTGATTTATTTTAACAACCCATGTGTAAATTTTGCTATCTACTTGATTTCACTGTGTAGGAATATTCCCTGCTATTCTTGGGAGTTTTCTAGTCTCAGACCCTGCTGCAGACATGCCGATACCTGTGAATCACCTCCTACCAACCTCATTCTGTAGAACTGCACCCACTGCACACAACCTATCCCTCCCAGTGGGCCACCACCCTGTTCCCCAGAGCAATCTCTTTTACAGAACATAGTATGCTCTGATGCACAGTAAACTGTGAGGGAATGATTCTACAATTTACATAAGTAAGAATTGCTTAAAAACAACATAATTTTGAATAAAAGCATAAGAAGATTTATTTTCAAATTGGTCATATTTGTATGTATGCATTTGATCATGATCTAGCTCTCAACTAACATCCAATTTATGTAGTTACACACAAGACACAAAGAGCAATAAAAAAAAAAAAACAAAACCCCAAACAAGCATTAATTTGACATCACTTGACAACTACTACCTAGAAATACACTGCTTGTACTGCAAGGTGCAAACATCAATGTTCAAAATTATACACATTTGGGGGCATTCATCTTCACCTTTCAAGACACACAAGCAGAATATCGCTGTTCCATCTGGCTAATCTGCCAAAAGAAGGGACTTCAGTTAAGCTGATTGCCTGAAAAATATGCTATATCAGTGCAGGCTTGGTTACATTTGTCCTATTTATTTTTTTTTCTTTTCCCAGGCTAGCAATGGATGATTCTGAAAGACCACGGCAAAACAGAGGTTTCAGATGCCTTTCAATTCCCTCTTAAAGCAAACATGATATTTTTTGTAGCCTAGTGTGGAGTCTGGCTGCTTGTCATATTCCAGTTAGTGAAGCAGATGTGAAAGGCTTATTATCATCACCTGAGCCTTCAGTTTAGCATGAAATGGAACACTCCTAACTATGCAGGAGTTTACTAGTTCTGTTCTTTTTCCCTAAATGCATATTAATTTCTATTATAAGTTATGTCATTTAAACTTCAAAAATATTCTTCTGCTCCTACTTTTACTGCTCCTGGAAAAATTTTTGTTCTTGGTAAGTTAATGACAGTTTTGTCATAATCATCAGTGGGGACAGAAGTAGTTCCTATAATGTGATAATTATTTTAAGCTGAATCTTAATATGTAACAGACAGTACTCTATTGCTATATTATCACTTAATTAATTTGCCGTAAGATATACTGATAAAAATGTATTCGATCCACTTTGTTATGTGTCAGTCTCAGACAATTTTCTATCTCATTATCAGACTACTTCCCCATAATAAATGCAAAGCCTTACGCATACCTAAGAGATTGTTAACTTTTAAAATGCTTTTTACTGCACTAGTTTGATGATTTCAGGGGCTACTTGAGTACAGAATAAATCCTTAAGTAAAGCACTAGTACATGGGGAGCTATGACCTTCATCCCCACCAGAGATTTACTAAGAGCCACCTCAGTGAAACCTTCCTTAGCTGTTTCCCTCTTGCACTGCACAGAGGGAAACCACTGCACTGCAGCAGAGTCACCATCACCACCAGACACCAGCACAAGCAGTATAGACAGGAACCAGAAGTACACCACCCCTGCACAATAGCCACAGTGAGTGGAAAGATTCACATTAGGTAAAAAGCAGTAGAGTAGTCACTGCAACACAGTATTTTCTCTATTCGTCGTCTAATTTCCAGTGAGTGGTTTGGAATATAAAAAAACTCTGCAAAATAGATTGTTAGACTTTATATTGCAGGCAACAGGAGGGCAGTAACAAGATTCAAAGAAGAGACAAGTCTAACCATCAATGCAAGGTTAGTTGCCATGTTGATGAAAGGACTGTAAGAGGCCAAGATGGAAACTGAGAAGAGCTGCATTAGTTTTCTCACAGTCTAACCAAACAGTTGACAAATAGAAATAACCAGGAAGCTTTGCAAAGAAAAGAAAAAGAAAAAGAAAAAAAAAAAAAAGGAAAAGAAAAGGAAAAAGAAAAAGAAAAAGAAAAAGAAAAAAAGAAAAAGAAAAAGAAAAAGAAAAAGAAAAAGAAAAAGAAAAAAAGAAAAAGAAAAAGAAAAAAAGAAAAAAAAAGATTTTTTCCTTCACCTAATACAGAGAAGGTATCTGCATCTCTCTATTGTCTGAGGATGGAAGCTATGGAACTAATTTACATAAGGTACCTTGCGTTTTAGGCAGCTCCAGTGAAAGGAATCTTAACAATGAATGCTGAAGAAATTTACCCAGTGCTAAAGGGAAAGAGAAGAAAAAAGTGGACAGCAATTGTTGTGATACCTCACAATAACACCTGCTGACATTAAAAAAAGAAGAATTAGAAGAAAGAAGAGAGAAAAATAAAGAATGAAGAAGTCAAGAGAAATGAGACTTATAAAGAGTAACCACTCAGACTATGTAGACATTCTTGCAAATCTATCACCTTTAATAACATTAATCAATGTAATAATAGTTCCATATAAGTAATATGAAATAACACAAGAACAAACACACTATACCTATACCAGTGGATAAGTTCAATGGTCTACAAAATCTGAACATTTTTTTTCCCAATAGAATGCACAAGCAATGCCTAGGCTAGAAAACAGCATCCAAAAAAGCATACTTTTTCCAAGTACTGTCCAGTAATTTGTGGCTTCCTGAATCAAAGTGGTTTCTAAGAACTTAGAAAACTTCTATAAATTTATTCATTGGACTTGTCCAGTCTTTTCTTAAACCTAAGTATGCTTTCAGTGTTCTCAGCATCTTGGGAAAAGGTGTTCCATAGCTTATACTTTTGAGCAACTACCTCACAGAATCTTAGAAAAAATGAAAGTTGAAAATTTAGTTCAACCTCCTGCTCAAGGCAGGGCTAAGTTCAAGATACGGTCTCCTTTTATGTTGCCTGTTAGTTTCATCTGATGTCCCGTAGTTCTTCCATAGGAAGAGGCAGGGAAAAAGTGGTCCATATTCACCATCTTTAGACCAGTCATAAAAGCCCTCTGTCATCTCTTCTAGATATTTTTTTTTTTTTTTTCAGACTGAAGAATTTGAAGCCTACTTATAACTCACCTAACTTTGTTTTCCTACATTTCAATATCTGCCTTGCCATTATCTGAAACTTTAATAATACTTTTTTTCTAATACTTTTTTCCTATATCCTTTTTGAGACTGAAGGACAAAAAGCCCTTAGTATGCAAGAACTACCTTGGATTTATACAGGGGAATAATCATGTTCTAACATTTGGGAAAAGCAGATTAAGTTTCCTCATCACTACTAACCAACATACAGCATGAATGCATGAAATTATACCCTTTTTTTTTAATAAAAATACATAATATTTGGAAAATTTCAGGCATATTTGAATGATCTAAAGTTTTCTGTCTCCATTACTTGTTAGAAAAATCATTGTGGAAACTGTCTCTGAGTCACTGAAAGAAACAGATGAAGACTTCTAATATAATAGCAACTACCAATAGTACTTTAAGTCTCATGATGTAATATCAGACCAAAATGCAGCATGGCTGTGAATTCAGATAGTTAATATTTCAAATTTACTTTCCCATGTACTCCTTTAAAGTTGTAAAAAACTATTTTCATCACTAGCTCTGCTGATTTTGGCTGGGATAGTTAATTTTCTTCAGAGTAGCTAGTATGGGGCTATGTTTTGGATGTGTGATGAAACCTGTGTTAACAAAGGGATGTCTTTGTTATTTCAGATCTGTGCTTACACAGAATCAACGCCTTTTCTGCTTTTCACTCCACCCCACCAGCAAGTAGGCTGGGGGTGCACAAGAAATTAGAATCATAGAATCATAGAATCATAGAATCATTTACATTGGAAAAGACCCTTAAGATCATCAAGTCCAACCATTAACCTAATGCTGCCAAGTCCACCACTAAACCATGTCCTCGAGCACCACATCTAACCTTCTTTTAAATACCTCCAGGGATGGAGACTCAACCACTTCCCTCAGCAGCTTGTTCCAATGCCTGACTACCCTTTCGGTGAAGAAGTTTTTCCTAATATCCCACCTAAACCTGCCCTGGAGCAACTTGAGGCTGTTTCCTCTCATCCTATCACTTGTTACTTGGGAGAAGAGACTGACCCCCACCTCGCTACAACCTCCTTTCAGGTAGTTGTAGAGAGCAAGAAGGTCTCCCTTCAGCCTTCTCTTCTCCAGACTAAACAACCTCAGTTCCCTCAGCTGCTCCTCATAAGACTTGTGCTCTAGACCCTTCACCAGCTTTGTTACCCTTCTTTGGACACGCTCTAGCACCTCAATGTCCTTCTTGTAGTGAAGGGCCCAAAACTGAACACAATATTCAAGGTGCGGCCTCACCAGTGCCGAGTACAAGTGGACAATCACTTCCCTAGTCCTTCTGCCCACACTGTTTCTGATGCAACCTAGGATGCTATTGGCCTTCATGGCCACCTGGGCATGCTGCCAGCTCATATTCAGCCGGCTGTTGACCAGCACCTGTAGGTCCTTCTCTGCTGGGCAGCTCTCCAGCCACTCTTCCCCAAGCCTGTAGCGTTGCATGGGGTTGTTGTGACCCAAGTGCAGGACCCAACACTTAGCCTTGTTGAACCTCATACAGCTGGCCCCAGCCCAATGATCCAGCCTGTCCAGGTCCCTCTGCAGGGCCTTCCTACCCTCCAGCAAATCGACACTTCCACACAACTTGGTGTCATCTGCAAACTTACTGAGGGTGCACTCAATCCCCTCATCCAGATCGTCAATGAAGATATTGAACAGGACTGGTCCCAACACTGAGCCCTGGGGAACACCACTCGTGACCGGCTGCCACCTGGATTTAACTGCATTTAACACAACTCTTTGTACCTGGCCGTACAGCTAGTTTTTTACCCAGCAAAGTGTATGCCCATCCAAACCATGAGCAGGCAGTTTCTCCAGGAGAATGCTGTGGGAAATGGTGTCAAAGGCCTTACTAAAGTCTAGATAGACAACATGCACAGTCTTCCCCTCACCCACTAAGCAGGTCACCTTGTCATAGAAGGAGATCAGATTAATCAAGCAGGACCTCCCTTTCATAAACCCATGCTGCCTGAGCCTGATCCCCCAATTGTCCCACACGTGCGGCATGATGGCACTCAAGATGATTTCCTCCATAACCTCCCCTGGCACCGAGGTCAGGCTGACAGGCCTCTGTTCCTTGGATCCTCCTTCCGGCCCTTTTTGTAGATGGGCATCACATTTGCTAACTTCCAGTCAACCAGGACCTCCCCAGTTAGCCAGGACTGCTGATAGATGCTGTAAAGTGGCTTGGTGAGAACCTCCGCCAGCTCCCTCAGTACCCTTGGCTGGATCCCATCTGGTGCCATAGGCTTACGTGTGTCTAAGTGGTGTAGCAGGTCACTAATCATTTCCCCTTGGAATTTGGGGGCTTCATTCTGCTCCATGTCCCTGTCTTCCAGCTCAGGGGTCTGGGTACCCCGAGAAGAACTGGTCTGACTGTTAAAGACTGAGGCAAAGAAGGCAATAAGTAGCTCAGCCTTCTGTCCCCTCTCACTATGTTTCCCCCTGCATCCAATAAAGGATGGAGATTCTATGTAGCTCCCCTTTTGTTGCTAATGTATTTGTAGAAACATGTTTTGTTATGTTTTACAGTAGCAGCCAGTTTAAGTTCCCACTGGGCTTTAGCCCTTCCAATCCTCTCCCTGTATAACCTCACGGCATCCTTGTAGTCCTCCTGAGTTGCCCGCCCCTTCTTCCAAAGGTCATAAACTCTTCTTTTTTCCCTGAGTTCCAGCCAAAGCTCTCTGTTCAGCCAAACCAGTCTTCTCCCCCACCAGCTCTTCTTTTGGCACATGGGGACAGCCTGCTCCTGTGCCTGTAGGATTTCCTTTTTGGAGAATGTCCAGTCTTCCTGGACTCCTTTGCCCTTCAGGACTGCCTTGCAAGGGGCTCTTTCAACCAGGTTCTTGAACAGGTCAAAGTCTGCCCTCCAAAAGTCCAAGGTAGCAGTTCTGCTGACCCCCCTCCTTACTTCTCCAAGAATCAAAAACTCTATCATTTCATGATCACTATGCCCAAGATGGCCTCCAACCATCACATCACCCACCAGGCCTTCTCTGTTCACAAACAAGAGGTCCAGCTGGGCACCTTCCCTAGTTGGCTCCCTCACCAGCTGTGTCAGGAATTTCTCTTCCACACACTCCAGGAACCTCCTAGACTGTTTCTTCTCTGCTTTATTGTATTTCCAGCAGGCATCTGATAAGTTGAAGTCCCCCAGAAGAACAAGGGCTAGCAATCATGAGACTTCTCCCAGCTGCTTATATAAGTTGGGAAGGGATACAGCTGGGACAGCTGACCCCAGCTGACCAAAGGGATATCCCGTACCATATGACATCATGCTCAGCATATAAAGCTGGGGGAAGAAGAAGGAAGGGGGGGGGGGATGTTCAGAGTTATGGTGTTTGTCTTCCCAAGTAACCGTTACACGTGATGGAGCCCTGCTTTCCTGGAGATGGCTGAACACCTGCCTGCCCATGGGAAGTAGTGAATGAATTCCTTGTTTTCCTTTGTTTGCGTGTGCGGCTTTTACTTTATCTCTTAAACTGTCTTTATCTCAACCCACGACTTTTCTCACTTTTACTCTTCTGATTCTCTCCCCCATCCCACCAGGGGGGACTGAGCGAGCAGCTCTGTGGTGCTTAGTTGTCAGCTGGGGTTAAACCATGACACTAGCATATATGTGAACAGTGCTAAGAGTGACTTAGAAATCACTGAAGCAATTTTGTCAGCTGGTTTGGCATGATTTTGTGATTCTACTGCTCTGGTCCTTAACCTTCATGCTCTCCTTGTTTTTTAGTGCTATGATGAATAAATTAATATAATGGTATAAAGATACAAACCACTTGAAGTCATAAACAAAGATTTCCTCATAGTTCTTTCTCCCAGACAAATTTTTAATAGTGTATTATGCTGTCATTTTCACCAAAACAGTAAATCTTCATTAATTGATCAATCTGAAACTAATGTATCACTTGGAAAAAAAATTTTGAAGAGAGCATTTATGAAGTTGAGATATTAAACTGCTAGGTTATACTTACGATAAACATTGTGACTGAATGCAACAGAAATAACAACTTGCATTAATTTTCAATTTATTACATTTTCAAATAAAAACATTAAGTTAACAAATCATGTTACTTTTCCTTTGAAAAAATTGCTAAATTGTATTATTCCAGTTCAGTATGGTGTCATCAATTTATTAAGTTACCATTACATATATCACTAGGGCCTCTACTGAATGAGACAGTTACATTTCCTTATTCTAGTTGAATGTTTTCTCCATAGCACAGGAAACCGCTACAGCAATTGCTGATCAGGAAGTAAATATTCAGTAAGTAAATCCTCTAAGATAGTGCCTAATTGAGAATGAGTGAACGTCAGCTGAAACTGACTATAAGGAAGGCATGTTCGTAGTGGCTTGATCAGCCATGCTTATTAATTCTAATCCTGACTAGATCATTTATTTCTGGAAGTGTTAGTAATAGCAGATAGTAATTACTCCACAGTGAAGGAGAGTGCAAGGGGTCAGTTTCTCATTAAAAAAGGGAAATTAAACACACCAGATTTAAAACAGTTTTTCACCTTTTATTTAGCATTATTTTGGAGAAATTACTTCCAACTAAGTTAAATAACTTATATAGAAAAGGAATTATTTTTATCCTGTATAGACAAAGAATGCCTTCATATGATGCATTCCCAATACCAAATGAAAACATATTAGAACTCTTTTAGGCTACACCATGATCGAACATGCTGTAACATTAGGTCTATTCAGGAAAGAAAAAGTTCCTTTCATCATAGTTGCTTCTAGACCTCAGAAATATTAAAATAAATATTAAAGTATTAAATATTAAGTAGCGTAGTAAATATTAAAATATTAAAGTAAAAATACATTTTACTGAAGAGAAGTTGTCCAATAAAAGTATTTATCATTTTGCCTATTTCACTAAAGAGTGAAAAATGAATGAGAAAGCTTCTTTAATACAGTTTTAGTTTACTTAGATTTTCCAAAGTATTGTCACAATTCATAACTCAAGCAAATTTACTAACAATTAAACCACGATTCATATAAAACCCTCTGAATGTTAGAAGTCTAGCTCCATGTAGAAATTAGGTTATAACTTCATTCTGAGGCAGATAGTAGATGCAGAGTGTGACAGTTCTTGTATATTTTTAGAGATGAGAATGATAGTCCTTTATTTTTTGTGAACTAGGGTAGGATCTAAGGATCTTCCTTACCAGAGATATAGTTTGACATGTAAATCCATAGTAATCACCTTTAAATACCATTACATTTCATGCAGAAAAACAGAAGTATTCAGAGACTGCCCTATCATCTGAACTATCTTATATGCCTATGTGAGGTTGGCCATAGTCCTAGAATCATCGAATTTTTTGGGTTGGAAGGGACCTTTAAAGATCATCTAGTCCACCCACCTACCCCCCACCCCAGGAGGCTGAACTAGATGTCCATGGCCACAGACTTCTTTCAGTAGATCAGCTTGCTCAAAGCCCCATTCAGCCTGACCTTGAACACTTCCAATGATGGTGCATCTACAACTTCTCTGGGCAACATGTTCCAGTGCCTCACCACCCTCTTTGTAAAAAATTTCTTCCTTATGTCCAATCCAAACCTAACCTCTTTCAGTTTAAAACTGTTGCCCCTTGTTCTGTCACTGCAGGCCCTAGTAAAAAGTCTTTCTCCATTTTTCTTACAAGCCCCTTTAGGTATTGATAGACCACAATAAGGTCTCCCCTGTGCCTTCTCTTCTTCAGGCTAAACAACCCCAACTGTCTCAGCCTTTCTTCATAGGTGTGGTGGTTTAACCTCAGTCAGCAATTAAGCACCACACAGACATTCGCTCACCCTCCTCTCCACAGTGGGATGGGGGAGACAATGGGAAAAAAAAAGTAAAAGCCACGGGTTGAGACAAAAGGCAGTTTAATAGGACAGCAGAGGAAGGGAAAATAGTAATAATGATAAAAGAATACACAAAGTAAGTGATGCACAATGCAATTGCTCACTGCCCGCTGATGGTTGCCCAGCCCATCCATGAGCAGCGATCACTGCCCCCTGGCCAACTCCCTCCAGTTTATATACTGAGAATGACATCATATGGTATGGAATAGCCCTTTAGCCAGTCTGGGTCAGCTGTCCTGGCTGTGTGCCCTCCTAGCTTCTTGTGCACCTGGCAGAGCATGGGAAGCTGAAAAGTCCTTGACTGGTGTAAGCACTACTTAGCAACAACTAAAACATCAGTGCGTTATCATTATGCTTATCCTAAATCCAAAACACAGTGCTATACCAGCTACTAGGAAGAAAATCAACTCTATCTCAGCTGAAACGAGAACAACAGGTTATAAAAAATTCTTATGGTGATTATCTCCAGACATGAGACAAATTAAATCACATGAAACCCATCATAACTTCTAGAGGAAAACCAGAAAGAGGTAAGTCTGTGAGTACAGTTATGCACAATGACACACCTGTGCACAGTCAAAAGGATCCACTCATAAAAATAACAACTAACTATCAATTCTGATTACTGAAATTTACATCTATGAAAAATTTTACACTCTGAATAATCCTAAATCTGTAAAATGGAAAGAAAAATAATTTTTTGTTAGTTTTGAGAATTATTTGTATAAACAATTCCTATTAAATGATCTTGTAAAAATACAACAAAAACATCAGAGTTAAAAATCAGTTTAAAAATATAAAAACTTTTAGACAGGTATGATTTCACAAGAAATACTAAAGTGCTTATGAAATTTAATGCAACAGGGTAAAATTTTCTACTGTGAAACTGTTCAGTAAATATTTTAATTATATTGACAAATTAAGTCAAAACTGAAAAATTTGAACTCTCAATGAGATCCACTCATTGAGAATGATACTGAGAGTGATCCTCAGCAACACTGTAATTGAAAACTCGTGTCTGGAAAGAAAATAAATACTTGGTCTGTCTCTTTGAAATACAGCAATAATAATGCCCACTTCTTGTATTTATAAAAGCATAAAGACGTATGGGCAGAAGTGCTCAACATTTTGAAAAAGTTAGATGTTAACTGTTGTCTACTAATTAAAATGCAGACAAACTCTCACTTAGATACAAGACCATGAATAACTGTGACACTTACCCAATTGCACCTTGCCAGTTCACTATTTAATTTCAGCTGTGAATACCATTTTGTGAATTGATTGTTTTTCTTCTAGCTGCAAATAAATGCATAATGAGTGTTTTTATAGCTATTTACCACTTTAAATTTCAGTATTCAGTGTTTTGTCATTTGAAGTTCAGTGACACATGACCTAACATACTAAACAGAGCATCTACAATATATGGTGAAATATTTTCCCCAAGTATCTTTCTACACTGATATATAGATATTGTAATTTATGGAATTATGTTAATGGTGAGTCAGACCTTAGAGTTTGTCTCCAGGTCTTATGTCCATTTTTTTTTTTTTTTTATTCACCAGGTCATTTCTTTTATTATGTGTGACCTAATTAAGCGGTCACACTTTCTGCAGAGAAAATTACTGGAAAAAAAACATGATAAAATCATGTTTGCCTCTACACTTCAAATACCAAATGGTTAAATAAGAGAGTGAAATAAATTACGTCTATTCCTATGAAGTGTCCAAGTGCAAAAAGCATTATTTTTTTAATACATCCAGGCTTACGTTCTTGTCTCATTTCAGTCAAATATTAGAGAATCTTTTCAGTAAAGAATTCTCAGAATGCTTTCACATCACCATAAATTATTTCTAAATTATACTTCAGTAAGAGTAAAAAGAGGTTCAGCTTATAATTCATATCCTAAAACACTACTTCTCCCTTTTGCCAACATAGGGTGAATATAGTTAAACACTTAAAACACAAATAGTTTATTAATAAGTGCACATATGCCCAGGACTTTGAGAAATAATGCTGATCTACTGAAAGGCTATTGTTGACTTTATATTGCATGTAATATATCTCATAGCTTAATCTTTCTTTAGCTATCACCCCTCTATGACATATTTTTTTTTTTGTAATTCCACAGAAAATGATGCTGTTCTGAATGAAGCAATGTAATTCAGCCTAGACAAAGGCACCTAGAATCATGTCAAAACATGATTCAGCTACTCACACAGAGACATTTAGTGTCACTCGAAAGCCCACTGGTATCTAAGAATTGACAGGGAACTAGCAGTTATGAATTTGCAGCAAAGAAACTGTTGGAGGTCTATGATCTCCTTGAAACGGTCTCAAGCTGCACCAGGGGAGGTTTAGGTTAGATATTAGGAAAAACTTCTTCATCGAAAGCGTAGTCAAGCATTGGAAGAGGCTACCCAGGGAAGTGGTTGAGTCTCCATCCCTGGAGGTATTTAAAGAATGGATAGATGTGGTGCTCAAGGACATGGTATAGATGGACTTGGCAGTGATAGGTTAACGGTTGGACTCGATGATCTTAAGGGTCTTTTCCAACCTTGACGATTCTATGATTCTATGATTCTATGATCTGCTTGGCACCTCAAGCATGTAAAATGGCACTACACCTATGCTCAGGTAAATTAAACCCTAGGTGGCTACTTTCAGGTGACCCAAATCTCTCTCTGAGCTTCATTGACTGTATTGATGCCCTTTTTGAACATCTCCATGGCAAGAATGAAGACACTTTGTGCTCAGGCACCTCATGCACCTACAGACACCTTCATGCAGGCCTCTTTGTACATGAATTGAAGGCAGCCTGACTCCCAGGCACATTAGCCTTAGCTTTTGTTGACGCTCAAACAAGGTTTACCGGCAGAGAAAACATTCTCTTCCCTCCCTCCACCCCTTTCAAATGAGATGTATGCTGCAGCTAAGGCAGGGTTGTACAATATACTGAAATTTGGCATTAATTCCAGTGTTTCAACTCTGCTTTAACATTTTTCACATTTTTTTTCCTGTTATGGGATACAGAGCTCCAGAGAGCTCATCTGTTATGTACAAATTAAAAAGATCCAGGATGGGGATTCAAAGATAGTAAAGGAGTTTCAGAACTACCAGTTCTTCTTAGGATTTGGTCAGCGCAGTGAAAAACAGCAATAGTGACAAAAATTTACAGTCTATTGAAAACACTGTAATAGATTTTTGTTAATTAAAAACAAAAGTAAATTAAACAACAAAAAGCTTTTTACATGATGCTTAGGTTGATTTTACCATGGGAAGAAAAATGAAAAATAAAATAGTTGTTGAGTTTTCCTCTGTTAAACAATGAATTCCAAAAGTGGATATAGTCAGAGGTATTTGAAGGTTACAAGAGCACTATAGCTGTTATGTTGCATTTTAACTCTGATCTTCTTTTTCAATATTGTATAAACATAATTACTTTCCTAGAAGAGAATTGCACCTAAACACAAGTACTCAGAACAAAGATAAAATAGTATAAAATGTTCAAAAGCTGATTTAAAGTGATTAATCATGATTGTTCCTAATTTCCACTGGAATCCGTGGAAATCATCAGTCAGATCATACTCATAGAATTTCCATCATAATGCAAAAGTTAAACAGATGAAAAAAAGACTTCTTTTCACAACAATGACCCTGTATACTAAAAGTAAATTAATTCTAAGCAATACTCAAGAGATATGCATATTACCATAGCCAACAACATACCATCTCATTTTCCTATTCCCTAGTTGTTCAGGAGTAGTAAAATGCATATTAGTATGGAGATTTTTTGCAATGGGGCACATACTTTTTGCTAATGAAGCAAGTCTGTCAGAGCAACAGAGATGGAAGAAAGGGTAATTGGATCTTACTTGAAAACCTTCAGCTTAAGTTGTGGTCTAGAACTGACAGGTTCTGTCAATATTTACAGAAAGATTTATTGCTATGCCATATATGCTCAGAATGACACACATTTTTGTACCATAATAAAATAAGTTTCATAGTGTTACTATCTTATTTTGAACTTTTTTTGTGTGCTTAAAGTACAAGAAGATTTTTTGTTTTTTAAATTGCATAAAATTTACAATTAACTGCAGGTTTTGGTCTCTGGTTTCACTGAAAATAAACAGATCATTATAAAAACTGTGAAAGCTCATTATTATTTGTATACGTGAAAACCAGGGAATGAAGCTAATTGAGAAAGACGACATGTTCTGCCTATATAGAGAATGAATTTTGCTTATTTTCATAGTATCAGAACATGATTTTAAAAGCAATTAATAACAAAAGACAATTGCAAATATACATTTTTAGTATCTAGGTTCTGCTAAATATCAACATTATATTTCATTCACAAAGGCATGTTCAGACATAAATCACAACAAAAAATATGTAATGATAAATAAGAGAAACTTTGAAATAAGGGTAGGTTCATTTCTTTAACACTTATAGTGTGCCTCGTGAGATCTGTCTAACATTTTCAGTGTCAATAACTTATTAACATTTTTTCATATGATAGGCAGCTGAATATTTCTCTAAATGAACAATATCTGATAAGAACCTTCTTTCTAGAAGAACTCTGTGTTTAAGGCTTATCTCCAGCATTTATCATGTTTTAAATATAATGTTGAATCTTGACCTATACACAGACTGTGGTAGATATGTACTTCATCTCCATTTCCTTTTGATTTTTTGCCTTGAAGTAATAAACAGAAAGGAGAGCTAATTCTGAATATAAACTGAGATCTGCTATATATGCTTAGAAGGGAAATTAGGAAATTTCAGAAAATCCTTGAAATTTGCAGTCCTGAAACCTGTAATATCAATCAGCCACAAGGTGAATAATTGTATTCCCTCCTCCACTTCTGTTTCTATGTCTTTTTTACTGAAATTTTATTCTTAATGAAAAAAAATCATATGAAAATTTGGAATAAAATTATATTAAGGGACATCAATCAAATAAAGGGTGATGTTTCCTGAATGAAGCTCTCTGCTTTTAAAGCAATGATGGTAACATCTGCTGAGAATCTGCAGGTTCTCAGATTTAAAATTCAATGGGTCATTTTTCTCACCCAATTATGTTTATGAAAATACTAAAAGCTTGTTTTGGACTGCTGGTCCATATTAACTGTGATAATCCATGTCTAAGCTATCTGAAAACCACTTTTTCGCTGATCAGTTATTAGCTGAGAAAGCCTGAAGACGAGCTTTTTTAGAGAAGAAATTTAAGATATGTACATGTGTAAAAATCTATCTTTTATTTTAAAATGTACTTCCGTAGCTCCTAGAGGAGATTTTAGGCACTAAGTTCTCAAAAGTACCTAATTGGAGTCCTGAACTTAATACTTACATTCAGGAGAGAATTTGAGAAAAAATTCTCTTTACTGGATCCTCTTGACTGGTCTGTTTTGCATTAGTGACTGCTGGGAATTGCACACCTGAAGCTTTGAGTGGCTGAATGTCTAGATGCTATTTTGCCCCAATCTTAGATATCTATATGGCATTTAGGTAAGCTGTGCATATTTAGATTTCCAAAAAATTACAGAAAAAAAAAGCAGCTCATTAGATGGTATCCACCATATGTTTTTTATAGTAAATTTTATTAATAGCACTGTCATTTTGTCTTTATTTCTCCCTAGATCTGCTCCAAGAAAGAAATAAACAACTTCTGCATATTTTTATTTTTAAATTTCAGCTATTTACATATTTTATACTATTGCTCTCAAGTCATAAGGAGATATATTACATAGTATGTAAATATGACTAGATACTGATCTCTGTTACATCTGAATAATAAATAGCATAAGACTGCCTTACAATGCAAGCAATAGTACAAGCACAAGATGTAAAAATGATTGAGAACTGGAGTTTATGAGAACACACAACTAAGGGGAATAGAGGTAAACAAAAATTAATCAGATATGTTTGTGAGGAAGCAGAGAATAAATCTGTGTGGGTTATTCTTCTCCATCAGGCATGTATAATTGTACTGTTTCAAAACTTGCTTGCTGGCTTAGTTCATAAATGTATTCAGGTCTTTGGAAGCTTGCTGTTTTCCATTAGTGTCCCATCTCCATGAACTTACATGGTGCAGTCATTTAGAGTGTTGCTTAAAAATATTCTCTAAATCCAGCTCCATGTAGGGGATGACTTCTGTTTGTAATACACAGTGTAAAGTGGGAAGGGAAGGGAAGGGAAGGGAAGGGAAGGGAAGGGAAGGGAAGGGAAGGGAAGGGAAGGGAAGGGAAGGGAAGGGAAGGGAAGGGAAGGGAAGGGAAGGGAAGGGAAGGGAAGGGAAGGGAAGGGAAGGGAAGGGAAAGGAAGGGAAGGGGAGAGGAGAGGAGAGGAGAGGAGAGGAGAGGAGAGGAGAGGAGAGGAGAGGAGAGGAGAGGAGAGGAGAGGAGAGGAGAGGAGAGGAGAGGAGAGGAGAGGAGAGGAGAGGAGAGGAGAGAAAAAACCAAAAAATAGTATTTCAAATTTTTTTACTGTTAGACCTACAAGTTTGTAATCCCAAGGATCCCTCTTCTTTCTATATCTGAACTCCTGCAAACAGGCTAGTACTGTTTCTCCTCCTCTATAGAGTATGCGAACTATTCCTTCTTTGTGAAGTTTTTTAAAACTCCTCTCTAAAAGAAGTCAAGTGAACAGGTTGCCATATAGGAAGACATAGTAGTTGTCTCAACAAGCCTTTAGAGGGTAATTGTATAACACTCTCTGCCCAATTTACCACTGGATACAGTTTTGAAGAGAAAATGCTGAGTATGCTGAGGGAAAACACATTGCAAATTCATGTCTTATCTCTGTCAGCTCTTTTTGCTGATCATGGACAGTCAGCTAAACATCTATAAACCCTATTCAGTAACAGAGCTGGAAAGAGTGGATCTGAAGAATGAAGAATATGCTGGCAAATGAGACAGGTCTTACTGCTGGCCAGCCCATCAAACATGGTGCTGAGTGTATCTGAAGAAGGCAGATGATGGATCAGTGAGTCAGGCTAACAGAAGGATGTGAAGAAATTGACAGTTCTGTCAACTAGTTCTTGGTGGAAAGCAATTATGTTATGGTTAATAAGAGAAATAAATCATGCAGAAACTGTGGACATTTAATTAGAGGAAACTTCCCCAAAAAATACAAAATTGAGGCAAACTTCCAAAGAGGAAATACAGATTGCAATGTTTTCACTACAAAAGTAAAATGAAGAGGCAGGAGGAAAGAGCATGAATGTCCACTGAAAATACTCATAACTAATTTCCTTCCTCCTCCCTTTCTCCCTGTCTCTCCCATCCCTTCCCTCTCTTTCCCTCCCTCCATCCCCATCTTAATCTGAATTTTGTTACAGAATAGCTATCATGCCCCCCACCCCCTCAGAATGGAAGTGCAGAGAAATAATCCTCTAAGAGCAGGAGTTCAGGAAGCTCAAGGCCTCTATAGCTGGGGACACAATGAGAAACAAGAATAGTGAAAATGTGGTGGGAGGTCAGCGTTGGTCCAAAGAGACAGGCTAGCACCTGGGAGATCAGGACTTGCCACTCCTGTTGCCTCTGAGAAAGCATGAAGAGTAGGACATGACAATTTCAGCACAGCACCAGACAGCTATCTGGGTCTTCCTCTCAGAAGCAACATAAATATTTATAGTGGTCTATATGTAGTGGTTTCAGAGAAAAGTCGTCTGACAAGACTCAGTACTGAGGCCTTGCAAACTCATTGCAAAACTTTTGGCCTTTTGCTGGCACTGGCAATACTGGATGACTGGGTGACTATGAGCTGCTTTCAGGTTTGTTCAATTTCTGTCTTGGGTTTGCTGGGTTTTTTTCTGTGATTAAAGGCCCTTGCAATTTTTCGAAAATAGGTATAAAAATGGATACAGAAGGATACATAAACCTTCACATCTGAAAGAGTAAATAATATCTACATTCTCTTTAACTCTTCAACCAAATAGTGAATAAAACAGCTGATAAGGACAGGAGAACTCAGTTTTGTTTCTCCTTATTTTTAATTGGTGACCCTGCGCAGGTGCCTCCCTTTTCTAGTGTCTGTGTTTCTTGTCTGTAGTTTTAAGTGACTTTTAAGTGACTTACATGCCTTACTACGCACTCCTTCTCCCTTACTAACCACAGTGTGATCTAGACATCGGAACCTTACAATTCTTTATTTTAAATAGGAGTATTATTTTTTTCCGGGCAAAAAAAAAAAATCAAGGAATCTGTGGATTTTTATTATTTCATCACAGTATTAACAAACTCCTAGAAAGCTGCATCATCAACAGGATTTCTCTGATGCCTATAAATCAAATCTTTCCTGTCTTGGGGCAGGGACAAGAGCTAGTAATCAGATTTTCTTTGAATCTATGTTTCTTCCTTAGCTTTCTATTAAGCCTTCCTCAGGAATTTCTAGAAAAGATGCTATCTGAAGTATTGGCTGAGAAAAGATGACACAAAGTGGAAAGGAATAAATAGATGTTTATTATACAGCTAAATAAAAGGGAATATTATATATATATGTATTTTAATTCATTGAAGATAGGAAAGTTTAACAAGATATCTCTTGTCAGTCTACATATAAGTATACAGCTGTCTACATTATAAGTACAGAATTTATACAGTGTAGATCACAGACTTACATATACAAAGAAGGGGGAATAGTATAATGGACACAGTAAATAATGAAAGTGATTGAGAAAAGAAGCAATAGTACACAATATTTCTGCAATTTGTATAATGTATGTTTGAGTACTGATTCACTATTCTAAAATAATGACATGCTTATCTATCAATGATGTTTATAGAACAAAAACCCCATTGAATTAACTCATTTTCTCCATTTAAAACTGAATCCCCACATGATTTTCCTTTCAGGAACTTATGTATGTGTGTATGTGAATTCTGTGACGGGATCTTCTACTTAGCTCCAGTAAAATATCTAGAAAAAACAGTCCACTCCCCTGTTTTCCAAGTGGAACTGTGCTGGGGAATAAGAATTAGGTACCACTGACATCTGCACCAATTGATAAAGACTGCAATTATACACAAATATCCACACCTGCCATTAGCGTCTGTCTCCTCTTGGCAGTAAGCTGGGGTCCTCTCTGGTTAAAAATGCATTTACCATCCATAACTATGGTGGCAATGGTTTCTCTTATTTTACAGTTATGCAAACCTTCATCTAGGGAAATGGAGTGACTGTACCATACTGAACAAGCATTTACCAACTTAACGTCAAACAGCATTTGGCTACTTATGATGTAATACAAAGCCAATAAACTTAGTTTATGCAAATGCAATAGCTCTTATACTATATGCAGTTTCCACAGGACCCTGGTGCTGATTAAATTTCAACTGGAAACTGGCAAAACTCTGGGTATCCAACAACGAAGTTCAGTTGTATAATTTCTTTTAAATATATTGTTTTCTTAGTTAATATATGTAAAATGTGATAGGCTGATTAGATTAATATTTACTAGCACAGAGCTTCCAACAAGCGGAAATCAGGGCAGGGCGGGGTGTATGTGTGTGTGTGTGTGTGAAGTATACATATATAAAGTGAGTTTGAAGGACCTGAGCTTAGAGAGATTAATGTTTCACAGACATTTCATGCTTTCATTATCTTGCTTCTGCTGTAGAATTCTTGAAGATTTTCTTTTTATTTTAGTTTGAAGTGTTAACTCAATAATTTCTACACAGTTAACTGGTCTTGAATATAACTTAGGTAAGGCATAATGTATGCATGTACATTCAATCCACAATAAATTGGATTTCAAGGGCATTAATCACCTGTATTTCTCATCAACACATGAGTAGGTTGTATTCAGTACTGTACCTTTTGTTCAGGAAAGATAGCAGTAGCAGAAACAACTGTCAGAAACTGATAATGATTCAAAATGTGCTATCATGAAATGAAAACAGTCCAGCAAAAACTAAGGGAATCAAAGACTGACTGAAGTCATGTTCCTACTGGAGCTGCAAAGATTGAACCAGCTTAATAAGTCTGTCATACTGTTACTTATTATAAATTAAAGAAACATTTTGGATTTCTCATAGGGTATTAGCATTCTTCTCTTTCTAAAATTAACATAGCTGATACATATATCAATAGCTACATCTCTTGGGAATACACAACTACTTTTCCCACTGGATGCCACTGTTTGATCAAATTCAGGCAAATAAAATCTTGGAAAAATCTTGAAAATTTGTAGTTGAAAGAAGCCATTAATTCAAATTAAAACACAGGTTCTTTAGGAAACATACGAAGCATGTTTTATTAAAATGCCTGGAGCACAATTACTGTGGTTTTAGTATGGATTACACAAAATTAAAGATTGTATGAGGAAATAAAAAAGAACTTAATTTTGACTTTATCAGAAGGATTTACAAAAATAAGGGCATAATAGGATAATAGAGCAAATTACTGATGTATACAAGCAGAACATACTTATTGAATAACACAGATGATAAATGTTTCAACACCTTACTCATTTTGAGTATGAGTTTGTAATTTGAAATTCACTGATGAAGAGACTTGCCACTAATATTAAAATATTTCACAGCTGGAATATCAAGTACTTTTTTCTTCTTCTTTATAATAGAATTAGCTCAGTTTGAACATTTTCAGTATTTTCTAAAAGCATATAGTTTAATTTTGTTGTCACTGGAATCAGTGACACTTTCACTACTCACTTTCAGAGGACATGATCAGGCCAACATGAGTACAAAATAAGAAATGGCCTCTAAAATCTAGGTTCTCAAAATGCAATACCATCAGACAAGAAAATATGATAAGAACATACCAATAAGAACAGAGATATGAGGATGCTGTGAAAAAAGTAAAGACTGCAAGTAAAATGCATTCAATTTTAAGAGATTATGTCAAAAGACAAGGTATTACCAGAAATTTAAAAAGAAATATGGGAGGAAAAGGTGGTGATAATACTGTAAATCATCCATTTTATCTAGATTACCATACACTCGTCACTTGTATAGCATTTGAAACTCTGCTTTTGCTTTTTTTTATAATATGAAATTTCACATTAATTCTGACATGACATTGACTTAAATATTTTATATGAATTCTTGTAAGTACATTCCAAAAATGTACCATAGTTAAGTAATTACAGTTATGTTATAATAGAGACATAGTATTTTTTTTATGATAACATGAAGTAATCTTTCCCATTACTCTTCAGCATCTTATACATTGCATGTAATTTTCTGATCTCTTTATATTGTAATATTTCTAGAGTTCTGAAAATGCATCATACTTCACTCTGAAATACATTCCTAAAGCTTGCTTTATCCTAAAAAGGAGCAGCTGACTCTCCTAGATTTGATAAATTGCCTGAAGGCAAGAATAACAAATCCCTACCTGTGTCAAAGATGTGTATATACCAAGTCCAGGTTTTATGCAACACTGCAATTCACTATTTCAAGATTTGGTTTTCCAGATTGCTTTAAACTAAAATTGCACACTAAACCTTGAAATAATTGTAAAGGTTGGCTAGAATAATATAATACACCTTCCATGGTACTTTCTGACAGTTTTTTCTAGTATTCTAGAGCAGAAAACTTTTGGTGTCATGCTTGGAAGCAGACAGAGCACTTCTGTCTCAAGCCATTGTTCAGCAGAGGCAGTGCTGGCACAGGACAGTCGGTTTGGCAGGAAGGTGGAATAGTAGAAGTTAAGAATTGGTAACAAGAAGAAAACTGAGAGTGGGGTAAGAAACAGACTCAAAATCAAGAAAAAGAGAAAGGTTTGGTAGAAAGTGACAAATAAAAACAGAAAGAAGCAAAGAAAAGAAAAAATGAGAAACAAAATTATAAGTGCTTTATAAAACAGTATTTTAAAAAAAATATTTTAATGATAATTCTTGTCTACATTTGTTCCATGGGTAGATTTGTGGAGGTGATACACCATCTCAGGCAGAACTAATGAGTGTGCTCTGTATTTTTATCTACATATATATATATGTGTGTCTGTCTGTGTCTCTCTGAGTGTGTGTGTACGTGTATCTAACTACACCATTCTATATATGGAACACAGTCCCACTTTCCATATGAAGCTGTCCCTATCTCTGATTTATTTGTTCATTTAATTAAAAATTAGTGTAATCAAATAAAGAGAAAGAAAAAAAATAAATAGGAAACTTCAGGCATTGTATCGTACAGAGGGAAAAAAAAAAGGAATCATACACCTCATAAAATCTCATATATGTGACTGACAGGTTAAAGTAAAAGTCTTCCAGGCACTCATCCAAAGTACACAAAATTGAGCAGGAATTCTTCACTAAAATTCAAGGAGTTTTGAGGATAAGACAAATGCAAATTTTCACATAACCATGTATATCTGAAGTTGTCTGTAGTCTCAAATGTAAATTTTTCATTAGCCTAAATAAAAGCATAATTTACACTAAGGAGAAAAAAGTATAACAGTCTTATTATGTAATTTGTAACTACTTTGAATGCACACGACAGCATATTTCCCATATTTCATTTCCCTTTTCAGAAGGAAAAGCCTTATTTGTCCATGTTTTATGATAGCATGAAAACTAACATAAACTGATTTTACAGGAAAGAGAAAAGTAACATGACTTGGTCTCAGCCTGTTGTATTTGTTAAGTTTTGAGCACATTGCTTTTAAGACAAAATGATACAGAAATAATCAAAAGGGGTTCAGAAAGAACAGCAAAGGTGATGTAACTTTTTGTCTTTGGTGTTGACTATTGTTGTAAGATCAGTTCTGGAGTCGAGTAATTTATTTGACGGTGTTCAATGAATAGGCAAGTCAATGAGTGACAATGAATTCACAATACAAAATTGATACATTAAAAGACTGACCAACTATATTTTTTTTAATCCTACTGTTACTAGAAGTAGTAGAATCTGTACTGTAGGATATAAAAAAATCAATTATTTGGTATGCATTTTATACTATTTATTGTGTTCTGTGTATCTCTGTAAAATCTTTACTGTCTGGTACAAGTTGGTATTCAGACATATCCATCTAGGTAAAAAAGGTAAAAATCATAGTCATAATACATTTAGTTAATATGGAGACATTATAACTTCTGTTTCCGAATTCAAATTATTGAAAGATAAATTTTAAGACAAAATGGTTCTAACAGAAAGGATAAAAGCATAATTGGCACTGGTCACTTAAGGATGGTGCAAATGGCTCATCAATTAGAAACTTAGAACGTGGATACTGCTTAGAAGAAATAAGTCTACATAGTCTTTCAGGAATAGAGAAATACCTTCTGCCCACACTATGAATCAGTCAGATAAGAGCCAGCCCTGAGCGTCAAGGTGGCAAATCTAAAAGACCCTGCAGGAAAAAGACACCAAAAAAAAAAAAAAAAAAAAAAAAAAAGGCTTGAAGCAAGCAAAGCAAGCTCTTGTGCTCCTGGAACTGGAGGTGCAAACATGTCTATACCGTGTCACGTGTTTCCAGCAGTGTGTGCCAGAAGTGAGTTGTTCATGCGTTACCGAAGGGATGTGGAAAACAAGATAGTTCAAGTGAATAAGCCATATCAGGGCCTAGGCTTTATGTTCAGGGCAACTGGTGCTGTCTACTGCTGCCAAAGCAAGTAATGCAGAGGCACCAGTAAGGGTACAGGAATGGAGGAAGAAAAGGAAGACAATGTGGTCTTAAATAAACATCAGAAAATACTACTGCAGATTAAATACAGTGACAGGTAAGAATGGGGTTGAGTTTTCAGCTGAAGATCATTTGATAGTAAAGCTTCCTTTGGTCTTAAAATCTCAAATAAATTACAAAAAAAGAAATAGGACCTGATTCTGAAAATATGCCTGTGAGCAGTATCAATTACATGAGTACGTGAATACATGTTCTGTAGGATTGAACCAGGCTAGCAGTATTGCAAATGGCCAAAGTTAGTGTGCTGATCATCCATTCAATGGTTGAAAAGCACTT
Organism: Platalea leucorodia; assembly: GCF_965183815.1. NCBI lineage: Eukaryota > Metazoa > Chordata > Aves > Pelecaniformes > Threskiornithidae > Platalea > Platalea leucorodia. The sequence continues at coordinate 108,398,388 of NC_138826.1, forward strand.
CTGCATGTCTGAAATGTTTAAGAAAATACCCTTCATATTACCTTATTTTAATAGTTCCTAAAATGACCTGCCTAAAATCAAGCCAGCCGTGAAATAGAGCTATGCAATCTGACTTGGTTCATTCTGTTTATGCACAAAATAATAATAGCTTCTGTACTGTCATTATTTGATGTTAAAATTTTCTCTTTGTGTTTTTGCTTTTCTTTTTCCTCTTATCAGAAATACTTAAAGCAAAGTCCTCACTGACCCATCTTGTCATTTAAACATATTCTAGACCTGCAGTTTCTCATCTTACCCTACAGTCTTTTTTTTTTCCTTTTTCTTTCTGTGGTTTGTTGTAAGGTTTTTTCATCTCTTACTTCAAAGATTCACTAAGAATCTTCACCTGTAAGCACAGAAATTGCAAACAGAGCTCTCTTTAGATGATAAATGAAGTACAGTCTTTCAGATTTATCTGTTTTTTAATGTTTAAAGTAATTGTTAGAGTGAATGTGGTTGCCATGTTGTATATGAGGACAGTGCAAAACAGAATACCTTTCATGTTAAGCAAAGTTATCCTTCTGTGATTTTCCTGACCCAGTCGGAAAGAAGTCTTTCTATGACATTTCCATAGGCTTTTATTGACAAATCTTTGTTCATAATTTGTGATGATGAAAAATATAAGGATATATCATTATTTTATTTGGAAACAATATATTTTTTGAAAAGTCTACCTATTGACTTAAATAGGATTAAATATAAATTTATCTTTAGGATGGTTTTGTGACTTTAGTGCTGATGTCTTTTATCTGAGCCACAGTTTATTTTAAGGATTCTCAGATATCAAAATTTGTCATAATTACACTGATGTCAGTGGAGTCACTTTGATTTTTGGAAGATAAGAAATGATCCATTCCATTTTTTTCTTAGTTCATAGTGATTATTGGAAGGTATAAACTATAATTTTTAGGGACTATTATAAGCAAGTTATATTTTTCCTAGTATTTTTTAAGATATGAAGAACAAAGCTTAGGGCCCAGTGAAGTTCAGGTCATTATACTAAGGTATTGAAAAATCTTCTTTATTTGAAATCTCTGAAAAAAAATCCTTCTATTGATTCAATTCATGGTTAAAATTAAAATCCATTGCAGGTCTTCAATATGGAAAAGTGGATTTTTATAGAAGGGGTTAGGGAGAACACATCTCAAGAACTTTAAACTCTAAAATAAATTCTACTCTGTGACCTTCATATATTAAATTTAGTAGGAGATCTGTCATTACATTTTGGTGATAAAACAACAGCAGTTCTCTTTCTGAGCAAATGCTCTATAAAAGCAGCAATATTTCTCCAAAATTTCTTTTCCTATCTTAAGCTACCTTGTCTACCCTAGATATTGTTGTTTAATCTGCCAATACTCTAAGGTATTATACAAGCAGATAAATTAGCTATAATCCCTGCCCCTGAAGAGTTTCATTAAACATAAGTACAATGATATGACAGAAGGCAAAACAAAAGGAAGAATTAGCAGGGGCTAAGAGGAGAAAAGGAAGGAAATCAACTATGAAATCCTCGATTTTAATGGTGCTTTGCATAGCTTTCTGTTTAGTTAGATTTTTATCTTTCACAGAGGAATAATACAATAAATAAAAACCAAATGGGAGCTGTGGAACAGATGAGAAGCTATAACGTGAGGAGGAAAAAAAGAGTATGTAGCCAACAAGTAGGGACAACTCGGGGAGGGACACGAGAAATGAAATGTGTGCCTTTAAGAGACTTGCAAGAAAGCCACTTGCAGTCAGTGGTGAGGGACAGGTGCATGATATACAAAGCTGATCCATAAGAATGCAAGAGTCCACAGCTTTGAGGGCAAAAAATCTGAGGAGAATCATCACCTGGCTGTGAAGATATAGAGACGAAAATGAAAAAAAGAATATTACATTAATATAAAATTACTTTGGAGTTTGGAGGATATTTGTTGTAAGAAAGAGAACAGCACTGTCAGAAGGGCTAACTTCTATGAACATGAAGAGATTCAGAAAAGCAGGCAGTGCAAGTTAGTCTGGTTTCTTCTTATTGCTGTTTTTCTTTCTCTGCTCTGTTTTTTCAAACCACCTTTCCCAATAGAAATGAAGGTCTTCTCTGGAGGAGGGATGCTTCAATATCTTGTGAAAGCATCTGTGGAATCATCTGAGGGGGAGTGTTTTGAGAGGTATTTACAGCACTACAGAATTAGCTAGCAAAGCATCAATGTATTAATATATCTTCTGTTCACAAGCCTTCTTTGGATTATTCCTGCTACGTCTTAAACAATTTTGCAATTGCCCATTAAGGAAAGCAGTGGAAAATGTAATCTCTCTCCTTTTCCTTTTCCTTCTCTCAAATCACCAAGTACATTAAACTGCTTTTTGTCTTGACTATATACAGTGCAAACACAATATAAATCCCACAGCATTATACAAAATCCAGCCATAGAAGAGAACTAAATATTTCTATCTGATAGAATCACAGAATTGCTGAGGTTGGAAGGAACCTCTGGAGATCATCTTGTCCAACCCACTGCTCAAAGCAGGGTCAGCAAAAGCAGAGTGCTCAGGACCATATCTAGCTGGGTTTTGAATACCCCCCAAGGACAGAGACTCCACAACCTCTCTGGAAAACTTGCTCCAATATTTGATCACTCTTAGAGTAAAAAAAGTGTTTTTCATGTATTGAAGTGGAATTTCTTGTTCCAATTTCTTAGTTCTTGTCTTATTGTTGGATATCCCTGAGAAGAGTCCAGCTCCTTCTTTTTTATTCATCACCCATCAGGTATTTATATGCAAGAAAGATCCCTCCTGAGCCTTCTTGTCTCCAGGCTAAACAGATCCAGCTGTCTCAGCCTCTCCTCATACTACAGGTGTTTCAGTTTCTTGATAATAATCATTGAAGATTATTATCTTTGTGGCCCTTCATTGGACTCTATCCAGTATGTCCATGTCTGCCTTGTACTGGCAAGACCAGGACTGGGCACAGTACTCCAGATGTATTTCACAAGTCCTGAACACAGAGGAAGGATCACCTCCCTCAGCCTGCTGGCAACACTCCTCCTCATGCAGCCCAGGAGGCTGTTGGCCTCCTTTGCCACAAGGTTGGACAGTCAACTTGGTATCTACCAGGATCCCTAGGTCTTCTTCTGCAAAGCTGTTTTCTAGCTGCTGGGCCCTCAGCAGGTACTGGTGCCTGGGATTATACTTGACATTTGCTTTTGCTGAAGTTCATGAGGTTCCTCTCTGCCTGTTGAGGTCCCTCTGAATGGCAGCACAACTATCTGATCTAACCAACACTCTCAGTTTTGTATCTTCTGCAAACCTGGTGCGGGTGCAGTATATCCTGTCATCCATACCATTAATGAAGTGAAAAAGTATTGGTCCCAGTCTTGACCTCTGGGCCACACCATTAGCGACTGTGCTCCAGCTGAACTTTGTGCCACTGATGATAACTCTTTGATCCTGGCAGTTCAGCCAGCTTTCAATTCATTTCACTGTCCAATTAACTAGTATGTAATTCATCAGTTTGTCAATTAAGTGTTATGACATTGTGGAAAGCCTTGCTAAAGTCAAGTTATACAACATCTACACAACATCTACCACTCTCCCCTCATCCACCCTGCTATCCATTTCATCATAGAAGGTGATTATCAGGTTGATTAGGCATTATTTCTCCTTCATAAATCCATGCTGACGACTCCCAAGAGCCGCCTTCTCCTTCATATGCTTGGAAAAGGTTTCCAGGATTATTTGCTCCACTACCTTCCTGGGGATTGAAGTGAGGCTCAGCAGCTCACTAGAGGATCACCAGATCCCCCTTCTTGCCCTTCTTGAAAATGACAGTGTTCATTACTTTCCTCCGAGCCTCAAGCACCTCCTCCGCTTTCCATAACCTTTAAAAAATAATTGAGAGTGGACTTAAAATGCCAGCTCCCTCAGCATAAAATGCCAGCTCCCTCAGCATTCATGGGTGTATCCCATGAGGTCCCATAGACTTATGCCTGTTCAATTTGTTTAAATGTTGCTTAGCACTTGGCAGGGAGTCATGATTTATGACCATGTCATGACTCCACATGTTTTCATACTACCCTGTGCTTGCAGGGCTGCTTGTGACCAGCCACCATTTCCACTTTACCAAGAAGTATGGCAGAAAAGGAATGCATACACAAAAGCTGCTATTTTTGGCAATGTCATACCGCACATGTTTTCATATGCGTCTGTGATTGGCAAGTTTCCATTTTTTTAAATGGACACACCCATTTTGTCCCTCAGCAGCTTCTGATTGACTGCCTTTTTTCCTTCAGACCAGGAAGTGCTGATAGCTGAAAATATATAGAATTATATATATATACACAAATATATATATAAAAGAGTGCACAAACATGTATAAAGTTTTTACTAATTGCACATAGATATACTTTTGATATATATTTTTATATAACTCTGCATTTGTATATACAGATATTAAAGTTAATTATATGGATCCATAAAGGTGCAGGTATAAAATGTAGAAAATATTCTGTAGTAAGAGCTAACGGGATAAATAATTAAAACTTAAATGTAAATAGAAAGTAATTAAACAATGGAAAAAGGCTGGTTTGGGTCACTCCACGTTACAAGACTGCTGAGATCTTCAAAGCTGTTCCTCTTGGATCATGCTTTTCACTAAATTCAGTTCCTCAGTGAATTGTTCCCAACAATAATCCTTGAGGCCATGTGTGTTGACATTCCAGAAAGTGTACTTAATCTTTCATTTAGTTACTTTATGTACACCATATACCAGTATGCATGCTATGTCAGCCAAACTTCTGAGAGGCTGTAAGGAGGAATTCTCTTAGCTGAAAAATGTCACAGGGTCAGAAACAGATTCAGAAGTGAATGCCACCATGTAGCTAGGGGCTGTGTGTTGAACAGAGTCCAAGCTGACCCAGCTGCTACGCCCGATTTCAACTCTGATAAAAAGGGACAGACACATCCTCCTGCTGGAAGTTTATGTCATCACTGCTGATGGTGTAGGATGAAAAGCAGACTGTCTCTGATGAAACTGGCCTGGGAGACAAAAAACTGTCTGTGAATGATGATTAGTTTTATCCAAATCAAATATTCTCTTTAATCTTAAAAAAAAATAAATCTTAAAACTGTTCTTTACACTAAAAGAAACCCAACACCACCAACACCAGAAACAACCCCCCAAAACAAACCCAAAAAAACCCTTCAGAAGTAAAAATGAGTCTTCCGTACAGAAAGAAATTTCAACTAAATCTCTAATACAGTTAGAGAGAGCATCAACTGTCCAAAACACAATTCTCAAGGGAGCTGCAAGCATGCTACCAGTTTGACAGTGGTCATAATTTAAAAATTATTTATAAGTACATTCCTGCATATTAAAAAAAATACAGCAATATTTGTGGTTGCTAAAGTATTTCTTCACTGTATTTCAACAAAGGCTGACATTTAGAAAGCTCTTTTTGGTAAAGTTTACTCTATAACAAACCACATACTGTGATTTCAAACATGTTTTTGCATTAGATAGATAGATTTATCATTGCGGTTATTTAGTTGTTTTTCTGTAAATCAGACCCACAAAATATAACAAGATCTAAAGTGTACTCTTTACATTTATATGGTAGCAATAGTGTGCAAGAAGCCCATGCTATGTCAATAGGAGATAATACCCCTCCACGTTGCACAGAAGGATCAGTCCCCTGAAGTCTGAGCTATTAGGTTTATGTAGGACAAAAAATATGTTGTTGTGGAATATTAACAAGACAAAATGGCAACAGGACACTTGATTCCCCAAAGTGGGGAACTAAAGAGAAGCAGTAGGGAATGAGCTACAAGAGAAGCAGGAGACATGCCCTTTGCTTCCCATATAGCAAACACCAGGTCTCATACCCCAGGGCAATACATGAGTTGCAAAATACCCTTATTTGCTCTTTCATTTGTCCAGTGCTAGAACTTCTATCCATTTGTGGAGTCATGATGAAAATTTTGTCAAGTAGTTGGTGAACACAATTATGATATCACAAACAAAATTCAAATATATTAGTACAATACATTCCAAACATAGCAAATGAAATATATAACAATTGTTATTGTCAGACAAATTTGATTCTTAATTATAATACTTTGTACATGGCTCTGTTTATTTCATTTTATTTATTCATTTTATTTCATTTTCTTTATTTATTCCACCATAGTGGAATAAAGACATTTACATGTCTTAACATAAAGACATGTGATTATTCTCTTAGTTCACACTGAAAGAAAAAAGATATATGCTGAAGAAAAAGCTTATTCTTTTATTAGAAGTTCAAAATTGGTATAGTTCCAAAATTATTCTTCATGATAAATAACCTATGAATTTAAATATTTTAAAACTACATGCATCTGCAACATGATAAACAATTATCAAATAAGAAAAATAAATCTGTTGTCTCATGTCCTTTTCCTCAATGCCATCTTCCCAAAACCTCTGCCTAAAAATAAAAAAAAAATGCAGCATCAGTGAATCATCATTTCCTGACATAAGAAAAAAAAAATCACTTTTCAGGTAACGCCGATCTGTTTCTTCTTTTTTATTTAAAAACAAGAAAGCCATCAGCACAGTGACAGACATGTTAACACTTCTGAATAAAGAACCAGTTGCCCATAAGCTGCACATTGGTTTCAGTATATTTAGAAATGACTTCTCATAAAAGCATACTGCTGGGAAAATCTAAGCATGCTAAAAAAGAGGTACTCCCAGATAAGTTTTTCTTGCTCTGTAGGTGGTGAGATAAAGACAAATATTAATCTGTGGTAGAATATAACTGAATATTTTTCACTTTTCTTGCAGCAAGTTTTGACTTTGCAATCCATACTATGTTTGCTGTATTTTATTCAGTGATATATGTAGTTGAATGCAACAGCAATTGTAGATGGGATGAGATGGAGTCACCAAGATACTACTACACTATTGTTTCTATATGGTGTTACGGATACATGGGGCATGGGCCTGGAGACAATGGAGTAGAAATAAAATGTATGTCCAATAGTCTGCACTCCAAGGAATGAATGCAACTGTTAATACTGTTAATAGTGCAGGTCTGCTCTCTGCCAGGTCTGAAAGGGAAGCTATAGAGCTGTGTAGTCACAAATACTTGCACGTCAATGCAATGTGCATATTGTGTAAGCTAATGGAAGGATGAAGTGTCCTTCATCAATATATGCATCTGTGCTGTAACAGAAGTATGTCCATGTTAATAAATTGTTGTTTTTCATGTTTCTCTTTTTCTAAATATTGATAATTCAATCACAATGAAGCAAGCCAAATTGCAGAAGGGTGTAGAAATATATTACACACAGACTCTCACAAAAAGCTATTGAATCATTTGAAAAACATGAGACGAAGCCACTTTATTTCACCATGTTTTGGGGGAGGCTTGCTTTATCGATTGGTTGTATTGAAATTGTAAATTTATGAACAGTTTAAAACAAAAATAATATTATAAAATACTAAGGTAATTTCCTCAGTTTGGACAAGTTGGATTCATGTGTTTCATCCATTTAAAACTCAGTACTTTAATGGAAAATATTTATTTCCAGAATAACTTAAGAAAATATTTACAACAAAAGTAAACAAATTCCTAACTCAATAATTTTTATGTCTTTCTTACTACTTGTAGTAGTTCTTTTTCTCCCCCTCTCAGATACTAAAATTGCATGTCCTCTGCTGGACTGATTACTGGCCCAAATTCATCTGATTAATGAACAGGGGTGGATTATAAATCATCATCTCTTGGACTCATTACTGCTTGGCTGTTTCTCAAAGAATTACACATTAAATGGGTAATAGAAAGGCTGCTGTCATGAATAAAAGACCATAAGAAATAAGAAGACACAGGAAAGACAAGGTCTAAGGGAAACCTGCAGCTTAAGTTCTCTTCTAACCCTGCATACTTTTAAGGGACAATTCATGTATTCTCATGACTTGTTTAAGATATGCCAAGCGAATCACCCCCAGGAGTTGTTTATTTCTTTGACTGTAAAGGGAACCTCAGTCACTCGCATGATCAACCCTCAGGCATCTAAAGCATGGTCAGCTGAATTCCATCCATGAGAGAGTCTTCTGTGCTACTTGTGACACATAGACTCCTTTCACAAAAGAAACAGAATAAATGAGAACATACTTCTGTTCTAAGACAAATTTACACATTTCTTTAGCTTAAATAGAATAGACCACTGTACCTAGAGGTGAATGGAAATGCATTTTTCCCATCAGCTATGATCTGGAGATTTGCAGGAAAGTGATTGCTTAGAGTCATAGGAATTCTGTGACTGTGGTAAAAAACGATCAACATGAATCTTTCATTTCACATAGAGGATTCATACGTAGATATTACAAAGCACAACAGGGACTTTAATCCCAGGTTTTCCAAAACTAATGCAAAAAACTTGTGGAAGAAAAGGATAATTCAAGAACCAGTAGGATATGACACTAACTGCAATTTTACTAATAAATGACTGATGGGGGTTAACACTTTTGAATAAAGACGCATGACAGTGTCTAAGTTCTGCCAAGATTTTGATCATAAAAATTTCTTAAATCAAGATTACTGACTAATCTTTGCTGATGTGATGTCTTCGTCTTTATTCTAGATTTCCAGGATTTTTGGGATTATGTGTCCCAAGAGTTTGTTTTTCCTCCTGTTGTCTAGGCCCTGAGTCTGCCTGCTGTTATTCCTGCCACATCACACTTTTCTGACTGTTAACAGTTTCTGGCCCTTCATCTGATTTCTCCGAGCTTATGATGCTCTTTTGTAAGGAAAAAAACGTTTACGAATACTTGCTAGGAAGAATGAAGTCCACCTTAAAGTGGAGATCTGAAATGCTCTGAATAGTTCAGTCCTGTCTTTTACTCACACTAGCCCTGTTGAACCACTCACCTGTGTTGGACACTGTATGTTGAGATATGATTTTATTGTACATTCCACGCAGAAAAGTATGGCCTTTAAACTCTTTTCTTTATCCATTATTAACTGAAAACTGAGCTTCTGGGTTGCTGCTACAAAGTGGTTTTGAGGACAAGAAAGGACAAAGAATGACAACATTGTCTGCTAGCATCCTTGAAAGAAGTTATCACCCTGAAAGAAGAAATCCCTACTGTATAAAGCCTTTCTCCCTCCTCTACAATCAACACCCTAGCAATTAGTCAGACTCATATGAACCCAGAAATACAATTCTAACAACACATTTGCATAAACCACAACAGCTCATTACTTGTTCCAAGAGGTTTACATTTAAAAAGGGAGAATATGAATGTTGTATTTTTTGGAAAACCATTCAACAACATTCAAGACAGAGAAGTCTCTACTCACCTTAATGATTCTATGATTCTATGATTCTATGATTCCATGATTCTATCCCCACACTTGTTGGTCTCACTGTAATAATAATTTATAATTTGGCTGGAGGAGAAATATTAGCCAAACATACACCTACTTTTCTGTCATGAACATATAGGGAGTACTCTTCTTAACTGCCTTTACAGCCTCCATGACTGATATGCTTGATAGCCATGCACTTGGTAAACTGGATTTCTGAACAGCTGTAGGATGTCTTTTAAAGCTCTGACCCAAGGGGAGAAATTTATTTCTAAACTGCTGTAGTGAACAATAGTTATCAAATTAGCCAAAAGCCCCAAACAGGATAACAACAGAAGAAAAATAATTTACGAGTATTTGCTATTAAAATTTATTATGGCTCCCAAGATAGTTTGCAATAAGAAGATGCTCTCTTTTTGCAGGTCGATGAAAAAGCAACTAAAAATCCCACAAAACCTTAAGCTGATGAGAGCACACCTCTTTGAAAAATGTTATTTTTAAGGATTAGCAAATCAATATATACATCAATAACTCCTTACACCCATAATAATACAGATTTTGTGTTTATTTTTAACTGACAAAGTTAAGCATGAGAAGGTTTTTATTTTAATTCTGGTATATGGGTGATACACTAATATGGTTTATCTCTTGGTAGCAGTTTTAAATGAAAATATCAACACAAATGTGATTGTGATAGTCTAGACTCAAGCCTTATTTTTTAATGTTGTACAATGAATTCTTCATTCAGTATGTGGTTGCTTAGTAAAAGCTGAACTACAGTTAGCCTGAATTTAATAGCTAGGTGTTCATCTGGAGTGAATCATTGACTTTGATGACATTATTGGCATGAATTGATTCACTTTAGATTTATGGATAAGTAATTTAGATCTCAGTCTAACCTACAAAATGTATTCTGAAAAGCTTATTTACACACTCAGGAAGGGGAGGGTGGGACAGAGAAATTAATCTCACTTAACTGTAGGCATGCAACTGAAGCATATAAAGTACAAGCCTAATCTTTCTACATATTCTCTAGAATTGTAGAAGAGTAAACTCTGCATCAGCCTTAGGAAGCATCTGTTTTTCTTCAAAGATTATACACAAAGCCTAGAATGAAAAGTGTCATAATGTAAGTATCTTGGTTAGATGCTTAAATTTAAATGATACTTTTTATTCACATCATAGAAACTACTGGATGAGTGAATAATAAACTTTGATGCTGTCACTCAGTCTTACACCTGGGTGTTTATTGGATGATTATAAGTACAGGTACTCATCTCTGGACCTGTCACTTCATTCTCTAAATGTACTAACATTGTAGTTCAAGCTCTGAAATAACAGCTGTTCATTGTAGAAATCATTCCCTCTAAGTAATTCGAATTGAGCATTAAGGTAACTTTTTTTGATAATGTAAAAAGAGCTCCGACATTGGGAATAAACTCTAGCATGTACAAAAAAAAAAAAAAAAAAAAGGTATTACTAATGGAAGAGACTTGTTATGTCATTTAGACACTCTTTTCTCAGTTAAATAATGTTCTCAGTGGTTAGAACGGTATGTAGTTTTAAATATCCTGTGTATACATTGCAGCAATTAGTAATCCAAATATTGGAATGTTATTTGTATTTTGGTAAGATCTTCTCTGCTAATATCATATACCAGAAATCATTATCCTAAACAGAATTTAAAGAACTGAAGCCAGAAAATACAAGTCTTCTTTCTTTTCAACTGTTTTTGTCACTGAGGACCAGACATATGCTGTATTTCCTTTGAATGTCATTAAATTACATGCACATAGTCCTTGGAGTGACCTAGGGAATGCACTTTGTCTACATTCCATAGTCATGTAAAATTTTAATTACTTTGCCCCTCTTAATATATTTTTTATTACATTCATAGGGATCAAAGAGCATCCTCTGTTGGCTAATACAACACCTGATTCTGTTGTGCTACGAGCTTAATGTAGCTTTGTGAATAGGGTAACTGACAGTGTTATGAAAGGGTATGGGTTCAATTCCTGTAGAGGATTTGCTTTCATTAAAATTTCTTTTATTAACATCTACCTTCTTCTTACTGGGCTGTGACTAAATTAATTTTTAGTTTTAAATTATTTTTCTCATATTTCTAATTGGTGTAACCAGAAGCCTGGGAGCATGAAAACAATAAGGAAGACATTAGAATAACAAAAGAAATCTCTAGACAAACTTTTCTATTTTTATACAAAAAGATAGTCTTATTATTTTGAAAAAGAGACCTTTAAATTCTGACTTAAACGTCTAAAGGAAGAATATAATTTGATCTGCAGTTTATCTGCAGTTTGAGCTGAACAAGACTTGGGTCCTGTCTTATGATTAAGAATGGCAAATACAGCAGCTGTAAAGGAATAACTTTCTTGTTTTAAGACAGAGCATCCCTTGTACTGGATAAACAGAGATCAGCATTTTTCTGTGAGTTCAAGGTGAAATGTAGGAAAGGATTACCTTAAGCCATTATGAATTAGTTCTGGATGATAAAGGTCAGTCATCATTATCTGGTGGGTTTGATTATGATCACTCTTTTCTACATAGGCATAGCTATTACCTTATTACAATGCTTCTTCCAGGCCAAGAGTTAAAGACTCAAAGAGGACTTTCAGGTGTGTAAGCAGGAGCATTTACCTACTACCACAAATGTAAAACTGTCGTATCATCATCTCACACACAAGGTGCAGTTTAAATTGCTTCACCTCAAAAAAGATATTGTAGAATCAAAAAGATTCAGAAAAAGGACAAAAAAGGTGACAACACTTAATGGAATGACTTTAATTTACTTACTGAAAATATAGTCAAACTGCAGAACTCCTTATCCCAGGATGCCTTAGACACTAAAAAAAAATTATATAAACTCAGAGAGAAATTGAACACATTATTAGCAGACAAAGCCACAAATAATTACCAAACTCATAGGAACTTATAGGAACTATGCTGGATCAGAAAATCACAGACCTGGTGGACTTAGTAACACTGGCAGTGTTAGGTTAACAGTTGGACTTGATGATCTTAAAGGTCTTTTCCAACCTATGTCATTACATACATTGCTACAGTTGTGCTTCTTCCTAGGCATCTACTTTTAAATGTCATTGGAGACAAGCGGTGGTCTGTAACAGTACAGCTGTTCAATGTGCCTTAAACAGGCCTTAGATGCACCATTTTTCACAGACAGGCATGCTGGCTCATGTTCTAGTAGAAGATAGCCAGCTATCTACCAAATATGAAATACATCCAGACTTAATCATATGTGAAACACACAGCTTGCTCCACATTTGGCCACAATGTAGTTCTACAAGCATGTCCCTAACAATACTGTAGTCAGGGCCATCAGAACCTTGAAGACTATTTAATTCAGCAAGAGAGAAAATACTATTCTCCTTTCTTGTCCAGGCTCCTGTCTGTATCATCTAACACCTGTAACTCTTCTCCTAGGGATTCAGCTGTATGTGATTCAAGGTTTTTGATATTTTGATATAATTTTGTTATGGTCCAGCTGCAAAACCTTGACTGAAACTTCTATGAAAATTGCCAAGTTGTGAAAAAGGACTGTGAGAAAGTACATAGAATAGAGCTATGCAAGATGAGAGAGCTAAGATTGCTGATACAGGGGTAGTTAGCATTTCAAGGATAGAGGAGGAAAAACACTGACATGAAAATATATAAAATTCTAAGAAAAAAACAGTGAGTCAGAAGACAGCAGCTCAGCAGCACTGAGTATCAGCCCATTCAAAGGAGCAAGGAAGGATGATCTGTCTGACCTGATTGACAACTGACAAGCCTGCAAAGACCCTTCAACTACTTTACTGAAAGTGGTGAACATATTGATGGTTAGCTACGTAGCTCCTTTGTCCTAGGTATCTATCATCTGTGTTAGTCATAGATATCTGCCTTACACTTCCAACTTGTGTCTAGAGAAACTTTGTGGAACCTCTTCACATGAAGTGAAAGGTACCCAGAAAAAGTGACCCAGAGAGGGAGGGTTACAGTATCTTTTGAAAGCATTTCACACTCTGCAGGGAAACACATCTTGTTTGATCCTTCAGATGTTGACTTTCCTCATGTGCTCATGTGGTGGTGCATCTGCCCCCGCCTTCATTCATAGCTACTGATTTCTTAGTATAAAAAAGGAAAACAAACCAAATACTTCCATTAATTTTAAATTTCACTTATCTAGACCATTATAGGACTTGTTTCTTACATCTCAGTTGTAATCAGAAATTTTGCCTGATTTGTAATTCACATCATTAGTCCTCTTTCAATCCTGATAAATGCTGTGAGTTCAAAATCTGACTTGTTCCAATACATATAAATGTTAATTTTCACCCCATTGCCTATAATAGGATGCAAGTATTTTGCAATTGCAAATGTAGTTTAGAAAAGCGATGACCATTGAATTTAAGAATGATTTGAACCTTATCTCTGTTGTGAGTTCATAAGCTGTCTTTCTTTTGATGACAGAAACTGCTCTTATAAGTAAAATAGTGATCTTTATGCCTTTCCTTATTTGAAGGTATTTTTTTCTGTTTTGGATCTAGCAGCTGCTTTTGATCATCACATGCAGTATTACAGAATCCTTCTAGAAACATAGCAAATGGCTTATTTCAGAGAAGTCCCATTTCACGTTTAGATCAATATTCATTAGATTATGTTCTTTTTTCTATTTAGACATTGCAACTGGGAGATATTCTAAAAAGAAGCTGTTTATCCTGTCACATGTGTATTGTATTTTAAATATATCTCTGCAGTTTGGATGATACTTAGAGCAATATTTTACCATGAGATATTGACAAGTATACATATATTAACTTTTTCACTATATGCATAGATCTATACCAGCACAGTTATCAGAATGTCTTCGCTAATAGATGTTAACTAATTCTGAGGGTTGGAGAGTGGTTCTTACTGTATTATCTATTACCTCTTTTTTTTTTTTAATAGAAGTACATAAAGTAATTATATGAGCAGGTATTGGCTGCTCAACCATGTCATGTTCTATCCTTAGAGTTGGTTCAAACAGATTTCTGAAAGGTTAAATGAACTTTTGTATGTGTGTTTCAACCTCAATGAACTATGTGCCATGCCACAGAGTTAGACATATTAATACAATTATTGATTCTGTTTATCACTGATGGTTTTATAATGGATACTCAGAAAATCTCTTTGGCCTTTAACACAGCAATGCAAATCAACCCTTAATTCACTGTTACCAATCAGGATGGTATGCTGCACCATGTCCTTTTGCCAGTAGTAGATCACAGTTTTAAGTATCTAGTGATCCCAAGATTCCCTACTGATTACAAGAACACTTGAGGCTCACTAGTGAGTTTGGTATGAAGACAGTACTGATTTATATTAGACTCTCAAGCATTGCTTAGATTTCCAGATTCAGATGTGCAAGTAAAATTCTGCTTTTCTCAGCTTAATTTTCTTTCTACACGCAGCATTTCATTTTCCATATAGAATATGTAGAGTTTCAATTAACTACAATTGTAGCTTTAGCTTTTATCTCTCCAACAGTCTAAATGATTAAGGATTAAACCTTATTATATTTGATTGTCTTCTGCAATCTGTATCAGTTAAATAGGAAGCACTTTTTCCTTTCCTTGTTAAGGAAAGTAAAACAGTGGATTTGAAACCAGTAGACCTCAGTCAAGATTTAGTAAACTCCATCCTAGCACACACATCTAGAATGCAAGATACTGCTCTTCACTAGCAAGTCCATTGTAGAAACGCACTGACTTAAGAGAGGAAAACTAAGCTATGCAAAGAAGCCACTTCTGTTGATTATCATTTAATATTTTCCGTAGGACTTTTCATGTGATTCTCTAACTTTTATATTTAATATAAAAGTGTACTCCTCACATTTAAAATTCTCTGAGGTTTTATTCCTGATTTTTTTTAGATTTTTCATCCCTTCTTTTATTTCACTTCGGTTTTGTCAGAACTTTGGTTGCTTAGCCACCTTGTAAATGTGATTACATGTCTGAAGCTCTTTTAGCACAAGATACTTAAATATCTGAGTTGGTTACAAGGTTTTCCAAACTTTCTTTTTTTGGCAGTTTTATATTCTTTATAATCCTCTAGAACTTTCTTTAAAGAGTTTTCTGTATGATCTGGGTTAGACTGGATTTTCAGTCATTCATTTATTCACTCACATCTGGCTGCATCAGGTGTTTTGTTTTGGTTTGTTGTTTGGTTTGGGTTTGGGTTTTTTTACTTTTTTACAGTTAGTTTATGGGCAAGTACCACTAGAATGATCACTTTGTTTGTGTTCAGTTATTGCAATCTTGCCAGCATAGATTCTGAGACTATAATTCATTCCTCATGATTGCATTTAGATACTTTCAGTCTTCTTCAGTATTTGAAAAAAGAAAACCAAACCAAACCAAATCAAACCAAGCAACTAACCAACCAAAAAACCCTAATGTGCTATTTTTTGAACTGTTGCAACTCTTGTCTCATGCACTCTGCAGAGCTGTAGACCCTGATAAGTGTTTTACAGCAATCAGAATCAGAGAGATTTCTTTGGTTGTGAAAATTGGTTGTGATGTGTCTCCTCCCCACCCACTCAATTTTTCTAAACAATTTCCATTTTTATGACAATGTGATTATTAATAGTGTCAAACTACTATTACCTGTAACAGAAAAGTGTGCAGCATATTCACTAATTCACTTCCACGGTTTACTCATACATTCATAGTTACACAGTTGGAACAAAAAATGAGAGGCCAGCTACAACTCAGTACCCAGAAGTAGAGGATTGTACTGATACATCAGTGGCTTCCAGGCTGGTGTTCACAAGGTCCTTCAGAGGACCCTTTGTTTCTTCATGGTCATATATAAACTTGTCATCCTTTTCGATATATCAGACACCTCTGGACATGATCAGTGTTACACAATCCATTGCTGATGTTCATTTATGCTAGTGGTCTTGTGCAGATATGGCAGACTCTATCTGTCCTGATTTTATAAGTCCTCGAAGAGTCAACAAGTCTACTTATCCCCAGAGCTCATCAGTCCTTGGGAAACTTTCACATACCAGCTTCTCAGCAGGTGCATTTCCTCTTTGGCCTGTTGCTTTCTGGTAAGTAGTTCTCTACCCACACCTGCAGACACTCATAGAATCCATTCTATACACACAAAATTACACAGGAGCTTTGGAGCTTTTATGATGTTTGCACAGTATAGTTCTGAGAAAAAATAACAGGGAGACGTGAGCTCTTTTCTTCCTACTCCCTGATTTTTACAAAATTTCTGGCCTCTGCAGTGAAGCTGTGGTCCAGTGAATACCAATATTTTTTGCAGTATATCTCAGTGGTAAACAGTTTATCTATTCATACAAAAGCACTCAAGACTTAAGAAAATATCTTAGTCTGCCCTGTGAGGAAATGGAAACTTTTCAAGGTGCTATTTTTCTTTTCTATTATCACCTACTGAGGCCCAGAATAGTTCTGTAGCCAGGGCTCTCGCCTGGGGTATGGATGATCCAGTTGTGATTCTGTTCTACCTGATCCAGATCAGAGATTTCAGTGTTAATCTCTAGGATTCCAGGTATGTATCATTTGTCAGATTATTAACATCTGTCCTGCTAAAACAGTTGAATTTTCTCTAAATAAGTGTTTGATGAGTTAGAAAAAGTAATCAAGTAATTTGAACAATCAATTTGGAAGGATCATGTTAAAAACCTCACCAATGTCATAATGAGTGGGCTGCTGACAACATAAGTATCAGCATAAACCCATCCTTCTCCGAGTATGTCATACATCATATTTTTTCATATCATGCCTAGTTTATGAGCACAGAGATTATTATTAACACAGCTATGATTAAGAATATCAACATTACTATTAATAATATAGATATTATTCATAGTATTCTGAATTCCCTGAAAGAATCCTGAGATCATAGAATCATAGAATCATTTACATTGGAAAAGACCCTTAAGATCATTAAGTCCAACCATTAACCTAATGCTGCCAAATCCACCACTAAACCATGTCCTCGAGCACCACATCTACCCTTCTTTTAAATACCTCCAGGGATGGAGACTCAACCACTTCCCTCAGCAGCCTGTTCCAATGCCTGACTACCCTTTCGGTGAAGAAGTTTTTCCAAATATCCAACATAAACCTGCCCTGGAGCAACTTGAGGCCATTTCCTCTTGTCCTATCACTTGTTACTCGGGAGAAGAGACTGACCCCCACCTCGCTACAACCTCCTTTCAGGTAGTTGTAGAGAGCAATAAGGTCTCCCTTCAGCCTCCTCTTCTCCAGTCTAAACAACCTCAGTTCCCTCAGCTGCTCCTCATAAGACTTGTGCTCTAGACCCTTCACCAGCTTTGTTACCTGTAGGAATAAGTGAGATGATTGTGTTTTACTTTGACGAGATGCAGCTGTGCCCTTGAGGCTTGTTACGGGTTCGCAGGAATGCAGCTGTGACCTTGAGGCTTGTTACAAACAAGTTTGTGAAACTCAGAGGCAGAAAAATAAGGATGAGATTGGATACATCCCTGAAAGAGGAATTTGCATGTACCAGCTTGAAGAACCAATAAGTAACGCTGAAGAGACACGTGGACAAAAGACAGTAGCCAATGAAATGGGTTTTGCTTGCTCGTGAACGCTAGATCATATTATAAAAGGGATAGATTGTAAAAAATAAAGGGTCTTCGCTTGTCTTCACCTGAACTCATATGCGGAGTCCGTGTCTCATTCCCTTCAAATGGTGACCCCGACGTGATCCGGAGGAGGCAGCGCTGCAAGTAGCGTCTGGAGGGAACCCCAGCTGAACGAGTCAAGCTGACGGCAGGGCCGTGGCTTTAATCCCAGGACATCACCTTAAGAAACAGGTGAGCAGCTGGGCAGTAATCATAGGAGCCAACCTATCAGCTGAAGAAGCAGCTATAGTTAAACTTTTAATGCAGCTATTATGAAATGAGGAGTAAAGTATGACGCATATAAAATAAAATTATTACTGAAGTTCTTACAAAAGCAAGGGGCTCCCTTTACAGTCTCTGCAGTATTTGATATGAAAACTTGGGAACAGGAGGGCAGATGATTTGGGAGGCGGTGTCCAGAGGGGACACCACGGCCACCAAAGTCACGACCACTTGGCGATTAGTGACTGAGACCTTGTGCTAATGGCAAGCTGAAAAAAAAAAAAAAAAAAAAGAAAAAACAAGGAAAAAAAAGAAAAAAGAAAAAGAAAAAGAAAAAAAAAGGTACAAAATGCAGTCGCTCAAGCGGCACAGATAAGGAATGATGAACTGAGTGAAAGTAAGCCCCAAGATAAGGAAGCTTTTATAGACTTGGGGGAAAATGAAAAGAATGAGAACTTGGGTGAAACAAACAAGGGAACAGGACTCAGACCGCCTCCCCCAAGTTCCATTCCAATGAAATCCACTCCGTCCTGTCCCCCGTGTCCGATGCAGCCGCCCGCGCCGCAGGCTGTACCACAGCCTGAGCGAGCCTTCGACCCGCGGGATCGGTGGGAGCAGCTCCGTAGGGAAGCGTTGAAAGATGGAGAAACCGCGGGGTTCGCGTTTCCGGTGTGGGTACAAGATAATAGCAGCCACCCCCCCGCCGCGCCGCCGCTACCCTCCGTGCCGTTTTCTCCTTCACCTGCTCCTATAGCTTCAACACCTCTGCTAAACCTTTCGATCCCTGCAATCAGTACCCCTCCACTTCCCCGCCCGCCCGCCCCCGGCCCCTGCTGTGTCGGCATTCTTACCGCCTTTCTCTACCGCTCCTGATACTGATACTCCACAAACCCATAATCAATTGCCACCCGAGGAATGGGGGGTGTCAGCCCCTGCTACAAGGTGGCAAAAGATTAGACACCAAGCATTGCAAGCGGGAGATACAGCTTTTTGTTCAGTGATAGCGTGTCCTGTCATACGCAGCAACCCAAATGTCCCCGATGAGCATGAACTTTTTGGCTATAATGTTTTAAAAGACCTACGACAAACAGTTGCCGTGCATGGACTGGGTTCTCCTTTTACACAATCCCTGCTACGGGCAATATTTACAAATGAAATAGTACCATTTGATATATGCACGCTTACTAATCTTATATTGACCCCAACGCAAAAGGTGATCTTTGAAAGCACCTGGTGTACCGCCTGCCAAAACGCTACAATTATCAATATGCAGCGAAAACAAGGCGACCCTTTACAAGGGGCAGGACTCCCACAGCTTATGGGGAATCCGCCGTTAAATCATCCAACATTACAGGCACAATTACAACCAGAGATATTAGCACAAGGCAGAGACCTTGCTTTACAGGCATTACTAAAAGTGCCGGATGCCGGAAGAGCGACAAAATCATTTACATTAATAAAGCAAGGGAGAGGAGAGGGATATATCTCATTCTTAGATCGTCTTAAAGAGGTTTGGAAAAACAAGTCAAAAATGCAGAAGCAAGAGAGGTCCTACTCTTAAAATTAGCCGTTGAAAATGCGAATATGGACTGTAAAAAAAGTGCTTTTGCCTCTAAAAAATCCCTCCTTCATGGATATGATAGAAGCTACCCAAAAGGTGGAGTCAATGTCCCATAATATGGAAACATTAGCTACAGCTTTTGCCACCACAATGAAAGTACAGAAATAATTTTTCTTCTGTGGTAAAACTGGACATTTTAAAAGAGATTGCCCACAACTAAGAAAAAGAGATACGACGAGCTCTAAACAGATATGGACTTGATATAGCCCCTGAAAAAGTGCAAAAAACTGAGCCTTGGAAATATCTGGGCTGGAAAATCTTGCAACAAACAACCGAACCTGCAAAAACAAAAAGGGGGAATGCCAGGAGCCACTCCAGCAGACAGACTAAGCAAAGCCGTGTTATGTGTTAAACTACCTGAATATGTCTGAAAATAATATTCCTGTTATTATCTCTCATTTTCTGTCTCTTCAATCAAAAGATTTAATAGCCACCCTCACAAAGGGCTTGATTGGAGTTGGCGGTCTTTCTCAAACCTTTCAAAGTACCCACCTGCTCAATATCAATACCCAAGAAGGGTCTACATTTACTGTATGGCCATATGTGACAAATTTGCCCATGAGCCTGTTGGGGCAAGACGTAATGTCCCACTGCAGCTTCACCTTAAATTGCCCTGAAAATTTTCAGTAGCGGCCATTGATGAGCAACCAACAATGAAACTTATTTGGAAAAAAGAAACACCCATTTGGATAGATCAATGGCCGCTCCCCAAAGAAAAGGTCGCTGCCCTTCAAGAACTGACTTCAAGTCAAAGAAGAACTTCAACAACGACATATCACTCCTACAACTAGCCCCTGGAATTCTCCTGTATTTCTTATAAAAAAGAAGAGTGGAAAATGGCGACTGCCACATGACTTGAGACAAATAAACAAAGCTATGGAAGAAATGGGAGCGCTCCCACCCGGCTTGCCCTCGCCAACAACGATACTCGAAAATTGGGACATAATCATAGTAGACTTAAAAGACTGCTTCTTTACTATCCCCCTACACCCTACGGATGCACCGCATTTTGCGTTTTCGGTACCAAAAATTAACTGAGGTGAGCCAATGGATAGATACCACTGGACTGTCCTGCCTCAAGGAAAGAAGTATTCTCCAAAGATCTGTCAAACATTGTGGCTAAAGCCATACATCCTGTACGACTAAAATTCTGGGAAATGTATATCTATCACTATATGGATGACATTTTACTAGCAGGCCCCACGAACACCATGGTGCGTGAAGCACTACCTGTTTTAAAATATGCATTGCAAAGCAAAGGATTGCAAATCGCACCAGAAAAAAATCAAATGGAAACACCATGGAAATATCTTGGGTGGAAAATCTTACACCAAAGTATCCAACCTCAAAATGTAATCATTTCAGCAGACATAAAAACCTTGAATGATGTACAAAAACTACTGGGAAACATAAATTGGATTAGAGTGCAGTGTGGTATTGATAACTACACATTAACACCCTTATTTGAGCTACTTAAAGGAGATACCGATATTAACACCCCACGCCAATGGACGACCTAAGCAAAAAACACACTGAGAATCATAAATGAAAAACTCTCACTGCAACAATGTCACTGACGACTTGAAAATTTACCCATACAATTATATATCTGCAACCAAAACCAACAGCCTCTAGCAATCATCGGACAATCGGAGAACAAAGGAATAGACCCTCTCATAATGTTGGAATGGGTGTTTTTGCCACATCAACCTGCGAAAACCCTGGCTACTTGTATTGAAATGTTCGCCGCCTTGATAAAAAAGGGCAGAGAATGGATTGTAGAAATGGCTGGAGAAGAGCCTCATCTCATTGTCCTTCCTGGCATAAAGGACTACTTAGATTGGTATTTACAAAATAGTCTAGAACTTCAAATGGCCTTGGCAGGGTTTAGTGGAAAAATTGATACTCATCACCGCCCCCATAAAATGTTCACCTTTTACAATAATGTGAAAACTGAAAAGGCGCCACTATACCAGTGGCAACCGGTTAAGTGTCAAACGGTGTTCACCAATGGCTCAGGGAAAACAGGAAAAGCAGTCATCACATGGAAAAAAGAAGGTCAATGGCAACACAAAATAGAAAAAATTGAGGGTTCACCTCAGTTAGTCGAGTTGCACGCCATTACCATGGCTTTTAGAGAATGGCCTCTAACTCCACTAAATATTGTATCAGACTCACTATATGCTGTAGGAGTTGTGCAACGCATTGAAAGGGCACAACTAAAACATATACTGAAAAAAGCCTTGTTTTTGAAGTTTAAGGAGCTATTATTCTTAATAAAACAATGAAAACATCCCTATTGTGTAATCCACATTAGAAGCCATACAAACTTACCCGGGTTCTTTACAGAAGGAAATGCATGAGCTGATTACCTAATGAACATTGCATTACATACCCCAGTACCAAACACACTTTCTCAAGCTCAATTATCGTATCAATTCTTCCACCAATCTGCCAAAGCTCTTGTGAAACAATTTGCAATCTCTATGGGGGATGCAAAACTCGTTGTGCAAACATGTCCAGACTGCCAACAACAACCATCCCACCCATTGTTTGCGACAAACCCTACGGGACTCTCTTCCCTTCAGCTCTGGCAAACTGACGTGACTCATGTACCCGACTTTGGTTGGCAGAGATATGTTCACGTTTCCATAGATACCTACTCCCATGCAATCTGGGCCACTGCAATGACAGGTGAAACTAGCCGGCACATACAAAGCCATTTCCGAGCTGACTTTGCAGCGCTTGGTATTCCAAAAGAAATAAAAACAGATAACGGCCCTGCATATGTCAGTCATGCGACACAAAAATTTTTCCACACATGGGGTATCACTCATAAGATAGGGATACCCCATTCCCCCACAGGGCAAGCTATTATAGAACATGCAAACAGAACCTTAAAAACTCTATTACAAAAACAAAAAGAGGGGGAAGCTCAGGAATCTCCCCAAAACAGATTAGGAAAAGCTATATATGTACTAAACCATTTATCGCTGCCTTTGCAACATGAAGCTGTCACACCCATAGTCAAACATCTTAAAGCTATGGAGTCGGGAATGGCACATATATCACAGGAGAAGGCGATGGTAATGATGAAAAAATTTAAATACTGGGTGTTGGGAAGGGCCATATCAGCTACTAACTTGGGGTCGAGGGTATGCTTGTGTCTCAACAGATGTAGGACCTAAGTGGGTACTCGCAAGGTGCATAAGACTGGCTCTTGCATCAGATAACAAGAACGAACAGCAGAAGACACTGAACTCTGAGAAGACTGATGGGGAATGACTTATTAGATAAATCCAAATTAATCCATAAAGCAATCAAAGATTTGAAGTTAGCAAATTACAAGTCAGTGATGGATTTGATTGGCTGAATCACTTACAAGTTGTGGAATTGGCGGGTGGATAATGTCTCTAATCAAAATGGGTTTTTTCTTGTTACTAATATTTTGCACTATAATAATGATAGTTTCTTGACTAGTGTCTTGGGTATAGAAAATGCTATAGAAAATGCTATAGAATATGATTAAACAAGCTTTTGTGATACAAAAACAAAAAGGGGGATTTGTAGGAATAAGTGAGATTGTGTTTTACTTTGACGAGATGCAGCTGTGCCATTGAGGCTTGTTACGGGTTCGCAGGAATGCAGCTGTGACCTTGAGGCTTGTTACAAACAAGTTTGTGAACTCAGAGGCAGAAAAATAAGGATGAGATTGGATACATCCCTGAAAGAGGAATTTGCATGTACCAGCTTGAAGAACCAATAAGTAACGCTGAAGAGACACGTGGACAAAAGACAGTAGCCAATGAAATGGGTTTTGCTTGCTCGTGAACGCTAGATCATATTATAAAAGGGATAGATTGTAAAAAATAAAGGGTCTTCGCTTGTCTTCACCTGAACTCATATGCGGAGTCCGTGTCTCATTCCCTTCAGTCACCCTTCTTTGGACACGCTCTAGCACCTCAACGTCCTTCTTGTAGTGAAGGGCCCAAAACTGAACACAATATTCAAGGTGCGGCCTCACCAGTGCCGAGTACAAGTGGACAATCACTTCCCTAGTCCTTCTGCCCACACTGTTTCTGATGCAACCTAGGATGCTATTGGCCTTCATGGCCACCTGGGCATGCTGCCAGCTCATATTCAGCCGGCTGTTGACCAGCACCTGTAGGTCCTTCTCTGCTGGGCAGCTCTCCAGCCACTCTTCCCCAAGCCTGTAGCGTTGCATGGGGTTGTTGTGACCCAAGTGCAGGACCCGACACTTAGCCTTGTTGAACCTCATACAGCTGGCCCCAGCCCAATGATCCAGCCTGTCCAGGTCCCTCTGCAGGGCCTTCCTACCCTCCAGCAAATCGACACTTCCACACAACTTGGTGTCATCTGCAAACTTACTGAGGGTGCACTCGATCCCCTCATCCAGATCGTCAATGAAGATATTGAACAGGACTGGTCCCAACACTGAGCCCTGGGGAACACCACTCGTGACCGGCTGCCAACTGGATTTGACTCCATTAACCACCCCTCTCTGGGCTTGGCCATCCAGCCAGTTTTTAACCCAGCACAGACTGCACTTATCCAAGCCATGAGCAGGCAGTTTCTCCAGGAGAATGCTGTTGGAAATGGTGTCAAAGGCCTTACTAAAGTCCAAGTAGACAACATCCACAGTCTTCCCCTCATCCACTAAGTGGGTCACCTTATAGAAGGAGACCAGGTTAGTGAAGCAGGACCTCCCTTTCATAAACCCATGCTGGCTGAGCCTGATCCCCTGATTGTCCCACATATGACGTGTAATGGCACTCAAGTTGATCTGCTCCATGACCTTCCCTGGCACCGAGGTCAGGCTGACAGACCTGTAGTTCCCCGGATACTCCTTCCGGCCCTTCCTGTAGAGGGGCGTCACATTTGCTAACTTCCAGTCATCTGGGACCTCTCTGTTTGTCCAGGACTGCTGATAAATGATGGAGAGTGGCTTGGCAAGCTCCTCTGCCAGCTCCCTCAGTATCCTCGGGTGGATCCCGTCTGGGCCCATGCACTTGTGAGCATTCAGGTGGAAGAGCAGGTCAGTGACTGTCACCTCTTCGACAACTGCGACTTCATTCTGCATCCTATCTCCATCTCCCAGCTCAGGGGCCTGAAAACCCTGAGGATGACCAGTCTGACTAATAAAGACTGAGGCAAAGAAGGCATTAACTACCTCAGCCTTCCTCTCATCCTTCGTGGCAATGTTTCCCTCTGCATCCAACAAAGGATGGAGACTCTCCCTGGCCCTCCTTTTGTTGCTGATATATTTGTAAAATCATTTTTTGTTATCTTTAATGGCGGTGGCCAGTTTAAGTTCTAGCTGGGCCTTCGCCTTTCTAATTTTCTCTGTGCAAATAGGTTGCAAAGTTAATTGTGTCTATTTTGGAGCTATGGAAATAAAAAGAACGATCAAGAAGGTTTAGAAGGCAGGAAAATAAGATTGTAGAGGTACTGATAATGGACTTTTGATGAAGGCTTGGGTTTCATGAGTGATTTACAACACAAAGTAAAAGCATGGTGAGCTGAGAAATGAAGATGAGGTATGGGTCAACCTTACATATGTATTCAGCAAAGATTCTGAGGTTACACAAAATACCAAAATGATACAGCACTGAGATTTACATTAGATGATTATGGTATGTAAGATTGAGGAATACCTGAAAAGTAATTCTACCTGTTGATGTAGCTGTAACCACAGAATAATATCTAACTGAGCTAACGACATTTGAGGTGTTTTCACTACATAAATATTTTATGTATTTAAAGATAACTTTTAATTTTAAGTCAAACATTACAACAGCAGAAGCTGAGAAAACTCCATTTTAAGGATATAATAGTACAGTTCTCTATGGTTTTCAGGGGAAATGGCCTATCATATCTGAAAAGTCAATAAAAGTTGCACTTCTTTTTGCGTACTGGAATATGATTATTTCCACAATGTTGCAATGCCTGGCCACAATGCTGATTGACTCTCCCCAGAAAGAATGCTTAATGATAAATTCATAATCTGAAAGAAATAATCACTAAGAGTGAAATTGTAGAAAGTATGATTTGAAATAAAACATTGTCTCTTATAAAAAATAATATTTTACATTAAAATTGCATGCTGGACATTTCAGTACAGCGTATTCCTCTCAGATTTTTCATTTTCAGTGATTAGAATTACTATCAGCTGTCATTCACAGCAAACAGTGAAATGCTGTACAGATACTTGAGCATTTAGGAATTGCTGGAGAGTCAGCTCAGTGATCTCATGGGAGGAGTAACCTACCAAAAGGAAAAGATGAAAATGAACACTCAAAATGTGATACTGCTAAATAGCAAACCACATCTTGTTGCAGCTGCAGAATAGCATTTTGGACACAGTCCACTTATCTCCCCTTGCAAATAACTGAGAGAATGCAGATGCTGTCCAACATGTTTTCTACTGAGACCATTTGTGTATCAGGCCACGCAGTAAAAAAATTAAGCAAATAACTATTAAAGGAACTGTGCCAGGTTTACCTCTGATGTAACACTACACATTTCAGTTTGGCTATGCTAAAAGTTGTTTTGATTTGTTTTATATATACTTTTAATTTGTATTGTTGTCCCTGTTGTTCATACTATTCAATATGGTAAAAAGGAGCTACAAATAATTCTAGCAAGACATCTAATTGATGTTTAGTCACAGAAAACTTTTTAGACAGATTATAGAAAGCCTTTGATCTGAAACTTTCTAGTTACGCTCTACCTCAGAAAAAAAGAAAGCAAGCTCTTGTCCTTTTTCATCACTTCACTACCTGACAAATACAAAACAAAAATGGACAAAACATCTGCTGGTGTCAGCCCAATCAGCAGAAATAGATTAATGTAATGTAAAACATTCCCTTTCAGCTATATGTATCAGAGCTATTATATTTTATCAGAGCAATTATTGCCATGCAGAATCATAGAATCATAGAATATCTCAAGTTGGAAGGGACCCATAAGGATCATTGAGTCCAACTTTCTCCTCCTTGCAGGACTACCTAAAACTAAACCATATGACTAAGAGCATCATCCAGACACTCCTTGAACTCTGGCAGGCTTGGTGCTGTGACCACTTCCCAGGGGAGCCTGTTCCAGTGACTGACCACCCTCTCAGGGAAGAACCTTTTCCTAATGTCCTTCCCCTGAAGCAGCTTCATTCCATTTTCTCGTGTACTATCACTGGTCACCAGACAGAGGAGATCAGCACCTCCCCCTCCGCAGCCCACCTTGAGGAAGTTGTAGACTGCCATGAGGTCACCCCTCAGCCTTTTCTTCTCCAGGCTGAACAGACCAAGTGACCTCACCTGCTCCTCGTAAGTCTATTGTATTCTATTCTATTCTAATTTAGTATCATCAGTAAACTTACTTAATGTACATTTGATTCCTGCTTCCAGATAATTTAGAAAAACATTAAAGAGCACTGGCCCCAAAATTGAGCCCTGGGGAACCCCACTGGTGACTGGCTGCCAGCCTGATATAACCCCATTTACTATAATTCTTTGAGCTCGACCTGTCAGCCGATTGCTCACCCAACGTATTATGGACTTGTCTAGCTGTATACTGGACGTTTTGTCCAGGATACTGTGAGAGACAGTATCAAAAGCTTTGCTAAAATCCAAAAAACCCACATCTACTGGATTTCCTTGATCAACTAGATGGGTGACCTTGTCATAAAAGGAAATTAAGTTGGTTAAGCAGGACTTTCTCTGAACTTGTGTTGGCTATGACCAATGACTGCATTGTCTCTCAAGTGTTTTTCAGTAACTCCCAGAATAACCATCTCCATAATTTTACCAGGCACTAAACGTGCATGCAGGAGATGCATGGTATCTGCCTGTCCTGGTTTCAGCTGGGATAGAGTTAATTTTCTTCTTAGTAGCTGGTAGAGTGCTGTGTTTTGGATTTAGGATGAGAATAATGTTGATAACGCACTGATGTTTTGGTTCTTGCTGAGTAGAGTTTACACTAGTCAAGGACTTTTTAGCTTCTTGTGCTCTGCCAGGTGCATAAGAAGCTGGGAGGGAGCATAGCTAGGACAGCTGACCCAGACTGGCCAAAGGGCTATTCCATACCATATGACATCATGCTCAGTATATAAGCTGGGGGAAGAAGAAGGAAGGGGGGGACGTTCGGAGTGATGGCGTTTGTCTTCCCAAGTAACCGTTACGCGTGATGGAGCCCTGCTTTCCTGGGGATGGCTGAACACCTGCCTGCCGATGGGAAGTAGTGAATGAATTCCTTGCTTTGCTTTGCTTGTGCGTGCGGCTTTTGCTTTACCTATTAAACTGTCTTGATCTCAACCCATGAGTTTTCTCACTTTTACTCTTCCGATTCTCTCCCCCATCCCACCGGGGGGGAGTGAGCGAGCGGCTGTGTGGTGCTTAGTTGCTGGCTGGGGTTAAACCACGACACTGCCTTTGCTTTTCTGCTCTGCTCTTCAAGGCTAAAATAGGCACCTGACAGCTCACTCATGCTTTCTCTCTCTGTCTCTCCTCCTCTCTCTCCCCACAAACACGTAATGTGCACAGATGTGCAAGCACATATATACATACATACATACATTTTTTCTGTTTCAACTAATGGAGGAGAGGAAATGACTATGATTTCAAGACACAAAGCCCCGTGGTTTGAAGGAGTCATGTGATCTTGTTCATGCAGGTGGATCAAACTATTATTCTCCCAACTACACTTACCAGGTGAATGATCTTAAAAAAAGAGTTGTTTCACAGCTCTGCATCTCTCTGCCCCTATGCACTTCATTTTTATCTCAATGACTTGGACAGCAGCTTGACACTTAGTTCAGGCTTGTTCTGTGCATAATATACTGGATACCTAATCCCTAAAGGTTACAGGTTTTCAAAAGATAATATTGCCACACATACTGGTTCACAAGTTTTTGATGAGTGGCCAGTCATATTATCCATCAAGATTGAAGACTAACTTAGTTTTATGCTAGTTCACTCTACATCTCATGCAAATAATTCTCTAGACCTAAGCATTTAACAGCATCCCAAGGAGGAGGGCTTTTCCTCTCTTTTCCATCGGCCTTTGCTAATCCAGAAGACTTGCCTCAGTTAATTTAGTTCCCCTTTAGGAGACCACTGAAAAAGTACCTAGAAGAGCAGGTTACCTAGCTAGACTCAGGTCATTTCAAGGTCCTCTGTCACTCCATGGCAAAGGCTGGAAAATCTATTGAACTGAAGACAGCCCCAGCCTGCTGGAAACTGAGACCTGAAACTTCTTGAAACTGAGGCACCAAGCATCTCTGACACTGCCAATCACTGATCTACCAACTGACACCAGGTGAACCCTGGAAGAGGTGTAATAAGTCTCATTCCTACCCAGAGCCCACTAATGCAGCTTTGTTATCTTCAGCACAGGTAGGTTGCTTAATAGCAGCTGATGCCGTGAATCACCTTGCTTATTTTCACTTTGCAGGTGGGTGCAGCGGGAGTGATGAGCTGGTTTACCCAAAGTAGCACTGGAAAGCCATGGCTGACTGTGGCAGACTTCAGATTTCCTAAACTGAGCTTACTGCCCTAGACATGGAAAAAAAAATTCTTCACATTTTAATGCGAATTTTCAAGTAATGCATATTACAAAAAACAAGATGAAGTTTTCCACAGTGTAAATGTCTCTTTGAAATATCAGTAATACTTTTGATAGCTTGCTCTTTTCTAGTGTTTGCAGCACATCCCATGCACCATGCAGCTCCCTGTGTCATTAAGCTGTACAGGGCACCGTTGTTGCTAGCAGCAGGGCACTGGCTCTGCACTGAGTGTGCAAGACCTCCCAGTTGGGGCTGCTCAAGCTTGCTGTGCCGTGGAGCAGGGCTTTTGCTGGGATTACCTGCCAAAAGCAGTGGCAGGCACAGCCCTGGTTTGACATAGAGAGCAGCACCATACCATGGTGCTACATACTGAGGCCGTGCTGAGCAGTGTGGGCTGGCAGGGGAGCAGAGCCCCTAGACACAGGGGCGGAGGGTGAGGCATGGAGGTGGCCAGGCCTGGGGTGATGAGCGATGGGGCGTAGGCTGGCCCTGGAGATACCCTGGCTGCAAACACCTCTGCCAGGACCAGCTGCTGAGATGCGGCCCTAGAGCCGGGCAGAACTCTCTCTTGGGAGCACAAAACAAAGAAATAGCACCTGGGCTACCTGGAAGGAACTATTAGCATTAACATCCCACCCCTTCCCCAGCAAAGGGCTGCATGGTCATAACCCAGCAACCCCAGGCTGCAGCGGACACCAGAGGGGGAAGGTGGGCACAGCACCAAAGGCAGCCCGAGTGGGGACAGCAACATCACCCGCACCATTAGTAACACTGAGACTTTTCTTGTAGTCTTTACTCCTTTATTTTCTCACTTTCTCTAATAAATAGACTGAGGCGACTAACGAGAGCCTCCTGGTCTGCTTCAGCCCTTGTTTGACCAGCTCCTGGGGCACGCACCTGGTGCTGCTGGCAGGGCGGCCTCTTGCAGGGTCAGGGAGAGTCCTGGGGGCTGGGGGGTCTTATCTTTGGGGGGGGACGGCCGCTCAGGTGAGTGGTCCATGCCCCAGCCGGGAGCAGAGGGGTTGCAGCTGCAATCCTGGGCAGAGGGACCTGCTGCTGCCACCTCCCCCAGTTCCTCTGTGGGCTGCTCCTGCTCTGTGAGGACAGGTGTAGACGAAGGGCAGCTGGGACCCCCGTGAAGAGTGGCCTCCAACATGCTGGGCTGCTCCTTCACATCAGGGCCTGCAGGGCTGCTGGGGGGGGGCGGGAGTCCCCACCAGGAAGTGGTGGGGCTGAGGCTGGCTGCAGAGCCATCATGCTTTCCCCAGCAGTATGGGGGTCCTGCTGGCCCAGGTGCTGGCAGAGGTACCTATTGCACAGGCACACAGCAGCAGTGATGAGCTGGAGGATGAATGTCCCCATCTATTCCTGCAGGCAGCCCTGCAGCTCCTGCACCAACACCTCCTTGTCCAGCCCCCAGAGACACAGGTAGGCCAGCATGGTGCCCTCCGTCACAGCCACCTACTACCACTGGTCCCCACAGAACACCCTGCTCCTGTTGCAGCCACGACAGCAGGGGCCTGATGTTATTTGGGTGGTTCTTGAAAAAGTCCGCCAGACCTCAGGAGGGAAGCTGCCCACCTGAGCCCTGGGCACTGGCCACACAGTCCCTGGCTTGTCCTGCCAGTCTTCAGCCAGTGGCTTTGTGGGGTGTGGGATGTTGAACTTTAAATAATTCTCATCCAACTGCACCGAGGACAAGATAGCCATCATCCCTGACCTGCACAGGGGGTAGTTTGGCTTCTGCAGGTCCCAGCGCAGTGCACAGACTAAGCAAAATTGGTGGAGGCAGGGTGGCATGTAGGCGACGTCATCTTGATCATCATGGCAGATGGGGCAGCTCCACTCGCTCTCCACAGCCATAGTCTCTGCACACTGCAGCGGGCTGGGGAGTGCTTAAGACAAGGAGCTGCTCTCTCTCGCTGGCACCACAGCGGTGGGTTTTGTGCGCTGCAAAAGGGAGAGAGGCCATGGTCATTCACCGTCCTGGGAAGGGGAGGGGAGGGGAGGGAAAGAAAAGAAGAAATGCCCAGGTCCCTCAGGAAGGACACGCTCCCAGCCCCTGCAGTTTCCCCGGTGCTCTTCGCTGGCCAGGGCCAGGCTTGGGCTGTGGGACTAGCAGCTCCAGCCTCTTTGTAGCCGCCTTTAAGTACTGGAATACTGTGATGAGGTCCTCCTGAGCCTTCTCTTCTCCATGGAGAAAAGACTGAATTCTTCAGTCTTTCCCCATAGGGCAGGTTCTCCAACCCTTTGATCATCTTCATGGCCCTCCTTTAGACCTCTGCCCGCATCTTTTTTGAACTGTGGGGACCAGAACCGGACACAGTACTCTAGGTGCGGCCTGACAAGTGCTGAATAGATTGGAGTGATCATGCCTCTTTCTCTGCTAGTAATGCCCCTGTGGATGCAGCTCAGGATCTGTTGCTGAAGTGGCACACTGCTGACTCATGTTCAGCTTGTTGTCCACCAGGACCCCCAGGTTCCTTTCAGCAAGGCTGCTCCCCAGCCACACAGATGCTAGCCTGTTCGGGGCTCTTTGGTTATTCTGGCCCAGGTACGGGACCTTGCACTTGTCACTTTGACTCCTTCAGGAAGTAACTTTCTTTACCCTTGGTTTTCTCTTTGTCCCTCTCTTTGTTTCTTGGCTGGCTCACTGTTTCCCAAAGGTCATGCCCACCACACCAACAGAGCACACAATGGTACAGCTCAAACTCTGTTGCTTTTGTGAATTGCCCATTTTTTCCTCTGCCAGGTCAGAACAAGCCCCCTGCCATGGCACTTCTGGCTTCAGGCATCGGTTTTGAAAACCAAAGCAGACAGATACACAAAGAGCAGATCGCTCCCCAAACAACACCCACCCCCACTCCCCTCCACTGGGAAAAAGACCCTGGGGATTGATGGCATTTCAATTTCTATGAGCAGGCACATGTCTGTAAACCCTTGCCACCTCCCTGTCCATCAGCACTCATCAGCCTGCGCAACTGCCCTGCTGCTGCCCCTCTGATTGGTGGTGCACGGGGGCTGCAGGGGAAACCCCGGGCAGAGCTTTCTGCAGGCAGCGGGGGATGACAAGCAGATGGACAGCATCCTCTGCACACTGCTCTCGCCAGAAGGGACCCCTCCTTTTTGCTCAGAGAATTTCTTTAACAAGTGGAAAGGGGCCAGACCGCCACGGCTTGCCTTCCAGAGAGCCTGTATTTCAAAATAAGTGTGCCCTATGTCTTGGGAATCCTTCCTCTTTAATTGGAGACTGCTATTGTTTCTCCTCTCCCAACCACTTTCGGGAAATATTATGCAGGGTTCTTAAACACATCATTGGTGTTAAAGACAGAGGTGAAGAGGGCATAAAACCTCTCTGCTTTGTCTACGTCCCTGTTTGTGAGGTGACTGACCTTATCAAGTAATGAACCAATGTGATCTCTGATCCTCCTTTTGCTGTTAACATATTTTAAAAACCCCTTTTTGTTGTCCTTCACAGTGCTGGCCAGCTTGAAATCTAATCGAGCATTGGCTGCACAAATTTTCTCCTTACAGGGGCAAACAGCATCTCTGTAGTCCTCCCATGTTGCCTGTCCTTGCTTCCAATGTCCATACACTTTCCTTTTCTGCCTAAGTTCTATAAGAAGGTCCCTGCTCAGCCCAGCTGGCCTTCTGCCCCACTTGCTTGACTTCAGACACTTTGGAATTGTCTGCTCCTGTGCTCTTAAGAGACAGCTCTTAAAAAGTGACTAGTATTCATGGACCCCAATACCTTTGAAAGCACTGGGGACCTTACTAACTAGCTCTTTCAGCAGCCCAAAGTCTCAGGGTCGAAGTTTTGTTTGCAGTTTTTCTTGTCTCACCTATGTTTTGAAACTCAACTACTTCATGGTCACTGTGACCATGACAGTCACCAATCACCACTTTGCCCATGAGTCCCTCTCTGTTTACAAAAAACAAATCTAGGAGGGCACCCTTCCTAGTCAGCTCCCTTAGTACCTGCACCAAGAAGTTGTCTTCAATGGGCTTCAGGATTTTCCTGGACCTGTTTATGTCTGCTGTATGATATTCCCAGTTGACATCTGGGAAATCAAAATCATCCGTAAGGACAAAGACAGCTGATCTAGAGAGATCCCTTAATTCCTTGTAGAATAATTCATCAGTGTTGTTTTCCCAGCTGGGTGGTCAATAGTAGACCCCCACAACAACATTTGCTTTATTTGCTTTCCCCTTCATCCTTATGCAGAAGCTCTCAACTGTGTCATCGCCAACTGCAAGTGCCATACAATCCAACCCCTCCCTTACATACAGCACCACTTCCCCCCCTTGTCTGCCCTCCCTGTCACTCCTGAAGAACCTGTAACCATCCATCACAGCACACCAGTCACAGGACTCACCCCACCAGGTTTTGCTTATGCCAATGATGTCATAGTTCTGGGACTGGACCAAAGTTCTAGCTCCTCTTGCTTATTATTTTTATATATAACAGTATAGTATACTATATACTATATAGTATAATATGTTAATATATTAAATTAATATATTACTAATAAATTAATATTAATTAACATTATGTATTTTAGATTATTATATATTATTATATATGATATGTAATGTAATCATATATATTATTATATTATATTATGTATTCTTTCTGAAGTTACAATGTTTTAAGCTTTGTGCTTTCAGACTATCATCTAAAGTATTTCTTAAACACATCCTTAGGGATTTTTCTGTGGAACACAGCCAGTGCTACTCATCAGATTAAAGGAAACTGTTTTATTCAAACTGGACATGCCTGAGGTCTTCCAGGTAACAAGCCACTGACTGGTGGTTGAGAAATTACTGCAAAAAAAAGGTTTGATTTGCTCCTAACTTGTGAGAATGAAAATGGTATCCTTCAAAATAAATTTTGTGAATATTGTTCTTTTTAATCAAAATGCTTATATTTTAATTTTAAAGGGATGTATAAATAGATCTCCTTATGAATATAACCTACCTACAATACCTAATTTAGATGTCTCCCAAAGTTTGTCCCATCCATAAATTGAAATTTTTCAAGAAAGTTTTTAGTGTGAACATTCTTATTCCTGAAATAAGTTGTACCCATTATCTAGATATCCATACAATGTGGAGTAGTCTTGTGCTCATTAAAGAAAAAGTGGTTTACAGTCTTCTCAGTGATGGGTTTAATCTACAAACCCACTGGCCAAATTATCCCTTTAGCCACTGAAACAGACTGTAATAAGTAATTCTGACAGTAGAGATAAAATACCTAATGCTAAGTAGATTTGACCATTTACTGACACCTTCAATAATCTCCCATTCATGAAATTAAGCAGAGGTTTCTGCTATGTAATCCAAAAGGTACCTTATAAATATTTTTTTTCACTCTGAATCAGTAGTGCATTCTGGCTGTGTAGAGGTCCATACACTCACTGGTGGATTCCAAGAAGAAACTGTGACTGTACTGATGTTGCTTTGAAATGGCATTCTTAGGGGTAGTAGGCACAATAGACTTTTTTTTGTGGCCTCTATTTATTTCATAGTATTTCTCTTTTTCAATCCTGTCTCATACTAGAGTCAACAAAGCAGTGGGGATACTGTGTTTGTATGCCAACTCACTTCAGTGAAAGTAGTGAATCTTTATCTGAATAGGCAAGTAAAAATTGAAACAGCTCCTAGGTATAAACCCTGTCTTCTGTAGTGCTCTAAATAATAAAAAGACTGTTGTAAAAAAAGAACATTGCTAGTAGCAATGAAAATATTATGCAAATACAAAAGAATAGATTGAAGATGAAATAAAATAAAATATAAGCAGAAAAGCTGACATATTAGTTAGAAAAAGTGGAGAAGAGTGTAAAGGGACACATTAGAAGATAGCTATGTAAGACAATCCCATAAATGATCATACATTTTGTAAGGACAGAGGCATTTCTTCAAAGGAAAGAATTCCATGAATACAACAAGATAAAATCCATAAGGTCTTCTTGAATTAATAATAAAGATTTCCCTGCAGTATCTGCAATACTGTTACATATACCATTTGTATATAGTAAATGCTTTGTATACTAAGTTGTCTAGTCTAATAATTTTTGGGAAAAATCCATATTTCACAACTGAGCACTTCAGTACTAAATTACTTTTACATCAAGTCTATGTGAGTCAAGGACATTTAATGTACTTGTTGATATTTTACTTATTCTAGTCACAGCTCTAAAACTGGTTTATTCATCTTACATGAAACAGTTTAAGACTAAAATGGACAGAGAAGAACTGGAAACCAACCCTCCCTTCTTCTTCCTATATCACTCTTTTTCCATACTAGAGAAAATGAGACTGGCACTCGCACTCGGCGAGTCTGGCAGTCTCATCAGCACACTCAACCAATTTTGGAATGAAAGATGGAGTTTCCTATTCCCACCCCACAGCCATTATACTCCCACCTTTGGGAAGAAGGTGCTTGATTCTCGCAAAACAGCAGAGAGAAATCAGTTAAGGTC
Organism: Platalea leucorodia; assembly: GCF_965183815.1. Lineage (NCBI taxonomy): Eukaryota > Metazoa > Chordata > Aves > Pelecaniformes > Threskiornithidae > Platalea > Platalea leucorodia. The sequence continues at coordinate 108,434,344 of NC_138826.1, forward strand.
TCAAACAAGCTAAGCATCTTTTCTAGCAACTAGTTATTATTTATGAACATAAACAATGAGGTGGATCTGCTGCCTCATTACTTAATTATTTATATTCAGGCATCTTAAATTTTTCATGAAGATATGATACTGTAATAAGGGTGAACACAGAAATAAATATAACTTGAACCTAAAAATGAAGGTGGCAAATAAAATTGTCAAAAAATAAAAACTTTCCTGTATAAAAACTTCTCATTGAAATTTCTATGAAACTGTGTAGTGTGAGGCAAGGAGCAGGTGATGCAGCTCAGTATCTGAAAGAAAAAAATATCTGAAATAGCTAGGAGTCAGCTTTTGCAGACTGCTTTCATGTCATAGTTAATGGGGAAATTGGCAGGTTTTCAATATTATGTTAAAAAAAAAAGAGGTAGATAAATATATGTTGCACAATCTTCAGGAAGAGTATCTTCATCCCTGGCTCCTATGGCAAATTAAAAATACATATAATTAAAAAGAAAACAGAACACTAAATAATCTCCTGTCTAGTCTCTCAACAAAGGTATCTGTCAGTCAGCTATCACTGGTCATAACATCAATTCAGTCTATTATACTCATTGCAGGAAGTTAAGACTCTGGAGCCAAGTGATTCACAAAGTGACTGAAATCTCACAAGGTAGCAGTAGAATTTACTGAAATGTTATTCTGTTATCTATACGTTGCACTTATAAAATAAGCACTTTTATTCTCTTATGTGAAATAAAAAAATATTCGTTATTCCACTCTTACTGTTATCAGCCATCCTTCCCTTGCTAAGAAGCACAAACACTTTCCATGATACTGTTTTGCATCTTCATTTTTTCTATTGGCAAGAATCCACTACTGTTGCATTCTTCATTTGCTGTATCAAAAAGCTCATCAGAAATGCATTGCATAAACCTGTTGGACTGTTCACTTTTTCCAGCAGATATTCAAGTAAGTATAATCCCTTGTTATCAGCATGTCCTAATTCTGCTACTTTATTAAACAAGTGGGAAGAAGGGAAGATGAAAGGGGGAAAGAGAAAAAGGAAATTCTTCTGCCTTTCTGTCCCAGTGAAAAACTGGTTCACTTGGTGTTGTGGTTTAATCCCAGCCAGCAACTAAGCACCACACAGCCGCTTGCTCACTCCCCACCCCGGTGGGATGCGGGAGAGAAACAGAAGAGCAAAAGTGAGAAAACTCGTGCGTTGAGATAAAAGACAGTTTAATAGGTAAAGCAAAAGCTGCACACGCAAGCAAAGCAAGACTAGGAATTCATTCACCACTTCCCATGGGCAGGCAGGTGTTCGGCCATCTCCAAGAAAGCAGGGCTCCATCATGCGTAACAGTTAACTTCGGAAGACAAACACCATCACTCCAAACGTCCCCCCTCCCCCCTTCCTTCTTTTTCCACCAGCTTAATATGCGGAGTGGGATATCATATGGCTATGCTCCCTCCCAACTTCTTGTGCACCTGGCAGATCATGGAAGCTGAGAAGTCCTTAACTAGTATAAACACTGCTTAGCAACGACTAAAACATCAGTGTGTTATCAACATTATTTTCATACTAAACCCAAAACTATACCAGCTACTAGGAAGAGAATTAACTCCACCCCAGCCAAAAGCAGCACACTTGGCTTAAACAAAATCAGGAGCTAAGCACTTAATGGATTTATTAACCAGCAATCAGTGAACTACACACTCAGGATCAACGTCCCCAATACAACAGATAAACTGTATTTAATGAACATTTCAAAAATTGTGAATATCCTTCTAAAAATAATCCCAAACGCTTCTAACACCCACAGGCACCGCGCCCTCCCCACCCCCTCCCCGGCCCGCGGCCGCCCCCTCGCAGCCCCGGGGCAGACGCGGCCGCTCCGCCCCCAGGGCCGCCCCCGCCGCCCCGGAGCCGCCCCCCGCGCTGAGGCAGCCCCGGCGGTGCCGCCTCGCACCGCTGCGGCTCCCCGCCGCGGCGCCCGCCCCGTCCCGCCCCGGGGGGCAGCGCCCCGGGGAGCCCCGGGGGAGGCAGCGCTGCCTGCCCCGGGCAGAGTGGGCAGCACCCACCTGCCTGCCCACCCCGCTTCCCCCCCGGGGTCTCTCCTCCCCTTACAAATCTTCATGTTCATTTCATACTGCTTTTCAAGCTGACCCTTTCTGTGCTTCAGAAGTCTCTTTGTAATTCCCTGGTAGTTGTTTAATCCAGTTGATGGTCACCTTTCTCTTTAACGGGATCAGTTTGGGGAAAATGACCTCCCAGACAGTTTTATTAGTCACATGCTATTTATGCCCTCACTGCTATCAGAAGTATGTGCTCTGACTATCTTCCTTTTCTTACTACCCAGATATTTTCAACAAGTCTATCTCACAGTGCACATTAGGCCTTTGATTTGTATGTACTCCTTTCCCTTTTGCCGAGTCTTCTTGAATATTTCTATAGGAATATACCAGTTAAGTTCCTTAGCCTAAAACTCTGTTACACCAACTAACTCGTAAATTTGCTTATATGCTAAGACTTCTAGTCCTTCCTGTTTATTTTGTGTACTTTTTATACTGACACACATGCAGTTAAACTTCTCAGGAGACTGAAACACTTTTTTCCTGTCTTTTCGAAGAACATTCCATGAAGAGCAAGAACATGTCTTTTATCATTTGCTTTTCCTCAGACTTTTAGATTTTATGCTTAGCTATGGCCTTATGTTTCCACCTACCATTGTTTATAGCTTAAAGCCTTTTCTATGAGAGTACTAAGTCTCTATGGCAAAGAATCTTTCTGGCTCAACAGCCCTTGTGCTTTCCCAGCAACATCAGCCACCCAATCTTGTTAGATAACTGTATGCCTTTCCCTACATGTGCACTCTTGTGCGGTCTAGAAAACTTCAGGTAAAGATGACCAGAGCAGTATCTATTTTTTTTAATCACTCATCTGCTTATGGTTATTCCTAAAAGCACTGTTAACGTTCAGATGACTGAACAGGACAGGGCAATAGCCAGTGAGTGGAGGTGGAGCAGGATCTACTTTCAGAGCAGCTTGAGCTGCTGTCTCAGCAGCTGTCTGAAGTAGCACATCATCATCCCAGGACTGTTAGTCAAGTGTGTCAAAAGGTTGATTCATTTCGGTTACTAGAGAGCTATCAGCCACTACCCTTCATCTCCTCTTGAGTGTGGTGAACATGAGTCTGACAGGCTTTGGAGTTCTGTTTGTTTCCTCTCTGACATCAAGGTGGGACCATGACATCAGTACCATATAATTTGTTGATTTCAGCAATGCTGGCCACCACTGTCTAACGGTTTCCCACCTGTTTCCTAGAAGACTCTAGATGGAAGCTTACCTGGCAGGAAATGTCTTCATGTCCTTCAGTGTTAGGGAAATGCTGACCACAGCCTGTGCAACCGATCTACACAGTGCAGTGCAGAATCTGGTTGCTTTTCTAGAAGAAGCTTTTGCAGGTGCTACAAGAGACAGACTTATCAGCAGACTTATAGGTGAAGATTTTATCTTCAAAATAAGTGAAATTCCCTCACAAAATTTGCCTGCCTGCTGGTTTTGTTGGCTAACCTCATGAGTTATTATTCAATGTTAAAAAAAATAAAGATGTGATTAGAGAAACTGTATTTCTAATTATAATCAGCGTACAGATGGAATGTTTAGCTTACTATCACCAATGTTTATCACTAAGATGGAATTAATATGATTTTATTGTTTATAACACTCTGTGTTGATCTTGCAGTTTTTGCTCTTATTTTACTATTTAGGCTATTAATTCTGGATTAGCTTTCTTGGATAAAGAAAATTCACCAGATAAACAGTAGTCTTCATAGACTTTCCATGAAAATTTAGTGTTATGTAGCTATGAACTTAAAATTCACATCTCAGATGACTGTTCAATAGTTTCCACAGATGCAGATGAGCTAAAAGTACTATAAACTTCAATCATATTAGTGTAGATACCCGTGTTGTTACTGAAATAAAAAAACCCACAGTTTTAGTATCTTCCACAAGATTTTCATTCAGTTCTTCATGCCTAAGGTATAGAATAACGTCAATATGACCAAAAAATAGTAATTTACTAAAGTGGTTTCATTTGTGCTTTTTTGCTTTTAGATTATGCTGTTATACAATACCTCAACAGCTAAAAAATTACTATAAGCAAAAAAAAAATTCAAAATCATTGAAAATCCTGTAACTTATCAAGTCAAAAGCACGTTTTGTTATTTTAAACAATGTGTATGAAAGGAAAATAATTTGTCCTTTGAACTGTGTGCAACCTTTATGTTAAAGTAAGCAACCCACAGGAAGCTTAAGTGGCAGGGAGAGAATTTCTGAAGTTGTAATGTTATTCAAAAGTGTGTACATAGGCTGTTACTCTAGAAATATTTGTAACATATAAGGCAGGTTCTTTGAATACTTCAAATTATACAGGTGAAAATTAAATGTAAATTACTGCATATAGTTTTAATGCACATATACATTTATTGTAGTCCTGTGTCAGCTTTTTATTATTAACCTCCACTTTTAGTCATGCCTACCTTAGCCACAGAAGTGCCCCGTGATAGAATTGAACATACATTGAAGACATACTTTGCTATTAATTTATTACTGTTAAACCTATGTGTATAAAACCAGAAAGTTTTTACTTTATGTAAACAAAAGATTATAGAATTGAATCCCCCCCCCCTTTCTCTTTCTTTTGATTTTGCTGTATAAGGATCATCTCAAAGAGTTTAGGTTAAGATAATTTTTTTAACAAAACATTAACTTTTCCAAAGTGCATCCATGATAAGCATTTTATTTTGCAACCATCTTTTAGCCCAATCCTTTTCTTATGTCACAGGAATAATTTTATATAAGTTATATATATGTAAAATGGGATTTGGTTGCACATGGTGTTTTTTACTGGCTGAAGCAACAGGCAGCTGAATCCTTCCGAAGTGGTTATAGAGGCTATTGTGCCATGTTGAGTGATCGTCCCTTGCAGCATTGTGTCTCCCTGCCACTATCAGAGCTTACTTCCAATATCACTAATTTTAGTCAGATAACACATTTGTATTTTCACACAAGAACAGGAAGAACGTAATCAACAGCACAGCTGCTCGCTGTGTCTGTTTTCCTTCATTCCCTAGTTCCCTTTGACTAAGGACAATGGCAACATGTTTCACCGTCAGAAATAAAAAAGCGGTAGTTAATATGCGACAGTGAAGTGAAGCCCATATTTAGCATAAATGAGTATCTAGCAAACACTGATACAAGAGTTTATATTTTTTAACAGTGTTCAAGCACTAGTCTAAAACTCTTCGCTTTCTGCTCACCCTGCTTTCTTATGTCTGCACTGGGAGAGGCCTGACAGTCACATGCTAGAAGCATGGGTGACCCTAGACGTGCCTGTGGTCCAGAAGCAGCATGACCCACCCTTCCTATGGAGCAGAAAGTCCAGTATGTCACAGTATAACAAATGCAGGCACATGACTTGCTCTGCTTTTCCTCAGCACGTCAAGCACCATTTACATTCTGTGTTGCTGCCAGGGAAAAAATTTGTGAGCAGAATGTTTACAGGGAGAAGAAAGGGGAGCTTTAAGGCAGAGTCTCAAGGAGCACTCCTCTCAGCTATAGCTAATCATCATAGAGCAGCTTACTCTTACCCAGCCTTTAAAAGCTTGGTTGAAGATCCATGGCCTGTGACAAAACAGTGTTCCTTCGGTGGGATTCACCGCATAAGAGACTTGCTATTGCAGCAAAGGGCAAACCCAAGTGAAATGAAAGGTGCATTATAGTGGACATTGAGCAGTACCAGAGGCAGTAAAGCACAATTCCTTCTAGGAACAATTTGTAGCAAACAAACCAGGCATACATAGGTTAAACATGGAAACAGAAGCAAACAAGTTTTCTACAGGAAAAGAAAAAAAAAACAAACCTCCCAGCAAACAAACAAGCAAAACAAAAAAAAAGGCATTTCATTTTTTGGACATGGAAATAGATCTGTTTACTTGTAGTTTGTTTTCAATCAGACTATGCTGCCCTTCCTATCAGGAAAAGGCATACACCACCATGAAAGACTACATGCTTTTGTAATACTGCAAGTGAAAGTTGCACATCAAACCCGAAGAAGACCTAAATCCTCTGTAATTTGAAGTCAGGGAAAGATATGATCAAGGGTAATGTTACATCTTCAACAAAATCTTCAGAAAAAAATCACTTAAAACATTAATGCATACCGAAGGCAAAACTGAAATTATTTAACATCAATGACCATTTTAATGGGAACTCTATCTGACTGAATAGTGTCCAGTTTTTTTATATGATTTTCAAGAAGATTGAGGCAAAACCCAAAGAATTGGAAAGGAACTCTTTAGAAGTCTCTATCTTTCTTTCCCTAGTACACGAGAGTAGACCAATAAACCCAGTTATATTTTAAATAACATTTAAAAGAGAAAATAAGATGGCATCCTCCAAATACACCATTCACGGCGAGGAAATTATTATTAGGATTTACATACTTCAGCAGATAAGTATATTCAAGGGTATATTATCGGTTTGATACTTTCTTATGTAAATATTAATAGGAGTGTGTCCCGATCCAATATCGGGAGAGGTTTCGATACGATCCCAAGGACGAGATTAAGACGCAAACGAGGTCAAATGCCGTACAACCTTTTACTTTTATTAGAGGGGAGAAGAGAACGGAGGGAGGAGGGAGGGCAAGGGAGGAGAGGAAAAGAATTGGAGAGAGAGAGAGAGAGAGAAAGAGAAGGAGAAGGAGGAGTTTGTCACCACCACTTCGAGTCCGGTGATCTTCTGCAGGGTCTTCGGTGGCCTCGGGTTCCGGCGGGGATCGAAGCGGGGGGGGGGGGGGAGCCTGGAGGGTGCAGGAACAGAAGCAGTGGTCTCGCGCGCGCCGCTGCCGCCCCCGCCGAGAGGCACGTGCGCTTCTTATATAGGGGCTCCCACGCATGCGCAGATCACAAATGTGTACGTGCAGTTCGCCACGGCCGTGCTGCCCCCGCCTCTGCTCTTTTCGCGCCTTTTTGTCCCCGCCTCAGCTCTTTTCGCGCCTTTAGTCCCTGCGCAGGCGCACGAGGTTGCTTTTTCTCAAAGCTGTGGAGAAGACGGTCTTCTCGAAGCGCTACGCTGGATGGCGCTACAGCGGCAATGTCGAGACAAAACCGCATTTGGTACCGGTTCTCTACAGAGTGTGATGCATGTATCACAGAGAATAGGTGTAATTATTTAAGTGGTATAATATTAGCTTTATGGATTTCTGTATAATGAAAACTTTCAATCTGTTAAAAAGCCAGCTGAAAGAAACAAAAATAACCAAAGGGATGCAAGGTGTTAAACAGAATTTAACTTTATGTCAAGGTTAGAAAGCTTTATTCAGTATAGTGTCAGTTCAAATGACATCACGGCCACTGAGGATCTTTCTGTATTTCCTGTTCAGCTCAAAGTATAGACTCTAGCAGAATATTTTCATGATATTGACAAATTGCTTAAAAATCAACCTCTATGTACAAATAACATTAGCCTCTTCTATGCTGCATCTAACCCCAAGATTAAAACAGCAGCAACATCATTGATCTAAAAGTTAAACATCCCATTGCTGCAGATCCCTTAACCATTCAAGATATTGAGTTCAATTTTATTTACTGCCAAGAAAATACATTTTGCCTTTAAAAGGAAACAAGTATTAATAAAATATTAGAGTTTTAATTATTACAACCTGTAACTTCCTTTTAATACACGTTCAAGGCAATTTTCCCAGTAGATTTAGCAAGAGATATATTGTTTGTAGGGTTTCCTTCTCTCTCCTCTCCTCTCCTCTCCTCTCCTCTCCTCTCCTCTCCTCTCCTCTCCTCTCCTCTCCCCTCCTCTCCCCTCCTCTCCCCTCCCCTCCTCTCCTCTCCTCTCCTCTCCTCTCCTCTCCTCTCCTCTCCTCTCCTCTCCTCTCCTCTCCTCTCCTCTCCTCTCCTCTCCTCTCCTCTCCTCTCCTCTCCTCTCCTCTCCTCTCCTCTCCTCTCCTCTCCTCTCCTCTCCTCTCCTCTTTTATGATTTCTGTGTACTTTCTCCTCAAGAACAAAAATTAAATAACCTTCTCTTACCCAAACAAATTACCAGCTAGGTAATTTTTATCAGAAATATTTTCATGATCGGAAAGATCCTTCAGCCATTCAAAACACAAGGTTAATGTACACAATAATTTATCGTAAGTTAGTATAAATAAACCATCAGGATAAACATCAGGATAAACCTAAACGGAAGCAGTCTTGTACAAAAAGAAATGATACATCAGCAAAAAAGAAATAATACATTTTACAGAATTAAGGTTAACAAAGGCAAGACAATGAAAGATTTTGAGAGTTAGGGAAGGAAAAGTGCCTTAAGATCTATAGGCAATTGCCAGTGACGGCAAGCAGCATATGGAAGGGTTTGCCAAAGGAATAAATGCAGGTGACAGAGTTAAAAGTGGAGAGGAGATTGAGTTGATGGGGACGTATGACCTGTGGAGTGAGTGGAGAAGCATGCACTAGACTGTGCAGATTAACACTGCTCAGGAAAAAAGGAAGTTAAAATATGTAATTTGAGGTGGTCATTAGCCTATATTCAAGATGTCCATAGTGGTGCAACTGGAAAAGAAAAGGCCAAAACTGAAGATGATATCTGAGGTAGCCTGAAGGAGAGAGTTAATCAACCAAGGTGGCTTTCAAATTAAAGCTGCTTAATGGGTTGAAACACTAAGACTGTGGACATTAAATGCACTCAGAGACTCATGAACCAGAAATAATTTAGAATTTTCAGATAAACAGCAAATAAATTTTGGAATACTAATGCAGTTTTTAAGTAGTTTACTTTGGAGATCCTGTTTCAGATTTTAAAAACTGTTTAAGTTCATTGATGTTGTTATTTTAAGGAAAGGGAAGTAAAACTATCTATTTTTTCCAGTGTAACTTGAAATTCTAATAGCATTTGTGGCAAGAACCATGGAATTTGCAAGGTACAAGAATGAAATTTCAGCTGGTCATGTTGTTAAAGTGGTGTAGCTGGGTATCAGGCTATGGCTATGTGCACACCTGCTGCACTTAGGACATTAATTCCCCAGGTGGTCTACAAATTCATTAGCTAGTCACCTGCATAGTGAGATAGTGGACTGCTGTATGATGGACTGCCCTGACAGAAGGCTGAAGTGCTAGTTGCCTTTGCAGCAAAGCATTGGATTAACTGGTGCAGGAGCTCTCCAGGTGGGAATTTTGGACTGCCCTGAAGACTCCCTCAGGCAGCACCTGGAGTGCCTAGACTAAATGATACATTTCAATGTGTTGATTAAAATCCTGAGGAAGAAGCTGGACCTTCTGGGGACTCCCAAGGAGGTTACTACTGCAGAATTGACCAAATCCTACATAGATAAGACACTTGTAAACAGTCAGAAACTGTTATTCCAGATGCAAACATGGTCAAGTAGGACAGTCTTTTGTATACAGTTGACTTAGTTAACTGCTTTCTATGTGGTTTAAGACAATAGCAATGGCACAGATTATGCCTGAGCTGGAGTGGTCAGGTAGGAGCACAAACCAGCTGCTTATGAGAATTTGAGAACTGAGCAAAACAACAGTGTGGGGAACCTTACCCAATCCAGCTGAAGACATCATTGCAAGGACCCTTGCAAGAGAGACTCCTCTTACCTTCTAGACAGTGACTGAGCACCTTGTTCAGAGTATTGGATTTCTTGTGTAAGCATTACCCTATTGCAAGAGCTCAAAAATTCAGGATTTTTAACAAATGTTCTGTGATTGTCCATGCAGCAACTTCTAATTAAAAAGAGATAAAAAAGAACAGATCCATGTACCTGTATTTTCTTCTAACAGTATGGCTGAAAAAGACAGATTGCTCCACCCCTCAAGTCCAAAGCAAATTGGAATTATCACCTTTCAAATCCTGTTCCATAGCTGATTTGTTTATCTCTCCTAAAAGGGGTAGCTTGATATTCAAGCTCTTGTAACTGATTATGTTAGAATTATTATTTGAAGTAATACTCAGTTGAACCCTTTACATGTAAGTATTATTACTGCTATTATTGTTAATGTGTCAAAACCAAATACTGTAATGATGAAATCAGTGTGTTATAAAGTATTTATGAATTAATTTGCTATGGACACCACTGGGTATTTTAGACTCTAAGACTAAATTAATTCACTTCAAGATTTTTCATCTGTGATGCACGAGTCAGATGGAATATTAACAATGCATATGGCAATATTTTGTAGCTTGTGTTTTTAAAATATAATTCTTTAAATCATTCCAATGCACTTACCCTGATGATGATGACTGTTTCCTTTGAGAAGAACTAGGACTCTGAAGAGAAGATGATGTTAATAATTCTGACAAAATTCCCTTTTGACCTCTGGAGCTGTAAAAGACCGTCAGGCAAATATTCTTAGTGCACAGTATCACGGTAAATTGTTTAACAAGAAAAGATAAAATCTACATAAGACACCTGGATGTAATAAACTATCCTCAGGGTAGGAAAAGGGTGAGAAGAATGCTTTATGTCTCTCTGCTGTCATAAACCAGTAGGGAGATCAACACATTCGGTGGTTTGAAGAATCTGCCTGTCAGTGGCATATGCATGTCCCATGTCAAGAGGAACTGCCTAGAATAGTCCTTCCTGCACTCGATTTGAGCTATGCTCTTGAGTTATGACTTTCTCCTTAGTTTGACCCTGAGTTTTCATAGGCATTGAAATGACAATTATTACTTCAAATCCTAGACATCATTACTTTAAGCTGTAGACTGCAAAACTTTCCAATGGTAGAACACTCTGCTTTACCAGTAGTATATGAATAGTACATTTTGTCACACCATAGTATATTACTTTCTTGTTTGTTTGTTTGGGTTTTTTTTCCCCATGGGTAAATAAAATGCAGTTAAATTGAATTTTCAAATATGTTTGTACCATATGTAATAATTGAGCTTTTCAGTCTTATGGATATCCCATTAAAGACTTCTGCCATTAAAAAATATAAAATGTGTTGGTATCTTTATTAGGCAAAACCATTTTGACAAACTGAAATGTAAACACTATCTTTTCTAAAGTGTTACTGCAATATTAATGCTCAAATGAATAAGCCAAGTATAAAACATAATATATTTAATTTTATAGGAGTAGGAAGATAAATATTAAGTGAATTTCATGGATTTTAATATAAATAAGTATTCTAAACTTTCTACAAATATTTAACAATGTATTTGAAAGGAAGAATGTGATGGCTAGTACTCTTTTAATTAATTCAAGGGTAAAGTTAATTTTTATTATGTGCTACAGTTTGATAATAATGTTAGTAATAATCTTATAGTTAATTTCTTAATCCAGCCTGTGTAGAAAAGCAATACAGTTTTCTGTTTCCTAAATGTAGGTGAATTACAAAAATGCTTATGAAACTGAGGTTTGATGCATCCCCACTTCTCATCTTGAGGATACGTAGAATGAGAGCTTTCTACGCACAGTTATTTCTGGCACCATCCAAGAAACTACCAACAGCACGTGTCATCAAAACCAAGGAAAATAATCACTTTTTTGCCACCTGTCAGTGCTCCTCTCCTGAAGTTCCCCTTTTAATCACTCCTCCTCTCCCTCTACTGACTTATGAGATTTGGGGGCATTTGAATAAACTTTGAAATGTCTCATTTTACAATGAAAGGAACCTCAGATAAAAATCATTATTCTACATGGTAACTTAAAAGAAAGCATGCAAACATTTAGTATATTAGTGGAGCTATAGCTGTAATTGATTTTCATCAGATTTATTAAAGGTCTTGAAATTTAGACAATTTCAGGCAGAAGTGAAAAATATTTTCATTTTCCAAATGAAATTAAAACCTGGAAATATTTTGTTTTGGATATAATTAAATCTTTTTGTCTCAAAACAAGACTGTTTTTAAAATGTCTTCCTTTTCTTGTTTTTAATTCTAGTAAAATTTCAATGTAAGAAGCTCTGTAAATGAAGTAATGGTTCAAAATGAAAAACAAAAATGTTGAGAAAATATTAAAATAAACATTTAAACTGTTTTATTTTCTATTTTTTAATTAAATCATGATTAGAATTTGCATGATTTCACAAGCTTTTAATAATCTCATCTATATATTTAGTGATAGAGTTCAAAATTCTACATGGAAAATACTGCATTTTTCACTACTTAATGGAGAAAAATGTTTCTCTTCCTAACACCCTATTAGAAAGTGATTTCTTAGGATCAAGCAAGAGATTTAACAAGCACATCTCATATCTAAACAATGTAAAATGCATCTAGGCAGTAAAATTGTTTTACTGTTAGATCAGCATGGCTTGTCCTTACTCAAGCATAGAATCATAGAATCATAGAATCATAGAATCATTAAGGTTGGAAAAGACCCTTAAGATCATTGAGTCCAACCGTTAACCCAGCACTGCCAAGTCCACCACTATACCATGTCCTCGAGCACCACGTCTACCCGTCTTTTAAATATGTCCAGGGATGGAGAGTCAACCACTTCCCTGGGCAGCCTGTTCCAGTGCCTGACTACCCTTTCGGTGAAGAAGTTAACCTAAACTTCCCCTGGCGCAACTTGAGGCCGTTCCCTCTTGTCCTATCGCTTGTTACTAGGGAGAAGAGACCGACACCCACCTCGCTACAACCTCCTTTCAGGTAGTTGTAGAGAGCCATAAGGTCTCCCCTCGGCCTCCTCTTCTCCAGACTAAATAATCCCAGCTCCCTCAGTCGCTCCTCATAAAAATTGTTCTCTAGACCCTTCACCAACTTCATTGCCCTTCTTTGGACATGCTCCATATAGACATACTGATTATTTACTGTGCATACGAAGCATTAGTTGATGAAGTAATAATAGCATGTAAATTATTGGATTAAATAACTGTTAACAATAGTATTACTAAGGCACATATACATAATTTTACCCACATACCTAGCTATATGGCCATTTTTTTCAAAAATAGTTATTACTAGTTTTAGCACTATTATTAATTTAGTGACATATCCATCAGCACAGATAGAATCTATTCCATTCTATTTCTATTTTTATATCACCTCCATAACTGTAATAATGAGCAGCTTTCAGTGATGTATAAAGTATCATTAGTATTATTTTTCCTGTGAGTTTTGCTCTCTCTCTCTCTCATCCTAGATAATGATTTCTGTGATATAAGATTTTTTTTAGAATAAAATTTAATACATCCTTGACTAATTATGCATCAAATGACCACTTAGCTGTTTAACTCCTATAGATCTTTGGAGCTTTGATTCATAGAAAGCATTGGGATGTCAGCTATTTTTAATTTCATGAGTATTTGTCTTATCACTGCAAAATTCTTTGATCACCTTTTCTAGTAGAGCAACCACAACAGTAGCTTTTATTAATCCTCTTTTTCAGCTAGACTGTTTGTTATCTTAGTAAGAACTGCTAACAAAATATTAGAAATAACCCAGCAGTCCATGGAAAGAGTTCTATATGAGCCTAAACCAAAGACACTTAAAACCTGGCAAGCAAATATATCACATATACATCAGCTGCAAGGTTTTTGATCCATTCATGCACTAATTATTCCTTTCATGTTCACTTTTCAATTCACACACATTTAAAAAAACAAATGAGAAAAATAATTAAAAGTTTGAGATGAAGTTCACTTTGTGTTATCAACAATGTACATCTGAGACAGAAAAATGCATCGGTGTCTGAATTGCTCAGTGTTGTACAATTGCTTTAAAACAGCATTAATAGCGTTTAAGTGCTGATGTCATTAACGAGCACCACAAAAGGCAAATAAAATTCTGAGTATCCAACTGACTTTTTTTGAACAAGGTAAATTTTATATCAAGAAGTTAGAAGTATACTGCACCTTTAAAAAAAACTTAACATATTTATTATCTCCTAGAGAAATGGCAGAACAGGCTTCTATGAAGAATTAAGGAATATTTTTTTTTTTTAAATTCATTTTGCAAATGAGATTACATTCCAGCTTCACCCTGCCCCCCCCCCCCCAACATTTGGTACTTGTAATTACTATGAGTAAGATTTATAAAAGGATTTAATTGCCTATCTCCTTTTGAAATCTCAGCCTTGCTGTGAGTCTAAATCACAACCATTGGGCTTACCTATATCTTCAGGCATAATCATATGCAAGGGTGGAGGTGAATGAATGGAAGCACCCTCTGTATAAGCTGAGGCAGCATCCTGCTTCAAAGGCACCAACACCCGCTTCCCAGTCATTCTGGAGTAAAAATCAGGTAGTCCAGCTCACTGGTATAGCTTTTATCATAAATATAACTGCTTCAAAAAAGTATTTTATACTTGGATTGTGCCAGCATGTAGCCTTTTGTAGCCTGGGGTTTTAAAACCATGCTAGTTGGTTTTAACTGAGGTTTCAGTAAGGCATTGTTAATGCTTGGATTGGATGGTGCAGTAGAGTAAGGGCAAGGTCTTGGAAAGATGTTTCCAACTCACAGCTCAGAAATTCCAGAATTCAACTGTTATTTTCAGCTATTTTTCATAGTTTTTTCTCTTGTTTGTCTAGTCTGTATATTCCCAAGGACAAATAATATTTCATGGTTTATGTTGGTGCACTATTTAGTTCATACTCATCTCACCATATTAACCCTATATTAACCCTGTACCTCTGGATTATACCCTTGCAGATATATATATTCCCCTGTGTATATCCCAGCACTAATCCATCTCATTGTATTAACCCTATTTAGGTTAGTACAATTAAATAGAAGTACCAATATGTGAGCACAACAGTCCATTTTGTTCAACTGAAGTTCTACTAAGGAAGAAGATAGCAGCTGAAAATTCTAATAAGACCTATGCTGGCATGCTCCCTGGGCTAAGAAGCATGAAGCAGTGAGATGTGAAGCTCAGAAAGCCTTCAGTGGCATGGCAGCATTATTGATGGTGGTTATATCAGAAGTACAGGCAGTAGCTCAGATGCGAGTTCACTAAATCCTGACTCTCAGAGCAGAAAGCAGCCCTGGGTGATGCCATTTCCTCTGGAGGTACACCTGATGGTTGCTGCAAAGGGACAGGCTAGATGTCAGGTGGAGCAGTCAGATGATTTTCTGATATAAAGAGGAAGCAGAAACAGGATCAAACCCCCAAAATATTCAAATGAGGATGTGGATATCATTAAGGTTAGCTTATTCGATGTGATTAAAGAAAATTCCTATGCATCTCTTCATAGAAACAATCGAATGGTTTAGCTAAAATACCTGGAATAGCTTAAATAAAGCACATGCTTGTAAGGGACGTCAACTCACTCACCAGTTTTTTACAGAGATATAGAAAAGAAATCAGCAAGGATGCAATAAATAACTGTATTGGATTGCTGACATGAAAAGAAATAGACACGAGTTTTTGTCTGAATTGACAAGTGGCCTTTGGTTTTGTAAACACGACTTTGCTCTTTCTAGAAAATATGTCTAAAAAACTTACTATGCCTGAAAATCATATTGCTCAGCCTAAACCCCTCTGGAATTTGGAAAGAAATAATCTTCTTTAAAATTACCAGCATCAAGCTTTTAACTTTTTAATACTATTTACATTCACAACGAATTGAAGATACAACTATTTGCAGATGCAGAATTATTTACAAGATCGAAGATTAAATTGAAGCCTTTGAATTGAGCTGAACTGTATATGTGGGGTCTGTTATACTACCTGAAGAGGAGAAAGTAAGGAAGTAGAAAAAGGTTAGTGAAGACTATGATAATAACTGCTGTAATATGAGACTATATTATGACTGTTATTATTTTTTTCTTAATAGCAATATCATCATGTTTGCCAACTCTTCACTCAATTTTTATGATCATGATTATTATTGTTGTTCCCAGTGTGGGTGATTATAACTCCTGAATAGCAAATCTTTCATCAAAGATTTATTTGTACCCCACAGCACATTCAAAATCTGATTCCTTTAGCTCTTTCAAGATCCCGCTGAATTGTTTATAAATACTTCTCATGGCAAAGTCCAATACTGACTACATATTTTGTTTAGGACAAATGGATCTGGACATACATGTTCTTGACTTTAAATCTGAGGAAGCAATTATATGTAGGTAAGTGTACAACAATGACTCTTCATTTTCTTGTTCAATTACAAAGTAATGTAGTACTTTTCTTACCATGAACAGAAATAAGGAAAACACATTTAAAATCAATACCGCACCTGCGTGTTTAGATGATTTCTTCATTAAATTGTTGCAAAGGGTGAAAAGTTTGAGAAGTTTTTAGATTCACCAGATCTATGGATAACTACCTCTGATCATTTTACCTATGGAAGAAAAAAAACCAACAAGAATAATACAGTGACCCTTGAAAATCACATATTTTTTTTTTTACATTAGCATAAATATTTAAAGATAAAACAGAAAGGTCTAGGAGATTTCATTTTATTTTTTCCATAGGGATACCTTATAAATTTTTGAATGGAAGATGGGTATTACAACTTCAGAAGTTAATTGGTGCTTATATGAGTAATACTGTCATCATAAGAATGTGGTAAGAGAGTTGTTTGACAGAGAATTTTTCTTGAATGTTCAGTAAATGAAAGTAGATAGGTCTTACTCCTGATACTTGCTTTAGCTGTAGTCTGAGAGTAGCTGGAAGAAGAGAAATATCTCAGTGAGCTGTCTTGTAATGGTGCTCATGTTAGGAGTGGGATGTGACTGCCTAGTGCACTAGATTGCCTTTATAGTTAGACTGGTACATTTTACACTGTAAATACCTGAAATGAGGTGAATCTCCTTTCATTGTCTTTGTAGGACAGCTAAGTATACATCACAAAGGTAGTGTGGAGCGCACCAAAGAAGTTCATTCCACTAAGATTTTAGCACATCTAGAACATGTTGTAATTGTGCTCTTTTCAGAGCTAATAGGATTATTGAATTTAAGAAGGACATATTCTTCTTATGGCAGGCTAATGAGCAATTTGTGATACCTTTGCACATTTTACTTATGCACATTGAGCTATACATGATGAAATTCATTTCCAGCATGTAAAATTACTGAGCTTTTGCAGGCAATGTGTGCTTTCGCTTCAAGTGCTGTATCTACTTTTTGTTAAGTGTCAGACTGAATCCATTTGGACTGAAATATACCTAAACAAATGCCTCATGACTTCATGATCTAATTTAATCTGTAGTAATAGAGATATCCATGTAATTGAAATCACATTTTTAATCATTGAAAACTTGAAAATTTTCAAGGATTGAAAATTTTCATTCCCCTGCAAGATATGCATGACATTTGCATGTTCTCACAACCTCATATATTCTCAGAATTTATGTTTGAAAAGAACTGATATGGTCTTCTCAGTATAACTTAATGCATATCGTACCACAGAATTGGTAGCTCCTGAAACTGAGGTATTTTCAGTTCACAACAACAGATAATGTAACTAGAGCTTCTTCTAGAAATTATAACACGTTTTGCCTTAAAGGCTACAAGTGATGAAGCACTTATCATTTGAAGTTCTGAAATGCTTTTTCAGAAGCTAATTACAGTGTCTGTTAAAAATTTGCCTTTTATTTTCATCTGTTGGAACGTTATACAAGCCATTAGGTAAGGCAGTGCATTAAAAGAACTCAAACTTAATAATCATTTAAACCTTGCCTCAAAGCTGCCTGTCTGACCTGCACTGTGTCTCATGCTCCTAGCCCTGGGTATTTGGGACTAAAAGTGTCCAGACACCTTGATTGCTAGCAGAACTTTAACATAGTTTCTGCCTCCTTATGCCTGGGGAAACCAAACCATGAAGTAAGTATTCCCTCAGTAGTTCACAGTAAAATTCATAAAAGAAACGTTGCCTTGCATAATTTTAAGAGTTAGTTTGGAAACCTGCTGTGAAAGTGCCCTAAGCCACCCAAAGCACTGAGGGGGACCTGCCTAGGACCTTCCTTAGAGCAAGCTCCCTCTAAAGGTGAAAACAGCTAAGACAGCAAATATAAGATCATGGTCTTAGAAACTGCTTCTTCTTCAAAAAAAAATCACATATTTTGTTTGAAACATATATGTTGCACTACATTTATAAGCCAGGACATTCATTAAAAATGTGAAAAAGAAGCAGTTACACCAATGTATATGTCTTTCCTTTGACACGAGGCAGTGCTTAGAGTAAATAAGAACAAGAAACATGCTTTTATCTTAACTAAATGAAAATTAAGAGAGTTCCTCCAGGTACCTAGGCAGATGCTTGCAAAGCTGTAACTTGATGGCATGTTGACAGTCATTATGGAGGCTGTTAGCTCTCATTTTTAAAATTCCTAGCTGCAAAGGTGCTGAAGAAATGTTTGACTGACACAGGGTTAGATTACAAAAATGTGTCTTTCTTTCAGTAGACCTGGAGCTGCTAGTGCAAGGACACAGTTAAGAGGACCTGAAGGTATACTTAGGAATGATGCTGGCAATTTTATAATCCTGAAGGTATTAAAAGCCAAAAGTAAATTCCTGAATATTGTTTTTGATTACTTAGGAAATGTCTTTGGAGAAAACAAAATTCATGTGTGACTAGATAGTGGTTTTGCACATAGCATTAGCTCTTAGTGTACTTATGCTGGGTCAGAATCTGTCTGACCATCTTCTGGATGCAGAGGTTGTATGGCAAAAATGGACAGAAAAGCAAGTCAAATATTTTCTCTCTGTGAAACTCAGACAGGCAACGGACAAAACTGAAGCCTAGGCAAAACAGTAACTTGCACCTTCCCTCCTTACTGTGCCACATTTACCTTCATTATAGGGTAAGGAGTATGGATATAGAGATTACAGGGGGTTCAGTGCTTTGTGTATGTAAAAAGAATCAAATTCTAAGTACTGCTTCATGTGTCCCATCACTTTTTACTTAATTAATTGGACACACATTTGTGTAAATTTTGTAGAGACATTTACAGACCAGTCAACTGTATCCCACCTGAGGAGGCAGCACATCTCTACAAAATTTGTTACATCTTAGCCTCTTTTTTTGTACAAACCCAATCTGTGTAAATGTTAACAAAGCCTGTAAAAGTTTTTGGATTTTCCACCATAGGGATATGAAGTGTGAACAGCAATGTTTTCTGTTTTTCTCAGGGCAACAGTCCAGGCACTGCTGATGAAGTAAGTGAAACAAAAAAAAAACAACCAACCAACTAAAATAAATTAAAAAACCAAACCAAACCAAACAAACAAAAAAACCCACCAGATTTTGTCCTTTCAGTCTACAGTAACAAGCAAGGATAGTCAGCTCATTTCATCCTATATATTAAGTTCTACCTTAAGGCAAAAGGAGTGGCATAGCAAGTTGTGAAACAGTTGGGTTTTTCAGCTTTTCTCTGTTCAAAGACTTCCTTATTCCCATTTGAGGATAAAGATATCCTCAAACTTTATTTTCTTACTTGAAACTTCAATGATACAACTTCTTTCTGAGACCAAAGACTCAACATATTATTTATAACCAAACAGAAGATACTTTTTTCCTGATCCTCTCATAAATTATGTTTCCTTTTTTTATTTTATTTACCCATATATTTAATTTTCGTCTTTACTTCATGTTCATTATCAAAGCCCAAAATTTCTTTCAGTTACTCACTACTGTTCCTGTGCTACTATTCCTTGCATTTGCTCAAGTTTGAGCTGTAAACAAGTGTCCAAGTGAAATGCTCAATTTCTTCCAGGCTGCTAGTCCACTCATCTTCTACGACACATTACCCATCATTCTTATGAAATTCCATTTAACTAGTGGCATTCCTGTCATCCTCTACCTTTAAGCAGTGCATAACTCTCCTGCTGCTTGTGTCTGCTGTAAGGCTTCTTCTTTTTCTGATTCCTTTCTTTATTTTTTTCCCCCTGAACATGGAGCATAATACTGACTGAGGTTTATTATATGAACCCATTTTATTAGATTTCATTAACTCTTGCATTAAATTCAGCGTGTCTTTCTGTCTCAAGTAACATTTCTTGTTTTGGTCTATTAGCCATATGTCTCCTATACTAAAAAGCCATTCACACTTCATATGTTTCAGACTGGACAATGTCCTTTAGTTTGCTTTAGCAAAACTAAGTGTAGAACTCCAATTAGTGATTTATTCCAAATACTTATATGGGCTTCTTTTAGCCTTCCTTTTCAGCCTAAAGAAAAAAAAAAAAAATAATATATCAAAATCCTGGTCCAACAAAATGACAACAGGAAAATTAGGGGACGGGAAGAGAATATTTTGGGGTTTTTTAAAGCCTTCAATAGATATCCAGAACTAGTTATTTTGAGAATGACCATGACCACAGACATGATAATTCAAGAAAAATAGCTTCACAGTATGTACAAATTTGTAAGTCAGTCAAGAAGTAATGCTTTCACTGCATCTTTGATCCAATAAGAGACATGTTCTTGTTGTGTTCAAAGAAGTGTATTGTCACTTGTACAAAGCATTGTGATATCTGTCCCTCACAAAGAGGTTAGGGGAGCCTGGGGTTTTTAGTTTGTTTGTTTGAGGGGTTGTGTGTGTGTTTTGTTTTATTTTCCCTGAAATATCTGATGCTTTTGCAAGCATGTTCCTTGTGGAAGACAGAGGGAGAGGACAGAGGATAAAATGGAAAAAAAAAAAAAGGCAAGAAAAAAAAAAAAAAGCAGCTAAGCAGTAGGAGAGCTGGGCAATTACTATAACTACTGTAGCATGTTATCCTATTACTGCTAAGTACAAAAGTTTCTGAGCTTTTGCTTCCAAAATGTCATGTCAGACAAGACCTGGATTACAGCTAAAATTTTTTAATCTTCAGAGTAGAGAAGTCCAACATTTTTATAATAGGATGTGAGCAGTGATTCTTTATTGTCAATGACAATGCTACAGATTTTCAGTTCACTTTAGCACTAGATGCATTTTGTATCTGACATTTAGTGTAGTGAGTTATTTACACTTCATCTTCAAGAAATGCTTATTAACAATAGATTTCTATGAAATCATATTTTAAACAGTGCTTATGATCAATTTATATAGTCTAAAATGGGGATATAAAGCAATTTGTAACCCATATTCCTTCCATATTCGATGTTTTGCAGGAACTCCTTAACTAAACAAGGCCAAATATGACCCGTACTAGAGATGAAAACCCTCAAGGGCATCCCAAGCACTGCAGGGCTTACTAGTAGTTCTGTATTTGCTCTGAATCATTCACAGTGGTGATCTAACAAGAGTTTCAGTAACAGAAGGCAAGAGTTTCACAGCCTGTGGAAGTCAACAGAAAACCAAAACATTGATGGACAAAGATCAGTAGGTCTTTGTAGAAAAATCATTAGCCCTGACATATTGGCTAAATTTGAAATTGTATGTTTACATTCTCTCTACTTACATGCCCTGTTTGGTAACACAGTGGGGCAAATTCTATCATCTGTTATTGAAGGTGACAGGTATACCAAATCAAAGTAAAATGCATCTGAGAGAAAGTATAAACAGGAAGAAAAATATACATTGGTGATTAGGACCATCACAAGAGAACTTGAGGAGAATAATTAATTCTTATGTGGGTTTGTTTGTTTGGTTTTTTTCCTATTTTTTTCTCCCCAAGATGAGCAACCTGGTCGTGTACAGATATATCTTCTGAACTACCAGATGATAAGAAGTAGCTATAGGGCAACAAAGGTAATGGAGAAGATTTATGAGTTTTATTGCTCATAAATGTCAGTTCATGAGGACCAGTTAGTACATATCTGAACTTGATTTTTTTTTTTTGATTGAAGTGGCTCATGTATCAAAACCAAAATAAATGACACCTAATAAAAGAGACACCCTCCTCTTCCTTCCTTTGTTTCTTCTCCTTTCCTATCTTCACTTTTCTTCTCTTTTCTTTCTTCTCTAAAAAAGTCTGTAAAAGAGAGATATTTTGAAGTATATTCAAAAATTGTCATCACTGATTATGCCATTCAGAGAGAAGAGCATTCAAAATCAAATGGATCACTACAAAGGTTTGAGAACACCTCAAAACCAGCAGAACATGAGTATGGAACACTGAAAAGTGGTAGACTATGCTGCCACCCAAAGGCTCTGTTAAATAAATTGGTTGCTTTTATAATATACTAATATAAGTTTCCAGGTGGAATAAAGATTTAGTTATTCCTTGGTTGGTAGTTATCATGACTGATGTGCCAGCATCAGTAATTTTATTAAAGATTTTGTGTGCTTTATTTTAGTAATGAAGTGGCTCGTGGCTCTTTTGAAATAATAATTTTTTAAATTACTAGAAACCACTTCCATATTTCTCTTTGACTTTTGTACTAATGTTTTTTATTAAGGTGCTATTGCCTTGGATTTAATAATAGGGTTTTCACATTGTACAACTTTCTCTTTTCACAAAGAAAATAGTATAAGATGGTAGCAACTTGAGTAGAACTAGTATGCTTTTGAAAATAGGAATGTATATCTTCTTAGTTCTCTCTCATTTCTGCAGAATGATTGATCTGGATTCCACTTGATAACTTACAAAGAGTTCATCTCCTTATTTTTTTATGGGTGTTTTCTTGTCCACAACATATGCATGTCTAATTTGCCTAAGTGTGACATATAGCTTTCCAGAATGCTTGTTTTGTCTGGAAGCTTATGTGTTGTAGACAGATTTGGAAATCCTGCTCCACTCTTTCTTCTACCGTGTCATTGAGTGATTGTGTGCTGTATAATTTGACAACCTCCTCTATCAGCTCATCAGCATAACCTGCAACATGCATAATAATTACAGCTTCATTTCAGGAAATACATGAGAAAGGGTCAGAAATGTGTCAATCTGTCTAACTCCTTCTTCCACCACATCTGTTCTACTTAGTATTTGGACAGAGTGGGACTGCCTTATAAAATAATAATGCATTTTTAAAATCAGGGTAATCTTTTATGCTGTCACAGTGCTCATTCAATGTTATTCTATAACCTGTCTTTCTGAGCATTTCCTTATAAAATGTGATATTTTAATAATATTGTATGAAAATCATTATGACTACATTACCATACACACAGAGTCGTCCTCCACCAAGGCTTGAATTATATCAATACAGGATAAAAAGTTTGGTGTAAAAGTTCTGTGTAAAATATATCATTATTTAGTGGGCCAGAGTTAATGTTAACATTCTTATCATAAATGATTTGCAGGTTTTTAAAGTTTGTTATAGACATCTGCTATGTTGTAAATGTACTACCAGAGGTAGTATGGGTATATGTAGATGGGTGTCCTGGTTTCAGCTGGGATAGAGTTATTTTTCTTCCTAGTAGCTGGTATAGTGCTGTGTTTTGCATTTAGCATGAGAATAATGTTGATAATACACTGATGTTTTAGTTGTTGCTAAGTAGTGCTAAGAAGTAGTGCTAAGTAGTGCTAAGTTGTTGATAAGTAGTTGCTAAGTAGTGCTTACACTAGTCAAGGACTTTGCAGCTTCCCATGCTCTGCTGGGTGCACAAGAAGCTGGGAGGGGGCACAGCCAGGACAGCTGACCCAAACTGGCCAAAGGGCTATTCCATACCATATGACGTCATGCTCAGTATATAAACTGGGGAAGTTGGCTGGGGGGCAGTGATCGCTGCTCAGGGATGTGCTGGGCATTAGTCGGCGGATGGTGAGCAATTGCACAATGTATAACTTGCTTTGTATATTATTCTTGTATTATTATTATTTGATTATTATTATTATTATTACTACTACTACTACTACTACTATTCTATTTTATTTTACTTCAGTTATTAAACTGTTCTTATCTCAACCGACGAGCTTTCTCCCTTTTACCCGTCTGACTCTCTCCCCCATCCCACCAGTGGGGGGGAGTGAGCAAGCGGCTGCGTGGTGCTTATTTGCTGGCTGGGGTTAAACCATGACAATGGGTAAAAAACACAATAATTTTATTAGCTTTCTGGAGTATATAACAATTAATTTCATGAAATGTCTCTAGCAAGTTTATTAACTTTTTTGTGAATGCAACACAGATATAAATTATTCCCTCTAAAGGTTTCGCATATACACAAATTGTATTATTGCTATTTAATAACTGGTCATTAAATAATATTTTCAGTTTTTCAGAAGACCATTTTTTGACATTAGACTTCATTGTCTTTAATTATACAATGACTTGACATACATATACATCATATTTACTGTATAATTTTTTATTAGAATGTTTCATGTTATCACTACAATTGATACAAAACTTATTTCTGATTCAGTTTTCTGATAAACATTAGGAAATGCTGAAGAAAATATTACATGGGATGGTTCTTTATATTTCTCCTTAAACTTTCAAATTCAATTGCTTTTTTTTTTTTTTAAGCAAAAGATCAAAGATGACTTGCAGAAGCAGGAACAGCAAGTTGTAATGCATTGTCTGTAATTCATGCCCATTAACTAGTATATGCAAATACTCTTCAGAAATTGTCAGAGCCTACAGCCTGTAGAGAGAGGAACTTCTAAGCATACTTGAAATTAGAGCCTTTTAAAACAAAGGTGCATTTAGGGGAAACTATCTTTCTCACAATAAAGCTGCAGAAAGAAAAGCTGACATTGCAATAGACTTGTCAGAACTGTTTTATAAGAGGTGATCTGTTTTCCATCTTATGAGAAAGCTAACATCAAGGACACTGTCCAGCTTGGCATTTTTGTCAAAGGTTCCAGAGAAAAAATTAGTTTTAAAGAAAAGCAAGCTTCTTTTTCAGATTTTGATTTACACTGAGCAACAAAAATGTTAAATGTTACAGTGAGAAAGGCGATAAAAAACTGTCTTCAATAGGTTTGTTTTTGTATGAGTCCCTGTGGTAGAAAAACAGCCATTGATGTATTTTTCTTTTTCACTGAGACAAAAAAGAAGTCAAAGACAAGTGATTTAACAAACTATGTGCTAAGGTTTGAATACATTTATTAAAGTATATTGATATTCTGTATCAAAGAAGTGTTAAACAGTGATGGGAGTGAGCTTTGTATAGATATTTACATACAGGTAAATAGTCTGAATTCCCAAATCTGAATCACATTGGTGACCAAATTCTTATTTCCTTAGATTTTTGTTCATATAAGCAAGCATATTAGAATTAAATTCTGTTTGGTGGTTTGTTGTTTTTTTTTTTTTTTCAGGGCACTATTTCAGACCAGGAACATGGTGCCATATTTTGTTATACAAAAGTTGCTAAGTTGAAAGCATGCAGGTAAGATCTCTGAATTGTAACATAGAGAATATGGTATCTGAGAAACTGACTGTGTGATATTCTTCAGAACTAAAAAAAAATAAATTACAGGGTAATCGCTGATTGAAAAAAGAAAAAGCTTTCCTACCCTCCCCTTGTTTGAAGATCTACAGATATATAATATAGTTCTTCTGACTTTAGTGTCTGAGAAACTCAAAATCTGTCTATGCATATGTGTGTGTATGTATATGTAAGTGTATGTGTATGCATAGCCACACTTTGAAATCTGGGGACAAGAGTTTTAATTTCCAGTGGCCGCAAAGGTCCTTTGAAGTCTTTTTTCTTGATTGCCTTTTTTTCACCATCACAATTTTAGAGAATACTAAGCTAGTGCAGTTGAGTTGTGTCACAGTTTATGACAAGGATGGCATCAAGTTACTTTTAATTACTGTACAGTTGAATATTTTTCTTTTTTTTTTTTTTTTGAGATCTTTCCTGGTAGAGGCTGTGCAATAAACCCAGTGGGTACCTCTGATCCTTTTCTGATCTTTAAAATAAACATCTTAGTTTGATTCTCCCATACCCTTTTCTATTGGGGTGAAATCTCCAGTCCTCATTCTTAGTAAAATACCTAGGTCAAAAATTCATTATGCACAGAAAATCAGACTGAATTTTCTTTTTTCCTTCAGTATGTTTTTCTTTTGACTAATTCTACAATGAACACAAATCTCCTAATAACAGATAAGTTTGTCAGTAAGTAGAAAAAATATTTAGCAGTATGACTAGAAATCAGTAAAGTATGTTGATTTCACCTCATCATGTCTGATATTTTCTTGCAGTTAAACAATATTGAATTCCTTCTTGAGTTACAGGATGAAAGTATATGCAATTTTCATTCTCTTCAGAGAGCAAGGATTTTTTGATTCAGTAATAGTGGTGCTGTAAATAGGACTAATGACAGTAATTGTACTTTTATTTTGATTCGCTGATAAAATTTTAAGGAGCCTAACAATAAAGTCTTAGCTCATATACATGGTGTATTTGCTATTGGCAAATTTCCTGTTTCCTAGGAATATCAAGTCCACAGATCGGGAATGTCATTCACAGACTTTAAAGTCGAGGGTAAAATATACTTCCAAGTGCTTCTATATTCTCCATTTTTAATTCACATTTTTATTGCAGAAAAAAACATCAAATAGCTAATTAACAACCTTTTAGACTTTAAAACATTTGTCCTGATCAGGCCTAACTCAAACTACCCACAATTCATTCCAACAACTCACTAACATGGTTATAGGGGTTCTGGATCAAATTCTTCTTGCTTCTCAACAAATTCTCATTTATTTTGAGATTAATTGTGGGAACAGATAGTTAAATATTCATCTTTATGATAAAAAAGTTTAAAACACTTAAGGGCAAAAATTATCAGAAAATTGGTAGTCAGGAATTAGTCAGCTTTGTTCAAGCCTTGATGTATATCTCAAATGATCCTGTACTACCTTATAGTAGACTTAATCAGAAAATTATCATGCTGGTAAGTCCTCATGCTCCAGAACAGGAAAAAATAAACAGTGTCTTGTTTTGTCTTTGTGCTGTTTTTTGAAGGGCTTTCATAGCACTTTCCTGTTCTGCTCTTGACTGAGATCAGTAGTCTTTGCTTCTGCAAAGCGTTAAAAACTATTGCCAACTTGGTCAATGTTAAAAATCATAAAGAAAACAGGCCTTCCTCACCCAGTTCCCTCAGATTAAATAGAATCTTGATTTCAACAGATTTGTAGCTCTTTGCCTACTTCCTCACCAGGCATGTTGAAAAAGCCGCTGCAAATTTCAGCAAGAACTAACTCAAATGGGATCAAATTCATTCTGGTTGGCCTGCCAGAACTTTATGGACTAAGAGACATACTCTTTTGTTGTTTGCCCACAGCTACTTATCAAATATTTGAAAGCACTTACAGAACTTCCATGAAATATTTTCTCTGTGATGAAGTTAAAGCCAAACATTGATCCCCTATTTGATAAAGAAATATGAGTTGTTTTTTTTTTCATGATAGCTTTAATGGATTGATATCAGATAAGTTTTTCAGATACCTCATACTGCTCTCTTTCTTTGTACAGTGCTATGACTGAGTAGTGTTATTACTCAATAATATACTTCAGGTGCTTTTATTAAGCTTTAAAAAAAAATGTTCCTTAAATACATAAAATGATTTTGCAAGTATGTAGTCCTATGTCTCATTCAAGCCTCTGTTTTTTGCAATGTTTTTTTCTTTCCTCTAATCATATATGTCAAAGCATAAAGGAAAAGCCATCTTCTCGTGCTCAGTACTTTACATGATTTTAACAAGGGAGAGTCTGTACATCAACGGGTTACAGTGTAAGACAGTATAAGATTCTACAGAATAATCAGGAGTTTACTTTACAGAAGAGCCCTAAATATGTCATTAGGCACGTACAAGATTTTCAAAAACACCTAAGCAGATTAGGTATCTAACTGCCATTGACTTTAAGATAGTCAGATGTCTTTGGGTGATGTGAAATTGAAAATATGACAAGACAGATAATGTTTGAATTACCAGAGTGGAGTGACACCTCTAATACTATATCAAAAAGCTGATCTGTTTGCCTGGTGGAGTAAAGTTGGTTGGGCAGAAGTGGAGATCTGTTGAAAGATGGAATAATTTAAAAGATAATTAATGAAATCTATGTATGTAAGGTATGAATCAAACTCTTAATGCTATTATAAATACACTATGATACCATGGCAATTGCATAAAGTCAGGATACAGCTCTCCAAGACTGTCTCTTTTATCCAATGTGATTTACGTCATGAAAATATATAAACAATGACAACAGAGAAAATTAAATCAAAAACAGGAAGAAAAGTTTATCACAGGTGTGGAGGACTGTTATGGAACCAGAATTGTCTCGACATTGCCGTTCTACCGCCATCTTCTGGCTTCGACATCCAGCCCTCGATGAAACCACCACAGGATGCCCCTGCAGAGACCAGGACATGAAAGGCGGGGCCATGGACTGCACGCACGCCTGCGCAGACACCAGGGCGCGAAAAGCAGAAGCGCAAACTGCATGTACGCAGACCCGTTCTGCGCATGTGCATGGCCCTATAAAAGGACCGCGTGCGCCTTTTGAGGTCTTTTTCTTCTCTTCCTACTGTGCGTGCTCCTTTGAAGCTGCTCCTGTGGACACAGAGGCTGGACCTTGCTCCTCTCTTTTTCTTCTCCTCCTACCCCGTGCGCCCCTTGGAAGCTGCTCCTGCGGACACAGAGGCTGGACCGACTGGACCTTTGATCGACGGGATAACGCCGGACCCGGAGCAGCGGTAGCTAGTTCCCCTGCGTCGCTCTCTTCTCACCCACCTGAGCACGCTCTTTCTCTCTCTCTTTCTTCCCCCTCCCCCATCTCCCTACCCGGTCCTCACCCCTTCGTTCACTAAAATAAAGTCAAAAGGTTGTACGGCATTTGACCTCGTTTGCGTCTTAATCTCGTCCTTGGGATCGTATCGAAACCTCCCCCGACATTGGATCGGGACCTTTAATTGGCATCACGGACAGGATCCCCTGAGACGAGAGTGCCATACTACCTTGTTGTGGTGTGCTGTGTGATTGTGGGTGAACGAGACGTACGAGCAAGTACGAAGCGAGTGCGGAGTTCCGATCCGCGGTTCTGCTCTCCCGCGAGGGAAGCAGCCGGAGACGAACGAAGCGTTAGGAGGGAGTGAATGTTGGTTCTTCTTTGTGCATAACTTACATATTAGTCTACGGTTTGGCCTCCTGGGAGCGCATAGGGGGAACTTGGATACTGAAGTGTGACCCTCTCAGGACGATATCCCCTTTGTAAGTGATGGCCGCCCGCAAGGCAGTCGATGTTTGTGACCATGTGCTTTCGCTGGATGAAGGGACAAAGAAATTGTATGGCCTCTTGGAGGCGCACCGGTCTCGCCCCAGGGACAAGACTGGGCAAGGGAGCACTGGTTTCAGTTACAGAGTGTAGTGGATAGAATAACTATATTGCAGAAGGAGGCTAAGGTTAAGAGGGGCAAAGGAAAGGCTATAATTTGTGCGGTGTTGGGAGCGAGTTTGGCCGCCGCGGTGGAGGAGAAAAAGCAGAGGTCCTGTTGGACAGATACGTTGGTAAACTCCCTGCAGACGGTAATAAAAACCCTGCAGGAACAATTGGAGGAGGAGAGGCGCCAAAATGCGATACTAAAAAATTAGTTGAGAAATCAACTTTTGATGGAAGCGGATACACTGCCGGGGGCAGAAACAGCGCTCGCGGAGAAGGGGATATGGCAGATTTACCCCCAGGGGGATTTGCAAAGAGCCAAAGAGGCCGTGGAGAGCCTACCCAACATGTACCCGCTGGTCAAAACGAGGTATGTGTATGAGGATGAGGGTGACAGTCATCCCCAAGTTATTACTAAAGAGGTCCCGTTTACAGCAACTGAATTGGCAAAGCTGAGAAAGGACTTCGCGAGGAATGCAAAGGAATCGGAGACTGAATACGTGTGGAGAGTGTCTTTGTCGGGGGGGGATGGAATCTTGCTGTCAGAAAAGGAGGCGGAAGGGTATTGGGGTCCGGGTGTGTTTTTAACTACGGGTGATCTCCGAGCCCCATGGTCTTTGACCCAGAGAGCCGCGTACTGGGCAGGGGGGTTGAGCCCCCTGGAAAGGGGAGACCCCTTAGCTATAACGGGCACGGTGGATCAATTAGTAGAGAGTGCGCAAAAGGCGGCGTGCCTTCAGATGATGTATGACCGGGAGCTCAAGCTCCACCTGGGCTCGCCAATGTTAATGCCTGTAGACCCGGAGAGAATGACTCCCCTGATACGGGGACTGCCCGACTCCCTGAAACCCCTTGGGATCCAATTGCAAGGGCGGATTTATAACATGCGCGGGGGGAGAAAGGAATGCAGCTGCTCGGGAGGGGATAACGACCCCTGACTACCGGCGGCTAGGGAAGAAAGTATGGACACGGGGGGAGGTGGCTCAGGAGTTAATTGATTTTGGGAGAAAATACGGCCCTGTTGGTCGACCACCCCAGAGAACCGAGACCAGGGCTGTGTGGGCGGCAGAACGAGTTAGTGGGCGGCAGTCACCCCTCGGGAGCGGCCGGGACCCGACCGGGAAAGGGAAGCTCCTGAGCCGACAGGGACTGTGGCAGTTGGGGCTCCAGAAGGGCGTTCCCTGAGATTTAATGGACGGGCTCCCAACCAAGAAGTTGGAGCAGCTCGTGCGGAGATAGTCAAGAGCAAGGGGCCACTTCGAGGCCAACTCCTAGCACCCCACCCCTGATAAACTTTGGGGAGAAACCAGCCGGGGGTAGAAAAGACAGCGGAGAACTAAAACCTCCGCCCCTTGAAGGTGAGGGGGAGGGCGGAGGGTGGATGTTGATGTTCATAAGACAACTCAACTGCAATGCAAAGGGAGACTTGCCGCTCACAGTAGCAGTAGGACCAAAGAAAAGACCGGTAACCTTTTCAATCGACACGGGGGCACAAATTACTGCACTGAGTCGAACAGAAGCGGAATGATGTGGGATCTCGGTACCCTCTAGAAACATAATTGTTTCAAATGCTCTGGGAAAAACACAATCGGTACCTATGACCCCAGTGTCCCTATGGTTACCAGGGGAGGACGGCCCTGTTAATACTATGGTGGCCATAGGGTCTTTCCAAATGAATCTCTTGGGCATAGACGTTTTAAAGGGCAGACAGTGGCACGACGCCCAGGGAAACTCGTGGTCTTTCGGCGTCCCCCAGATCAGGCGGTTGGCCGAAGCCCCCGGCGCGGGGCTGCGCCTGTTGCAAACGGCGCCTGCCCTCCCCACTTCCAAACCGACAAACGTGAAACCCTACCCGCTACCGATAGGAGCCAGGGACGGAATTGTGCCAGTGCTGGAGGACTTAGAGGGGCAGGGGATTATAGTTCCCACTCACTCCCCCTTTAACTCCCCGGTATGGCCTGTCCGAAAACCAAATGGCAAGTGGAGGTTAACAGTAGATTATCTGAGGCTCAGTGCCAACACCGGCCCATTAACAGCTGCTGTGCCGAACATTGCTGAGCTCATAGATGCCATTCAAGAGCAATCACACCCTATTATGGCGACTATTGACGTTAAAGACTTGTTCTTTATGGTCCCCCTGCAGCCGCAGGACTCGGACCACTTTGCCTTTACCTGGGGGCGGCCACAGTACACCTTTACAGGGCTCCCTCAGGGATACAAGCACTCCCCCACCTTAGCCCACCACGCTCTAGCACAGGAGCTGGAAGCAATTCCCGTAAGGGCAGGGGTGAAGATTTACCAATGCATAGCAAAATTCACGCTAAATGGACTGTTCCTTCCTTCTGACCCGAGAAGCAAGTTTGCTTCTACTTCTGTTTTTCAGGAGGGAGCAGCCGATCCGGACACACACCACCCAAAGATCAGGATGCGCATGTTATTCGTGGTTATACTAGTTTGGGAATGTACCTATAAAAGCGGCGGAGGACTAATTCCTTCACCCTCCCCCTACCCGTTTGATCCCTTTAAGGACAATGAATCGGTATTATTATCCAAAGCTGTAAACCGAGCTTTTAATTTAAGTCATTGCTGGGTTTGCAGGGGACCTCTGGGGCTGTCAAGTTGGCCGTGGATGTCCACACCCCTCACCCCAGCCCAAATTGTGAGTAATTATAGTGAGACCACGAATGACACTTGGGGTGATAGTGGAACATGGCCAGTTCAATTCCCTGCTGTGGGGCAATATTGTTTAAATCGTACTCAAAAGGGAGGGGTCTATGTGGGAGAAAGCAAGTGCCTATGGACACTTAACAACAAGTTGGCAAATGCAAATAGGGGTATCTCCATACGGGTGTGGCTTGATAATGCTGGACACAGTCGAGGGTTCAAAGGGTACTGGGTAAATAAAAACAAAATGTTAATTCTCCAACAATCTAGGGACCATGTCTACAAGGAAACCTGCAAATGGAAAAACAACTCCAGGGCCTGGTATTGCGCCGGCCGGATGAATAACAACCCAACCGTCTCTTTTAGCCCCATGGACAATGATAAAACAATGTATTTCCAGTTCCCCGAGGATGCAGCAGGACCATTTGCCAGTGGGGCCACAGCTAAAAGAGGCCATTATTGGGTTTGTGGACATACTGCCTACAAACAACTGCCAGCGCATTGGTCAGGGGTCTGTTATGTGAGAATTATCCAGCCTTTGTTCTTCCTTCTTCCACAAATGGGTGGCTCTCAGTTGGGGATAAGATTGTACGATAATCTGGAAGACAGAAAGATTGCCTGCTGCAAGCGAGCTGTTGAGGTGAACACAGGCAGAACACAAAAATGGGGGGAAAATGAGTGGCCTCCTGAAAGAATAATCCAACATTACGGGCCTGCCACCTGGAACCCCAATGAACCGATATCAGGGGCAAGGGAACCAATCTATAATTTGAGAACGGTATAATCCAATTACAAGCGGATTTATAAATTGTTACCAATAAAACCGCCAACGCTATAGATCTTTTAACCCAACAGTCTCACAAATGCGCACGGCAATCCTTCAACACCGCATGGTTTTAGATTATTTACTGGCTGAAGAAGGAGGGGTATGTGGGAAATTAAATGTCTCAAACTGTTTTTTAGAAATAGATGAGGTAGGTGAGGTAGTCCTCCAATTAACCAAAGACATTAGAAGAATAGCCCACGTCCCTGTCCAGACCTTCAACGGTTAGAATGGTAATCTATGGTCCTGGCTGCCGGGGGCATCCCGGGTGAAACAGTTGCGTATTTATGTGCGTTTGCCACTTTAATGTTTTTACCCCGTATAATACCCTGCTTTGTTAAGCTAATACGACATGTGGTATCTAATATGCAGTTCGTACCTACCACCTCACCCGATGGCATAAAACGAATCCGTGCCGTTCGCCGGGTAGAACCCACCATGATAACCATTGTTTAGACCTCTTAAAAAAAAAAAAAAAAAAATTGCATATTCCTACCCATGTCATACTCACTGGTTGTTCTGTACTTGTTATAATGGTGAACTACCTCGCCCAATGGATTTCTCAGGGTGCTATAAAGTCGAACATTGTTAAACTTAGAAAGATTAAGGAAAAAGAGTGTTTACATTGGACAATGTTCCCGTTTGTTTGTTTGCAATTGAGCACTCTCTTACCATGTCCCATGTCACCTTTCTCGTCCACACCTCCCCTTTTTCTCTGCTTCTGTCTCCACCTCTGCTCTGTCCTCTCTCTCTCTCTCTTCCCCTTCCCACTTCTCCTACCACTGTGAAGACTGCAATGTTGAGCCACGGGGTGGTGTCGAGGACTCTCATGGAACCAGAATTGTCTTGACATTGCCATTCTACCGCCATCTTCTGGGTCCGACATCCAGACCCCGACGAAACCACCACAGGATGCCCGTGCAGAGACCAGGACATGAAAGGCGGGACCATGAACTGCACGTACGCCTGCGCAGACACCAGGGTGCGAAAAGCAGAAGCGCAAACTGCATGTACACAGACCCGTTCTGCGCATGTGCATGGCCCTATAAAAGGACCGCCTGCGCCTTTTGAGGTCCTCTTTTTCTCTTCTCGTCCTTCACCGTGCACCTCCTTGGAAGCTGCTCCTGCGGACACAGAGGCTGGACCGACTGGACCTTTGATCGACGGGATAACGCCGGACCCGGAGCAGCGGTAGCTAGTTCCCCTACATGGCTCTTCTCACCCGCCTGAGCACGCTCTTTCTCTCTTTTTTCTTTCGCGCGCTCTTTTGCTCGTTTTTTTTTCTCTCTCTTTCTCCCCGCCCCCAACCCCCCCCCCCCCCCCCCCATCTCCCTACCTGGTCCTCACCACTTCGTTCACCAGAATAAAGTCAAAAAGTTGCATGGCATTTGACCTCATTTGCTTCTTAATCTCGTCCTTGGTATCGTATCGAAACCTCTCCCGACATTGGATCAGGACAACAGGTATCACAAGACGACAATTTCATCTTACTGTAGAGGAGCTAGCTCAAAACTAGGGACGTAATGCTACCACAAAAGAGAGGGCTTGGTAAATTCCTGTGTGCACTATTTTGTGGGCTACCAATTTGACATGCTGTAGAAATCACACAAGTACCATCTGAATGAAACAGGTCTATCAGACAGAAATTTTGCTGTTAGCTCCCAAATAGTGTCCAGATCAGACCATGCTCGAAGATTTTTCCTTTACTTAAAGCTTTTTTCAATGCCAATTGAAACAAAGATTTCCTGTCTTTAAGATCTGATTTCCACCAATTTCAATGAGCATCGGGTTAGACACTGGAAATTTTCCCACTGTGAAATTTTATTTGACTGTAAGACTAGCCACTGCATTTGGTATAATCAGTAGGATCTTAAAATTGCCACACCATTTTTAGAAACAAATTAAAAAGTGAGCCAAATATTCAGGATTAAATATTTAAAGTGATCACTGAGATGACTACCTGACATCCCACAGAGACTACCACCTCTTTCTTCTCTTTACCCGTGGTAGCAATTTCATATGTCTCCTCCTGTGCAAGTTTTTCTCCCAGTGTCGAGGTCCATACTCATATGATGTTCATACTAATAATAGATTTCTCTGTGTTTTCTAACTGAAGAAAGTCTCTCTCTATATATATATAGGTATAAATATCTGGTTGAATACGGCTTCAAATTTTTCCCTATTACAATAGTATTTTTAAAAACAGGCAAACAAAACTCAAAAAGGGGCAAAGCCTTCATGGTGAAACACTCAACCCATGAGATATATGAAACAACTTCATGTCCAGTGTACTAACTCCCTGGTCTACAAATTATATCGCCTTTCTGTCAGATACATCTGTTCTTCTTGCAAAATTAATTAAATAAAACCTTAGAGCACAGAAACAAATGAGAAATGGGATAAATGCAGAGTTTTTCTAACAGAAATTGCTCCATTTGGCTTGAAACCACAGGCTCTTTTCACTATAGTAGGTCTCATTTGTAAGAAAGCTCCAAGAGAGTAGCCTTCAAATAAGACATGGAAACCAGAGGTTCATCCCCAGTTCTCCTGTAAATGTGTTCACATCCACATTGCTAACAGGCTGCATCACTGATGAATTTGCGCTAATGCCCTGGCTACTGATGTTCTGTGAATACCTGGAGTTACATGAGTGGCTGGAGATACTCATGCTCCTCTTACTTGAAGCTCTTTTGTGGCATAGGGTTTGCTGGAGCACAAGCAGAATCTAGATGTGCTGTATTTCACGAAAGTGTCCTGCCTTCAGACTGAAGAATAATTTAATTTTTTTTTTTTGCGAATAAGTGTGTATTTTTGCACATCCATAAGCTTTTGCTTACAGTTTGTCATTTAGAAAACAGCATCCCTGTTTTATGTTGTTACTATTTCCTCTAAATAATATTTGTCTGCAATGTTTGAACATACTCTAAAGGTTTGGACACAGAACCCAAAAGTGAAGAAATGTTTCATAGACCTACCTGGAAAAAAAGCTGTGATAGCTCCAGCTTTTCTTTCACATGACTTCCCCCACCCACCTCCCTCTAGAAACACTAGGAATTTGGTCATTCATCTGAGATTTCGTTAAATCTTACTGAGCTACAAAAATCTGTAAATCCTATACAAATGGCCATGGCACCTGCACAGGTCATCTGTACAGCTCAAGTGGATTAAGAGTGATGTATCTCAGGCTGTGGGCTTTTGAAGCAGCAGCTGTGAATTTAGTGTATTTGAGCAAAATAATGAAAATACAGTTCTTGCAACACTGCAGTGATGCAGGTAATTTCCTTTGTGGAAAAAAGACAAAGTAGCCCGAAGTATAGTACAGGGAAGCAGGTGGATTTCATCTTGGCAAGTCTAAAGGTGTTCTTCCTATGATTTATATAATCTTTCTTGCCTGTTTTTTTCTGTACTGAGACCTCCTCTCCACATTTTCAGTAGTAAAAGTACTCATTTGAGGGAAAGGGATTCCCCAAATTTTCTTATTCTGTCACTTTCTCTACCAGCCAAACAGTATAACAAATTCTTAAACACTACGAGATCTCCAGTTTGGGGCATTTAATAGATTTCTTGTATCACCTTCTTCCTCTCTCCCATACCATAGCCAGGCATGGCATCAAGACTTTTTAATAGTTTCTTTCCTTATTTTATTTGAAACATTTTTGAAAAGTGATCCTGATCTAGCCATAAAATTATGTGTTGGTGGATACCTGATCACATTTCTTTGTAATTTTTTTGTTTTATCTTCTGGCTAATTACCTATCTGGAGCAGGCAGTTAGGTGACCAAACAAATGTGCTTTCATACTTAATGGTACCCCAGCTGAGAGAAATACAGATAATAGCTGTTTAAGAGTTTAGAGATCAGATACTGTTTTCCAAGCAGAGATTCTGCCAGCAAAGACAGGAATGAGAAAAATCTATAGGTTTTTCTTTACAGTTAATTAAGCATGTACAAGTTTTTGTTTTGGTTTGGTTTATTTTCTTGTTTTTGTCTCAGGAAAATCAATACAGTTGCATGATGAAAAGTTGCTCACTGGTACATTTTACTTTTGCTCCTCCCTTCCACTCTTCTGTATGAAATATGGCCACATTTTTCATTATCCATTTCAGGTCCTTCAGGCTTCAAAATATCTCTCTGATGCAGCAATTAATAGTCAATTTAAATATAAATATCAGGCTATCTCCAGTTCTGGCTAGAATCATTGATTTAATTTCCTAATGACAGAAGAATTAAGTAATAGGCCCTAAGTAGGAATGCAGGCAACCATGTGAAACCATGTGCCAAATTGATATTTCAGCAACTCTGATAACTTATTAGGATGACGGCCATGGGATGTCACAGAGCTGAATGATAAATTTTCAGTCTGCTCCTTTCCTACTTCTTCTTTAAAATTATTTTTCTATTGCAAAATTAATTGGCATTTGTGTTGACAGTCGGTGTCATCTTTAGTAATGTTTAAATTAGGAAACTCACAATGTTACTAAATGTTGTGAAAAAGTAAAGCAAATCATTTTGCACAATAAACAGGCAGATAAAGGGGGCTGGAATCCATTTCACATAGGGCCAACCCAAGTCTGACATCATATAAGCTCATTCATGGCAGGATACATTTAAGTACTGCACAGGCCTATAAATAGTGAGAATTTTACAAAAGAGGAGTAAATTGGAAAAGTAGGTTTAGAATTGCAGGCCTAAAAGCACAAAATGCCAATAGGAGCAGAACAAATACATTTGAAGACTGAAATAAACTTTTGGTTGCCATGAGGATTTTGGGGAGGAAGGGTAGAAACACATAGTAGTCATGAATCTCCTGTGATATATTCATGGTCATATATATTTTCAAGTGATTAAAAAGGGTCAGTGAGATTTTAATAAGAAAACTGATGTCAGGGGTGCATATAAGTTAGATTTTATGTTTTCAAATGAATAGAGAAATTCTTGAAACAAATTAATGGCTGTGCAATTAAATAAATTATCTCCTGTTACACTCAGTAGCAGTTTTATCCCTGATTTTAGAAGGACCAAAAAATCATATCTTACTTACCTCCTGAAAAATATCACTGAGCCAATACAGCCTTAACAGAAATTGATGTTTTTCTCCCATCCTTGTAGTGTGCTAAGTATTGACAGAACTGTAGAGATTTCAGCTAGTAACATCCAACTTGCATATACTTCACCATACTCCCTTACTCTAGATTTTGTTCCAGAAGACTACTACAGAGGGCTTTCTTTTCCATTTGTTTTTGCTTGACCAAAAGGGATAGGCTTGTCAGATTGTCTTGAATATCAAACAAGCTGGGAATGCTCCCTGGTAGCAATGGTGCAGCTCTATTCCAACGTTAGGTTCTTAAAACAGGTTATGTATTAGTTGTTTGTAGTGCTTATAACATGCAGGAAAAAGCTGTACTTAAAAAATAGACAGTGTAACTCCTGAACGACACTAAGAATCAGGATCAGCACTCTGAAAAGGATTTGTTAAGCAGTATATGAAGGCAATATACCTTGCAGAACTATGCTGCTGTTGTTCTTCTGTGTACTATGATTTCTAGTGATTTTCCTCTGTGCCTAAGGAACCTGTTTCTGGACAAACAAATGCCTTTGAAAGTTAACGCAGATGAAATGTTTTGAAAATTACACTTTCAGGTACAGAAACAGGGTGGATACTCCATAAATGAGATGTGTACCTTCCCTGAAGCATTTCTGTCCCGGAACTCATTTGCAGGTTTGCAACAAGCCTTGAATAACAGGAGCACACATTGTTTCTGCTGCAAGAAGAAATGGGGACTGGATTGTGAGGATGTACATCTCAGTAATGTATAATTGCTGAATGTATATTCCAAGCCCCGCCCCGCCCCCAACCCCACAAAACTAAACAGATGAACTAAAGAAATATGAGTTTCTCTAACACTTTATGTCTAGGCGGTTGTGACATTTTAATAGGTGAGGGAAAAAATAACTTTGTAAAATAGTGATTAGAGTACTTTTAATACTAAAAGTAATAAAATATACCAGTTATTAAGTTTATACTTTCAGGCACTTTTTCAAAGATTAAAAAATACAACTGGAGCTGGTGATCCCTGTGTGAGTTAAAAAGACACTTGTATTAGTAAAAGAGATACCTAATACATCCAAAATAGCTGAAGCCCTTTGAGACATTAATTCTTTCTTCAGATACTGTAATGGCTGTATAAGACTTTTCTCTGAGTAGTAGAAAACTTTAAAATTTTC
This sequence comes from Platalea leucorodia, assembly GCF_965183815.1. Taxonomy (NCBI): domain Eukaryota; kingdom Metazoa; phylum Chordata; class Aves; order Pelecaniformes; family Threskiornithidae; genus Platalea; species Platalea leucorodia. The sequence continues at coordinate 108,473,225 of NC_138826.1, forward strand.
AAAGAAATAAACCCTATCCTTTATTATGAGTGAGGTAATTCTAAATAAACAGAATAATTCAAAATGTGAACAAAGAAATGGAGACTTAACCTTACTAAAAGGTCAAATTCTGCCTTCAGATACATGAACTTTGAAGGAATACTCATGGGCAGAGTTTAGGCCTTGATGTACATAGTACAAATTTAGCAAATATATATTGAACCAATGGCTCTGTAAAGAGATTTCAAAGTCATGTGTGTTAACTATGCTGCATGGGGAATAGGCCTTTGTGAAAGAACTCAAGAGGAATGAAAGTAATTCGTTGTTGGAGGTAATGATAGTCCTGAGGATTTCTGACAGTTTAAGGTGACATGACTGAAATAATTTATTAACATATGACTTACAGTTAGATTGATGAAAATAATTTGAGTGTGGAATTATATGGACAGTTGCTGGTGCTCTGATATTAAGGTTATTCAATTTTCCTTTACAACCTACCATTTTCAGTTGCATATCATATTGCCAGACTTCAAAAGTGTGTATTGAATAAATTGATACTTGGCTTAAAACTGATTTATTATTAGTATTAGTATTAGTATTAGTATTATTATTAGTATTAGTATTATAGTTCAGCAAAACTGTAAGGGATTTTAATTTTGTTATGTTTGCGGGAGCAAGCTTAGCAACAGATGCTGTAGGTAGTTTTACCTGTTCTTTTGTTTGTTTTTCCATTACTCTTTAGAAAAAGTCTCTTGTTAAAAGTGTATATTTGGCAGGAAAAGTTCTGTGGTCCAAATGGTGCCTTACTAGAAATCCTTTACCACTCAGCTTTATTTAAATAACTGGAAATTTCTATTTGGGGAAAAAAAAAGAACACCATCATCCCCCCCAAAAAAAAACAAAACCAAAAAATCCAAAGAAACAAACAAACAAAAAAGGCAACCCAAGACCTCTCAAAACCAGAAACCCAACCAAAAAAACACACGGGGAGGGGACAGTTACTCTTGTGTATTGAGTATGATGTGTGTTTAAAGCACTCCAACACTGAGATGAGTGTTCAGTTTCCTCATCCACCTGGGAGGAAATAAGACCCACATTCTGGGAAAATGCTTTTGGTAAGAAGCTTTGAACAGTTTTTGTGTAGGGAACTAGGGAGGAAGAAGAAATTAATATCTCCATTTGAAACTCTTCCATGGTGTAGTGAAAATGAACATGATTTTCTAGTCTACCGTGTAGGGCAATCAATAAATGGAGGTTTGTAGGTCCCAATCCCCAGTTCAAAGCCTGGTTATGTAGTTTAGTGAATGATCTTTTTCGTATAAAATACATAGCCAGTCACTGAAGCCTAGACATATTTGTTGGTTCTTGTCAGAGCACCAGCAGCTGGTAATCAATCCGCTCTGATACTGAGAAAAAGAGAATGTGGGTTTCATTCAACATAAAAGTAAATCCTATGACAGTCAGAAAGCCATTGAATATAAAGGAATTAGGGAAGGGAACTCTCTCTCCATACAAAACCTACAAGGAAGTGGTAGTTGTCATTATGGGGCTCTAGGGGCGATGAGGGAGAAAGAAATAAAAGGAGAGGTTTTGGATTCTGATTGTCCCAGGAGGCGACCAGAGGCAAGCGGGCAGGTAAGCAAAGTTTCAGGATTTCAGCCTTGGGTACTTAGATGAATTAGTTTGAGGGATTTAAATACTTACTTTCCTCATAAGTCCCACTTTAACTTCCTAAAAAATGGTTCCATATAAACAGTTAGAAATTTAAGTCTTATTGATTTCAATGGGAATGAAGTTTCCAGACTCCTGCTTGCACTGGGGTGACCATCAGCTTCTGGTTTATATTCCCTTGTGGAGAAGCCCCACTTTTGCTCCTCCCTGACAAGCACATTGTGGACCTTAGTGAAGTTATTAAGTCATTATTCTCTGAAATGGAAATCAGAATGGAAGTGTAATTATAATGTCATGATACTCTTTTTCACACACTTATCTGTCATCTGAAACTGTATTCACTTGTTCATCATCATCCATTCACAGCAAATGAAGTTAGGCAAGTTAGGTGCTCCACTTTTGGTCTCCGGTGTCTTAGATTTTATTTAATATAGAGGTGTTACTCAAAGGCTCTGGGTGTACTTTAGGATGCTCATTACCTTGCAATGGTTAGCATTAGCAGAGATTCATTTGTCTGCAGAGCTGAAAACCTTTATTGACAGATAGTAATGACATTAAGACCTTCTTTTTAAAAAATGCATGCAGTCAATGTGTTTTAGCAATGTAGTATATCAATCAAAGCTGTGCACAAATTCAGGTTCAGCTGAAATAACACCACCTTTAGAGCACAAATTCTTCTTTAAAGTATAAAGAAACCAAAGGAAAGTTCTTTGTAGAGATCCATGCATTGATTTAAGGAGAACCTTTAAGTTGTGATGGTGTTTTACCTGCTATGTATTCTTACCAAGATGAAGAAATACAAAGAATTTTTATTTTCTTATATTGCATTTTTTTCATTTTAAGTCCCCACCAGAGACCAAGGTAGATATTTCTAGTATTGTATGGTATAATTTTGACATGGGACAATAGTGTGGTAAGAATTGTATAATATGTGATGGGCATAACTAGGTATCAGATAAGATCTTACGCTGTTAGCAGAATCCTATTACCTTACAATACTATAGACTTATATCCTGGTACTAGTATATTATTTCTTACCATGGATTCTTTCTTTGACAGAAATATAGCCTGTACTTCAGCTTGCCTTCTGCTATCATAAGCATTCATATGATCACACATTTAATCAAGTAGAAAAACAGAATTCATTCTAGAAAGTCATTTTGAAAGTTAGTCTGTTGAGATTTTTACTGGTTTAATTTTAATTTGACTCCGTTACCCCTTTGGTTTACCATGCAGACACCCGAATGCACGAACACCATCTTTTAGTTAGTAGCATTAGAGGCCTCCAATACATCTGATTTCATTCAGCCTGCTGGAAATTATGTACTAGGTCTCCTGGCACAACCTTTTGTCATGCATAATGGCACGATTAAAAGAACTGTAAGACAGCTGTGTAAGTAGACTTCTCCGTAATATTTAAAAAAAAAAAAATATGGAAATGTGGATACCTGATGACAACTGATTCAACTGTTAGTGGTTTTCTGGGGAGTTATTGTGTAACACTTTCCTGTAAAGGTACAATATACATGTCCTAAAAGGTACATTTCTGAAGGATTAAGTTATTCTTCAACATGTTCATAAAACAGCATAATAATATGTATAAATTAATCATCCTTCAGTAATCAATAATAATGAATTTATTTTACGTTGTTCATGACATCCTTTCATATCTAAGAATCTGGAGCACAGGATAAATTCTAGGAATAGATAGTTACACTTTTATCTGTCTTTTATTATTTATCTACAGAAAACAGCCATAAATAATACTAGGACTTTTTTAAAGTATTTGTGTTAAAATTGTTGAGAAGGTTTAATAATATTTTCCTGTTCTACAATATAATAACTTTTCAATATTTTTATCTTATTTTAAGTTCTGGAGCAAGTGGATTAATTACAACCCAACCACTCAGGCAATATCTCTTCCACAGTCCTTGTAACACACACTAACATATTGCATTCATCTTAACTACTAGACACAAGGCAGAGCTTATGTTCGCATTTGCTATTGCACATTATTTTGCCTGAAACATGATGTCACATTTAAAAAGTATCAGGTACTAACTTGCTCATGACTCCACTGACATGCATGCAGCAGGAATAGCTCCCCCTTCTTATTTCATTATATCACTGTGAGAAGTGTCTTAGGAGAAAAATGTCTATTGTGCTTATGCCAGAGACCTCATTTTTTTAAAAAAAATAAACATAAAATTGTATGAAAAATGTTTTAAAATATATTTTTATTTGTTCATCCTGAAAGTATTTAATTTTTGAAACTTTTGAGATGTGTTCTGACAGAAAAATGGTACTATTTCCTTTTAAATAGCTCAGTCAATTCACAAGAAAAATAAAATGTCATGAACTGCTAGTCATTTTAGTTTACACAATCAATATTTTTCAAGCAGCTTCCCAGTTCCATGTCATAATAATGTATTTCATTGTATTGTAACACCTGAAAGTCCCATCTCTGTATCATTTCTGAAAAGACAAAAACTTCTCCAGCTAATACTGCAGTCACCATACTGTTGAATTATGAATTTTGCTTTCAAACACACAAACTGCTAACTTTGGTTATGTGAGTAATATTAACCAAAAACTACATAAAGATTCAAGTTTCACTCAGGTTCACTAATAAAATAACAAATAGTAGGAAGGAATAAAGGAGGGAGACTAATGGGAGAACCCTAGGTTGGGAATGGACACTGCTGAGACATTTCAAATCACTTACTGGCAATTTATAAAATAGCACACATTTGAGAATGTATGGAAAGCCCTTGTCAGATTTTTCAATTATCAGTGTAATTGCAGTGTAAGTGTGGGGAATAACATTAGGCATAAAAACTTCTTAATCAGCAATGCAGTCTAGAAAGAGAGCAATTACAGCTTCACATTTTGGTTCAAAAATGTGGATGCCACTGCTTAGTGACATGGAGCTATTCTTGAAATATCTATAAGAAGCTATGAAATAAGTTCCCAAAAATAATCTGAAAAAATATTTCATGATTTTTTTAAAGATGCAAACAAGCAAGCAAAATTAAGTGATTCCTCAGTTACAGTATATTTTGTAGGTCACTGTGCAGGGATTCCACTGAAATACATTTGTTTCTTACACTGATGGGGGTCTTTCGATAAATTAAAACCATAGCCCATAATTGGAATTATGGTGTATGGCACTTTCTTTAGTGCCGCTTCTGTTTTTTATGTAATGTCTATCTAAGGTAAATTATATAAATAAGGGATCGAGTTCTGAGTCTTATACATCCCATGAAAGTTTTCTCGCTATTGGCCAGAAAAAAAAGATGCTGATTCTAATACTTTTTCTCTGTCTTGGTTCAAGGAACTTGCTTTCTTTCAGCAGAGCAGCATAACTTTTAAAAAAGAGTGGTTTTTAATCCCTTCTTGCTTTCCTCATATCCATCTCTGTCTACAACTTGATGATTACATCACACTTCTGGGAAGCAGCAGACATGGGTTCAAATCCTGGCAGACTGAAGTGAGAATGAAATCAAGTGTTCCACCTCCTGGAAAAGTGCACTAGCCACTATGCTATTATGAAAATAAGCTGTGGTAGTAGCAGCATTTGAAAAGAAAGCAGCAGCTACTACAGCATTGTGTGAAGTGCCTTATCTTGTTACTATGTGTTAGTCATTCTCTGAAAAATACTATGAGGTCAAGCCTCTGAAGGGACTTGCACACAAAAGTGCTAGTTTCTGAATTCCAGTCAGGCACAGACATTTATATGACAACACATATCTCAGCAATCTCAAGTTTGAGGGACCTATGGCCGTATTCAGGACAAAAAGTTTTGGATACTTAAGGAGTCCTTAAAATTAAGATTAAAAAAATAGATAAAAATGATTTTTTATGAAAATTAGATGTCACTAACCTTAGGTGGATGTTTGAGGTTTCAAGATCACAGCTTTTGACATAGAATACTGTAGTATACTACTACACTGTACTATCTAGCTAATTCAGGGTCTATATACATAGGAGGAGGGGAAAGGGGGCAGGTGGGGTTAAATCTGTGCTGCTGTTTTATTCTGGAAGCAGATACAAATTGCTTGCAGAAGTATTTTCTGAAGTTAGCTAAACTCTCAGATTTCATGACCCAGCTTGCAACTTTCTGGAATAAACCATTTCTGTGTATTTTATTAGTTTGATTAAAGTGGCTAATCAAGCAAATATTCACCTAAACAAGCATATTAGTACAACTAATTAAACTAATTATAGACAGAACAATTTTAATTGAGGTCACAGTAAAGATTGAGCCAATAAATTACTATTTTCAAACATCTAAATCTTCAAATAGAACAGGTAATCACTAAATTATATGTTTGACGTGAGATGGTTATTTTGTACTAAGCTTGCTTTAGGAAATAGAATTCAGAGTCTTTAAAACTGAGGAACAAGCAATTCCAGTCACTGCAGTTACAATTTCCTACTAGAGAAAAAGCAAAGAAATGTGCAAGATGTATGTGTTCTTCATTTAAATGTCTGTTCTGAGCTAAGCCACTTGATAGAAATTTTAGATTCTTAATCAAAGGAATTGTCTACTCTTTCTAGCCATGTTAGTTAGTCATTAAAAAATATTATTTCCTTCTAAAAAAATTCATTTTAAGTAATACCATTTTTAACTCCTGTTTCTATTGATTTATTTATTGGCAGATGTATTTATTTTAGAAAACTACAAATGGTGTTTTTCTCCTAAATACCTGCATTTGTGTGTAGCTACGCAAAAAACGAAACCTGATTAATACAAGGTTTAAGATTCTTCTGCTTTGTTTCTATAAAGAACTTGAACTCAGCTTGCTGATGTTGAAAATCTGGGGATGGAAGTGTGATTGGAACTCCTAGAAAAGGTTTTTGGTAACAGCCAGATTATTGATACCAACAAGTCTTTTAGCTGTTTCTCCTCTGGATGTTATGCCAAAAGAAGGAAGAGGCACACAGCCATTGTCACAGGGAGCGTGGGTGAGGTTGTTACCAGAGGAGAATCACACCATGCAGCAATGTGACATCTCAAGTTTATTGACTTGGCAGGACAGGGAATAGCAGTAGCAGGGGAATAGCCATTCCTGTTCCCTAATGCACAAGCACACATGCAAATCAAAACTCCAGCTCCTCTGGGGCAGTTTGGCCCAGCACAACTCAGCTTAGGGGAGCAGGACACTCTGCCCCTCCAAGGTGTCATGTCTGTGGCCGACAGTTCAGCCCCTGTACATAGTAGTTCTTCCTCAGGCTCTGGCTCCCACAGATATTCCTGAATTTTTCCTCCCTCTTTTGAACTATTTATTAGCTCTTTTTAAGTATCTACTAATTTCTGTAGTAGTTTGTCACCATAAGCTACCGATGGCTTTGTAATTCTGCACCCCCTGGCCAATTTGCAGTTGCCACAGTGTTTTTATCACCCTGTGGCTTCCACCAAAAATTTCACAAAAAAGAAAATGTTACCTTTGTTATTCAGCTCCTTTGAGATTAATCTGGTTGGTTTGAGCTCGGCAGCTGCAGTCTTTCATCTGGGTAGCAGCCCCAGGTAGGCAACACCCAGGGGCACTGCTGTCCAGAGAGATCCCTTCTTCTGTTATTCCAATGAGAACTCCAGGTTTAAACTTTCAAGGTTTAGAGACACCAGGCTGCAGCCTGTCTGTCTGTTGAGAGAGAGTTTTATTTAACAGAATGTACATGTGATGTGGGGAAACAGTATCATATATAGCAAAATGACGACTCCTTTTACCAGTAGTCCCTTAAGCCAGATGGCAGGCAATCCCTGAATGAAGAGGAGTTGCGTAATCCTTCTCATGCAGGCTTCTTCTTGCTATGTGTCAGGACAATCAAAAATCATAGCTTATCCTCTGTACTTCACAGGAAAACTAATTATTCAACACTTGATAGCACCTGCTCTGACAGAAAAAAACAATACGTATTCCATTTCTCTGTTTTACGTATGTATTATTTTTTCTGCAATTATTTTCAAATTCAGACTCAGTAAATGCAGAAGACATTTATGCCAGTAAAGTAAAGGTTTGGACCTACATTTTTTATGCTTGATCAGAGTTGGAAATCTGTTTTAAAGAAATTCAAGAAATCCTGTTAAAATGCTGAAATAAAATTATTCTGAAGTATTTAAATTTAGACATCACAAAAAGTACTGTTTCTATTTCTTACCATTGTATTAGAAAATCCTTTTAAGAATCTTCTGTTTATTAAGAAATTATTAAATATTTGCAAAATCAATTAATTAAAATATTTCTATCAATTTAAATTAATTACTATTAATATTTTGATGGTTTCTTATGTTAGAACTGATTAAACCATCAAAGGACCTTAGCATATTGGTGTACTAAGCATTTTACTAGTCAAATAACAATGAAACAAAAGGCCTACATTTAAATTTACTACCTCTCAACTAATGGATAGGCTTCCTTAACCATTTAAAGAACCAAACAGTTTTCCTTAGGGAAGTACAAACATTATTTTTTCATGACAAGTACCTCCTGGAAATTATTTTACAGAATAGATGTTTTGGATGTCAAAGAATGAAGAATTTCAAGTGTTTATAAAAGAAATCAGTTCTAAGTTTCATTGTAAAAAATAAGGCAGATTTTTTTTTCCTTACTTCTGTGACTCCATTGCAGACAGAGGCATCTATCCTCATTTTGAGATGAAAATTTACAGTTGCTACTTCATCAGTTGATTCCAACACTTAGTATATACTTATAGCTAACATCTAAAAACTCTCAGAAAATAACTAAAATGACATAAAAAGTCAGCATAAATAATGCAAATGTATATACACTGCAAACTGTATTACAGATATTCTCTGATAATTTGGGGAATCCGTATGAATAAGGTACATGAATACTCTGAATTCTGAGTCTCAATGCATCTCTAATTCATACCCAAATTCTGCTTAGACAATAGAGTTGATTTGGATTTTCTACTGAATTTCATTTTTTAATTTTCATATGACACTACGGAGGGCTAAAGTGACAATTGTTGTGAAATTTAATGAGACAATCTGGAATAATAAGAAATTTTATCTTTTTATGCAAAACATAGTCTAAATGCAGTTTATCCTCAAAGCTGGTTAAAAGACAGTCAGCTAAAAGCTATGCAGGCTTTGTAGTAATAGTAGTAGTGTCAGTAGTTTGTATAAGTTCTCAACGTTCATTTGAATGTGAGAAAGGAAGTTCAGCTCTTTAGAGGTCTTTGACAAGTACAAAGAACTATTAAGAATACTAACAAATGTGGTAATGAAGTGCATATAGTTTTTTTGTTTATAGAAGTAAAAAGGAGTATTTCATTTTAGAGCTCTTGAAAAATATGTGTTTCCAATATATTTAAAACATGGTAACAGAGGTCTGGGAAGGGTGAGCATTAACTACCTGTAAAAATATGATTCAGTGATTCTGATCATCCAGGTCTCCTAGGATAAGATATTTCTTTTTTATTGAAGAGGAACAGACAAGAGAATCTGAATGTGCCCACAAGATATTTCTGACATCAAGAAAAAAATTGTTGTGACTTGCTGGAGCCACTGAAAGCTGTTGCAAGGAGCAAAATGGGAGCAAAGAAAGGAGGTTGAATATGTTTGCAGAAGGGGAAACCTGACATATACCAACGTACCTCATGCAATGTCCTCTGTCTAACCTCACCACTTGGGGAATTATGAATCTGCCACATGGAATAAGTTTTAACCATCAATTAGGCTCATTTTGGAAAGGTAGGGTAATTCTTTTTATTGAAAAATTTCCACTGACATAAGCACTTAATAGTAACTAATATAATTCTGTAATATAATGGATGTTGCCATCCACTGCCATATACAATAAATACCAAGAGCAGGCCCTGCATCTGCAGAACCTCAGATAAAATTCTGACCTCAGCCTGAAGTATAATGGCCTGCATATGTATGTGTCCCAAAGGAACTCAGACTTCAGTGACATACTCTTATTTTCCTGTAAACATGCAGTGATTTTTCTATTTTCACTTGCCTACACAAAAAGTTTATTGCTCCTTATACTCACAATTCAATTTCAGAATAAGAAACAAAAAATGAAAGCAATTTGCTCATCATGACCAACAGGAAAAATGTTATCTGAGCTTTAACTTTGTTGCCATTTTTTGTCCCTCCCCTGTAACAAATATAAAGTGTCATAAGCCTGATTCTTGCCCTGAAGTAAAGCCGAAACTTTTAGCCCTCTTTCCAGTAACAGAAAAGAAGGCGGCAGCGATCTTTTAAGTATAACTGTTCTGGTGGTTTAAGTAATGAGAAAGCTGGATTGCAAGTGTTGGTAACCAGAGGGGTGTGTTCAAACCCAGAGTACTGAATTCTTGGAGTGTGCCTTAACCAACAAACCCCTGGTGAAGATGGGATAGCGTTTGTTTCCCTACCTCTAACAGAAAATGTGCCATTGTGAAAAGAATATAAGATCTAAAAGACCAGAGAGTGAATAAGTGATTTAGTAATCTAGCGAGGCTGCTGAGGGCACTGCTCACTTCTTCATTCTTTTTCCATCATCCTAACATGCACTTAAGTACTCCCCTTACTCTCTTCTACTTGCTCCCAATTAAAAGAAAATGATGACTCTGATACAATGATGTTGTAAATGTCACGGTACTGTAGGATTTCAGCAGTTCTGAATTTTTTAGCAGCTTAGAAGCTCTGCAGAACAATTTCTGATTTGCATTTCATCACTACCTTAATGGAGGAACAGCAGTAAACTTGCGAATTAAAGCTTGCTAGATTAGGGAGTTTGTGCACAAGATTTCAAATCTCTGGTGAATGGCTTGCTGCAGCTCTACAAATCATTCCGTCAAAGCAAATTGTGCTGTTAAAATACACATTTAAAACAATGCTCTCCAAATAGGTAATATGGAGGTAATTGAAAAACCCAAAATGCATACAAATAATTGGAAAAAGTGAGCAGTGAGGGAATAAGGAACCAAATGGGGGGAAAAAAAAAAAAAAACAAAACCAAAAAACCTACACCAAGGGAAAAGTAAATAAACATTACTGTAGAAAGAAGAAATATCATTTACTTTGTCACCAACTGCAAATAAACCACATACTTTGGGGCTTAACTTCTCACCTATTCTGCACACAGTGCTATCTACTGAGATGTGATAGGGAATCATGGGGAAAAATAAAGAAAACTTTATGCCTCATAAGTCTCACACGGAAATGCAATAAGAAACATGTAATCTTCTGCAAATGCCCAGAAAACATTCAGCTAGGAGCTCTTCATTTCATTAAATGGCATCATTGATTTCCATGGGAAGTTACAACTAAAAGAGAAATAGAGGCCAATGACAAATGCTAATCCTATAACAATTTTTTAAATCAAGGAGTTAAATAATAAAAAAAAACTTCAGCAGTGTAGAAACTCACAGCACATGAGTGTGTAACTTTTATGAATCCTGTGATAGGCTATGCAGTATCAGTATAGTAAAAAGACTTATCTGTTCAAATATTTATCAAAATGAGCTGAATAAGTTAGTATGTGTGCATACCTCTGGCACTCATCATAAATGCTAAGAAAGAATAAACTTGAATTAGTTTTCTCTCCTCCCCACCCCCTTAGTATAAACCTATGTATTAATAAGCAGGGGACATAATTACTAAAATCAGCTTAAGAGATTTATAGGTTCATATTTTTAAGATTACAAAATGTATACTGAATATCCAGTTCAACTTTCTATATTATAAATTAAGAGTACAAGCTTTTAGGTGAGATAGAGATGCTAATTAAGGGTTCTGTTGAGTAGATCTGTTTCCATTAAACACATGGGCCAACATGGATCCCTTCTTCATATGCATGGAAAGGAAAAGGGAAAAACATAATAGAACAGCATGAGCAGTGGGTTTTTATGGATGCAATTGAAACTGGAAAAAAAACAAAACAAAACGAAACAACAAACCAAAACCACCTTTCTTCATTGAAAGGAAAATCACAGTTATCTATACATACCAATGAATTTATACTGAAATTCCCTTCTGTCCCATGTGTATGTTTGACATCTCATTTAAAATTAAATAAATACATTGAATTAATTTAATACTTTGTGACCTTTTATCCCCAGAGTCCTTAATCAAATGTCTCAATTAATTAATAGGTCTTTATATGACCCTAAATTATATTGCTCAAATCTTGTCCTTTTCCTCACTCTCTTTAAGTATCACCAATATGTGTGCACAAAGGAATATCACCAAATGTTTGCCCATCCTCTAAGACAAGCCTCATCCCTTAAAACAAGCCTAGTGGAATACAGACAACATAATTTCTGAAATTTTCATGACAGTCACTTCAGCAAAACTGTAGGATGACTTTTACTAAAAGTAAAGCATCTGCATTGTTCTTACTGTCCCCAGGGGCACATATTTCATATATTATATATTGCATAGTTTGGTCCTCAAGATTTAAAACCAAAGATGGGCTCTTTTTTTTTTGGTTGGTTTTGTTGGTTTTGTGTGTATTGGCAGAGTTGGCATACTAGCATTTCCTTTTGAAGAAAATGATACGATTAGAAGATATAACAGCTTCTACATGTGGAAACACTTTCACTTCAGTCACTCTGTGGAAGTCTCAGTCCCTCACTATAATTTAGGATTGATTCTCTTTTATGCATTGTAGAAAACAATGCCCTAAAAGTTTTGGAACATTTTCCATGTGTTTCATTCACACTTACAAATAAGGTGTAAAACATCAACGAAACATGTCCTGTTTGGTTTTTCATATAAACCAGAGCTTCCTTTTTGTTAAAATCACAGAACAGAACTTGTATGAAATTATTTTTACAGAACCTACATGCAAACCTGTCGATCTTGTAATGACCCAAAATTTTAACACCTTTAATTGATCACTTGCAGATGAAGCTGTACACAACAATATATTACTGACAACTATGCTATTGGCTTTTTTCTTCAGTGCAGTAACTGCATCTATTTAAGCATCTATTGAATACTGCACAAGAAGGCAGAATATTTGCATAACTCTTGTAGGCCCTCATACCATTCAGATATGACAGTTAAGCATATTTTAGTCATGGCAATATAATTTTAACTCACCGTTCTCTCTTTCTCCTCCTCTATTTTTTCCTTCTTAGACAGACCATAACCATGATCATATTTGTTTATTTTTTATTTGTTTATTCATGTAAATTCATATTGCCATTTAATGTAGAGGCAAAAAGTATTTTAAATGTAGCATGAGGAAGAATTCAAATATGGAAAGAAGTTGAATGGAAAGTGAGGGGAAAAAGAAGTACTTCTATGAATAGTTAATTAATTAATTGATTCATTTCCAGATAGGAAAGGAAGCATAATGAATATTAATGACTGTGGGCTATGAATTGAATCCATTTTTCTCTTTCCCAGAGGAGCAAAAGTATTTGAACCAATCTTGGCAATGTTTGCCAAGGGTTTTAGTTTTGTGTTTTGTGGGTTTTTTACCTGCCTTTCTGTGCAATGTACATTTAGTTTATCCCTTCATATCATTCATTCTTGAAATTTTGCTGTAAATGAAGGAGAAAACCTTAAACCACCATGAACTTACAAAGAGAAAGACCCAGTCATAAAGTAATGAGGAAAAGGAAATCTTTTCCTTGAATACGATAAATCGTGTCTCTTGATAATCACACAGAGTTGTGGATCTCAAGATAGCAGCCTTAGAAATGATGTGTGGGTTTAGATAATGATTTGGGGTATTGGGACACACTAGGAAGCTCAATGTAGTGCCTGCTGTAGCAGGTAAGTGAGGAATTTAGATAATCAATGAAATTTTGTTTCATATAATAGTGATTGGCGTTAGGTAAACTATGGCATATTAGCAGTACTGGGGAAAACTGTCCCCATTCAGAGTGAAATAATGTTTTAAGGTTCAGGGTTTTTTTGCTTATTTAATTTTTTTCGGCCGTAATGATCAAAATTAATTAATTGTTAATAAAATTAAATATAAAGGGAATATTTGGCATAATTACAAGCTTTTTAAATAGTTTCAAATAAAATTTATGAGTATTTTGAATGCAAAACCTTTTTTTAAATTGCTATACTTTTAAAATGACTATGTTGTTGATTTTAAATGTTTCCAATTTGTATACCTTCTGGAAGCAAAAAAGTTTAATGAATATATACTTGCTGAAAGTATTTCATACACTTTCCATTGTGATTCTCACACTGTAGAGTAACATCCTTCAAAAATGAATAGGAGGGGAAAATATTTCTTAACTTAAGACTAAGAAGTATTTCCTTAATGCCATGGAGAATCAATAGATAAATACCTACATTGGTTTGTGGGTGTTTCTGACTAATATCTCGTTGTGGTGGGTTGGCCCTGGCTGGATGCCAGGTGCCCACCAAAGCTGCTCTATCACTCCACCTCCTCAGCTGGACAGGGGAGAGAAAATATAACGAAAGGCTCCTGGATCGAGATAAGGACAGGGAGAGATCATTCAGCAATTACTGTCATGGGCAAAACAGACTCAACTTGGGGAAATTAGTTTAATTTATTACCAATCAAATCAGAGTAAGGTAATGAGAAAATAAAAACTAAATCTTAATTAAAACACCTTCTCCTCACCCCTCCCTTCTACCCAGGCTCAACTTTACTCCCAGTTTCTCTACCTCCTTCCCCCAGCAGCACAGGGAGATGGGGAATGGGGGTTGTGGTCAGTTCATCGTACATTCTATATGCTGCTTCTTTCTCCTCAGGGGAAGAACTCCTCACACTCTTCCCTTACTCTAATGTGGGGTCCCTCCCACAGGAGACAGTCCTCCACGAACTTCTCCACCCTAAGTCCTTTCCACAGGCTGCAGTTCATTAACTGCTCCAGTGTGGGCCTCTTCCATGGGGTGCAGTCCTTCAGGAACAGACTGCTCCAGCATGGGTCCCCCATGGGGTCACAAGTCCTGCCAGCAATCTCGCTCCAGCATGAGCTCCTCTCTCCATGGGCCCACAGGTCCTGCCAGGAGCCTGCTCCAGCATGGGCTTCCCACAGGGTCACAGCCTCCTTTGGGCATCCGCCTGCTCCGACGTGCACGGATGTCTGCTCCACTGATAACCTCCATGGGCTGCAGGGGGACAGCCTGCCTCACCATCATCTTCACCACAGGCTGCAGGGGAATCTCTGCTCCGGCACCTGAACACCTCCTCCCTCTCCTTCCCTGACCTTGGTGTCTGCAGAGTTGTTTCTTTCACATATTCTCACTCTTCTCTCCGGCTGCTGTTCCACACAGAAGTTTTTTTTCCCCTTCTTAAATATGTTATCACCGAGGCGCTACCACCATCACTGATTGGCTCAGGCTTGGCCAGCGGTGGGTCCATCTTGGAGCCAACTGGCATTGGCTCGATCAGACATAGGGGAAGCTTCTAGCAGCTTCTCACAGAAGCCACCCCTGTAGCCCCCCCGCTACCAAAACCTTGACATGCAAACCCATTACACTGGGCTATCTCACAGCGACTAGTTTTGCTGTCAGCTTTAACATGTTTTGAGGGAAAAACATCACTTATATTGAAACTCAATAAAACACAGGTAATCTTGTATTTCGGTTTAGCCCTCAACATAAAAGCTTTCTGAAGTTTTGCTTAATTAATTGTTATCTTTGCTGTCTCTAACTGCAAAATTGATGTCTTCCTAGATGTTGGGTGAATTTAAGTTCTGGACATGCTGACCTCTTTTTGAGTTGAAGAACAGTGTGGAAAACCACCATCCTCAGGACAGCTGGTCACCAAGCTGGGCAACACTTGAAGTGAAGCTCTTCCCTTCTTTCCCTGTCAGAGAGCTTTTTTGACTGTAATATAGACATTTCTGTAGTTATTCTTCATTCTTCCCTCAAAATGTTAATTGAGACAGATAATAGATAGTAATGATTTTCTATTGTATAGGTGCGTCATCAAATATCAGAGTCCATAAAATAAGGACTATCATCAGGCTCAAAATTTGAAAGGCAGTTTGAAGATAAAAAGTCCTCCAGAAGTGTTTGGTATTAAAAATACTTTGTCAGATGTAAAGTGTATACAAATGATTGAATAAGCCATAGGACTGGGCTAGAACTTAGGCATATAATTGTCATTTTATGTATATCTACTTTATCTCTATTATACACATATCCAGAATTTGGAGCCATCTCTCTGAATATTTACTCAGCTTTCAGTAATTTAAACAAGTTTCACAGGAACCAAAAAGTTCATCCCTATTCATATCCTGATCCATCTGACAGGTGAACTGGCAGGTAGGTAACTCATATCTAAGCCAAAGCAGAACCTACAAATTGAGGTTTCTTTTGACTTCGTCCCAGTTACAGTGTGAGTGGGGACACGTTGACAACAGTCAAGTTTTACCCAATACACAGCTGCCTCCAAGGCTGACAGCAGGGCTCATGCCTTTCTCCTAATTAGCCAGTAACTCTAGGAAGAGTACACAGGGAAACAGAGGGATAACTGGACTGAGTATTCTCCCCTGACCACAATTTCTACAATTTTTGGAATCCCCTGGTCTGAACACTTACATCTTAAAATGCCTGCTATCTGTATAAAATCCCCTAAGTCTTGAAAAAGAAAGAATTTTCTTCACTTCTAAGGAGGTGCATTACCACTGGGATATTGCCTGCAGTGAATTTAACATTGCTTTGACAATGTCAACACCGATAAAGCATCTAGTTTATTGTTTGGCTGCAACAAGTGCTTAGTCATCTGGCTACAACAAAATCTCTCATTTTTCTATCATGAGGAAGATGAGCCTGACCTGAGCATGTAAGTTCAGGACAAATGTTCACCAAATGTTCACTAAGATTTTTGAGAAAAAGTAGGTATCCAACTGTCTGTGTGACAGGGCCAAAGACTTGGCCTTCCGTATGGGCAATCTTGAATAAACTGTGCAGAATGCTTTCAGGTAAATTTTCTAATTTTGTAGCACCTAATAATCAACACTTGATTTACTGGGTACCTTGTGTTTCCTAGGAGGTATGGTGTCTTCAGTAACACTGGAGTCCCATTGTGGATTTAGCTTATTGCATTTCTAGAATCATTAACTTTAAAAAGACTAAATGCTATTATGAAAACTGTCAACCTCGCTCTATTAACAGAGGTAAGGATGTTCATAAAGAGACTATTCTGAAGATGGGATATCTGTTAATAATGATTTTCAGTGCACTTGATGTTTTGAGAATATCCCACAAATATCTTTCATTCAGTAATGCTACCTTGAACCTAAAATGCAGTTGTGTTCACCATTCTGTGATCAGAATTTATTTTTCTATAACAAGAGAAAGACCAGAAATTTAAACTTTATGCTTTAAGTTTCTGCTACTAAGAAAAGTGACATATTGCATCCTTCCTTGGATAACAGTGTCAAAGGAAGTGATCCTTAGAAATACTTCAGTGATTGGCATTAGCAAGGTTTTGATACGTACCATTTATACAAAAAACTATTATGCTTCACCTAGTTCCTTTGATGTCCTTGAAAAAGATGGCACATAATTCCCCATGTAGAAAATGTGCACAGTGCCTTATAATGAATAGGAACATTTTCCTTTACACACTGTGAAGTGTTTCATGTGCAGTCACTAAGATTTATGCTGGAGTTTGAGAGACTGCAACATGATGGTAACCTTGCAAGTAGGAATGAGAGTAAACTGCTGGTTAGGTTATGATCTTGGACTTCAGATCTCCTGGCTCTGCATACTCATATTTATGGCAAGTATAGTAATAGGTAATTAAAGACTGGACAAGTTTGATGATGAAGTATGGTATTTAATCTGTGTTGGTTAATGCAAACTTGTTTGGTTGTCCATTATAAGATACTTAACCAACATTTGTAATTTCAAAAATATCTCTCAAAATTCCCCTTGACCATTGATCACAAATAGGTGCTAACTTCACAGACTGACCAGTTTTGTTTGTTTGTAATATCTGTCACCTGTGTGTGTGACCAAAGAAGAACAAATGACACAAAACGTTTTCTCTCTTGGCACTACCAAATGTCAGCAGCTATCCACATATCCCTGTATTGTGTTGTCTGATTTATAAACATTTGCTAATGATTCACTAAACTGTGTTCTGTACAAAGTGGTAGAGGTGACACGTGTGACTTTAAATATTATGTTGTGTTATTACTATTTGAAAAGCTGGTGATCAGTTAGCTGTGCAGAAAACAGCTGTCTTAGAAAGAATAAAATTAGTGTTTTGAATTCCAGTAAATTCCCAACTGCCTTTTCTTTCAAAGACTCTTGAGAACAGAGGATATCAATAGTTAAACAGAGAAACAATAGATGAGAGACTGGGGATTACTTAGCAGGCTTGCCTGGAAAAAAAAAAAAAAAAAAAAAAAAAAAAAATTATGCTGCATGAATGTATGATGGAAGTACAGAGGGACAATGAAAAGCTGAAAAATATATAAACTGAAAAACATGTCACAAAGAAGTTTCTCAGTAAGTGCTAGAGAATTTCATCATAACTGGAAGTATGTCTTTGTTATCTTCCAGTGTATATGGGGAAAGCTGTACAAAGCATTTTGCTTACGCTATGTTTTGGGTTTGCTTTAATAACCCAAATGGTGCTGACTTCACAAGATGTTTCCTCAAGAGATTTCCCACTGTATATGCTTGAGATTACTATGATAGATTGTGATTTACTGTACACTAAGTGGAGCCTCCCAAGTGCTGCTGTATTCTCACAGAGGTTAAAAGGTATTCAGTATGGAATACTGTCAAAATTCAGTACGGAATACTTGTCAAAAATAAAGGAGCACCCACCCACTCACACTCACTGTGGACAGTACTTTTGCAATCAGGTTGGAGCAAGCTTCAAAGGATGGAGACAGCAGTTTGGGAGTGAGTTCTCTGATGCTGAATAACAATGTACTGGTGTGACTTCAAATTTTTAACACATTTCTTGATTCTGCTGCACAAAAGTGTCTGTTGGAGTAAAAAAAAAAACAAAACTGTGAAGCTATTAATTCTATAATTTCTTAACTTACTATATTTAGGCTGCTCCTAAATATCAGTGGAGCATGTTATTTGTTTCTTAACTTAATTTGAGAAAAATCCCACAGTGTAAAAAGAGAAGCATTAATTCTCCTATATCAATTCCATGATTCAATAGAATGCTCTAGAAGTTTACTTGAACTTATTTCATTTATAAATAAATAATTATATATGTATTTATATTATTTATTTATTTTCTTGAAAATAAATATTTGTTTATGTTATTGTTGCAAGAGTCAATAAATCAATTACAGTGCAAAACAAAGACAGATGGACTGAAAAATAAAAGTGTAATTCAAATTATTTTTTAAATAAAACATTGACAGTATCTAGAGAAAAAATGTTGCTAGCACAATTGTCACAACAGCTTGAACCTGAATGGCTTTTGCTTGACTCATGTCATCAAGTGATTCACTTGTGTATTATTTTTAAAAATTTTGTCTGACACTGTTGACATATCATGTCCTTTGAGTTTCTCCCTCTTATTCAGAAATCGAGGCAAAAAGTTCACTTCATAAGATATTAATAGATGCAAGTATTGTCTCTGACCTTACTTGATCAAAGTGGTTAGTGTCAAAGTTTAAGTGCGTTTCATGTGTTTTGGTGACATCTCTAAATCTTTCACAGATCCAATAAATTATTAGCATCACAAGAAAATCTCAGACAGCCATAGTATAAAGCAGAAAAATTCTGTAAACTAATACTTAAGATTTAAATGAAAATTTAATTTATTTAATCTTGTTCTTTTCCTCTAGCTCCTACTAAAGAAGAACAAAGCCTGAATAGCTCTATGAGGCATGGTATATTTGGAGGTTTTTTTATAGTTGGACTTAGAAAAAGAGTCTACCTTAATTTGAATAGATACTGTGATAATATTGAGATCCCAAAGATTGTTTGCTCCTTTGGATTGTTTTGCAAGACTGTTGCAGACCTTGTCATTTACAGTCAGAAGTCAATTTCTGGCCCTTGTACTGAGCAGACATGATCACATTCAGCACAGTTCTTTCTCTTCAGTGAAAAGGATTCAGTTATTTTGTTTCCATCTTTATATAGTTGGTTTCCTTCCCTAATAATTTTATTAGCAATTTTAGTAGTATTGTACTCTTTCTTCTAATTCCTTTCTGGATCTATGGACAACTGTGCCAGTCTTTCTCAGGCAGTGGTGGTAAGTTGTTACAATGAGCCATCAATGTCCCAAGGCCTTTGTTGGGAAGAGAATAACACGGGTGACAGAGTCCCTTTCTCAGCAATCTTGGATATGTTTGAGTGAGTTTATTTTTATAAGTTTTCTTGCCCCGGGCTGCTGCCTTCTGGCTGCTCCCAGTGGAGTGTGAGCATGACTCCACAGCCTCCCCAGGCTCAGCCCCACCAGGGGTCTTGTTTGTTGGGCAGCAACCCCTGGGTTTGCCAGACCCTTCCCACAGAGACACTGGCAGAGCTCAAGCTCAGGCAGGGAAGGCAACAAGTATGTGGCCCCAAGGCAGGTGCTGAAACCAGCTCAGCCTAGCTCTGGCCAAGGTGAGCCCAGGCTGGCCCTGAGATCTGTGCCCTCAGCTCAGAGCAGAGCCCGTGGTTCTGCTAGGGTGGGAAACAGTCATATTCACTGCACTACAGCAGTACATGTGGAATTCATTAAATGCTTACCTTTTTATATTTCTAAGACAATTTTTTCACTGGAGCTTTTCAAGGATCACACTGTGGCTACACAAATGACCACGTCAGTGCAACTGAGGGAGCAGTGAACCATGGTAGATGGGCAGGGATGAGAAGCCACAGGCAAGGAGATCGCCGTAGTAGGAAGTTTTGAACTTAGACTGGCCTTGTTTCTGGACAGGCTGTTTATACCATTGTACACTGTTGGGTATTTGGAGAAGGCTTCATGGAGCTGAAGCAGTCACCAGCAATGAATGTAACTCCCTGCCAGTTACATGAAAACCATGTAATTCATGAAAGACACTGATGTCTCCTGCATGCCACATGAATTGTGAGACGTAGAGACAGGGAATGATGTAGAGTCTTTCCAGTCTAACAGAAAACAATGTCTAATGCATTCAGCCAGACATCTTAGGTGATCATTTGTACCACACAAAACTATTATCTCCTTTGTACATGTACAGTGCTCCTCTCCCGCTTTGATGATTTAATCATTCATGCATTATGGACAACAATAACCATACAAAAGGCTCAAATGTTTCTAAGATGTATGTCTTTGGAAACTGCATCAGAGGGCACTCCTGCAAGGACAGTAGCATCAGTTAACCAGAGAAGTAAATAGTCGAACAAAAGTTACCTCAATTTATGTTTATTGAGAGCAGCTGATCAAAGCAGAAGGAAGAAAGGTGCAGAATTCAGGGGGAAACTCATTCAGAGACACACACACACACACAGCCACACACCCAAACTTTTATGGGTCTTGGCTACTCTGCAGGCCGAGCCAAAGGTCCACGGAAAATTGAGATTGCTGCAGCAGGTGCATCCCATATCTTCAATTCAGTGTGTGCAACAGGACAAATGTCCCCAGCAGCTTCTGGATTCTGCCCTTTATTTAGCTTCTATGCTGCCAGGTCATGCCCACACTAACTTTCTGGGCCATCAGGAGGATTTATTCTTGGGGCTGGCTGCACTTGCATACCCCAGCCAGGGTCAGCAATACATTTCAGGATGGGGTCCTTACTGGGGCCAGGCTTGGTCTCACCAATTCTTCCTCATTCGTACTGGGGAGCTACAAATTTACCTCAAGCTATATGGGAAGATGCGGACATCTTTGAAAGAATTCTCAGCATAGAGGTAATAGATCAGTAATAGCAAGTGCCAGAGATGCCGTATCTGCAGCCTTCCTCAGAGCACCACTTCTCTAAGAGGTGTTAAAATCTAGAGCAATCATAAGTTCTTGGGAAGGGTCTCAAGAACAAGAGACTTGGAAAACAATACATTAATCTACCACTGTCTTCACAAAGGTGTTGATTCATTAGCAATGTTTTCATGGGAACAAAGCTCTGATATGCTTCAGAAAGATTGTTAGTGGGTCTAGACTGCTCAGTCAGGAAGAACAACATTATTTCCCCACAAGAAGAATTTTTTGTCACAGTCTGTTCATGCTGAAGAATGAAAAGAAATCACTTCGGCAACCAGTTTCTCTTCTGGCCGTCTCTTCAGACTGAATTGTGCCTTTATTGGATCACTGACAATCATTTCTGACCTGAGGAGACCAATCAGGGAATGATTCCAGTATCAGCTTTTCAGATGGAGGTGAAAGTACTTTGACATTTAGATCAGCAGCCAGCTCATCATGTCAATTTTTCTGGCTTGCAAACAGCTATGCACGCAAAGGGACCATCTCTGCAGTCATCAGGATGTGACTGGCAATGTCAGCTTGTCTTTCTCTAGAACATACTTGCAATCTGTGTGAAGCTCCGCCTTATAACTGTGGACATCATTCAGAATTTCAATAGCAAGCACTTGTCTCATGCATAGCTTCATTCAGTTGGTGTCAAAGTTCTTGAATAGTGAATGATAAGCACTTCATTCCTATCTGGTTATGTGAGGCAGAGATTGACTCCAATGCCTGTTAAGTCCCGGTCTGATTGTCAGGCTCAGGGAAGGTTTGTAATGATCCCAAGGGCGAAATTAAGACACAAACGAGGTCATATGCCACCAAGCAGACGTTTTATTGGGTAAATATAGAAGAGTAAAGCGATAGGAAAGGCAGGAAATATTAGGAGGAAATTAAGCAAGCATTCAGAGAGATAAGCAAAGGATAGTCACCACCATGGATCCAGCGGCATCCCGTCGGTCCTCAGTCTTCAGATTTTCAGTGATAGATGGCCACACTCAGGTTTTGTTGTGCCGTCTTTTATCCGGTGTTGGAGAGGGAGTTTGCCCTCTCGTTTCTGTTTGGTTACCCAGGGCAACATCACATACCCAACACATGCACATCTAATATATTGCTGGTGGGGCAAGCAGCCTGACCCGGATACGAGTTGGTGTCCTATTCTTGGTGGTGCCTGATAAGCCAAAGAATGGCCTGCTGCTTCAGCAAGTTTGCACAGGTTTCCTTGCCAGATGGTGGTACTTGATAAGCCAAAGAATGGTCTGTCCTTGGGTCTTATCAGGCAAAAGAGTGGTCTACTGTCTGGTCTTATCAGATAAACACACACAAGCAAGCTTTCAGACAATTGTTCTTAACACTTCAGTCTCTTACAATGCCATAGACTCGAACATAGCAAATGATAATCAACAGTGTCTGTTTGTCATAGTGGATGAGTGGAATTGGTTGTCAGTTACTTGCTCACATTTTTGAAACGCACTTTGTGCCGGAAAGTGCATTTCCATGGAACTGTCTTGTCAAAGAAGCAGAAAAGAGGTTTCATTGCTTTTCATGGCAGGGAGCTGTAGCAGAAGTTCCAAGGAATATCTAGAGACCTTGTTTGTGTTTTGACTGAGATAAATTAAAAATTGCCTTCACTTTGTGCTGTGAAACTTATAGGCATGTATTTAGCCTCTTTCTATACCTGCAGTACCTAAGAAGGTGCTAATCCCTTAGTCCCTCCTCTGCTTTCACTATTGGTGGGGCCCTCCATGGGCTGCAGAGGGACAAGCTGCATCACCATGGTCTTCTTCAGGGGCTGCATGGGAATCTGTGCTCCAGTACCTGGAGCACCTCCTTCTACTCCTTCTCCACTGATATGGACTGTTTCACATTTTCCTCACTCCTCTCCCTCACAGCTCCAGTGCAGTGTTTTTTACACTTTCTTAAATATGTTATCACAGAGGTGCCACCAGTATCATTGATGGGCTCAGGTTTGACTAGTGGTGGGTCCATTCTGGAGCTGGCTGGAACTGACTCTGTCTGACATGGGGGCAGCTCCTGGTGTCTTCTCACAGAAACCAGCTCTGTATACTCTCCACTACTAACACCTTGCCACATAAACCCAATGTACGTATCTAGTTGTGCTTTTGTGAAATTTCTGTTCTTGTTCAGCAGCTGTGACAAGTTTTCACACATGACCTCCTGCTCTTGGATGCAGCTCAATGATTGCTGCTGTTTATCCTGAAATTTCAGCAAATGATTGCCATTCTTGTGAAATTGCAGAAATTGCAGTTGTGGTTGTGTAACAGAATACAAAGTGCTGAAGTTCATCAAGTGAACGTAATTCCATGTACTAACTGACCACATGAACAATCACACATAGCTAAGACCACCTGCTTTTCTCTGGCTGCTATTAATTAAATAAAGTGAGAGAGGGAAAAGATGTGATGTCAATTCTTTCTGCATCAATAAGAAACCACCTCCCATGCACAATTCATACTGTGCAAAATGAGTGCAGTAATGGAGTATCCTTGAGCAAATACAGCATGCACTCTCACAGGACATAAAGTGGAGACTGGTGTTCTACCATTAGAGAAGTACAAAAAGATAGTTAAAGGCATGCACAGCAAAATAGATGGCTTTCCTTCTCTCCTTGCTTCTTATGTATCTTCTCAAAATACAGCTCACTTACATGTAGTTACTGTAGCCTCTATAAAATAGTGTCTCCCAGCACATGTTTACCCGGTAAAAGAAAGTTCAATTACTAAAATAACACCCCCTCTAGAATACTAAAAGTTTTTAAACTTTGCAGCTGTTTGTTGGTTTGCCTTTTTTTTTTTTTTTGTCCCTGCAGTTATATGAGAACTGTTTCTTTACTGAACAACTGTTTTTTTTCAACTAGCCTATTGAAAAAGTAGAAGGAATTGGTGAAAAGCCTTTGGAAATTCTTTACATCCAGTTACCACTTAACTGAAAGATTTTCACTGATTCTCCTAGACTTATGCCTGATGGATTGCACAAACATTTGAACCAGGGAATCAAGTAGGCATTTTTGTACTCACATAGCCATGAATACTGGCTCTATGTGTTAGAAATACCTATTGTGGTATATTTAAAACACATTTCAGTATTTCAGGTGCCTTTTCATCAGGAATAGTTTTTTCAAGCAACAAAATTGTGCATTTTTCACTCTGAAAGTTGATATTTCAATATGTTTTAATTCTTTTGAAGAAAGAGTTTGAGAAAGTAGATATGCAGAAACATATAAGACTAAAATCTAATGAAACTAAACTAAAATTAAAGTTTGAATTGCAAAATTTAATGTCACAAATATCTAGAGTATTTACAGAATCATTCTAAGTGACTATCTATTTGTTCTCTGGTTCATGTCATGTATAGTTCAGCAATGCTAAAAGTATTTTTGTATATTCTGTGAGTAATTGAAAACAGCAGTTAGTGCACCAATAATTGCTAAGTGAATTACCTGCATACACTTCTCTATGGGCTAGAGCAAAAGCAAATAGAAACCACTCAGGGCCTGCAAAACTTGGTGTGACCTCACAATCTAAACAGTGTTATATGGCCACATTTTAAAAATGCATAGTTTTTCTAGAACATGAGTTCAATATTTGATCTCTGTTTCTCCAGTAACACTGGATGAGCAGCTTGGATCAGAATGCTGGTAATCCATCTAGTATCACGTGGATAAAATATAGATAGTTCTGAGGATCATTTTTTCCAATTATGTTGTATTTGCATAAAAGTCATTCCAACAGATAGACACAGTTTGTTAGTTTCTCAGTCAAGCACCCTAAAGGCTGTCCTTCCCAACCTTACCTGACACGAAGGCCCACACCTGCAATGAGTAAAAGTGTTTGCAGCTATAATATTTTTATATAAATTGAATCTTTAATCTTCAAAAATAATCCACATTCTGTTTTTTCCTAAGCATTTGTTAGTTCTAAGTACACTTTAGATATATTTATATATGTTTGCACTCATGCAATTTAAAGACAATTAGGTAGATATAGGAAAAGGAAGTTAACACTACAATGGTACTTATCAACTGTCTTAAAGTACAATGAGATGTGAGTTTTGATAAAAATACACAGTACTTGATCTTAGACCTCATTGCTTGAAGACATATTTGGGTAGACTTCAGTGTTCATCCTGAACCTAGATATATAAAATTTTAAGACTCTACATTATGCTGCATATTGATGGAGCAATATCTAATTTCAGTTTTATCTCCAACTGCATACAGTATTTCACCTTGTGAATGTAGAGATTGAACTTCTACTCTCACTTCCAATAGAGGGAAGGTATGTCAGCTACAGAAACAACCATTTTTCCTGAGTATACAGAAATGCCATAAGAACAGTGAAAGAAGTCAGCATAAGTACCAAAAAGATACATTAAATGAAAACAAGAGACATTAAAAAGAGAAAGAGAGAAAGAGAGAAAGAAAAGAAAGAAAGAAAGAAAGAAGGAAAGAAAGAAAGAAAGAAAAGGAAAGAAAGAAAGAAAGAAAGAGAGGAAGGAAAGAAGGAAGAGAGGAAGGGAGAAAAGGAGGAAGGAAGAAAGGAAGGAAGGAAGGAAAAACACAGTGTGTTCACATACCCACTACTAGTAAGAAAAACATGCAATAAAGACTGAATGAAAAGGTTATTAGAAGAAACTGTCCAAGCATACACTCTCTTAAAAATTGAATCTATAATCAAAATAAGAGTGTTTGGGCATGCCTGTGTTCTAAGGTATGTGTTTTGTAAGTCTGGTGTGTAAGAAAGAAGAAAGCGCAGCAATGAAGGGAAAGTAGAACTGATTAAAATAACTTATTACTTGTTGGTTGACAACTAGCAATTTGGAGAAAAAGTCATTCCCATTTAAATAACATGCTAATGAATTTAAAAAGTATTTTAAGCTCTTCAAAACATTTTCTTTAATATAACTATTTAAAAATGAGATAGAACTCTTTTAATTTAAAGCAAATTAAATTGATTTTTTTTTATTTTGAAAATGTAATATATATATATGTATATATATATGCTTTGCTATTTCATAATTACAAAATATACAATCAGTATATGAGAGGTTTCAATGTGGCCGAGTCTATATGTATTGTAACAATAGTGAAGAAACGTTCAGCTATCACCTCCAGTAAATTTGCGTGTCCCCACTCTCAACTAACAAGCATGTATGAAATAGGGAGGGGAAGAGAACTGCAGAGAAACTACTGGTGACTGACACACAATGGTGTATACTCAGTCAAAAATTAGCAAAGTGTTCAGTGAAGGCACCTACGTCAAAACAGGCCCAAAGGAAAGAGCCGTGGTCCAGCTGAAGGAAACAGCACAATTCACATTTTGGTGGAGCCAGAAGCTTCCTGTTTGCAAGGACACATATTCCTGAGCTCAAACCCATGTCTCCCACTATCTTCATTTCTGTATAATGCCATGTTGTGAGGTCTTTCTATTCCAGACAAGTCTCATTCAGCTGCACTCACTTACAAGAAGGCAGAAATGGAAGTCTGTTTAGCAACATCAGTTAGCTGAGCTGTTCTGCTCTCTAAACTTCTGTTCATGTCTCTTGACACTTTGGCAGACGCATTTTTAATTGATATTAAGTGACAACACACATTAAGTCACAGTTTTATATTTGTCAAAAGGCTTTTTACAATACCTTGTCTCCCCAACTTCTTCTAGCTTTGTCAATCAGTGAAATTAGAGAACAAGTTAATTTACATTTCAGCAAATGTGTTAAGCCTTTTGCAAAAATATCTTTGTAACTCAACCTTAATTTTGTCCAAACTGTTCCACAGTGGAATATCATCAGTCAGCAGATGTTGTAAAACTAGTTGACACATTGCTGAAATGCAAAAAAAGGAAATACACTCTCTGTGCCGTATGGGAGATGAAGTATGTATGTCTACAAAGTGAGACTGCAAAAATAATGTCAGGATTGAAGTCAGTCCTAGACAAAAGCAGGTGATGTGAATGGGACAGTGCACAGAACTCAAAGTAAATAGGTGCCCAGAGAGGATACGCAAGATAGATAGATAGAAATTATTTCTGTCACTGAATCCTAAATCACCAGTAGCTGGATTGGGTGTCTGTGTTGCTGTCTCTCTATATATATCCAGCAGCTGCCTAGATGGTAAGAAACTATAAAATAAAATTGGAGGAAAAGGTAAGTACCCATAGTTAAGCCAACAAGATAAAAGTATGTAAAAAGAGGCATGCAAATAAAGTGAAAATTGATATGAGAAAAAGTGAGTTATTAAAAATTAATAAAAATAACTATAAAAGGACAGTTACTTACATGGTTAAGATGTCAAATATAAATTTTAAATTAGTGTTTAACAAGAAAAAATAAGGAAAGCATTTTGCAAGTCATGAAAAGCTCAGAAAAAAAGACTTTTCAAAGAGTCATGGAAATGATTAAAGATGAATGGACTTACTTATTAGAAAAGATTAAAAGGATAAATACAAGTAGTTTAGTGAAGTAATTAGGTTAGGGAAGGGAGGAGGACATAATAAACAACTACAAACATCTGAAGGCAGTAAACACCAAGGAAGGAGAGGAATAATTTAGCCTGATACAAGAAAGTATAATTAGAAGTAAAGGAATTAAAGTTAAAAAGAAAAAAAAAAATTATACTGAGCAGCAGAAAAAATCCCTTGCCTATGAGATGAAAAAAGGTGGAAGTGATGAGAGTCCATATCTAAGGGTAAGTAGATAAAAGGACTGGAAAATATAACAAAAAAACCCCACCAACAACAAAAAGGTAAAAAAGTAGTTCTGAAGGACTGCATGCAACTGTCTGACCATAGAATTTGCATTCCATGGACATTGTTTACCTTCTAAAAATAATACATTTTTAATAATAACTGGAAAGAATCTTTCAAAGACAATTTTCTCTACTTCTGTGTAAGTCTTTATCAGTCTCTGTTGTCTCGTTGAACCTTTGTGGACTGTTTGTTGTGGAAAGCCCTCTGGGACAATGAAGAAAGCTTCCTGTACAATCACAGTGAACATTTTCAAGGCATGACAGGCCCAGAGAGCACATGTGCAAAAGTTAGGTTTATTCCCAAGATCACAGAGGAAGCAAGGAGCAGAGGGAGGCATGAGAGGCTCAAAGCTTGATCTTCATCTTGCTTAGTAGTAAAAGTTAGGGCTTCATGGAGAGGCAGTGTCAGCCTCTCAGATTTGGATTCTGCTGTTCCCTGACCAGATGTACTCCACAGTTCTTTCTGTGATTCTTTCCTTTACACCTTCTCTCTATTTCTTATGAAGTTCAGACTCTTATCACAATCCCTGTTGTTTTCTTCCCCAGCTGTCCTCCTTTCCCTGTCTTCTTGCCTCTCCTCACAAATGATTTTCTGCAAGTTTTCCTTTTCTTTCCTTCTAAGTACACTAACCTCTCTCTGTCTCCTTTCCACCATTACTTCCCACTATAATCCTTGCTCCTGCCCCCATTCTCTGCTCCATCTCTCTTACCATCCCTAGTGCTGTTCTAACAGTGATGTGGAATAAATATCTCAGTCCTGCACTCCCTTACCTCAGCCTCCTTCTCCTTCCAAATTTCCTCATTCAAAGACAAACTCTTGTGGTAGGAGGAAAAGAGAGGCCAGTGCATATTTTGCTATGTTATATGTAGGAATATTGTACCAACCTATATAATTTCTAATACAATATAAAAAGTAAAGAAAACATTCAAAAAGCAAGCCACAGGTCCAATTTTAAACAGCAATTTTCAAGCTCCTTTTCTGTTTGTCACAAGAATAAGATATGTCTGAGACACTTTCTAGGACTTCATTTCTGTTTTGGGCAAAGAGGAAGGCAGGATTATAAAGTGAATAACTTCATATTAGCATGAGTTTTAACTGAAGAACAAATAGAGTAGCTCAGTTATTAGAGGACAGTCATGCACTGGTGGGGGGCTGAGCTCTAATCTGTCTTTCTGTCTTTAGCTTCTGTTCCCAAGATATTTGATCCAATGGTAAAGGCAGCAAAATACATTCCTACTGTGTGTTATGGTTCCCCAATGGCCTCCATCAATCCTGATGCTCCTTTTCTTAACTAATGGAGGTTGTTATACTGTCTATCACTATTCAGACTTGCATTTATATTTTAAGAGCATCCTAGGTTGTGGTGCTTTTAAAAATTTAATGCACATATTTAATGCTTATCTTCCTATTGAGAGATTTAAGGTATAAAATAAAAACAGATATAAAAAAGGAAAATTAATCAGTGTGAAGATACCTTTTCACCTCTCTAGGTACAGAAGGGTGTTTTTTTCTATCTTTTTTCAAGTGTACTGTAATACTTATGACAGATTTCAGAATTATATATGGTATTTTTTTAGGAAATTACATACATTGTTAAGATTGATTTTTTAGTTGATGATAAGATCAATTTTTAAACAAACTTTAAAATAAAGAACATCTTCCAGACTCCTCGAGTAGCTTGACTGTCAAAGAGGTCACACTGACCTTGGTATGCTACATAAAAGAACTAGAGTGCCTTATGAAAGGACCCTAAAAGATTCTGGCTCTTCCCTTACTTTGAGAAACTGGAAAATATCTGTAAGAATGCCTCACAGAATAATCACACACAAAGTCTCTCAAATTTGTTTCAAGTACCATAGCTGTACAGTTCCTTCCTTGAAACTCTGCTTTGCGTACTGTAGCTTTATAAGATCCTTACCCTATACTTCACTGAAACCCCCAAGGAAAATGACACTGTAAAAACAGTCCCTGAAGTCACTTGCTTTTGAAAATGGTACTCAAAGTATATAATTCAGATGATCACATTATTTTTTCTCTTTGTCTCAAATTACAAATCCAAATTAAAACTAATCTTGTGAGTTTCCTGATTCAAGTGCTATTACTCAGTTATTACGCTAAAGATCCTACACTTATAGCTCAGAAATGGTTGGCTTTAGCCTAAGAAAAGCAAAGTGTGGTCATGTGCTCTTTTGAGGGAGTAACTGTTTTTGTGGGATTATACTAAAATATATATATGCCTAAGTGTGTACACAAGTGATTTTCCATTTGATGAAAATGGAAAAAAAAAAAGATGAAAAAATAGTTTTACTTTGCATTTTCATTTTTTAATTAACATTCTTGATTGATGAGAAACTATGAACAGAAACAGTATTAAGAAATGCCCCTAACCCTAAAATCCTCAGATTCTGTTGAAGATTTTAATAATTGTTTTCCTTTCGGTTTCCCAGTCTGTCATTTTCTGGTGGCTCAAGTAACCCTTTTTAAATCTTGCTCTTGATTAGGTGACTAATAGATGACTCACAATGTGTTGGAATGAAAGTGATTTTGCAAGCTGTGGGCTATTTATACAATTTGAATTTCTCTTGAGTTGCTCAGTACAGGTCCATTTGGGAACATTAAGTTGTTTTTAGTGATAGCTTAAGATTAAACTATAAGGCATGATGACAAGTCTCACATCTGTTAAAATTCTGTTTACTTACTAAGAGGCGTCCTTATATTCTCTTCTGAGTGGACACACTAGCAGACCACAGGTCATGTGCTGAAGGAAATGTTACTGTGAAGTGCCACACACCTGCTTGCTTTGATTTGACACTTTAAACATAGTGAACTGTGAATAGAGTTATCAACATCAGCCAGTCCAGCTGGACCCAAATAACACTTGTAATCATCTAGGAATAAGCTGGATATAGTACAATGAAGCAACAGGCTGAATCCGCAAATAAAGCAAATGGAAAATTCCAGCAAAGTGGTATGGAGGAAAGAGAAGTTGTGTATTTATTTTATAACAACATAACAGATTTTTTGTTTCTGTTGTGAATGTACTTAAACATTAGTCAGATTCTTACAACTTCCTTCTCATTAAAAGTTATACATCCCTGTGCTATCAGGAATATCAGCTCAATGTACGCTGTGTAACTGAATCTATGCTCTGCATTATCAGGCAGTTCCATACCATTCTATCTCCATAAGCCAGGTCACAATGTTTCTTCACCGAACCACAAGATTCATGTCTGGACTAGTACATTTTAGACATTTATGTTTCCGTCAGCATGACTCTGATTTGTTCAGGGTCACATCCACTTGTGTCGTATGGATCAGAGCGCATTCTGGGGACACAAGCTATATCTTAAAAGCCTCTTCGCCATCTCAAAGATTTTTCCAGCTTTGGACTAAGCCTTCCACGAGTCTTCTCTGGTGCAGGCAATACATGCAATTAGAAAAACTTTTCACTGCCCTGACAGTTCTCAGCTGTTGCAATGATCTCTTTGAAAGGCTTCTTAGAACAACTTCTTTATGCCTGATTGATAGACATAAGAGTAGTTGCAAAATCCAGAGGACAGAATGTCATTTTAAAGCTGCTTTTAGTTAAATACCTCTCAGATCTCCTGCCAAGCACTTCTTTGTGGGACCAGCAGCTTTCAGGAGCTACTTGTTGTTGCTCTTGCCCTTTTAATATTTTCACGGTGGTAGCAGGAAGGCTAGAACATGTCAGAATCTATTTATGAGTCGCTGCCACTACCTGACCTTTTTTATCCAGAGTGTTTTCTAATAAGTAAAGAATTAGCACCCAAAGAGTAACAGTTTGTAATTTCCTGTCTTAACTGTGATATGAGTATTACCCTTTTGAACTCTATCATTACCCTCTTACTCATCTGAAAATGATACATAAAATTAAAATCAATAGCTGAGAATATAATTTGTTCCATTCAAGCCACAGGAAAAAAAAATCCAGTAAGAGAGCTGGCCTTTTCAGACAGAAAATTTCAAGAGCATACTGCATTCAGGTAAAGTCTAGATCTACCTAAATAGTAGCTCTGGCTGTCCAAAATCAGTGACAAAGAGTTATGCCAACATGATACATGTTTGAAAATCCTTCTTTCCATGTTGTGCTGGTTTTGACTGGGATAGAGTTAATTTTGTTCATAGTAGCTAGTATGGGGCTATGTTTTGGATTTGTGATGAAAACAGTGTTGATAATATAGAGATGTTTTTGTTATGGCTCAGTAGTACCTGCACAGAGTCAAGGCCTTTGCTGCTTTTCACACCAGCCCACCGGTGAGTAGGCTGGGGGTGCACAAGAAGCTGGGAGGGAGCACAGACAGCTGACCCCAACCGACCAAAGAGATACCCCATACCATATGACAACATGCTCAGCATATAAAGCTGGGGGAAGAAGAAGGAAGGGGGGATGTTTGGAGTTATGGTGTTTGTCCTCCCAAGTAAACCATTATGTGTGATAGAGTCCTTCTTTCCTGGAGATGGCTGAACACCTGCCTGCTGATGGGAAGTAGCGAATGAATTGGTTGTTTTGCTTTGCTTGCATGCTCAGCTTTTGCTTTACCTATTAAACTGTCTTTATCTCAACCCATCCTTCGGCTGGGGCTGCACGGCTAGAAGGCGCGTCCCCTGGGTGGTGGATATGGGATCCCTCTCTGGAGGGTGCACCGGATAAAATTGAAGAAGGTGCCGCGAACCAACGCAGCCTAAGGGAAGGCCACCATGACAGAAAAACCACTGGCCCTCCAAGTCATGGGGGTTGGGCAGGAGGCCAACTACCTCCTCCCGGGAAAAAAAAATAAAAAGTTGCAGAAACGACGAGCATCAACTTGGAGATGGAGAAAATCAGTAATGAAGTGAGGAGGAGGAGATGGAACTGGATCGGTCATGTCTTGAGGAAAAAAACAACAGAAGACTGCGCTGTGGCCCTTGGGACTCCAGAGCACGCAGCCGCAGACTGATCGAAGTGGAAGAACGATGTTCGCGCCTTGTGTGCCTCCTGGCACTGAGAGAATTCAGATCAGATCAGATCTCAACCCATGAGTTTTCTCACTTTTACCCTTCCAGTTCTCTCCCTCATCCCACTGGGCAGGGGTGAGCAAGTGGCTGTGTGGTGCTTAGTTGCTGGCTAGGGTTAAACCACAGCACATGTCCTTGCAAAATAAATCTGACATGACAGAAAAGAAAAGATACCAAGATAGCAAAGCTTTATGTTTGTATGTGATATATGTGTTCTCTCAGATACCAGGTCCCATCCCAGTGGTAATAAGGTCTTAATTTTGAAGCTAACTAATATAAAAATGGCCATTGAGGTTTTTTTCCCCCCAGTATTTAACATTTATCCTTCATGCTTGCATTAACCAGTCTGATTTGTTAATTGGTGTTTCTTTTCACTAAAGAGGTTTAATATTTGTCTTTAACGTTGTTTAACCATTCATTTTGTTTAAAATTTAAGTCTTCTTAACTTTAAAAAATCTAATATAATCTTTAAAAGACTTTTCATTTTTTTTCCCACCGTAAAAACATTCACCATATTTTGGTCCTCTCCTGCTGTTCAGAGAGTTGGACAAATGCACAACTGAGAGGCATCTGAAGAATGCAGGTTATCCAGACTTCGGCCAGGAGTCAGGAACAGATACAGTTATATTATGTTGGGAAATCTGTGCTTTCTAAACACACTGTCATATGTATGAATGCTACTAATAGCTCAGTTTTCGGGTATCTTTCTCCAGTCATGAACCTCCTGCAAGACAACAGAATTGCAGTGACTTTCATGGACTGACTAATTTATCTTGAGACTTTATAACCCTCCAAAAATCATAAAACTTTTTCTTATTGCTGTAAGGAGCTGTTCTCATTCCTCTGTATTCTGACATTGAAGAATCTTTTAAAATAAGCAAACAAACAAACAAACTGCAAGTGGAAAAATTAAACTATGTACTCTTTTGTGGTGGGTTGACCTTTGCCTCCAGGTGCCCACCAAGCCTCTCTATTACTACTCCCCACAACAGGATCAGGGTAGAAAATACGACAAAAAGCTTGTGGGTCAAGATAAGGACAGGGAGATCACTCAGCAATCACTGTCATGGGCAAAACACAATCAACTTGGGAAAATTAATTGCATTTATTGCCAATTAAACAGAGTAGGATAATGAGAAATAAGAAAAAAACTAAAACGACCTTCTCCCCACCCCTCGCTTCTCCACCAAGCTCAGCTTCACTCCCAACTGTTCTACTTCCTCTCCCCTGAGTGGTGCAGGGGGATGGGGAGGAAATGAGGGTTCATAATGTTTCTTCTCTGCTGCTACTTCTCACACTCTCCCCCTGCTCCAGCATGGGGTCCCTCCCACAGGATACTGTCCATCATGACCTTCTCCAAGGTCAGTCCTTCCCACTGGCTGCATTTCTTCAAGAACCGCTTAAGCATGCATCCTTTCCATGGGACACAGTCCATCAGGAATGGACTGCTCCAGCGTGGGTTTCCGGCGGGGTAACAGTTCCTGCCAGAAAACCTAATCCTGTGTGGATTCCTCTCCACAGGCCACAGTTCCTGCCAGGAGCCTGCTCTAGTGCAGGCTCTGCATGGGGTGCAGCTTCTTTCAGTGAATCTCCACCTGCTGTGGCAGAGGATGTCACAGGACTGCACCTCCAGAGACTGCAGTGTGGACTAATCTGCTCTTGAGTGGTCCTCTGTGGGCTGTAGAGGGACAACATGCATCACCATGGTCTTCTCCATGGACTACAGGATAATCACTGCTCTGGTACCTGGAACATCTCCTTTCCCTCCTTCTTCACTGCCCTAGGTGTCTTCAGGACTGTTTCTCTCACATATTCTCACTCCTCTCTCTCAGCTGGTGTTGCACAGCAGTTTTTACCCTTTCTTAAATATGTTATCACAGAGGTTCTACCGACGTCACTGATGGGCTCATCTTTGGCCAGCAGTGGGACCATCTTGGAGCTGGCTGGAACTGTTTCTGTCTGACATGGGGGCAGCTTCTGGTGTCTTCTCACAGAAGCCACCTGTGTAGTCCTCCTGCTACCAAAACCTTGCCACGTAAATCCAATATATCTTTTAAATAAAAAAAAAAAAAATCCATCAAATCAGATTCATAGCTGGTGTAAATCAGCAGTTTCATCAGCAGAAGCAAGAAGATCTGATATAAGAATAGAGTGTAAGTGTATATGCATGTATATGTGATGGGCTTCATACAGATTAACTACCACTAGTTTGATACAGTATCAAGCCCTGTATCAAAAATCCTCAGGAGGCTATAGCCTGGACTATTGAGCCCCAGAAGTCAATGCTCTAAGTTACCCCTCTGGCCAATCATCACAATCCAAACTACCCATCAAGAGGGCCAGAAATAAAGCAAGAAATGGTATAAGCTCCTGGTCACTCTCTTGGGAGAAAACTAAACTTCTTCAGCTGGGTAAGGAAGAACCCACAGAGGTCAGTGCTGCAAACAGGTGATAAAAACACATCTTTTGTAAGCAGCTGTTATAAAATGAGAGACTTCTTGGAAGGGTTTTTTAGTTTCAAAATTAAAGGATAGCAGTCAAAAATGAAAGATCAAGACAAGATTTAAAAGCAGCCAGAAGCAATGAAGAGAAAAATGCCATTCACATAAACATGCCTAACTGGATAGTTTGGGATTCTTAGAAGAGGTTGGGATTATTACTTTATAATTCTGAGATATATTATTCAGAAACATTTTGAAATCTATTTACCTCAGAAATACCTTATATATACACGCTGTTGGCATCTTTTGCTGTACTGTAAATACTTATGATGTTTATACTACATATTTAAGGTATAGGAATAACATCCACAAAATTGTTTCATCATTTGTATGTCATGATTATACCTACAGTAACCTCTTTCACCAAAATATTTTTATATTAATATAAGATTTTAATTAATTATGCAACAATAGAATTATTATTATTATTAGCAGCAGCAGCAGCAGCAGCAGCAGCAACAGCAATAGCAGCAGCATAAAATTAAAGAAAATTCCACTCATAATAGCTTTGATTATAGTTTTGACAGGCCATGCGGTAAGACAGAAAGAACCTAGGTACTTTGTGCTAATGTTAACCAGTGAATATTATTAGAAGAATATTATTAAGGAGGAAAAAAAGAAAGAAAAGGAAAAAAAGGAAAAAGAAAAAAATCTTTGCTGTTCTTAGAACTGCTGCCTTAACCGTTAACAGATCAACGTGTAAAAAAGTACACACAAACACTGAGATGAAGTCTGAGAAGTAATACAAAGAACTGCTGCATGAATAAATCTGCAACAGAGATTCCCAAGATTTCTTTGGCAGGTTCAACACTAGCAGCAGTAGGTGACGCCTCTATCTGTGGTAATAAAGCAGTAGCTGTTTCTGTGCCAACTCACATGTCTGAGTGTTATGCATGCCATAAGAGTATGTACACAGTCCTTCAGGAAATAATGAGTTAGAACAAAATGAGATGTGTCCAGCTGTTGGTGTTCCCTATTTCTTTTGCTTTGCAAACAGACTGTCTTTGGAAGCCTGACCTAAGTTAGGCCCAAAGACTTGTACATGTTTTGTCATATTTTTCTTCTGATTTTTGCAGATCTCTCCTTTATTGAGATAGGCTTTATTTTATTTATTTGTCTATCCATCTAACTCTTTACTTATTTATTTAAATCCAGAAAATTATTTGATCATAGCATCTATCTATCTGAGAACAGAGTAGTTGGTCTTTTTTTTTCTTTAATCCACCACATTGACCTACTCCTAGACCTCTTACTTAAGACCATTTCTGAAACCTTCATAGATGTAAATGGTTCTTATATAGGCAATCTCATCAACTTCTCGGGCAGCTTGAAACACTCAATATCATTCATGACTTCTTCAGCAACTTGCAGAGTTGAGCCCTTGCTAATTTTAACATGTTTTCTCAGTAAATAAGCACTAAGTTGCTCTCCTCTGACCTTCTGAAACTGATTCTTCCTTTGAATCATGTAGTGTATTAGCAGAAGCTGTAATAATATTGATTTGATATAATTTCAGGTGGGCATACTACAAACTACTGTTCTTCACAGGAGCAGGTAATTTCTTTAGTTTCATTCTGGGGTTTTAGTTTTATCATTACAGGCAGATTTGTTGTTTTTGTTTCCAGATTTATGAAGTAACGGAATAGTCTCTGGGGATAGTTATTAGAATTGTTCATGATAAGTAATTAAACTACAGGGCAAAAATGATTTTAATTACGTTTACTCTACCTCACATGTGGACGTTGAGTGTTTCCTATCTCCAGAGGTCTTCTGTGGTGTTTTGTATAACATCTCTTCAATTATCTTCAGCCATGTTCTCCAATCCTCAGTTAAGCTTTCCTCCTAAAAGGACTTTTAATTTTCAACTGTGTTCCTATTACTGATTTTGTTGCAGCTAGAAGAGGAGTAGCATAAAGGATAAGAAGACTAGGGACACATGATTAAAATTCTCTGTAACTTACAAAATACTAAAATAGCTTTGTTGCTAAGAGCTGTTGTATCTAGATCTCACACAGTGGATGGAATTATATATGCTTCAGGAGACATGTACACCACTGGTCAAAAAATAAAAGTCATAAACAAGGAGAATGCAGTGTTAGGCTCAATTTTATTTCTACCCTTATGAGAACAATTTGTGAGTCATAATATATTTATGTGTTTCACACAAAAGGAATTATAGTAGCTAATGGATGGAAAATAATTTTATATCTAATGGACTTATGGGCTGATGCATATCAGAATATAGTTGGCATGAGGGTTACTAATATTTGGCCTCAATTTTGCAGCCCAATGCATTGAGTGAGAAAGGTTTGATTTTTATTTTTTCTTTCTTTTTTTTCCCCTGTCATTTCTTTGTACTAAACTGTCTGGATTCATATTGCTGTAATTGATTTAAAAACAGCGGTTTTCCTGTAGGGGGTGATTTGGCCACAAATGCCTAAATAGCAAGCTGTATTGGTTGCCCACAAAATACCATTCTAAAAATAGATCAGCAAATTAGTAGTCTGTATGCATTTCAAGTTAAAACAACCAACAGGCAGGGCACCAAAATCCAACAACCTGGAAATCATATAGAATTTATATAATATAATTAATGGCCTCATTTGCTTTCTTTCCTCTTCTATGTCATTTTAGTTTGGAGGATTTACCTGCAAATAACCAAGCATTTGTCACATGTAACAAGGCAAACACCAAGTTTCATCATTTCTTAGCTTAACAGTAATTTTCACACAGGACAAAAAGTTACAGATTTTTGGACTAAGATGAATAAAGAAATGACTTTATAACAAAAAGCTAAAGGTGTGTGCGTGTGTTCATTCTTACTAATTAAATAGAGCTAAAGAGTGATACATAGCTAGAAATTTTACATAAGTTTGTGTGTGTTTCCACATGTCCGCCTATGTGTTGGCACAGCTTTGAAGACTGTGAACACTAATATCATTTCTTTATAATGAGAAAGAGGAACACTTGGGTACCAAAAGCTTCTTCAGACAACTAGAGGAAGCCCCTCATAACTGTAGGGGTCTTTAACTAACTGAACATCTGCCTTAAGGACATAAAGGGACACAATCCAGGTGAGTTTTGGAGAGTTGAAAACAATCTCTAGGCACAGTGAATTCATGAACTGAGGCACTTTATTGGAATTGATGAGGTCACAGGGTTTTGGACCAGATGATGTGCAGAAGGTCCTTCCAAACTTACTTGAGAAACCTCACAATTGACAGTGCGAAGAACTGAATATTATGTGTTATCTAATTAAAATATGTGTATGCATACGTATACATACATACCATTTTTTGAATATGTAAAAGGAGTTATACTGCTTCTCCACTTGGCTTTTTTTTTTTTTTTTTCCAATTTTTAATAGTTTTTGTCAGGTTTTATTGGGTTTGATTGAACTTTGACTGACGTATATCTCAGTTTTTCAGCTATTCATTTTTTTACCTCTAAAGCATCGCAGAATCAAAGAATGGCTGAGGTTGGCAGGGACTTCAGGAGATTGCCTAATCCAACTCATCTGCTCAAAGCAAGTTCTATTAGAGCAGGTTGCCCAGAGCTGTGTCCTATTAGGTGTTGAATATCTCCGCAGATGGAGACTGCACAACACCTGTTGGCAACCTGTTCCTGTGTTTGGCCACCCTCACACTAAAGAAGTATTTTCTTATGTTTAAACAAAATTTGTTGTATTTCTATTTGTGCTTATTGCACCTTGTTCTGTCACTGAATACCACTGGGAAGACTCTGGATCTGCCTTCTTTATACCATCCTATCAGATATTTATGTAGGTATTTACATATTAAAAAATGCTTGAATAATTCATTGTAAAGCTTTATGTTCATTCTATTTTAAAGTTTTATATTGCACATTTTAGAAGAGGGAAGGAAGGAATCCAGGGGGATTTTTTAGAATTTTTTTTCTTGCTTTTTGGTTTAAATAAATGATCCTGACAAGAAACTGATTCAGAAATCCAAATCAAATTCATTCAGATTTTTTCGGTTAATTTGGCAGATTAAAATGTTTCGGAGGTGAATGGAGTGAAAGTATTCTGCATATATTCTGTGTGCATTTGTGCAGAACTCGCTGCAGAATTAGATAAATATTAATTCATTTCAAATAACATATTTCAGACAGTTGAGCAGATATTAAAATTTTGTGTTCTTTGATAATGTACTGTTAAGTCTTGATTTAGTGTTTCTACACAAATATAGTTCAGGGTCAATGTTATTATTTTTAATTATTTTTTTTTTTTAATTCTTTTGAATAGATAGGTAACACTTTGGTATAATTTTATAATCAATGACTTATACAAAGTCCAGTTGCAAAATCCTGGCTCTTCATAGAAAGCAATCTTATCTCAGAACTACTAGAGCAATGTGTAAGTAACAAATCTAGGGCTTGTTAGTCATTTCTGAGCTGCTGAGAGAGAGTGAGTTGTTCACAGCTCGTTTCTTTGAAACCTTTTTTGCAGGATGCTATGTAGTAATGAAGAGCATCAAACTAATACACAGTATAGACCCACCTGTTTTGTTCCTCAGATCCTCCTGAAAACTGTCTCATAGTTCCTACAGGGAAAGTGATTGCAAAGCGTCACCATATATCCAACCTATGAAGTCTCCTGGCACAGCTTATATTCAATTTGGTTCTCCTTAGCACTGAGATTGGTCATTCACTGCATTCAAGCATCCCAAGCTTTTGTTGGACTGAACCTGGAATCCTAGGAAAACATTTGCACCTTTACTGATCATCTGTTACCAGCTAAGCCAGCTGTTAGGCAGGAACCTGATTCTCCTGTCCCCTTGGGAACCTAAACCAAAAGATCAAGCAGAAACAAATCCCAGAAACCAAAGCAAAATCTTTAAAGTGATATGCTCGCTGTGGTCACAATTGTGATACAGTCACTTCATTACATTGCGGGAGGGTTGGACTAGATGACCTTTAAAGGTCCCTTGCAACCTAACGATTCTATGATTCTATGATTCTGTTCTATATATTGTCACCCAAGGAAGTGGCTTCTGTTAGAACGAGGCGCACAAAATCTCTCTTTATTTGCATGGAATTTGAGTCTTCTGCTGTAACTGAAAATCAGTCTTGCTCACCTACATTTTATATAAACAACTTTATATCCTAACATATGGAAATAATGGATTAAGTCTTTGTAAGGAGCGTGGTCATTCTTTAAAACTCAAACATTATCCTTGCTTCCTTTTAAGCTTAACAGACAGAGTATGTACATCCTACTGACACTGCTGCTCTTAGCTTTAAAAATAATTTACTTAATTATAATAAATGTTCTACATATCCTTATAATAACTGCCAAATTGCCGTCACACTAACCACCTTTGTTTTATAAGAAGATATGTTTTACAAGCCAATACTTTAATCAGACGAAAAAATCTGTCACTGGATAATTGCTAAAAGGATGGGAATAAAGCATATTGTTTATCTAATTCTTATGTTACAGGCTTGTGGCCTAATTTAATCTATTCTGAACGCACAGTAAATACAACACAGTCATTTTTTAATCATAAACCTCTCAAAAAACCAGGCAGAAGTCTGCTAATGTGTTGGATGATGGATCTCCTATTTACTATTGATCTCTGAATTCAGAACCAATCCATTCTGAACTAGCAAATATTTTTCATATATTTTTAGAAAATATTGAATGGCTCTTAATCAGTGACAAGGCTGTTTTGTCTGTTACTACTCAAAGTAGATTAGCAACAACCTACTGCATTTCACCAGAAAAATGAATCTTGCAGAGGCTGAATCTTGTGTGGTATATCTTGAATGAACTGACTTCACATCCAGCTACCCTTGAATTAAAGGAAAGCTCAGAATAAGCAATCCCGATGTAGTGAGAAAAGTGCTGTAGGGGTTATTCTGTATGGAGATCTACATAGTCATTTGTTGTATGGACAATACACTGTGGTTTGAATCACTGTTTGGGGGAGGACTTGATTCAAGCAAACTGGCTATTTGATCATTATAGTTGATTTCTGTATTATCTGTCTCAAGCAGCTTCTGTTACATCCCACTCGCTACTGATGCTATTTTCCTTTCCTCAAACCATCCCATCCCGATGACGAGTTTCCTGCATCTCACCGTTCTCTATTTTTTTCTGTTCAATTCTGGATGCAGAAATCCCCGCTATACTAACCTAATCTCACCTTTGTGCTCGTTGGCCACTGATCCTGATCTGGATGATATGAAAAGAATATCATACAAGTGGTCTAACTAAATATGGAATGCCAGTGGGTATGTACTAAGCAGTATTTAATGAATAAATATCATAGGTTTTGGACTTTTGAAAAGCTTTCCTTTCAGAAGACTTGTCCCCCTCTTGAAGCCTATTACTTCCTCCTTTACATCTCCTTAACAGTCCTTTCCTGTTAAGACTGTATCATTATACTTCCACAAGACTCAGAAGAAACTAACAATAGAGGGCATGAATATAAGGATGTGATTCAGTTCACTGATTAAGGACTCTAATTTTAGGTATCTACCAGCAGATATGTAGTTGTTTGGTAGCTGTTTATGCCCCTATTATAGTCAATAGAATTTGAGGGTAGGACTGAGTTGTGTAAAAGCAGATATGTAGCACCACGTGATTTTCCCTAAGATGTCCAAGACATCTACACAGGACTGGCAGGTAAGATGCATGACATATGGGAAACCTCAACCCTTCTGAAGTAGCAGCAGAAGGCCACGTAATACATTCTAGGGCTTTTCACATGCCACTCCACTCTTGTTTTTATTTCCCTTGTTCTCAGCACAGCCAGTTTATCCTAGAAAATATTTGAGGGCATTATTCCCTAGATAATGTCTACCTTAGAATAAACTAAATCCTCTTAAGGTATTTGCAAAACAAACAAACAAACAAATAACCCCAAAAAGCAATAAGCAATGATGACAGGACACTAGCCTCTTTCCCAGGCTTATGTAAATGACACAAATCTTTTGTTATCCTCGTATTTGCAAGGGAAGTTTTTGTATCTGTGCATGAAGAACAACAGACTCTTACTGAAGAACAAACTACAGATGCTATGTAAGAAAAGGAAATTCAGTGAAATATTTCTGAACTTATCTACCACGTCATGTTCAATTGCAGGAGAGTCAAGCTGTGTCTCAGAATGTATTTCATTCACACTTCTTACAGTGATATTGACATTCAGCAAAAGTACCAACTTCTAACCCTAGTTCAGTGCGGAAATCCTTTCTGCTGCCAGCCCATAGTCACTTAATTACAAGTTGTGGTACTTTCACATAATTTAGTTTTCCTAATGGACATGCATAAGACCTATACACATTAACAGTAAGTGCTTGCAGGCAGGCAAATAAGCAAAGTGAATATTCTGGGAGTGTGAAATGTTCAAGAATGATGTTCTCTATATTACTGATTATTTTTAATTCAAATTTGTTTCTAAAAGAAACAAAAAAGAATAATTTTGAAAATTCTGTAACTGACATATGAAAATCTTTTAAATGCCAGACCCTAGTTTTTATTCTTTTTACAAATTACAGACATGCCAAATTGAGTTGATTATATATTACTTTTTTAGTCATAAATGTCATGCTCACAAAAAAAACCACTACATTTTTAACATTGACATTAAATCACACGAAAGAAATAGTACTGTTGCTGGGTTTAATATTCCTCTATATCAGTCTACAGAGTAACTGTTCTCTCTGCTGTTTAATAGCTGGAGAAGAAGTTTCATCCTCATCTCCCAGCTATATAACTATACCAAAACTAATGCCAGCTAATATCAGCACTTTTTTTTTTTTTTTTTTTTTTTTTTAAATCTTCCAATCAATAAGTATTGAAATAAAGGTTTCAGCTTTAAAGGATGCATGTACCATAATAACCTGAGTTTTCATGTCTTAGGAAATTCCACTGTCTTTTTTTTTGCTATCCCGATAACACATTTTTTAAGTTTCCTCTGAGAAATAACATTCCTGAAACACAATTCACTCAAATAGTTTTGTTGTCATAGAATTAAAACATTCTGAGTGTTTAAAAGTAGTTTGTGAAACTATAAATAAGAAATTCATTTCAAAAGTCATTTAGAAAGAAATGAAATCTTTTTCCTAGAATGACAAAACAGCATGTTTCAACACTAAAATATTGGGGAATTTTTGCTACTTTCCTTTTAACATGTGGATTATCTCCTAGCAGAAGACATTTTACACTTCCAAATATTTAACAAAAAAAATTCCACCTAGACTTATTCAAAATAAATGTGAAAGCCTGTGGAGATTGCAATCTAAGCAGGCTGAAAAAAATAGTTCAGATAGGGATGCCCTGGATAACAAAGGACAGTTGTCTCTGCTGATATGGCTGGATGTGTCAGAAGCTGTCATTACAATTTCTCAATTACTTTTGTGCAAGGTAACGTGAGGCTGGACTTGGTTGTCCCTGCTCATTCCAGCCAGAGAGTTTTCAGTAGTCAGCCAGTCATCTGTACCCTTTCCCTAAGACTGCTGATCTTCAGTGTCCTACAGGACTCAGACATCTCTTTTGTGAAGGGCTTCTTAAGAAGCAAGTCAGTCGATGGACTAAAGTGAGACCATCATACACCAATTACAGACATGACACCAGGCAGTGCACAGCTCCTGGCTCAAACAAAATAATGGCACTACCAGCAGGGAGAGGAAAATATGTTAAGAAACTTGAAAGACGTTAATTAAATATTTCTTCTCTTCTCATTATAAAGGTAATAGACATTTAAAGGGTTATTGAGCTCATTGCTGGACCATGACAAATAAACACACAACCTTTTTCCCCATTATATGTCCTCTGTGGTAGACACTTTTTTTTCACCCTTAATTTAGTTATCAGAATGCTTTCTGATGTAGATAACGCAAAAGAT
The DNA here is from genome assembly GCF_965183815.1 of Platalea leucorodia. Taxonomy (NCBI): domain Eukaryota; kingdom Metazoa; phylum Chordata; class Aves; order Pelecaniformes; family Threskiornithidae; genus Platalea; species Platalea leucorodia. Next base: position 108,517,837 of record NC_138826.1, read on the forward strand.
AGTTGGAAAGTCCAACTATGTAATATATATCAACCCATCTTTAAAATGAAATGTAGAAGAAAACACTGTACTAAAGTTCTACCTCTTTTTCCTGATTTCCTAGTGTGTCCAGGGTTTTTAATCTGAATCCCCAAAAGAGTACAAGGTGGAATGAGATTATATTTTTGAAGAACCTACAGAAAGACTTACTATCAAACTTTGAATCATAACTCGTTGTAGGGCACTGTAGGAATCATATATCTACACAAATCTCCTCCACCCCAATGAGTAACATCACACTTTGAATAAATACAAAATACTAAATTGTTTGTGGGGTTGGAGTGGCGGGGAACAGCATAGCTGTTAATTCTCTAAGCTGTAACATTTATTGTGAGGATTGCCTTGCTTTTCTGCTGCCTCTGTTGTGGCTTTTTTTCCTCAAGGAATCATGAAAAAAGAATAAGGTGATCAGTGTCCAATGTGTTAGGACGGTGCTGGTAGCAGTAAGGGATTTAGGAAGTCAAGAGGAAGAAGGGGTAAGACAGAGATATTAATATTTTTCCCTCCCCAACAGCAGCAGCAGCTGCAGAAGACTTGATTTGGATATTTTACTGGCTGCTGCATCTAAATTGTTCATATAGGGTAAATTATAGTGTCATGTTCTTCAAAGTTGCTGTACTTGCATCCACAACATTATGACTCTGCCTAGAGATGACATAAACAAGAAAGTGGGAAATGTAAATATTATCAATGCTATGAAGCCTAGAAAACCATGAACACCATCTGTTACTAATTTTCTTATAAACTATTTATGCATATAAAGATATTTCTCATTATATGTTCTAGGTTTTGTTTGACCTTTATGTTACTTCCACTCTTCCTGTTCTGGATAATTATTTCTAGGTCAGAAGTAGGTCATGACCTATGGCTTTTAGGAGCAATGGACCTAATGGAAAGAGATTTTATTTGAAAGAATGGGATATCAGGTTAATGGGAATTGCACTTGCACACTGTTGCAAGAATAAACCTCTCAATTTGCTACTTGATTGTCCCTAGATCATAGATTACTAAACCAATATGGGTTGACATGGTTAAATGGTTTATTGTCTTGTAGCCAGTAAACAGATTTGTATTTGTTATTAAAACTTTTTTTGCTACAAGGAATGAGGCATTAAGGACAAAATAGTATGAGTAGAATGGAAGGACAGAGATGTGAAAGGTGATGAAAGAGAAAACAGAAGACAGAGTTTAATTTAACCTCCTTGCCATCATAAAATAAGATATTTAGGTCAGACAACACATCCTGATATTCCCCAATGACAGCACTGTAAAGTGACAAAAGTATGTTCTCTTCAATAATGCATAAAGTGCATTTGATCTGTTTAAAAAGAAATGTTGCTGGGATATAACATGAGAAGACAGTTTCAACATGTTCAGAGAAAAACAATATAAAAATAGCTCTGTTTTAATTTTTTTTAATTAATTTGCAAATTCAGAGTAAAACCTTTTGTAGATTAGCTGGACATTTTCAAAGTTCAGTCTGTTGAAAAAGTGCAACCAATAGCCATTATACCTGGAATACACTACAGGTTAATTTGTAAGAGCTTACAGGGTCTGAACTTTGCTCTTTAAAAGATGCAATGTTTTGCAACATTCAGAGAATTCACAAATGTCAAATCATGAAATAAATTATGCTTATGTTGTCCAAGTAGAAACAGTGGCTTTTGCAGCCTCAGCAGTAGATAAGTTAAAATAATGATGTCCATTTCTTCAGATAAAATTTATACAAAATCCAAGAAAGTTATAAAGAAAAATCAGTTTCTGTATTTCGCTCCTACCTTGCCTTTTCTCAGAAAAATTGCAATTACCTTTAAATGAATCATTCTGTGGGTACTACATGCAAACACGACCCAGATAATTGTTCTATTAGATTTTCCTCTTTTTTTTTTTCCTCTCATTAAAATTAATTTTAAAAACCTGCTTATGTTATATAGTGGTTTCAGTACAGCCCATAGTGACAGCTGGTCACAAACGCTCCCATTCTCAACTTCAAAACTAAGACTTTCTGTGGTAGTCAAAGAAGTAAAAAATGTCCAGCACAGATCTCAGAAATATTAATTCTCTTGAATTGATCATGGGACCTGGTTAATTTTCCCATTCCATAGAGGTAATCTCTCCTGGTTAAACTAACCTAAATAAAGTCCACCTTGAAAAATAAGTAGAAAGCCATGAGAGATTGTTTGCTACTGAGCTTCTTTCATAAATACTAAAAAAAAAAAAAAAAACAAACCAACAACAAAACCCATAAAAACAAGGAAATAAATCTATTTCTTATAATTTATTTTTCCAAATATTACTATTGTAATACTTGTTACGTAACTTGATTTGACCATATCAACCCATATTCACTTGATAATCTATGATCTAGGGACAAGCAGTTGGCAAACTAATTTTATTCTTTATTCTTGCAATAGCATGGAAGTGCAGTACTTATTAACCTTAACAAATGCTTTGTAAGCATGTCAGTTGCTGAAAAGTCCCCCTGAAATCTTAACAAAGGACAAAACAAAGAAACCAAGAAACAATATGATTGCAGTTACAGTTGTTATTCTATGAATAAAAATTACTATTGCAAAACTGAATAACTGGAAAGCGTACACACACACAATCAGACCTCACAATCAAGTTTTCTTTCCTTTTAGCATTAGAATTACTGTCTCTGCATTTCATAATACAATTTAATTTTTATGTACAAAATTTCCTGAAGGGCATAAATGCATTTCAGCTCTATGCAGTGGTTATTCAGTTTTAAACCATGCATAAAAACTCAATAAACAGCAAAATGCTAATAGATTGTATATGGGCTGTGACCTTCCCCAGTTATTTTTCAATATTTTTTAACAGTTAAGAAACATTCACTGAAATAAGTTGAGAGAATCTTAGTCTACTATTTACTTTAGAAAAATGAATGTTTATCAAATGGACTTGAATTGATAATAATATGATAGTTCATGCTTGAGAAGCCTCACAATTGCCTATGTGAAGAACTGGATATTGTCTCACTGGCGTAATCATGTGGAGAGTGGATTGCATTTACACTTTGCATGACCTTGAAAACAGTTTCCCAGGCCAACATCAGAAACATTTTTTTTTTAATATTGCTGCTGCTGCCAAGCATATAGACTAGACAAATAAAAATAAAAATAAAAAATAAGCAAACATAGTAATAGTAAATTAAACAGTTGTGCTCTTTTTTTTTCTGTTTTAGGATGAAAAAAACCCCATAATTATGATCTGTAATTTAAAATGCAAATTTTGTAAGACATTTCGCAAAGAGGATTTAGCATTACTGATTTCTTATATATTGTAAAGCAGAATTTGAATAGCTAATGTTTTTTAAATGTGCATTTAAATATTCATTGATATTTCAGATTCCTTGATTCCATGATCCTAACTTGCAAAGATGCTAAGTTTAATTCACAAGCTGTGGTTGCGTGTTAGATGTTTTCAGTAGCTTTGACTTCTTCGTTGTGCTATATATTTCCAAATTTAGCAGAATATATGGGTTGTCTGTTTTTTTTTTTATTTCGTGGCATTTTTCACTTGAATGTATTCTATACCTGCATATTTTTGTCATTCTCTGGATATTTTCCCACTACATTGGATAGATACTAATACAACTATTGTGAATTACAAAAATTTTCTTTGCTTCTTATAATCAGTATTTGCCTATGCTATATTTATTGATCAGCAGTTACTCAGCAGTTCTAGTGTCCTTCTTTGAAGAAGACCCAAGGAGGTCTTTGTTTTCCTTCTGTTCATATCTCAACCTTACTGTAATACTATCAGAAATTTAAAAATATTTATTGCAACTATAGCTAGGAGAAGGTTACATGCTCCATGTAAATATAAGAGAAATCTTGCTTCCTGATGAGGTGAACAAGAAGGCGACATAGGGTTTTACCATGGAAGAAAACAACCTGGGTTTACACGCAGCTATGAAATTCCTAACCCCTACATAGTTATCTATTTCATCTTTGGGTTTCACCAGTCTATTTTCCAACTGAATTTTAGATTTCATCTGTTTACTTTTTAGCCACGATAGATCCCCGTATCTATATGTAATTACATACATATGTAATCCATATTTTTACAGGTATTTTTTGTGACTTTATTCTTGTGTTTATTCAAACTCTCAACACTTTGTTCAGCTGTAGAATTGCTCCACTGTATTTAAAAATTGAATGGATTACCATTTTACTAAAGAAAGAAATGTTCTTCATTCAAAATAAGGTCTGGAGTTATCGACCTGTTTAAGATTTGCTATTTTTGGACAAGACCTTAAAGCAGGTCAATGCTTCCCAATTATATGACCATTTAGTGGGAAATAAACTCTGAAAAATAACAATCTGCTTTTCAATCATGTTACAACACAAATTCTGTTATAGTTACAGTTTATAGTGATTTATTAATGCAGTCTGGTTTTGGTTGCTCAAGCATTTCAATTTTGCTTGATCTGAATGCTGTCTTTGACACTGCCGATTATAACATCCTCCTTGATCATTTATGAAATTACGTAGGATAAACTGGCACTGCTTTGAGTTGGTGTCAATCTTATTCATCAAACGCATGTCCGTCTGTGTCATTACATATTAGCTTTTTTCTGTACTACCTTGGCACATTGTCAGGTCCTTCAGTTTTTACACAAATTCATTTCTATTTAGTACATGGTACAGTATTTCTTTTAGGTAACTCCATTCATCATTTAGGTATTTCTTCCTTCACGTAAGGTAATCAAGGACATGGGATATTGGCTTTGTAAAGCTGTATAGAAAATCACCAAACACTAGAAGGAACATATTTGTTCTTTGAACATGTATATACACACAGAGAAACATGTATGCATGTTCTGGGGCACTGGTAAAAATGTTTCTCTTCTTTAGATGAAGTTGATCAGGAGAATATTATGACTCTCGAGTATGTCACATCTGCAAAAGAGACTTTATCAAGGAAAATTATGAGAGTTGTTACAATTCTAAACCTATACTTATATAATTCTTCTGGATATTTTTCATTACAAATACAATCATTATTGATAATTAAGATAAAATTAATTGCTATAGAAATGCACATGGGACAGTACACAGCAATCATCAAGTTTCACTTACAATATCACAGTTTATTTATTTATAGAAAACTCTGGATGCATCTCTTTAATTTGTTTTACATCAAGTATCTACACAGATTTCAATTCAAGATGCATATTTACTTTAATAGTGATATTAGCAGTTTATGCCTGGCATATATCCTAGAGGTAACACATGATCTCTCTTGCTGTTCCTCTTGAACAACAAAATGTTTAGAACACTCCAGACATTTATTTTCACAAGGCAGGTTTTTTCCACTGTGAAACTGATATATGTTAATGGGAAAAAAATGCTTTTGTACTCAAGATGTGAGCTGTCACTAAGGAAATACATTTGTCTGGTTCCAGTTTAAGCCTTCTTCATGTTTCCAAATTGCAGTGGAACACTCAAACAGAACATTACTTTGGGCCGAAATTTGTACAATAACCAAGATAACTCCAAGTTGCTTTGTCACCATGGTAACTATGCTTTGGGTCTACCCTAGAAACTTTGCTTGGCACAACATTGTCAGCTATAGACATCTGGGAATTTTTTAATGATACTGCTAGACCACCAAAGGCCCTAATGTAGACACAGAAATTCTGAACAAAAAAACCGTGCTTTTCTCATATAGCTTATTTTGTGTGGGAAGCTGGTATATACTACATCCAAAGAAATGTATTTTTATCAGTAAAAACTTCATCTATATTTAGAGCTTTTGCTGAGATAGATGTGCTACCAATCCCTCTCTAATTTAGACTAGCCCTTAGCAGTATAAAGCAATTAAAGATAATCCTGAGCATGCCTTGAAAGGATAATGTTTTCTGCAGCACTTTTGTTCATGATTTTCAGGTGTGTACTTTTCTCTACCATCCCTGCAGATTGTGTAATATAGATTGCATACTGATAATGCAGGCTGTTATCTGTAGGTGTTCCTAAGTAATGAATAGTCCACTGTAACAGCTTTCCTTCCAAATAACTAGCAAAAGCCAGCTTCAGTCTGTTTTTTTGAACAAAATAACTTATAACATTGCTAAAATAGAACCCTATCTTGAGGCTTTTAAATCCATTCTCAGGCACCTAAGGGTACCTTTCAAGTCCCAATCATTTCAATTTCTAAATTATCTTTAGTCCAAAAATGGCCATCTTTAGCCTATACTGTGCCTGGACAAATACAAATGTTTGTTCTGAAGCTACAAGGACCCTTACCCAACATTTCAGTCCCTATGGAACCAAATCTAGGCACAACATTCTCTAAATCTCCATATGTAAGAGGCAGCAAGCTAGATTATAGCACATAAGGAAGAACATTTTACCCTCTTGAGACTGAGTGTCCATCACATTATAATAGTATTTATGTCTGATCATATCTTCCTCTGGGAATTACTATGAGAAACCTTTGCAATGTGCTGAGTTGTTGAGGGTCCTGGGTTTCTTCTCAGCTTTAGTTTGCTTTAGCTACTTTTCCAGCAGCAGCTCCCTTTCCATTTCAGGCACCACCATGTACACAGTAAGAGAAATCTCAAAACGGGGGGGAACACGCTGTGTTTAATAACACATTTTTTCCCTAACTGCAATCCACTGCCCTTTTCTTTGTTGCATCAGTGTGGCTCATGGGGTTTCTCTCACCAAAGACTAATTGCTGGAAAAGGTATACTCATCGTTCTGCTCTGTCCTTCATTTTAAATTAGGTTGTAACTTTTCATAGTCTTTGGTGTTTAATTGATCCACATCTAACAGAAGATTTTCCTTATGAAAGTCATGCTTGCATTGACTCAGATACTGTGAAGAATTCTGGAAAAGTGAGAGGAGTGGACTCTAAATGACAGTTTGCACAATTGGCAATTGAAGAGCAGAATTACTTCAAACTCTAAATTACCATCAGAGATAGAGGCACTAAATATGCCAATGATTATGGTATCATTGTTTTCACTCGTTTGTCTAACTGTGATTCTGGGAAGATACCCATAGGAATATAAAGAAGGACATAAAGTCCTTTTTTTTTTTTTTTTTTTTTTTTTTTTTTTTTGTCACAGTCTTGCCTCTGTCTACCAAGGGAATTATTTCAATATATCATTAGTCATCTTGGAATTAATTTAAAAGTTCTTCCTGGATGTTCTTAAGGGATTTCAGCATACTTAATTTATTGGTCCTCTTCTCTGCTATTCTCAGCTGACTCATGTAAAAACACAAGCCATATGAACAGCCCTTCCCACCACCCTTGTTTTTAAAAGAAAGTGTTGCAAATTATGCTCTTTTTTTTCCCTGAAAGAAACAGCTCTAACACAAGCACAGGTGGCTTGGTAGAGTCAACTTAGAGTATATACACTAAGAGGAAAGGAAATGAAAGTATAAAAAGAAATATACATAAAAAGCCACAAGCTTATAAAATAACAACAAAATGAAATACCAGAGAAAGAAATCAAAATGTCAGCATTTTCATTATATATCTTTATTTTTAGAGGTTTTATTTCATGTTAAAAACTCTGTAAAGACTAAAACCTGGCATATGAAGTATGACATTTCAGTCTAGAAACTAATTTTATCTCGTATATATGTTGGGAAAAGTTAATTTGTGGCATTTTGTTAATATTATATGGTTGAATGAAAGACAAGTTGGAATCATTTCAGTCTATCATTTCAAAGAGAAGTTAGGTAAATGTTAGCATAAAAAGTATCTGTAAGAAGAAAACCACATCTTTAAGATTCAGGCTTTCTTAATAGATTTTGGTTTATACATGTTTGGAATTCTGGTATCACTTTTTATACTTGGTATTATTGATATTGTATGTTAGCTTTAGACTACTCTTTCTGTGCTTTACAATTGTCATGGATGAGGGGTTAGGCCGCTCAAAGAACCACCGCCAAAGGCGGGAGTTACTGAGATTGTAAAGCAGCTTCGCTTCCCATGCTCTGCCACGTGTACAAGAGAAAGAGGGGGGGGAGAATGCACCACCATGACAATCAAGGTTATTCTCACAGGTAAATGAAGTATATGTGTGTAAGTATGTATGTACGTATGTAATGTATATGCGTGTGTGCCCATTTGTGTGTGTATACATATACTTTATACGTATAATTTTAAAATTTTACTTGGCACTATAGTCTCACTTTAATTCCCTTTTCTTTGCCAATAATCTTGTATTTGACTGCTGTATGATTGAAGAGAACCCAGGATATTAGAAAATGTTCTGGTATGTTATGAACAGAGCCGTCACGTCTCACACAACGAGCACGAGACTCAGACATATGGCGTTTGGTTTACACCTTCTCACAGCAACACTTCTGTATTGTATGCTTTTACAGTGCAATACCAGATCCTTTGTCATACTTTGTGATCCCACATGCCAATCACAACTGTATGCCTTAGCTGTGATCTGTCAAACAGTTATGCCTGTCACATGGGGGTCAGAAGAAGGAGAAGTATCTTGCTGCTATGCTTCAGCTAGAGGAAAGAGGGAAGGAGGCTGATGTAGCAGAGCAGCCTCAATGGAACTCCACCACAAGGTAACATTACCCATCTGCAAGCTAATGGTATTACACTGGCTCACCACTTGAATGTGTTGAAGACAAAGAAATTTTAGTGGCCACTGAAACAAGACTGTATTTCCATACAATAGCTTAAAACAAAGCTACCAAGTAAAATGCCGCCCAGGTACACTACAGGATTTTGAATGGAGGTTCAAAATTTTTGTTGTTGAAATGCCACAGAATTTTCAATCTACTGATGCTCTGGCTGAAGCAGAAATATAAGCAAGGAATTCAGCTTTCTGCAGAATATTGAGAGTGCAGTTTGCTGTGCAGACTAGTATATAATTGCTAACATAGCAACACATTCATTGCTCCCATCCCTTGGAGCATGGCAGTCAAATATTTCTGCTCAATATAGCAGCCAGAAATCACAGAGAAGCAGAATTCACAAAGGAATTTCCTTCTGCCCACCAAAAGAAGCCATATACATAATCCTGAGATGTCTGACTATATTCCTGGTTTTACACTTCACCAGTAAACATCTCCTGCCTTTGACTTCCCTCTCCAGCTGTATATGTAAATAACACCATTTCCTTTATGATGAATGATTCTTCCTTGGCTCCAAAGTTTTCATCTGAAAGGTTTGAAATACTCTTAACCTACTTGGTGATCAAAATAATCTACTGTTTGCCATATATGAAACTATCAGTCACTTCACATTTGTTCTTCTGTTCCTTACTGTATACATATAGAAAAAAACCTGGAGAATGTAGACATAGCTTTAAAAAACATGTCTTTAAAAGACATGTGGAACACATTTCTCAATGTATGGCCAACTTCTGCCATAAATGCCTCAATATAAGACAGTACAGTGAATCACAAATTCTTTGCTAAATGAGTAACACTGTGCTCTTGACCATTCAAAAAGGTTAGGTGAATTCTAAAGAATTCAAAATCCTATTAATATGGCAATTTAAACTGCTGAGTTTGGTAACTCAGCAGTGATTTTTTCAGAAAAACTTAGGTGATTAAAAAGAAAAAATACTATTGAAAATCCAAATAATCCAAACAATTTGGTCAAGATAAGGTACAGGTATTATGATGTTTCCCAGTAAATGTCTAGAATATAGATACACGTTTTAAAGAATGATAACTGGAATGCAAAGTGAGATTCACAGCTCTAGACAGTTCCAGTATCCCCACATTGTTCTGGAATATAAATGGTCCTTTAGATGAAAATGTAGAACATTAAAATTCACCAGAATGCCTAACAAAAATGTGCAGTTTTTGTGGTTTGCTTGTCTGCACTTATGAACTTCAAAAAAATCTGTAGTGCTTTTGTGGATCCTCCTGGTAGCACTTTTGATAATTCTACTTACATACCTGTAATTATTTACCTGTCCCTTAAGTATTGATATTTTCTGAACTATAACCGACACGTTATTCCTGTAAATAAACACCTGGTCAATTTGTAAATTCTCTGTTGCCACTTATTATGTGTTTGTACAGTACTTATTGACTTGAGCCCTTTTTGGGTGCTATTATAATTTCTGTAATATATTAGTAGTAATTTCATGAATGAGTATTTCCTGTGAAAGGAAATAAAATTGATGATCTGTGACATCTTCCACAACATAATCCTTTGCAAGTAAAGAAATGTGAAATTTTCATGCAAGTCTTAACTACAACACGATGTCCTCATACCTCAAGTGACAGACACCAGACCTTCACAAAGAACTCTCTCCTGTCTCCTTCAGACAAGAAAAAACACAGCATAAATTCATCTCCTTCATATCATCACTCAAAAGTAATTATAACTTTAGTAGCATCAACAAAATTTGAGACTGAAACACCTGTATGCTTTCAGTTTGTGATGTATTAGCCAAGTAGGAGACAAGTATGAGATAAGTCACAATTAAGGTTTAATTTACTTTAATGGATGGGGCTCTGAGCAACCTGATCTAGTTGAAGATGTCCCTTCCCATTGCAAGGGGGTTGGACTAGATGACCTTTAAAGGTCCCTTCCATCCCAAGGCATTCTATGATTCTATGATATAAACAACCATGTCTTTCATGAAAGAACATGTAATAGCCTCATCTTCTTTTTTTTTTTTTTTTTTTCTTTTATATTATTTCCTTGTAATTCCCACATCTTACCTCAGCTTTCCCTGTATTTTCCTACTTGCCACACATGGTCCTAACCTATACTTTCCCTGAGTTTTTCCGAGCTTCCTTTTCCCAACTTGTTCCCATATCTACCATTATTTGTCTTCACTATTGCATAGCCACATTCCCATCCCTTGTCTCGCATCAACTTGTTTCCCCAGTATCTCTTTTGACATCTACCAGCACCAAGCCTCATTTCTTCTTGTTCACATTCCATCCTAACCTCTTCAGCACTTTAGTTTTATCTCCTCACATTCCCAAACTCTACAGTTCTTTGCATGATTTTACTTAGTGTCCTCTTTACTCACTTGTGTTTTGACTACTTGCTATGTTCTATTCAGAAAATGAACATAATATAACCATGTATGTTGAAGGATTATTGTCAGTCCTTCCAAGACAGGTGGGGAATAGGGACTATTTACATATTAATTTTCTTCCACCTGCAAAGACTATGTTACCTATGTTGTCCATGGCTGTAGTGAAAGATTCATAACATCATAGAAAGTGTTGTGGGAATATATCTCAAAATGTTAGATAGTAGGTTTCCTCTCTGATGGCATTCTTGTTTGAGAAGCTTCAGTGATCCAGACTCAGTGATGAAGATCTCTCTGAGAAACTGTTTAACAGTAACTCTCTTTGAAGATAACTGGAGTTTTACCATTATTAGTTTCAAAAGGAATGGGATCAAGCTAAGGTAATCCCAAGACTGGTTTGTACTGTACTCCACAAAAAATGAGGAAGATTCTTAAGCAGAAAAAATGTTACTTACCTTTTTATATATTAAGATTGATGTTTTACATGCAACAAAGTGAATTGAATCAAAGAGAGAGTCTACAGTTTAAAAAATGTTGCCCATTTAAAATTCTAGGATAACTTTTTAATAATGCAAGTGTTTTTCTTAATAGAAACTTTGGATTTATAGCTCTGTTTTTCATATTGTTTATAAATTAAGCATTTTGTAAATCAAGTCATTATTTTTACTAGGAAAAACTGTCACTTTTCAGTGCCTTTACTTTTTTTGAAACTTATCCTTCTGTAAATTTCCTTGTATTTTATAAGGACTTCCTGCCTAAAGACAGTAGGGAAAAATTGGGCCTTTCAGTTAACTGAGAACATTTCAGATTGGAAATTTCCAGAAAGATATGATTTCCCTTTGGAGGTGTTTAAAATTAATCCCTTTCAAACTATGGCAGTGGATTTTAATTAAGCTAGCATTAGTACTCATGTCAAGAGGAAAAAACACTGTAAAGCTCTCTCTCTTGACCTTTGAAATAATAGTTAACCTCAGCATAAGCAGACACTTTAAACAAGACTCGAATTAGGGGATACAAATTTTGCTAAAAACAAGGAGATTATATCTGACTTAAGCTTATTTGCCATAAAATTTGCTTTGTTGCTTGTCAATCCATCTAAACGAGGATATGTGACCAAGCTGAGTATTTATCAGACTGCCTTTCTTTCCCAGGTTCCAAACCATTGAGTTTGTCAGCTAGTGATTTGCAGTGGGACTAGAAACAGCCATGGGGCCTGTAGTGTCAATCATATCCTTTATTCTCTTAAATGTGTAACATGAAAGTTTTAAAATAGTTGAACATGTCTTGTTTTTACCTATTAGCTTTCACATTCACATGCAGAATTTACTTTCATGATATGACAGTTTCTATCTTCTCGTGTTTTTCAGTAGTCACCAGTAAAAAAGGCTCAGTTAGCTCCTGGTATGAAATTTTGCATATTAGCAGCCCAGCCAGCTGCTGCTTTCATGAAAGATAGTGGCCTCACTAAAATTGTTATGAATTTCTAGAAAGGAAAGTTTTAATGTTTGCGAATTACTGCATATTTTTTTCCATTCTTATGCTTTGTGTTTAAAAATAATTACTGTAGGCACTTAATATCTGTTTTATTTTATCATAAACTCATACTGTGGTTTGGAGTATATTTTTCTAGGTCTCATATTTGGATGTGGTTTCCTCCTCGTAAGATTTACAATCAGTGACAGAGATGGCATTTTCAGTTCTTCATCTGGAATCTCCAAAATATTTTCACAAATACGTTACGGTTAGCAGATGCGTCTTTGGATGTACACCTGCTTCCTTACTTATTCTAAAAGATAATTTATACATTTGCCATTGCTTCATCATGCTGATGGCAACCACAGTTGAAAGACAACAGTGAAGGACACAGATCTAGGTTTAATTCCCACTATACTGCTCACTTTGCTGCTTTTATCCTTTCTCCTTCCTGTGCCATGTAGTATCTTATCTGTTTAGAATGCAACTTTTTTTTTAAATGGCATCGGTTTCCTATCACATGCTATTAAAAGCCAGGACCAGGTGATCTTTGATCTTGTTATATCTCTAGATTCCACTGTAAATAGGTAATAACAAGTAGCGTAAGAAAGATACAATAGCTGGTATCATAATCAAATGTGATCAAATATTTGATTATGACATCAGCTATGTATATGGAAGAATAAAAGACTATTTTAAATGTAAAAACAAATTCTGTGTGTGAGAAAAACAGTATGCAAATCATGTTCAAATATTTTTAAACTTCCATGCTATACATGTAAGAGAATAAAAAGATAATTTTTTTCCTAATATTTTCCCTCATCTGAAGAACAGAGTACTACCCTTTGATCTCCAGCCTGGTCATATCAATTCCCCTGGAACTGAAATCTCAGAGATATCAGGTGACAGAAAACATTTGATACAAGAAGCCTGATGAGGACTGGACTTGTGCAGTGGAAAATGAGCTCAAAGACAAGTTCTGGGCTAAAAACTCATGTAAAATGGTATTATATCTAAAAAGCAAAAAAAAAAAAGGATATATATTTTTCTGAAAAAGCTCTTCCCAATACTCTTGTGCATTTCTAAAACCTAATAGCAGGTTGAAAAATGGACTGAATAATAAAAGAAAATCAAAGATAAAATCTCATGGGTTCTGAAGACTTTCCATACTAGAACACAAAAAGATAATAACTGACAAGCATTTATAACTTCTGTTACATGTCTATGTATGCATGAATTGAAGAAGCAGCTGAAAGTGTTCCCTGAGGAAATAAGTCAATGGAGAACTGACAAGCAGTAACAGCTGGATTCAATCACCCCCACAAGGTACATTCCTCATATTCAAAAAACTTAGGGAAAAGAGACTTCACTCCTTGAAAATCCTGTAATTCAGGGCTGCTGGAAGGGTCATCCAAAACAAAAAAACAAGACTCCGAATATGAATCACTGCATAATGAATAGAGAAACTTGGAATAAAGAAAAGAAACTTCATATCAAGGAAGAACCATTATCACAACAATACAATGGTCTGAATGAATCCATAAAAATCGCTATCATTTTGCAAGAAGATGCTACCATGCCTCCTAGGTTTCAGTGTGTTACACAAAATCTTTCATAAGCAACAGTGAAGGCTAATGCTGCTATTGAAAATTATTTTTAATGAGTCTTGAAATATTAGTTTAGGTCAGTTTCTCATGTTATTCACTAACTACAGTGAAACAGACTGAAATTTAATTTGAATGTAGGTTTCATTAATGTTTCCTGTTGATATCATTCCTTTAACAAGCTGGTGAGTTATAGGGTACAATGAGGATTTCAAAAAATGTTATTATTGTGGCATATTTCCATAACTGCATTAAAACTTACTGTTAATTAGTTCATTTCTCAGGTCACTGAAATTGCAAGTTGATAGAAAAAATTCTTTAAGATAAACCAAACACAAAATCATATACAGTTGTCTGCAAATAAAGCATTTTGTTGCTTATGATAATTAAACAAAATCAATATATTGACTATGAGCATAATCATCTCACTTCACTTTCCTCTGACGGGGATTTAAATTCAGATGGTTTTTTTTAGTTTGCTTTTTAAAGTGCTTACCAAGTTAAAGTGTCCAAAAAAAGGAAAATGGATCCTATTAAAACCAAACCAAACCAAACCAAACCAATACAAAAACCTATATACCAGAATATCCTGTATTCTTACCGGCAGGCAAGGAATAAGCTAGTGAGACCAAATGGTGAATTTCAATGAGGTATTTCAATCCAAAAGATTTTTAGCAGAAGTAACAAATCTGATCCTGCTGAAGATAACAATTAAAAGCATTTAGAAAAAAACAATTAAGAATATTAAAGGAAATACAGTGGATTTTTATGATCCAATATCTATAGGAGCAAAAAAAAATAAACAGCTTTTTCTTCTTCTTTTTTTTCCTGCCTTAGTATATCAGATGCTAAAAGTCTGCAAAAGTGTTCAAGGTACTGATGGATTAAGAGGCATTAAAAGGGCAGTTAAGCCAGTTAGGAGAGATAAACACATTGCTACAGACCTAATGGATTTTTTCTTCTTCTTCTTCTTTTTTCTTTTTTTTTTTTTAGTTAATCTCAACAGCTGATAATGTGGGAAAATATTGAGGGCTCAATTCATTTGCCTAAACGTAGGTATCTGGTGCCTGAGGGTGTTCAAGACAGTCACAGAGATCGGGGAGGTAGGAAGCAGGCCTGCATGGGGGTACAGCCCTTCCACAGAGGCAGCTGGAGGCCAGCGCAGATGAGCAGGGGTGTGGGCATGGCACAGAAGTTTCTGTTTAGGCAACTGACTCAATGTCACCATATCCCTATTCGTCTCTGGTGATAAAGTTACTTTGACAGGTTTTAGTGCAAAAGTTCAGATGGACCTATGGTTTACCGATCATCTGTCATGAACGCCAGCTCCATTTTGCCACTGGTTTATTCTGAGAATTTGTCAGGAAGACAATTTTAGGAAATCTTGCTTTGGACACAAGTAGATCAATGATTTATCATCAAAACTGGAACACTTTTCTGTTGTACTGAAAGATCAGGTGAACCAGACAGTTCAAAACAAAGTAACTTGGAAATGGGGAATTAGTTATAGATCATCTTTGGACAAAATTGAATATCTTTTCTTCTTTGTTTTCTGTTAAGGAATGCCAGATGTGATTAAAAGATGGAGCACAAACAAAAGACCAGAGAAAGGATTCCAATGTTGAAGACTACCTTGACTGAAACATCTTTTCTATTTTGCATATTTTGGAATAAAATCACATTTGTTTAAAGTCATCTGACTTTTTGTTCAAATGGACTCCAGCATTAAGTAGAAACCTGTTTCCTTCATCCTTACTTATCCTTGCTCACTCATTTGCTACAATTCTTTCTGAATAACAAAATCTGTAAATGAACTGTGCAGTTATATACTCATTTAAACTAAGAGACTTAAATCCAGTTAAGCTGAGCAAAAACTAGTACATGTACTAAAATATATTTTTAAAAATTAAGCATGCCTTGCAAGTTTTGTTTCAGAGCTCCTAAAATACAACAGCAAATGGATAAAAAGGTAGACAAGTCTGCTTGTGAAACTAAAATAAACTCTGATAAGTCTTAATGCCATGAAATAAATAAAATGGCTAATTTACTTAAAAAAAAAAAATCTGAAGAGTGTCTATAACTTAATCACATTCTGTTAAAAATACAGAGCTGGCTGCAAAGAAAATGAGAAAGGACAAATACTGGCAATCCTATGACCTTTTCTAATGTATTATAACGATGCTCAGATTATAGCTTGGCCTCAAAGACGCAGTTGTGAGTGTTTAAAATATTTCATTCAGTATTCACTAGGATTCATTCCCTTCTTTTTTTTTTTTTTTTTGAAAGATAATTTTTGTTGGTTTGTTGGTTTTTTGTGGTTTTTTTTAATGGAGAATATCACTGGAAGCTTGTTGAAAATATGCGTTGGTAATATTTTGTTCACCTTCCCTGGCAATGTTGCTTTCTATCACAGAAGCATAAGAAAATAAGATGAGAAGACATTTTTAATAAGCTTTTGTCCCACAGTCACTTCCTCAGTTATAATCACTAAGTATTTGTCATTAATTTTATTTCCCTTTCATGTTATATCAGTTTCTAAATATAATTCAGAAAAAAAGATGTCCTAGACACTAATTCTTAGGTTAGTAACCAGTTTAAAATAATATGATGCAGTTGCTATAAAAATGTAATTCAGCTTTCAATAGACTGCTTGTGCCTGACAACTAATTTTTTTGTTCTTCCCTTGGGTAGTTGCTAGAAACAGTCCCCAATGTAGATCCATCCTCTGACTGAAGCACAGAAAGGAAAAGCTGAAAAATGAGCAACGAGAACAGCTTGCTGATGAAGTTGAATGAAGAGCTAGTAATGATATTGATGACATTACTAATTACTTAGCAGGCAGAATTCAAAATGAGAATTCATTTGTCATCATGATATCATCAATCAGCTTTCTATTGCCTTGGGTAATAAGTTTGTGCTTGCTTGGTGCAGTATAAACTTTGCTATATAACTCGGGGTTTTTTTTACATCTGTACTTCTTAATTTTTACCTTTTAAAGTTTTCCTCTTCTAGGTATTACATTGTGGTTTTATGAGTGTCCTATTTCAAAGGTTTAGTATTTTATGCTCAAATCAGATAATGAGTTTAAAGACCGTATAATTTCTGCCCCTCAAAACAAGCAAATGTCCAACAGATTATTTTAAAAGGATCATAGCCTAATGTCACACCCATCCCTGGTGCAAAAGGAAGCATATTCAAATTTGATACTTAAAAAGATTCAGATAGATTTCTAGAAAGATATTTTAATTAAAAATTTACAGTAAAGATATGCAAGTTCCTCTAATTTGGGGATGCAGGATCAAAAGTCATAGCTCCTGAGTGCTTGAGTAGAAAAAATCTCTTTGGCATTGATTTAAGAAAATCAGTCTTTTCAAACAATCCAATATTCCTAATCCTTCAGCCTGTGAACGAGAATCACAGTCCCAAGAGCCTGGAAGCTCTACTATCTCTTCCAAACAGCTGAGATTCCTGGCTGAGTCATCCCGTCAGGGAGAGAGCTGGCCAGACTTCACCAGCTGTGCACTCCAAGATTTTCCTCTGTCCTGTTCCACTTGGCATTTCTGTCTTTTTCATCTCCTTTCTGGATTCTTGAATTCCTGCCTCAGCTTTCACAGGGCCACTTTGCATTTTTGTAGGCATATGCTATGATTGTTAGTGCTTTGCTCTGAAGTAAGTAAAGAGTATATCTGCTGAGTCATGAGGGAACTGCTAATCGTCCCCTTGAAAGTCCCCAGAGCTTTCAATGAGTCACCCTACCAGCCCTGTGTCATGGCAGTGAGGATTAACCTGAGAGTCACCCAGGGTCCTGAACAAAAATGTCACTGCAGGGGTCTGCTAACCAACTGTAATCAGCCAAGGAACTACCGACCTGAATCAACAAGTACATTGCCTTTTAATATGCTTGTAGTAGTATAGTCTAGTAATATATACAGCTTGGAGGTACCCTAGAACTCATTAAACAACCTAATGGATCATCTGACAGTTGGAAAGGTTTTCTGTGCGAGTGAATGTTAAAGAAAGAAAATGTGTTAATTTGAGGCTATATTATTATGCCATCTCATTTGCACTGTTTTCTATCATTTTGATTAATGCCTAGATTGTGACTAACACATAGAAGGAATGAGGGATAATAGGCATGAAACTATAGTCTGTGGATGTTCTTACCCTCCTTCTAATTGTTCACCTACAGAAAGAAAACACATAAAAATAGAGGCAAAAAAGCGTTAGTACTGTTTTTCAGTCTTTTTTATAAGACTTATAAGATTATAAAGTTATTGATTTTCTCTATATATAATTTATTCCACAAGATGGGAATGCAGTAGGTTTTATTTAGTTAAATATCACAATCAAGAAAAAGCGATTTATATACCTTTTAGTGAAAAGAAGAGGAAAGCTTTAAATATGTTTTTAATATCTAGAAAAATTCCCTTATTAAACAGATTCAGAATTCAGGTATTCTCTTCAGTGAGTCTATGATTGTATCTTGGATTACATGAAGGTCATTAATTTCTCCAGGACCCTTTGAAGTATATATGCAGCTTGTCAGAAAATCTTCACAGAATGATTTTCATTTGATTTATCTACATTGTTTCCCATTAAGTGACATTTCACAGAAACTGAAGCCTTTTTTATTTCTTGTGTTTACAAATGTTGGACAAATTAAAAAAAAATAAAAGTAAATATTGCAATAATTAAATATGTTTTAAAAAATTAATAGTCACTAGGGAGGTAAACCCCAGGATAATTTTACAAGTATTAGGATTGTATTACAGAGAGAATTCTTAAAACATTCCACACTTGCACAATCTCCAATTCTTGTGAAAATGGAAGAGACTTAACTGGATTTTCTCTCTTTCTTCAACAGTCTGACTCCTTACAGTAATTGCCCTGAGCAGAGTTCAGAGTATATTACTGTATCTCCTCTGAAAACCTGAGTTCAGGAAGCTCCTACAGAGTAAAACAGAAGATGGCATCCTAAACCTCATCAGAATCATATGTGGAAATGTCTTTCACAGAACTCTCCCAGAGGAAGGAGGTGCATCTTAAAATGGCAAATGTATGGTTGTAAATATGAACTGCAGTTCTAGACAATTGCATTTGAGGGTGTTTGAATATTGTGTTATCTGCACGTTGCCTTGTTCTGTGTAATGGTGGCAGAACAGACATACAAAGTTTGACACACTACACCTGACTCTCCTGTATGTCTGTTTCCAGCCACTGCCATGATAAGATCTTTCAAAGATTTCCATAACACATGCAAGCCAAACATTCTTGTGACATACATCAACTTTAAATGTAGACTTATTTTTCTGAATAGATGGATGGTGTTTTCCCTTCTTGAATGAGAAGGATGGGTCAATTTCATTGGAGGCTGGATTATATTTGTCATTGGGCCAATATGTGCAGTCAGCTTAATCTGATAATTAATTGTCAAATAAAAATGCAGTTTGGCAAATTAGTTTTTATTATTATTATTATTATTATTATTATTATTATTATTATTATTATTATTATTATTATTATTATTATTATAACTTTTTATTTTCTCCTCTGAAAACTCCTTTACACAAAAACACTCAAAATGGCCTTCCCTTTGTGTAATGGAAGATTTGGAGCAAGAACGATTTCATCTGTGGTAGCGCAGGCTGACAGCCTTGTCAGACAGCCATTGACAGAAGTCTACTATGTAACAAAAAAGGAGCAGAAAGCAAGCAATTCTATGACCCTTTTTTAATTTCTTTTCTTTTTAATCTATCAGCAATCTTCAGTCATGCTATTGTGCTGGGAATAGGTTATTATTGCTCAATTTGTTCCTATTTTTTAAACAGAGGTTACTGACTTTGCTCTTTGAAAGTACTCAGTGCTTTTTTTTTTTTTTTTTTTTTTTTTTTGTTGAATACAAGAGCTGGTACTCTAAAAGAGCTGTTGATTAATCTAATGACATTTAATGAAATAAATAGGTGGAATGGAAAACAGAAGAAGGAAAGGCCTTTGATCTTTTCAAGTTATTAGACTAAATGATAGTGGAAATTTCTTTCTCAATATATGTAGCAAGGTTGCTTTGGCCTCTTAAGTCTCTAATATTGTCAGTTATTCAAAGACACCTCCCAAGCTTTTAACCTCAACTTAATTAAAATATATATTATACCAATTGACTTCCATTATTTCAGCATCAGAGAGTCTTATCATGCTGTCATTATCTTAAGTAAATGGGTTTGTTTTACATAATGTGCAGTAATTATAGTAGTGTCCATTAACATAGCTCTTCAATACATCTTCAAATTGTTTTAGCTATAGGTGAAGAGGAAGTTTTTTTTATATATATTCTAATCAACCTTTCTATAATTGAGGATTTTTCCAATTGGAAAGCTTATTCATTCTATGTTTGGTTTAGTTGTTTTGTTTTTTTTTTTTTTTTTTTTAAAGTAAAATATACAATAGTTATTAATGAAATACTGTAATTTATTTCAATAGTATTCTTTCCTGGAAAGCAGGAACATTTCAAAATGAAGGTCAGTATGAAAAAAACTCTGAAAGAAGTGATTTATCCTAAGAAATTCTTAATAGACCTTCTTAATAAATCTTTAATTATTAGGTGTTATCTAATGGGCTAATAATGGATTTATTTTTTTTTCTTTTCTACATAGCAGATACTTATTTGGGTGTACCCTTCTTTGAAAACAATCTGATTTTTTTCCCTGTACAAAGGTATTGTTTAATCTCTTGAAAGATTCTTTAAGGCTTTAGTTTTTTATTTCCTCCCATGTTTTGATTATACCTCCTTTTTTTTTCATTTCTTTTCTTCACATTCAAAGCCTTCCAGCCTACCAAAGATTTCCTATTCACTAGCAAAAGAACAACCTACATCTCCAACAGGATCATGAGTCCAGCTGTCTTTACTCATTCATTTGTTTTTCAAAAAGCATCTCTGAGCACCTATACTGCTTCTCAGGTTTGGGATGATTCTTCTGCAAAAACACCTCATTTAAATCTTCTTCAGTTCCAGCTTGCAATTATTTCCTATGATTCCCATGGAAAATTTGGCAGCAGGTTGGCTGACAGTCTGTTCTTTGTCATTGTCTATCAATACAACTGTTGATCATCATAATCTCATCATTTTTTCAGGGATGTACAGATATATCAAGGAATACTTCTCTTGGCTTCACCTTTTGCCTAGATTGTAAGCTATTTGTGTAACAGACCATCTTTTTGTTCAGTGCTTTTACACTGCCCAGCATAATGGAGTCCTTATTTTCTGTAAGTGTTATTCTATTACTGCAATGGTACTACAGGGTAACAGAATGACTATATTAAAAAAAAAAAAAAAAAAGAAGAAAAACTTGATACAGCTTGGCAGCAATATTAAAAATAGTACGAAAAGAAGATTTTTGCTTCTCGAGTTTTGCTTTTTTTTATTCATAACAATTTTGACTGCAGATTCAGAGGCTGTACCATGGTGGTACATATTCACAAGTAAATTATAGTCATAATAATACAAAATGTCTTCTACACACTATGTTCTCCTGTAAACTAGTCTTTTGTAGTACTGCTTTTTTGACTGCATTGAACTGAACTGCATTATATTGACCAGAAAATAAATATAGCCACTTCAATGTTCAAATTAGCAAAATTATTAAAAATGAAGGTGATACACTGAATATTTTTCAAAATTTTTGACACTCAGCCTATATGTTGTATTTCCTCATATTTTTCCAATGTTACACCTGAACACATGACCTTTTGTACCTGCTTCAATGGCATTCTTTGCAAAAAAAAAAAAAAAGAAAACTTAGTCAGTTACTCTTCTCGATTTCAAAGAATGTTCTCATAGTTCCCTGACTGTCACAGTAAGTAGGGGTCTTCAGGAGCTTTTTCCTAGAAATTAGATGGAAACCTGTGAAGTTCTGGCACTTACTCACTGCCCTGTCTCAAGCCAAGGATAATCTAATTGATGTTCATCACAAGAAAACATTTTTAAGTAACTAGCTTCCAAACCAGGGGAGCAGCACCTTGGTAATTCTTGAATAACTTTCCTGTTGCATGGGCCAATGCAAAACTGGAGACAGTGCCTTTTTTTTTTTTTTTTTTCAATATTACTCTTGTCTTGGAAATGAAATAATTGCAGTTTTCTAGATTCTCTGAAGATCATTTAACACTGGACAAACATCAAGACAAAATCATGCATAACAATACAATGATTAATAAAACAGTTGCTGGGTTTTGAGAAAGCTTTATGCAAATAAACCAAAGCTGGGCTTAAAATGACCTGCACTTAATTCCACTCCACAATTTTTTAAATCCTGTTTAAAGTGGAAGGATGCTGACACAAGCACTTACATATCTGGAATCCAATCCACAGTTCAGACTGTGATCCCATGTTTTTGGTTTGATCAAATGAGTCCTTGATGTCAGGATAAGACTATCCTTATGTAGCTATTTTCTGAGAACTTTCAGGCACAAATCACTCCTAAATACTACTTATTAGTGCAATATATTTTCAGTACTTTTCAGTCAGTCATCTCATTTCTGAAAGAATTTATGTCATTGTGCAGCTCTAAACACACTCATATCCTGTCTAGGGGTGTTGTTCAGTAAAGCCCAATGAAACAATAAGTAAAACTCTAATTACTAAATCAGCCAGTACTTACATAGTATGTCAATCAATTGGTTTACCAATTCACTCCATTAACCAATCAAACAGTTAATGAAGATGCCCTCTGAAGACTCGTGAAGCAGACTTTCAGTCCCTGTACGTAATTTCTTACACTCTGAAAATTTTATTTCATATAATTAAATCTGTAAGTAAGCAGCTATACAAACACAAAAGAGAACAATGACTGAGCTAAAGCTGAGGATAGCACCCAATCTTTGGAGTGAATTACTGCTAAGATGAATTACATATCGATTTTGTTTGTTCACCATGTACTATGTGTAATGCTCATTTAAAAAGCCTGCAGCTGTGCAGCAGGGATAAAAAGACTGCCTCTTTGCCTTGTCCTGACAGGGAATCTCTGGAGGAAAGGGCAGGTTGCTCTTCCATTGGAAGTGACTAAGAAAGCCAGGGAGAGGGCAAAGAGAGGAGGGAGAGAAACTTCTGGAGCACTGTTCGGGACAGGGAGATGGAACCAGACACACAGTGGGGGAAAGGCTGTAACACAGACAGAAGTTTAAGAGACTTCTGAGAGTAGGAAGTGAACAGTCAGGTCTGATATGCAATGTAAGAGAAAGAAAAAACATTCTTAGTAGGGTTCTACAGGGGATTGTTCTACAGAGGATGTCAACCAGAAAGAAAGCTTAAAGAAAGCATACCCCCTCTGATGAGCAAAACTGGCAAACTGGTAACAACAGACGAGGAGAAGGCTGAGGTACTCAACAACTTCTTTGCCTCGGTCTTCACTGGCAACCTCTCTCCTCACACCTCCCAAGTCAATGTGCCATTTGATGGGGATCAGGGGGGCAAAGTTCCTCCCACTGTAAGAGAAGATCAGGTTCACGACCACCTGAGGAACCTGAATATACATAAGTCTATGGGTCCTGATGAGATGTATCCCAGAATCCTGAGGGAACTGGCTGATGTAGTTGCCAAGCCACTCTCCATATTTGAAAAGTCTTGGCTGTCAGGCGAAGTCCCTGGGGACTGGAAAAAGGGAAACACCCATTTTTAAAAAGAGTAGAAAGGAGGACTCTGGAAACTATGGACCTGTCAGCCTCGCCTCTGTGCCTGGGAAGATCAGATCCTCCTAGAAGCTATGCTAAGGCACATGGAGGACAGGGAGGTGATTTGAGACAGCCAGCATGGCTCCACCAAGGGCAAGTGCTGCCTACCAACCTAGTGGCCTTCTATGGTGGAGTGACTGCATCAGTGGACAAGGGAAGAGCTACAGATATCTATCTGGACTTCTGTAAGGCCTTTGGCACGGTCCCCCACAATATCCCCTCTAAATTGGGAGGATATGGATTTGATGGGTGGACTGTTCAGTGGATAGCAAGCTGGCTGGATGGTCACATCCAGAGGGTAGTGGTCAATGGCTTGATGTCCAGATGGAGATCAGTGACAAGTGGTGTCCCTCAAGGGTCCGTACTGGGGCCAGTGCTGTTTAATATCTTCATCAATGACATAGACAGCAGGATTGAGTGCACCCTCAGCAAGTCTGAAGGTGACACCAAGCTGAGTGGTGCAGCTGACACACCTGAGGGATAGGATGCCATCCAGAGGGACCTGGACAGGCTGGAGAAATGGGTCTGTGTGAACCACATGAGGTTCAACAAGGCCAAGTGCAAGGTCTTGCACTTGGGTCGGGGCAATCCCCGGTATCAGTACAGGCTGGGGGATGAAGAGATTGAGAGCAGCACTGAGGAGAAGGACTTGGGGGTACTGATAGACAAAAAGCTGGACATGAGGCAGCAATGTGCTCTTGCAGCCCAGAAAGCCAACTGTATCCTTGGCTGCATCAAAAGAAGTGTGGCCAGCAGGTCAAGGGAGGTGATTCTGCCCCTCTACTGTGCTCTGGTGAGACCCCACCTGGAGTACTGCGTCCACCTCTGGGGTCCTCAGCACAGAAAGGATATGGACCCATTGGAGCAGGTCCAGAGGAGGGCCACAAAAATGGTCAGAGGGAGGAAACACCTCTCCTAGGATAGAAAAGGCTGAAAGATCTGGGGTTGTTCAGCCTGGAGAAGAGAAGGCTGCAGGGACACCTTATTGCAGCCTTGCAGTACTTAAAGGGGGCCTACAAGAAAGATGGGGATAGTCTTTTTAGCAAGGCCTGCTGCGACAGGACAAGGGTTAATGGTTTTAAACTAAAGGAGGGTAGATTTAGACTGAACACAAGGAAAAAATTTTTACGATGAAGGTGGTGAAACACTGGAGTGGGTTGTCCAGAAAGATGGTAGATGCCCCATCCCTGGAAATATTCAAGGACAGGCTGGATGGGGCTCTGAGCAACCTGATCTAGTTGAAGATGTCCCTGCCCATTGCAAGGGGGTTGGACTAGATGACCTTTAAAGGTCCCTTCCATCCCAAGGCATTCTATGATTCTGTGATTCCATGAGTGGAACATGCCGCACATGTTTTGCAATCCCAAGCACTACACACCAGAACTACTTCTCAAACACAGCTGCTTTCTTGGGAATGAAGTAGCTGCAGTTTGCCAGACATCTTGGAAATCATTTAACATTAGCCAAACATTAAGGTAGACAAACGTCTGGATTGCTGCAGCCCAGAAGCATACTAAAAGCTGCTTGTCTGAGTATAAAGTAGTGGGAATTGTCTATTCTGTGATAACATGGTGGCCAGGATGTTGCTTACAAACTTCTTCCAGTCCATTATGTTTTACCCAGCAGAACTGAGTTGTCTTTATTATTTTTGTTCTTATGATATTTAAATATATCTTTAGAGAACAAAAGCCCCTTTCTATTCTTAAAAAGACTATTTTAAGGAAAAGATGTAGGAAGATCTACCTCAAAGTTCTAGCCAAGGTTTCACTGCGACCTTTAAGGCTCCTACTGAGGGACAGAGGGACCTTGAATACCCTGCCTTTAGAAAGCAACCTGCATCAGAAAATTTCCCTTGTAACAGCCTCTGTTTGCCAATTACTAGCACTCACAAACAATATCCACTAGTCACATTTTTTTATTATTATTTTCAAAGACTAAAGAAGGAATCCATTATCTCCAGACTTCATTCTAAATATTGACTTTCGTAATATTCACAACACTGATATTTATAGAATACTAAGACACCTAAATGAGTACTGGGATATTTTGAAGCAGAGTTGAGGATGTTGCTGTATGTTTCCTATCAGATCTGGAGGGAAATATTTCATGATGAAATCTGCTGCTCTGCTTTGAACAAGCTCAGCAAGTATGTTTTAAAATCTGCCTTCTAATATTCCATACTCATTTTGCTGGAATGGGATATGCCCAAAAGAGAGTTTTCTAGTTGCTCCCAGGGCTATTTGGTGGGAGCAATCCACTTCCCATTAGTCCTAATAATGTGTGCCTGTGCCGCAGTCCCACATTGGTTTTTCTCTTTCACTTTCATTCCTTCCTGGCTCTGTAGGCATTAAAGTCATTGTAGCTTCCTTACATAGCCCTTATGACCCTTTACCAGTCTTACCTATGGCAAGTATGAGATCTTGTGGTGAAATATCTTCTGTGATATGTGAGATAGGGCAAAGAGGGCAATAAAGAGTGCAAAGTGACAGCTTTTCTTGTCCTGTTCTCAGCTTTTATTTCAAAGGGAATATAAATCACTCTCTCACACAGAGATCACAAGAAACATTGATTCAGTAGCTCAGCCTG
This sequence comes from Platalea leucorodia, assembly GCF_965183815.1. NCBI lineage: Eukaryota > Metazoa > Chordata > Aves > Pelecaniformes > Threskiornithidae > Platalea > Platalea leucorodia. The sequence goes on from NC_138826.1 coordinate 108,544,273, forward strand.
TCATCAAGAAGAGATAGCTACAATAACCTGGATCCCAGAGTGTCTTAAGAGTTTTGTCCACTCTTGAATTTTAAAATATGCCACACTACATAGATAGTTCCTATAACCACTTAGTTCTGGAAATCATTGTGCTTCATTGTTAAAAGGTACTTAACTACACAGTCAATTTAAATGCAAGACACTAATTAAAGATTTTTAATTTAGTTCATTTAGCCAAAAATACACTTTTACCAAAATAGTCAATGTTTTCAGCCTATGAGCAAGTTATGAACAACCTGAGAACAGCTCATAGATATGTTTCCCAAAGCACACTCATTTCACCGCTGGCTGAGTGCAATGCTGCCCTCTCTCTGCACATTCAGTAGAACCTGTTCCATTCTTGTTGTTTTCAACCCTCTTGAGTTTATGGGTGTCAAACTGTTTCCAGTCTAGATGAAGACCCTTGATTAGCAAATATAACCATGACAACAAGCTTGTTTTCCATCATTATCCTTCAACACTTCTCAACGGTAGTCTGCTACTATGCTACCAGGAAATGAACCAGGCTAATGAATGTTCCTTGGTATTGGACCTCAGTCATCAATATTAAATATTTCCTATTTGTGCCAGCTAGCAGTTTTCCAAACAATCCCTGGGCAGGGTTTAGGAGCCAGAACATCCCAGGAACTATCCTTAACAAGCAGTTTGCATGTTGTCTCCTTGTTCTGGAGATTAAGAGAGTTTATTAGCATAGACACATGTCATTCAGCGCCAGTTGGCCTCAGTGCTCAGAAATGTTCCCAAGCATATTTAATCTACTCGCATATGTTAACAATCTGAAGGCCTTATATTAAAATAATTTATTATAGTATAACTAACTTGTTATTTTTCCTTTCTTTTTTCTGCTTTTGGTTGTATGAGAAAAGGGTTTTAGCTGTTTAACTCTTTGAGCTCTTATTGTGGTTATCTTGATTTCTGTTTTCATCTCATTTTCATTACAGTGAATTCAAACTTTGAAAATATTGATCTATTCAGACTCATAGCTAATTTGTAATTATTACAGCCTAATGTGAGGAAATATGAGGCCCCTCAAGGCATACAATAAATAACTTTATCTTGAACATGTGAATTGATAACTTAAAATATTTAGAAGGTATCTAGCTTAAGAAACAGCAACAAATTATTTGCACATATTTCACTCTCAAAAAGCAAGAGACCTTTAGAGAGAGCTGCATTCGTTTTCCTTGGGCTGCATGAAGCAAGTTTTCCCTTGTATACAGTAGCAACTATCAGGAATGCTCTAAATTGTGTTGGTTTGACTAAAGTAGGCATTTCTGAGCCTTTCTACAGCACCAATCATGCTTGTGACAAGAGCAGAACAAATGCCCAATTTCAAATGCAGTAAATCTATTCCAACTCTTCTTTGAATAGTAAAAAGTGGAAAATATATTTCAACTCAATATTTACTAGCTTAAATGCTCCGTGCATGTGAAGCACAACTCACTTCACCCATAAGCAAAATAAACAGTATGTTTATTTAGTGGTCATATAAATAAATAATATAAATAAATACTTTATCTAATAAAATAATAGTTAAAGTTCCTTATCTCTCTTGGGATTTTATTTTTTTTCAATATGTATGGAGCAGACCTATATTACATAAAGCCTACTGAAGTAGTCAAGGTATTTGGTAAAATTTCAGAATTCTAATTTAAGAATCTGTGCTGATATAAGCAATATGTTTATTTTGTTCTCTCACTAAGACACCACCACCACTAGATTCTCCTGAATTACTTGAAGGATTACTTATACCTTTTTCAAAAGTATTTCTGCATCTGTTTGGTGTCTAGTTAAATCTAGAGTACATCAAAAGAAATCTTAACTAGTAAAGCTTGCATATAGATGGCTGAAAGAGAGACATGGGTCAAGAACAAAGGTATGTGTAAATCAGATACATTCCATTTATCTGCTGGATGATGACTTCATTATATTAAATTGCATTTCTATGCATTTCTAACACATACATAATGCTAGGAGAGCTTTCTTTTTCTATGGAATTACTGTTGACTTACAATACTCAAGATAAGAAAAAGGCTTGCTCTACTAAGAACTACTAATTTATACAATTCAGGATAAATAGTAATGTCCTAAAACTCTGTCACCCAGGATACACAATATTTTTACAAATAAAGACTCTTCATAATTACTATCACATTTCTGGACATAAAAATAAATGAACCAAAAATCTTTCAACATAATAGAATGTCTTGCCTTTAAAAAAATTAAAATTTGGTAATGTTACAGGGTGAAGGAATAGTTTTGTCCCCTAAAATAAAAGATTTCTGAAATGGAATTTCTGGTAAAGAAGGTTACATATTTCCACTTCAAATAGCCAACTCTGCAATTATATTTTTATTTATATGACCACTCTCTATGTGTCAAGATTCAATTACCTGTTCTGTGAGAAGCTGATCACAAATTTGAGGTTCAGATTATTCCAAAGCAGGACTCTCTCAGTCTGTCTTGTGGCTCCATTGCACTTCCGGATCTCTGAGCAGGGACTCCAATTTCCAACCTGTACATACGTTCTACACTATGGACTATAAATTTACAGACAGTAATACAATTTTAATGTAACACAGAGATTATTCCATTCCTAGAATATTCCATTGCTTCTTAGTTATATCATTAATATGGAATAAAAGAAAAACAGAACTAGAAGAACTATGCTTTGATCTTGCTCCCTCACATCTAGATTGATTGCATTGCTTACCTAGCTGTTGGTCCCTTTCACATATATTATTCATGGGTTTGTTTTCATTTTAAAGACAATTTCATTTTACATATCCTTGTGAACATCATCTAGAAGTTATGGTGTAATTCTCAAAGAGTGGAGGAGAAGAAAAGACAGAGCAAATAGATGAACAACATCATTGTATTTCACTTTAAAAATCACTATGAAATGTAAGGATTTTTTATTTCTTGCATAGGAATTTTTGTTATCATAACATGACATGTTATCTTTTTAACATAAAATAATGAGAGTTTTAACTACATGCCAAAAAAACATTTCACAATAAAGGTTCAATGCACCAAGAGTTTCTCTGCTGCGAGAAAAAAAAAAAAAAAAATAAAAAAAGAAAATGAAGAAAAAGAAGACAAAAAAGGAAAAGGAGAAGGAGGAGAAGGAGAAGGAGAAGAAGGAGAAGAAAATGGAAGAAAGAAAAAAAGGAAAAGGATATAGAGAAGGAGAGAGAAAATTAAAGAGAAAGATAAAAGTTTTTGTTTATTTAAGCACTTCCTTTGGGGTAACCATAGACTCTGGCAGAGTAGGATATTTTCTGATTGATGATATCTGTAAAATAGCTGTTTGAACCACTCTTCGTACATTTATGTCCCATTATCTAGAAGGTATTTCTGGTCTATTCAGCAATTCTTTTTTGAAAGCATCCTGTAAAACATAATTAAGGTACCCTATCTCGTCTTGGCCCAGCTCTGGCATTTCTACTAAATAGAGAAATAAAACATCAAATGTATCTCCACAACCATCTCAAACCGATTGCTGTGGCTTGCATTCTACCTAGCAGCTGCAAAGAGAGGTGAGAGAGGGAGCTTCCCCCATGCCTTCAGCCAGTCCAGAAAATGACAAAGAAATGACAAAAAAGTGTCTTATTAGTTAATTGAGTTCCTGCTTCCCTGAACTTTGCAGCACGGGTAACTTTCCAATACTGTTTCAGAGACACAATGATGAGAGAGAACCTCACTGTGTCCCTTTTTCCATCCCCACACTGAGCAGCAGGGCAAGCCCGCCATGAAATAGGCAGCAAGTTACAATGTTTCTGGAGGGACTGAACTGTACAACCCTCTTCAAGACTCCAAAAGAAATTTTCACAGGATTACCACTGGGTTCCAGATATAAATCCCTTTCCGTTCCTGACAGCAAAGAAGCCACATTCCTACTTTTACTAAAATTATATCTTTTTATTGCTTTTTCTCCTTTTCAAATACCTAAAGAGACTTGATATTAATCCTATTTTTATAGCCTTATCTGAGATATGAATATGAATATGAACATGCAGGAAATAATCATGAATATGAATAGACAGACAAACAGACAGATAGACTCAGACCCAGGGTAGGCAAAGAACTGAAAGTTAAGACAACCTGGAGAAGGTCAGGAAGTTTCAAGGAATTTGGGGAAGAGTTGAAGAGATGAAGAAAAATAGATATTTACAATGAAAACAAAAAGAAGTTGTTAATTCTAAAGACTTCTACTAGAGATCATAGCCCTGAGAACACCAGTAACTTTATTAACCATTTTTACTTATTTTTATAGAAAAATATTTCCACATTTTCTTCTAGGTTTAGCTTAGGAAACAGAATCTAATGAAATTTGTATATTTGATATATACTTTATATTATATATATATACATATATATGATTCAATGTACAGATTTATGAAAGCAATTGAAGAAAATTGGTAAGAATGGTACATTCAAGAAAGCAACACATATACACATATAAGTTAAAATTGCATATGCTGTAGTAAATTTTTAGTCTGAATTTACTCATTTAATTGTCCTGAGTGAGCTGACCTAGCTTAATTAAATCAATTGTCTCTACAGTGTATCAAAAGGCCATATAGAGGAATATGATTGATCTAGCCTTCAAACTGTGCTGAAATTTCCATCTTTTGTATAGATCTCCAAAATAAATATGTATCAGGTAAACCCGTAAGCTTTTCAAATGTAGTTGCAATTAGCTGGGATAAATAAAACCACAAATATAAAAAATAATTGCTATTTTTAGGTTTACCATCTTCATGCTGGAAGCAGTGGGACAAATTCTGCAATCTATCTCATGTTGGCTACATTCCTTCATTTTGCCTAACACATACATCTGACCCTGTTATTATTACTTTTTTTTTAACTTCTTTTTTTTCTGAATGACAGCATTTAGCTTCAAGGGAAAGCAAGCAACCCCTCTTGCTATACACAAAAGGAATAGCTCTTGTCAGTACTAGGTCATCTCCAAGCTCACTTTTTCTCCTGCTGTTGATGCTAAATAAGTGCAAGGGCTCTGAGATGGATTGGTGATATTGCCGCTAGCAACTGCAACCAAACCCTCCTGGGTGCAAACTTATGGCAGCATCCTCTGGCCTTCCCGAGCAGATGCATTTGCAAATGTTTTCTCCTTGACCAAACATGTCAAACTCATAATCTCAGTGTGTTTCTTGCTAGTGGAGTGCAGTGTCTAGCTACCAGAAGTGGGAATTGTCTCCATTTCAGACCTTTCTTGTTTTACTAGCTTTCACATCTGGCACTTCTCCTGTATCACATACCAGGTATGGTGTAAGAACTATGGAAAAATCCTAGGACAACTGCCTCTAAGGAAGTTTCTTGCACTGTCTGATGAAAAAGAAAGTAGGCAAAGTGAAAAGTTAACTTGCAAACTATGTGCATTTTTTTACTACGTAGATTTCAATAAGCAGGGTAGAAAGGGAAAGAACACCTTACAAGATGGAAGTTCAAGACAAGTGTGTAGGGAGGCTGGAAGCCAACTCATACTGACTTTCAGTGGAATCTGCGACTCCCAGTGGGGCTTGTGAAATGTCATCCTTAATTGACATTGAAAAAAGCTTACATTATTCTGCATTAAAATTGTGATGATTTCACAGGATTGTCTTAGAAAATTATTGGAATTACACAGTGATGCATGTTAATTTTTCCATATCACCACCCAATAAAGTCTGCAATTAACCCATATCATTGCTCTAATATCTTGTACTTTGGGGAAATCTTTTCAATTAGAAACTCAACAGTAGGAGTGGAGAATTGGATAGGATGCTTAAAATTGGATTTACGTTGCTCATTTTCCCTTAAGGTTAAAATAGGATTTTGAAAAATAGCATTTTTTCTTTATGTCTTTTCTTATCAGCTTTTTGTCTCCTTCCAATGGAATTAAATGATATAAAGTCAGAAAGCACATGCATAAAAGTCAAAGAAGATTTCTGCAATTATTAAAAGGAGAGCTATCGTTTAGAATAGTCATAACTGAGAGGCAGCTGTTTTAACCATCATCAAAAAATGAACACAGACTTTTTTCCTATCCCATTTAATTCTTGACAAGGACCTCAAAGTGAATAATTTTCACTGGAAATTAAAAACAAAAACAAAAACCCAATGACAACAACAACCAAACAGTATTTAATTTCTAAAAATGTATGTCATTTGCCATTTGTAAATAAACACAGTTAAACACAAGGTGCTTACCATAACTAGGCTGCCTACTGAACTGTCTCTATTGAGAGAAAAATGGGATATATTTTCTATTTTAAAGAGGTCAGCAAGTGAGAGGACAAGTGCGGACATATTTACGGAGTTTTGCCAGAGGGGACAGGTTAGGTGTTTATGACTTTGTTTGCTTTGTGTCTTTTTGTTGAGGGTTTTTCTTTGTTGTTTTTTTCCTTACCTGTGTTTTCCTTGTACAGCTGCTTTTACACTGTTGTTGACACTGACCCAGAAACTATTGCTCAAAGTCCAGATTTTGCATTAGTGTGTTTCCTGACCCTAGCCTGGGGTTGGTTTTATACGAAATCAGAATTGAGATTCTTAATATGCTTTTATAGTCTCAGTCCATTTTTTCCTTTCACATTCTATTTTCATGTTCTCATGCTGAAGGATACGAGGAGATCTCATTGATTGCAAAGACTAAAAGATATGCCCTAGGTTTGGAAAACGTGGCTTCAGAAATTTCGTAAGCTAGCTCTAGAGTGATTGTGACAGCTTCATTCAGACACACTGTTAGAATAGCGATCAATGTGAGCACCAATGCAAAGGAGCCATGAAGAAGTTTATAATATTCCTTTGCAATATTCCCATACTGTGACTGTTCTTGATATAGGGAATTCCCAGGACACAATTCGCCAGCAGTACAATAATCTTCATTACTCTTCGATACACTTATAATGATGGCTATTATAGGTTTAATTAGACTTTGTAGAAGACTATTCGACCCATTAAAATAATAAATTAATGCTAGCATTCAACAAACTTGGACAATAATCATTACTCGTCTGAAACAGAAAGATATGTCCTTTGCCAAATGATATGAGAAGCCCGCTTTGAAAAAAACCCTCAAGATCTAGTTCATCTTGAATACAGAATTTCTCAGTCAGGAAAATATGTCAAGTTTACAGGAAAAGCTCCTAATTCACAAAAGTCTTAGGGTCAAGTCCAGTTTCCTTACTCATTTGAATAACTCTAATATGGCAAAGTGAACTCTTTACAGAATAAGAGTATCAAACTGAAGGATTTGTCTCTGAACAAGCCAGCAATCAATTCACAGTCATGTCAATCACCACATTTTCTATATGTGGGGGGCTCATGACTGCTAAATTCCTTCTAGGGCCTACATAAAGTCCCTCCTAGAACCTCCATAAAGTCATCAGTTACTTTGGTTTACAGTAAAAAAGAGAGAAATATACTAAGAAATTATTTTCAAGGATCAAGCAGTGCTTAATCAAAGGGATTTTTATAGCGCTTTTCTTTTTTCATTCATGTCACTTTTAGAGTGCAAATAATATCAATCTCACATACTAGTAATTAAAGATTTAGATCCACAAAAGGACAACATTTGAGAGGTACCTTAAACACTTAAGCATTAAATTTAGATTCTCCAGAATGTCCGTCAATAGACTTAATGTCCCTTCGTGCTTCTTCCCCCTTGGTAAAGGTGTTGGAGTCTCTTCCCTTAAGGCTTGCTGGATTTGCTATATATGGGGGTTTTTTTTCCACTCAGATCAACAAGCTAGGCACTCCTCAGTCCTAAGAAAAACATTCTGGGATATGCTTTCACAGTACCTTTCCCAGGTATGCACTGATGAAATACAAAACCAAAAGAATAAATTTCCTTCATTCTTACTCAAAGGCTTATTTGTTAATTCATTTTCATAGCACGTGTGATACGGGAGTTAGAATCTATGACCTTCCTCCAATGCCTGGATTTCTGCCTTTTTCTTTGTCAATTAAGCTTACTAAGAACTAGTTTTCAAAAACTCTGAAATCTAGCCTAAGGGTTCAAGCCCCATCATCCTCTCATGCACTTTCTGTTGTCTCAGACAACATCTTTGTTGACTGTTAGAGATTCTGTGAGAGAAATTAAAACCTCTGCACTCATTGTTTGCAGATCAAGGTGTCTAATTCAGCACTGAACATGCCTTGATGACAGGAGATGTAAGAGTTCAAGTTATGAGCCTTGAAATACCAAAGGCTCAGGTACCTATAATGCATGACTATTTAGCGAGAGTTTATAGAAAAAGTATTATCTTTTCTATAGAGGTCATCCTGGAACTTGCATGTTAACTTGAATCATGTGGATTTTTATTTCTCTGGCTCTAGAGATACTTCACAGAGAAATAGATCTGAAGAAAGAATATGTGATACTAAGCCTAGATTGGGAAACATTCTAACAACAGGAAGTCAAGGTCTTTCATTTGAGATACTGTTAATAGATTTCAGTAGATCACGAAGAAACAAACTGCCACACAATGTCACCTCCACGTTACTTGGAATGGTGGAATACTAATTTTTATCAGAATTGTCACAGATTAAGAAACTAAAAGTGCCAACCTGTATAAATGGTTAACATCAGCTAGGGATAATTTCCACTTGTTTAACAAATATAAGAATAGCAAGTAAAAACCTAAACTCTGTAAAATATTTTAAAGTAGGTTTTTCATTTATTGAAAATGTTGCAAATAATTATGTCTTCACTAATTAAATCTGTAATGCCATTACCATTTTTGCTTCCTGGTAAATGAAAAATAGATATCAATACTTGATTCTTGTTCAGTGTAGACTTTAATTGCTTTGACTTCTTGTTATTTGCATTGCTATGAAAAATCCAATGACCTTTATGTTACATTAGAACATCAGAAAAAACGGAAATACATTTCTATGTTGAGATGAAAAATACTATTTGTTTTTCATGTTCCAGTCCATTGTTGGGACTTAAATCCCAATGGGTGTATTTTAAACTAAGACCCCAAAAGGAAAAATGCTTATTTCTTCTCTCTCTAAAGAGATGCAAATAAGAGTCAGACAAATTGGTATTCATGATCATGCATAAAAATATCCTTCAGTTTTCTAGGCCTCCTTTTTTACACCTTGAAATTTTAGACAGTCACATCCAAATTAATTTTATTAGCACTTTCTTATGAACATACCAATATTTCAAGTTTAAATGATATATTGTATTTGTTTCTCCTTTTTATTTTGTATTTTGTATTAAAATGATGATCTATTCATTGGTATGCTAGCAATAAGAATTCTTTTTTTTCTGTTTTTGGTTTTGGTTTTTTGTTTTTTTTTTTTTTTTTTTTTTTTTTTAATTCTTATGATAAATGATTATGGAGAGAAGCCTCTCTATAGCCCAAACCTTCCTTATTAATAAAGACTGGGACATTGTCTAGCCCAGTGTTGAGTTTTGCAATATGGGAGGTGGCATAGAAACTGCAATGAGAAATCAGTGAGGATTTTGATGTTCAAATGTGTTCCACCATAAAAATCCTGATTTCTGTTAAACATCAGGTCCCTAAAAAGCCCTTTCATGCTGAAGTTATTATCAGTGAGTTTAGCTTACATACCTGTTTGTTTTGAGCCTTTCCCAGTGCACAGCTAGATTCTCCCCTGCAGTATGTAAGAGGCTATCTGAATTAATGCTTCTGCAGTTTACAAAGCCTCTTGTGCTACATAATTTTGCTGGATAGAAAAAAATGGAATTAGATCTCTTTTGGCAGACTCAGTGCAACCACTCACATATGAGCTGTCCTGCTGTTCCCTCTCTGAAAAGCCATTGTCTCTCTATCATTGTAGACTTCCATCTTGGCAAAATTGCATTACCACAGTGTGATTTCTATGGGCTTTATTTTAAACAGAATTATTTATGCTATTCTTACAAAATCTAAATCCTCATGAGAGCCTCTAGAGTGAAGGTTAATTCTGTTGCCAGCAGCTGTAGCTTCACCCTCCAAAGCTGAAGCTTGAGATGGCAGCAATTACTGGCCAACCCTGTTCCGATAAATTTGTAAGTGTTTTCCCTTTGATCAAATATGTCAAGCTTTTAATTCTGTATAATCATTGATCACATAAAGTGCCAGACCATCTTGTTTTAGCATCATTCACATCTGCTGCTATTTTCTAGTCACACAGGTAAAATGCATTGACCTAGAGCATGCTACTTCAACCTCAGCACCCTTATGTGGCAGAATGCCAGCTGCTTCTGAAATACTATTCCCAAACACTTGAAAGCCCAAGAGATGTCATGCTAGCTAAAATTATTAAAAAAACAAAAACAAAACCAAAACAGAACACCAAAAAAACCCCCACAAAAAGTAAACAAAACAAAAAAAAATCAACCACCATCCTTTCTGGCATCACATACTGGCTAAATTTGCAATGCTAAGTAGTGCAACACCTTTTAGTTTTATCACAAAACACTCACCAGTAAAGAACTGCTATTTACCTCAGGTTCAATGACTGACTGTGGTCAGAAGGAAATAGCAGCGAAAAATAACTAACTAACAAACTGCAGTCTTTATGTAACACCTTTTTTTCCACTAGATATTGAGGAAACTTAGGATAATTGCATTCAGCTTTGGTTACACACAATAACAAGAGAGTGTATGATCCAAGGTACCTAAAATTCCAGTAAGGGTCCCAAAAGTAGCGTGCCAGAAACTAAAATGAGGTGGAGGAATGGTATCACAAGGGGGACCATAAGGCCTTTGATCTTTAAAAATCCTGCGGGTCATGTAGAATACTTGTTAAATTTATGTTACACACGAGAGACCTTCTGGAATAACTGGAACGTGCTACTCTAATGATGGGTAAAAGGTGATCTGTCCAGACTGTAAAGTATTTTTTTTTTTAATTTTATACCAAGTTGGGCAGAAAGTCAAAATTTTGAAAATAATGTGTGATAATAATTACTGTCTATTTTAAAAAAATACAGTACCTCACCAGTTTCAGCTTTTTATGCTGCTTTGATTTCTATATTATGTCTTTTCAGCTCAAATCTCTAAACAGAAAACCATTTGGTGAGCAAAATGAACTTTTCATTTTGAAAAATGCATAAATGGGACTCTGAGTATTTCAGAACTGTTTATTCTTGCTCTTCTCCTCATAGTGAATAAATTCATGTAACAAGAACATTTCCTCCAAACTTTCTGTTTCAATAAAACTGCACTTTCTGATAGTTTCAAGAAATTTTATATTGCAGTGAATGCAATAGCCAGGTAGCATCACGTAATGCTCTGATAAACCCAATGGAGCCATTTATTATCTGTTATCTCCCTGTGTACATGAGTTTTAAATATATGCTAATTCAGAAAATGGGAAATTCCTAGAACAGGAACATCCTCCCACCACTTAGATAAAACCTGTACTCTTACAGCTGTGACCATTTTATATTCTTAGTATGCCATGATACTCTTTCAACTCTTCCAGCCAAAAGTGGTAAGGCAAGGTAGGGTTATGTGGGGGTTTTATGTTTGTTCTGAATTGTATCTATTCAGTTTTTACATTATTCACCCTCAGAATTTTGCACTTTGAAACTGTAACTTAGAGGCACACTTTTTAGACTTGAAGAACCAAACTGTTATGTTCACGTGGGAGGGTCTACATGTCATATTTTCATATAAGAAAGGAAAATTGCTAGGGTCTACATGAAGCAGGGTGGTATATATATCTTTTGACCACAGCCAGTAATGCACACTCCATTTTATAGTGACTTCTAAGACTGTTGTATGAATTTAGCTGTAGACCTGCTCTTTAACAAGGATTATTTACTGTACATGACAAGTTTAGAAGTTCAGTCATTTTTCAACAGTCTGAATGATAAAACATGGTGATATTTTTGAGATGAAAGTTCATCACTGCAAAAGTTCTAGCACAAAAAGATCTTTTTTTTTTTTTAAAAAATGGCAAAAAGAGAAAGAAAAAGAAAATACATTTACAACTGGGTAAAAATTAACAAAGAATATTTCCAAACAGGTGTTAAACATCAGAAAGTTTTAATACATTTGAAATTATTTGAAACAGTTAGGTCATTTTGCTTTTTTTTTTGTTTGTTTTGTTTTTGGGTTTTTTGCTGCTTTGGCCAACCCTTATTCACACTTTCACGCTAGTTTTTATACACTCCAGTAGAACAAGGGAACTGGAATTCCCTCCCTGTCACACTGCATAGAAGGAGTAATTCTGATTAAAGCAGTAGCGCAAAGCAGAAAATATTTAGCAACGACAATACACATGTAGATTAAGCTCATTTAGATAAACATTTTTCATCTTTTTTAATAATGGCCCTTCTTTTGGTCTGAATGACTTCTGGGTAACCCCTACTTTTCAGAGTTTAATTCCCCAGTAACTGAAGGAATGAGACACATGATATTTAGCCATTCCAAATGTCATCCTAGTTGGGGAGCACCTAATTATTTTAATTGCTGGCAGGAGCTATGTGGCTTTTCACTGGCTGCTGTAAATACTTTCCAACACATTTCGAACCCTCTTGTATCTCCCACAAGGGGTCATAACTACACTTTGAAAATACATATGTCATAGAATCGTAGAATCATAGAATGGTTTGGGTTGGAAGGGACCTTAAAGATCACCTGGCTCCAACCCCCCTGCCATGGCCAGAGACACCTTCCACTAGACCAGGTTGCTCAAAGCCCCATCCAACCTGGCCTTGAACATTTCCAGGGAGGGGGCATCCACAACTTCTCTGGGCAACCTGTTCCAGTGCCTCACCACCCTCACAGTAAAGACCTTCTTCCTTATATCTAATCTAAATCTACCCTCTTTCAGTGTAAAGCCATTATATGTGCTATACTGTGACTATGCACCATTCACAGTGTACCACATGTGAATCAGGGCATGGAGGTTTAAACCACAGTGTACATTTTTATGAAGGATTACTAACATAAAGCTTCAGTTTCCTCTGTGTGGATATGGACATTTATACAGTAAACAGCTCTATTGCGGGTGTTAGACAGAAGTTCTTTTTACATGCAATGGAGATGAACAGACATGCATGTGCATCATTCAGTTCACCTTATGGTAGACATAAAAAAATGTCAGAGGAATCGTATCCTAAGAGTACTTCTCCATCCACTTAAAAATGGAGCTTATGAGAGAGTAGCTCAGCTATAGATGTCCAAATTGTAGACACCAACATTAGCCAAGACAATTTCCACCGTAAATGTCTTTCTCATTTTGATACACAGATGGAGGCATCCTAAGGCAGGCCAATCTTTCAAAGGTATTTTACTCTTTGAAAACAGGGAGAGTTCCCCGTTATTCTAGGTAAACCTGAATTACCAAACAGATTAGAAATTAAGCCCATATAAAGCTTTAATTATCAGATATTAAAAATATCTCTGTGCTTGTTTGAAAGTCTTTGGAAGTTTATAAATGGAGTGTTCAGGGCTTTAGGTTTTTTTGTTTACTTGCTTGTTTTTACTGTTGTAAATCCACAAATTAACAGATACTTAACTTTTTTATTTCAAATAAAATAAATTTTCATCCACATTGCTCAGGTTTATCAAGTAACTTGCATCATATCACTAATGGAAGGTTTTAAAACACTTAATATGTAATTAATGCTTTCTCTCTCAAATTTCATTAAAAAAAAAAAAAAAAGACATCCACGATATGTATGATTTTAAATCTAACAAACATTGACATTTCTGCTGCCTATGAGTCCTAGAACTAAAGCTGTATTTTTATTTAAGAATAAGAGGATGTTACTTATTATGAAAAATACTAAAAAGTAGTTTTTATAAGCACCCATTTTCCTTTACAAACACCTGTCTCCTTTTATACAAACATAACCTTTCAGTGAAATAATTGTTCAGCACATTTTAGCTACAATGTTGTTATTTGGGGAATTTAAACTATTAGTAAATTATAAATGATAACATTTACCTCAATGCACTAGTTACAAAACCACATATAAAACTGCAATGAGCTTCATTAAGAAGATGCCTACAGTTATTTGTACAAGCTTTCATTATCTTTAACAGTACATGACAGTACATGCATATAAACATCTTGTGTACTTAGTTATTTGTTCAGCAGTAAGCTGAATCAGGGAGATATACTACAATTATAACAATATCTTCTTGATTCATATATTAAAAAAAATATAAACAGACAAGCCTTTCCCTTTCATTCTTAATTTCAAAGGTCTCTTTAAACATAGGATGAAACTTCAGCTATGGAAGATAAGAGAGCGCAGCAAATGCAAGAACCAGAGATGATCTAGGGTATGTTATCCTACTGTCATTTCACCTCTGCTGAGGAGAGAGTGCCACTACAAAATGAAGAGAGTGTGCTTTACCCACTAAGTTTACAGAGTTTTCCCACTGCATTCTTTTAAGAAATGGATCTGCATATCAGGAGATCAGATAGACTCTCATTGTGCAGCCTGAGGGTTCAGCTGTGCTGCAGAGTTTGTCTATGTGAGGCACATAGTGTAAAGCAAAGTAGGCAATGAGCTTTACAGCTAATTCCTCATGTGTACACAAAGAAGGCTTTCCTGGAGGGTAACTTTCTCACCTTTAAAGAAGGAAATGATTGCACTTCAAATGGCTGCACACAAACATACTATCATCAAGTTAGGATACCATAAATTCAGATCTAATCCAACTGTGCCCTGTGCACAGTGCACTGAACCACAAGGAGGAGTGAAAGTTTCGTTTTGTCGTTATTACTCAAGAGATCCAAGATCCTTAAAAGGAGAAGAAACTATTTTTACAGCTGCGTCCTAGTACAACTGGATTGTAAGCAGGACCCAAGAGCCAATGTGCAGACTACACTGATTTGTCACCAGCAGAGGCCAGCAGCAGCAAACTACTGTTCTATACAGGAGCAAGGGATAAACAGGAAAAGAACTGTGGCTCCTGTAGATGTCCCTTGGAGGAAGTAATTACCAAAAGGAGAATCGCAGGGCAGTGAGGCAACTGTGGACGGAGATTAGCAGTTTCCAAGGCACCACATAAGCCAAGGGACGGTGCATACATACAAGACAAAGAGAACCCTTTAAAGTGAGATACCAAAAGCTCACAAACACTTGACTGCTGCTTCTTTGGAAGAAGTACTAATGATTTAAAGGGTATGTGTACAGCAAAGAGCAGAAACGGCTTTGACTACTTCAACTGAAACCATTGCAGCTTCCCTGTCAGAACCTTTAGCAGTAACTCGTAGTGTACAACAGCATGAAATGCAATGTAACGCTTGCTGAAGGTGTTACTATTCACAAGAACTGCTATTGTAGCAGTAAGGGACACATAAATAAACTACTGGCTACCACTGTAATGAAAACTACAACTTTCATAATCATTAAGTCCTACAAATAAGAGTGACCTTGTGCTATACTGAAAATCTTTTTCTGAGCAAAGGGAAGACCACATATATGAGAAGCTTAGAATTTAGTGTTAGTCCAAATAAAGTTTAATAGTCTATTAGTGCAAGTTATCTGATTAACCAAGAAAAGCCTTTCACTTGTAATAGCAAGAAGTGATATTCACTAGGCTACACTTCCTAGTTAAAAACTTAATGAATGATAGATGAAGTTAAGGTTACCAGTTGGATTTCCTGTCATGCCAGGATATTAAATACCAGTGGACTCAAATTTTTGAGAAATGAAATAGAAAGTGGACAGACTTCTACAACATAACACTTCTTCCTCTTTGTCAAAAATCCATATACTCATAAAAGACATACACTTCTCCTGCTTTTAAAGGTTATTGAATATGGGCTATCATATCTGTCTGATTCCAACACTTTATTTCATTACAAGAGCATCATATTTTCTTAATACTATTTTTGTTGAACTAGCACTGAGAAATAGGTAGAGTGGGACTTAAAAATAGTGAGCTAAGCTAAAAAAGTGTATGTGTTCTTTTATCTTTCAGGTGGTTGTATCAACTACACTTCTGATATAGATCTTTTTGATGTGCAAGTCTGGACTACTTTGCTATTTTAATTGTGGGGAAATATTCCACTGTAAGACAAAGACAGCAACAGAGAAACATTTATTCTGATTCCATTGACTGGATTCCATGGGTTCCATTACCAAAAATGAACTTTCTACTTCTACTTGATCTAAACAGAAATACGCTAGAAAGAGTTCAAGCTCTCTGAGGAAAAACAAAAGAAAACAAAACAAAACAAAACACATTATATTGATGTTAGTGTTTTATTTTTTTTTTCCTTCAGTTGCAAATACAATCTTTATACTTGCATGTGGTTTAGCCTGCCTCTGATTTTACACTGATGGATAACTCTAGACATCCCAGTTATAAGTGGATATTTGATCTTTGAAGCATTTAAATGTGATACCAGAGACATTCTTTCCCATTTGTGAAATCTAGTTACACCCTTCTTGCTATGTAGGTTTAGCGATAGAGAGTTCCCTACTTCTGTACCCATGTCCAGTCAAGATGAAAACAACAAAAACAAAAAAAACCCAAGACAGTTCCACAGTTTACAAAACAGCTGTTGGATGAAGAAAGTTTGAGAACCCATCTAGATTTCATCAGGGGTGACAAAAATATATCAAGTATGTTAGCTTTCGAAAGTCAATTTACAGAGAAATGCCAAAGACATTGCATGAAAATGCACCTTAAAGGCAGGATAACACCTTGTTTGGCACCTGCTCTTCTTTCAACATACACATTGGAATCTATCTTGTAATTGTAAAATTTTCCACACCACACCACACCACATAGTTTTATGGTTATCTGATGAAAAGTTAAATAGATAAGTCTATTGTTTGTGTATGTTATACCTTTTTAAATGTAATCAGAAAGCCTTTGTTCTATCAAAGAAGATAAAATGATAAAACTAACATCCCAGTGGTGAAAATTGACTTGTAAAATTACTGAGAGCTTATCTGATTGAAGAAAATTTCTCATTTTCAGTTCAGTAGAGAACTGACTCTAAACTGATGGACCTCAAATTTCCTTATGCCTCTTATACACTGAACAACAAAAGATAATCCCATCTTTGGAGAGGAAAATGTTTACATGCTACCCTTTTCAATGACCATGGAGGTGGAGTTAGCTATTCCCTATCAGCCCATCATCAGAAGAGCCCAGGACTTTATTTCACCCACTTCCTTAGCTACAAAAGAGAAGCATCAAATCCCCAGCTTCTGCTGTGTCTTGTTCGGCAGCTGTCACTGTACTCCAGATGCAGAAGTGGGATTAAGAATCAAGATCCCCTAGGCACAGTTAATTTCCAATTTTTTGGATGCAAGCTGAAGAATCATTTCACCTCAGCTAAATAAAAATATTCCAAAGACTGACTCAATGTAATTACTGTATGAAAAATAGTAAGTTACACTAGAAGCCATAAGGAAAACAGGAACCTATTTTGACCCCAAATCCTTTAATATATAGCCACAATGCTAATCCACTATCCCACTTCTAACAGTGGCCAATCCATTAATTGTTGGCAATAGGAAGTTGTATCAAAGAGGGTTAAAAATTTAATGGAAGCAATATATATACCACAAAAATACATAAAATAAATTTAGTGGAGTAGTAACAATACTTTTAAACACTAGAACTACTCTAGGACTTCAAGGGGCAAAGAGGTAATTTACTTTAGTAAAATCTGAATTATATATAATGCAATTATAGCATTATTTCAATATGGATATTATTCTTAATTACTAGGTATGTTCACCAGCATGTAAAATATTTTTTTCCAAATAGTTAAAACTGCTTCTTAAAATGTTCTGTAACGAATAGTGACACACTAACACTGCACAGTTAAAACAGATTATTTGAAAATTGAATCTAAATGTACTGTAATTCACATTCATTAAAAAGCTAGATATTTTTCAAGTGAATGAAACTGTTCCATAAAAATCAATTCACTGTACAACAGTAACATATGACAAACCTGCAGTTAAAATGCAGTTATTTAAATGGGAGGAACACTAATCCAGTGGTAATAAAGCCATTAACCCAACACTTATTCATATTCAAGATAAAAAAATGCCCACTCTGCATCTGTAAGACAATGTAGGGTATCTTTAGACTCAATAATTGTCTGTTAGTCATGAAAAGACAGATTATTACATACAACAAATTTAGAACAAACATTTAGAACTGGAAAAGGGAAATTACTTGCAGAAACACTTTTAACTTCCATCTATAGCTCTTGGTCCCAATATTGGATATTTGACCTAAAATGAATGGTTTTGTTTCAGTTTATTATCTTAATGCAAACTATCAGATGATTTATAAGATATAATGGCATATGAGTCTATAATTAATGTTACACTTTTACTGAAAACATGAGCTGACATATGCTATTTACAGATTTTCAGTTTAGGGGATTTCTCCAGGTCTTTTTGATTTACTGAGGGAAGTTGCAGAAGTTACTTTTATTTGCCTTTTTGATATTAGACATTAAACATCAAAAGGCAGAATTTAGAAAAGTAACAATAGATTATCTTAAGTAGCTGAATTCTACCTTTTATTAAACATAACCCAGGCTCCCATTGTGGAGCTCACATTCAGCTTCATAGAATCACAGAATCCCTCTTGGCCACCTGGGCACACTGCTGGCTCATGTTCAGGCGGCTGCCAACCAACACCCCCAGGTCCTTTTCAGCCAGGCAGATCTACAGCCACTCCTCCCCAAGCCTGTAGTGTTGCATGGGGTTGTTGTGACCAAAGTGCGGGACCTGACACTTAGCCTTGTTGAATCTCATACAATTGGCCTTGGCCCATCAATCCAGCCTGTCCATGTCCCTCTGTAAAGCCTTCCTACCCTCCAGCAGATCAACACTTCCACCCAACTTGGTGTCATCTGCAAACTTACTGAGGGTGCACTTGATCCCCTCAACCAAATCATCAATGAAGATATTGAACAGGATTGGTCCCAACACTGAGCCCTGGGGAACACCACTCATGACCGGCTGCCAACTGGATTTAACTCTGTTAACAACCATTCTCTGGGCTTGGCCGTCCAGCCAGTTTTTAACCCAGCGCAGACTGCACTTATCCAAGCCATGAGCAGGCAGTTTCTGCAGGAGAATGCTGTGGGAGACACTGTCAAAGTCCTATACTAAAGTCCAGGTAGACAACATCCACAGCCTTCCCTTCATCCACTAAGCAGGTCACCTTGTCATAGAAGGAGACCAGGTTAGTGAAGCAGGACCTCCCTTTCATAAACCCATGCTGCCTGAGCCTGATCCCCCAATTGTCCCACACGTGCGGCATGATGGCACTCAAGATGACCTGCTCCATGACCTTCCCTGGCACCGAGGTCAGGCTGACAGGCCTGTAGTTCCCTGGATCCTCCTTCCGACCCTTCTTGTAGAGGGGCGTCACATTTGCTAGCTTCCAGTCATCTGGGACCTCCCTGGTTGACCAGGACTGCTGATAAATAACGGAAAGTGGCTTGGCAATCTGCTCCTCTGCCAGCTCCCTCAGTATCCTCAGGTGGATCCCATCTGGACCCATAGACTTGTGGGCATTCAGGTGGAGGAACAGGTCAGTGACTGAGGCTTCAGGCATTTCCCATTCCAGATATGGTGATTATGATAATGATTTTTTAGTTTAAATGGCTTATCTCTTCCTTCTCAAAAAGTCAAAATAGATTGTTTGGAACATATTAAACATTTCTAAGGCTCTTGTTGCAACAGACTAGCAGTCTTTTTTTCAGTTTTCCTGTATACAATACAGAAATTTGGCAGGGGAGTAACAGTTGTACAAGAGATATGTCTACCTCCACCTATAAATAAACCTACTCCATTTCAGCCCAGTTACAAGGCTTTTAAAAGTTGCAATTTTCACAAGTAAGAACACTTGCTCTTAAAATCCATGCTGAAATCTGACACACTCCAATCATTCTATCTGAACCAGGTTAGCTAAAGTGGTGATTGAAAGCCACACACAGAAATAGTTGTAGAAGGCCACAATGTCAAGATATTTTGTACTTTTGGTTTGCAAGACTGCATCAACAAGTTATGCCACATAAGGCAGTAGAAATGCCCCAGCATTTGTTATATGTGATGGATTTTTCTGGTCTGAGTGTGTGCTATATAAACTTTCTTCAGCATCAAGTGTTTTTTGAACAAATGATGTCCATAATTCTCAATAACCATTGTCAAGTCCAGTTTCATCTGAATGTTACTGCACTTCAGAAGATTCCTGACGCATAGTCCATTCTGCAGTGCCACAACACTGAAAGACTGAAGTTGAACTTTGCCAAATGTTGCTTCAGGCAGTCAGCTGACTTTTTTGGGAGAAACTGAAATTTGTTACCATGGTGTCCTGGTTTCAGCTGGGATAGAGTTAATTTTCTTCCTAGTAGCTGGTATAGTGCTGTGTTTTGCATTTAACATAAGAACAATGTTGATAACATACTGATGTGTTAGTTGTTGCTAAGCAGTGCTTACACTAGTCAATGACTTTTCAGCTTCCCATGCTCTGCCAGGTGCAGAAGAAGCTGGGAGGGGGCACAGCCAGGACAGCTGACCAAAACTGGCCAAAGGGCTATTCCATACCATATGACATCATCTTCAGTATATAAACTGGGGGGAGTTGGCTGGGGGGGCAGTGATCATTGCTCATGGATGGGCTGGGTATCCGTCAGCAGGTGGTGAGAGATTGCATCACTTGTTTTGTATATTCTTTTATCATTATCATTATTATTATTATTTTCCCTTCCTCCGCTGTTCTGTTAAACTGCCTTTATCTCAACCCATGGCTTTTACTTTTTTTTTTCCTATTTTCTCCCCCATCCCACTGTGGAGGGGAGGGTGAGCGAGCGTCTGTGTGGTGCTTAGTTGCCGACTGGGGTTAAACCACGACACATGGTCACATCCCACCACAAATAATAAACATTACATTCTCTTAAATGTTGGTATTCTAGTGAAGTTATTTCCTACCTATGCTTTTATATGTTTAGCTGTCAAGATAATTATTTCAAGAAAACCTCAATCTGCCTTTGGGTAGATAAGACACAAACAAGTTTCAGCATGTTTAAAGACTCACTGTGAACAGACGAGCACTTACAGTTTGATTCCATGTTACCTGCAATTATGACAATGGGTGACAAGAGAACAGAGTTAGCTTCACACCTACTCGAACCCATGAAGACAAACCAAGAAGAACATTTATGTCAAGAACACTTAAAGAGAAGCAGCTCACAAAATGTATTCCACTTGTGCAAAATCGCTGTATTGTTTATAAGCTTTGGGAAACAGAAGAAACTACCTTTGGGTGTATAGATTCAAACTGCATACAGATCTTAGCTCTTTGATGACACTGTTAGCAATAAAAGGATTCAGATGAGCAGGAATGCAAATTGCCTGATGAACAGTGAGAATACTTCCAGTTATGTTTGACATGGAGTATGGACCAGAAACTGAAAATGTGATGGCTGACTGCTTATCTCATCTGCCCTTATCTCTACCAGATGCCCAGATAAATGAAGATATAGAGTACTTGCACAGATTACAAGTATACTTACTACAGTGCAGGAGAGCAATTTAGAACTACAATTTAACACATCTCATTCATCAGAAAATTATGTGATTTCCTGATAACAAGGTGGCCTAACAATCCCAAATATATTGATTTATTTTTACAACAGCATGCTATACTACAAAGTGAACTTTTGTTACAAGATATCCATGACAGGCTTGTTCACTGTTTTTTTTTTTTCCAATGGATACAGTTGTTTCAGGACAAGCATCAACAACTGTCAGAACAAAAGAGTAGCTATGAGAACGCTGCTGGTGGCCAGAATTGCATGTTCAAGTTAAAGTTGGTCTAAACTTGAAACCAGTCTTCTGCTAAAAATGCATTAATTTCTATACTCTCGTCACAAACTATTCCTACACTTCAGGCATGATTACAAAATTTTTTGATTGATACTTAAGGCCCATTTGGTCACACACTGACATACTTGCTATTCTACTGTCTTGGCAGATTATCTGAAAAAATGTTTATAAATGGAATTTGAGTCAGATCTACTGTTAAGATCAACTCCCCACCTATTATTTTCAGCATACAGCAATCAATCAAATTTTTTCAGAATATCTTCAAAATCTTTTTTTCTCAGAAGGAAAGATTTTATATACAGGCAATGAAGAACATTCTGCCTTCGAGACAACAGAGAGATTGAATGCCTCAATAAAACTTTGAAAAAGATTGCTAACCTGGAAGGAAAAGCTTGAAAATTCTTCACTACAGACTTCCTACAAAGTTACAAGGTTACATGTCATCTAGCAATTCAAAGAACACCTGCTGATTTACTGCATGGATGGAGAATGCATACAAAGCAAAATGTTAAATGTTAATGGATTACCATTGTCTTAACCTGAAATATCACAATCAGATACAAGGCAGAGACCAAAAGAAGCAGCAAAAACCTGAAATATACACAGATTGGCATCAAATACCTTAAAAATATACATTTGTGAAAGTATGACAATCTGGAAGGACTCCAGAAATAAGATCTCACAGAATGTTTCTTTACTGTCAGTTTGATTGCTTCTTGTTTCATTCCACTGCAACATTTCATTCCACTGCAACAAGAAATAAGGATGGGGCAACCCTAAATCTTGTTCCTTCCTCCTGGTTCAGATTTCCAAAAGTATTCTTTCTGGCTTTCCACTCTCAAACACTCATGTCACAGCTCTCATCATGCAGAGCATGCTCTTCACACTATTCTATGACAGCCTGTGAGGCAGTCTTCTCTTTATTTTGTCTGTTTTGTAATGAGATATTAATTCTTAAAAGAATTAATTAACACCTGGGCTTTTTTGTGGTTTGAGCCATACTGGAGCTGCAAAGAGGAGTGGTAGCGGGAGACCATTTGTGGCTGTAAGAACACGGGCACATAGAGGAACATGGAATTATGGCTTTATATTGTGGGTCTCAAGATCAATTTCAGACAGGGTCATTCAAGCACAATCATAAGAATAAAAACAAACTATTCTGACATCCATCAGGAAAACCTTTTTACATGTCTGCAGCACCCTAAGTACTGTGCAGCCATTCTGAATCAGCTGGTAGGGGGAATAAGGACTCAGTGCCCTGGAGCAGATCACAAAGCAGCATAGGCCTAAGACCTGTCTCCCAGGGTACCTAACAAAAAAGGACTTAAAGATCCAGGCTCTGCCTTGCATAGCTATGGAAAGTTGCTTATCTCTTAAACAGAGACAGTGCAGTGCTTTTACGCACTAGCTGTCTTCCGTAGATTGCTTTCTGCTATTCACTGGAGTGCACTGAGTGTGACAGGAACCTGACTCTAATCAGCATCCTCCCAGGTACACATTTTGGAGATTAGATACATACATACTGAAAAAGACTTAGTCTTTATTCCTAATGTTTGGTCTTAAATCATAGGTCATTGCATTATTTGGCCTTATTAGTTGGTTAGCTATTTACTGATTGTATAACAAGACAAATTCTTAATTTCTGTACATTAAGGCCATCCAAAAGAAATGTGAAGAGTTGTTGCATTGGTGGTTCTGAGTAGAGGATGTCACTTAGTTGCTATTGGGTGAAAAGTCAAGCAGAAACCTTAAGTTGTGATATGGACTACTATACGTGATTGTTTTTCACATGATTTATAATTAACAGTTGTCTATACTGGTAGAATAGACTTCTTAAAACTTATACACACCCTTTCAATTTAGATATGCAATAAGTGTTTACACAGAAGTATCATGTGCAGCCAGAAAGAGTAGACATGGTTCTTAGCTTATGTGTTTGGAGAGCTTTTAGCATGCCTGCATTAGACTACAAATGCATCTTACCTGAGAGTTCCTATTGCAGGGTGCTCCTTAACTACCACCTAAGATCACCACAGTGCACTGTCAGCAGAATTTAGCAGCCAAAATCCCCTCAGATTCCAACTACACTAAACATGTTCCTACCTCCCGAGAACCAGAGAAAGCTGTTCCTGCCATTCTAGCTGTTTCCTTCTATGTACTGTGTGTTGACTATGATCAGGCTTTAGAGAGGAAAGCAAAGGACCAGCCCCTTGTCTAATTGCAGTGAATTGCTGCAGTCATCCATCTACAATCCTTTTCAGCTGGAGGTGAAATGAAAGGAACCTTCCTAGTTTGGATTCAAAATTGTTGAGGGAGAGAAGAGGTAAGGGAACAGAATTTGAAAAGGAATTGATTGTGAAGATGGTCTGGACCTGAAGTGAAAGGGTGGGTTCATAGGTTGTTAAAAATTTTTCAATGGGGAAATGTGGCTGCAAGAATATTGGATTTCATGACTGAAGGGATTTTTAACATAAAAATGCTGAAAAGCTTTAGTGCTACAAATTTGTGACAAATCAACTCATTTTGCTAGCACAAGATGTTACAAGCCATATGATGGCCAAGAAAAATTTTACATTGAAGAGGGGAACAGATCATCACAGAATCACAGAATCATAGAATACCAGGTTGGAAGGGACCTCAAGGATCATCTGATCCAACCTTTCTTGGCAAAAACACAGTCTAGACAAGCTGGCCCAGCATCCTGTCCAGCCGAATCTTAAAAGTGTCCAATGTTGGGGAATCCACCATTTCCCTGGGGAGATTATTCCAATGACTTATTGTTCTCATTGTGAAAAATTTTCCTTTTGTGTGCAATCGGAATCTCCCCAGGAGTAACTTGTACCCATTACCCCGTGTCTTTCACATGTGACACCTTGTAAAAATAGAGTCTCCATGTTCTTTGTAGCCACCCTTTAAATACTGCTACATAGTGATGAGATCACCTCTTAGCCTCCTTTTCTCAAGGGTGAATAAACACAGCTCTCTCAGCCTTTCCTCATATGGCAGGCTTCCCAGTCCTTTTATTACCTTTGTTACCCTAACCTGTCCACAACTTTTTTGCATAGCAGGTACCAAAACCAAACATGGTATTCCAGGTGTGGCCTGACAAGTGCTCAGTAAAGTGGGATAATGACTATTTTATCTCTGCTGGTGATGCCCTTTTTGATGCAACCCAGCATCCTATTGGCCTTCTTTGCTGCAGCAGCACACTGTTCATTCATATTGAGCTTTCTGTCCACCAGGACCCCCAGGTCTCTTTCCACAGAGCTGCCCCCAAGCCAGGTAGATCCCAGCCTGTGTTGCACTCCTGGATTATGTTTTCCCAGGTGCAAGACCTTACACTTGTCTTTGTTAAACTTCATAAGGTTCTTGTTAGCCCACTCTTCCAGCCTATCCAAGTCTTCCTGTAGGGTGGCTCTCCCTTCTGAAATGTCCAGTTCCCCACTCAGTTTGGTATCATGGGCAAACTTCATCAGGGTACACTTGATCCCATCATCCAGATCACTTATGAAGATACTAAACAGCATTGGGCCCAATATTGATCCCTGGGGGACCCCACTTGTGACAGGTTGCCAGTTTGAAAAGGAGCTATTTACCACCACCCTCTGGGTGCGGCTTGTCAGCCAGTTCCCCACCCACTGCACAGACCACTTGTCTAGACCATAACGCATCATTTTCTCTAGGAGGAGGCTGTGCGAAACCATACCGAAAGCCTTGGAGAAATCCAGGAACACAATGTCCACCGCTCGCCCCACATCAACTGAGCAGGTTACTTTGTTGTAGAAGGTGATCAGGTTTGTCAAGCACAATTTCCCTTTGTGAATCTGTTCTGGCTTTTCCCAATCACATGTTTCATTTGACTTGTGATAGCCCCAGGAGGATTCATTCCATAACTTTCCCAGGGACTGAAGTAAGACTGATGGGCCTATAGTTTCCCGGATCCTCCTTTAAGCCCTTTTTGTAGATGGGGGTGACATTAGCTTTCTTCCAGTCTTCTGGGACGTCCCCCGACCTCCATGACTTCTCAAAGATTATAGAGGGCAGCCTCACAATGATATCAGCCAGCTCTCTTAACACCCTCATGTAGATAATGTCAGTGCCCATTGATTTGTAGGGGTCAAACTCCCATAATAGTTCACATACCAACACTTCCTTCACTGACGGTGGGTCTGTGTTTGCATCAACCTGGATTTTTGTTCCCAGGGCATGGGGCCCAACAGTGCTGGTAAAGACAGGTGAAGAAAGTGTTGAGAACCTTTGCCTTTTCAGTATTGTTCGTGACTAATTCACCTCTCCTCTTTAACAGTGGACCAATATTTTCCTTCTGTTTCTGCTTGTTGTTTACGTACCTGAAGAACCCTTTCTTGTAGTTTTTGACATCTCTGACCAATTTCAATTTGAGCTGAGCTTTTGCTTTTCTAACTGCGTCTCTGCACACCCCGGCAATGCCCTTGTAGTTCTCAATGAGTATTCATCTGCTTTTCCATCTCTGGTACACTTTTCTTTTGGTTTTGAACAGGCTCAAAAGCTTACACTTAAGCCAAGAGGGCCTCTTGCTCTGCCTACTTCCCTTAGCTTTAAAGGGGATGAACTGTTTTTGTGCTTCCAGAAGAGAGTTCTTGAAAAACTCCTGGCACTAGGTAGCTCTTTTATCCTTCATAGAAGCTTCCTATGGTATCCCTCCCAACTGAGCTCTGAGCGAGCTGAAGTTTGCTCTTCTAAAATCTAAAACCGTTGTCTTAGTACTAGCCTTCAACATGCTCAGCAGGATCCCAAACTCCACAATATTGTGATCACTGCAGCCAAAACTATCACTAACCAAGATATTACCAAGCAGGTTTTCTTGTTTTGTGAGTAGCAAGTCCAGCAGTGCCTCATTCCTGGTTGACACATCTAACATTCATATGAGGAAGCAATCCTCTATGCATTCCAGGGACTTGATGGATGACATGTGAGCTGCTGCATTGTTCTTCCAACAAATGTCTGGGTAGTTGAAGTCACCCATAAGAACCAGGTTCTGTTGAACTGAAGCTTGCTTAAGTGACCCAAATATTGCTTCATTGTCATTATTCTCTTGGTTTGGAGGTCAATAGCAACTGCCTACTTTAAGATCCCCATTGGAGATGACCCCTCTGATCTTGACCCAGAGGCATTTGATAGGCCTTCTGCAGTTGCTGTAGTTGAATTCTATACATTCAAGGTCCTCCTTAACATAGAGCTCAACAACTCCTCCTCTTCTTCCCTGCCTGTCTTTATGAAACAGCCTATAGCCATCCATCATGATACTCCAGTCATGATTTGTCCCACCATGTTCCAGTTATTCCTATGATATCATAACTTTCTGATGGGGCACGGAGCTCCAGTTCCTCCTGTTTGTTCCCTAGGCTGCGTGCATTAGTATACATACACTTGAGGTGGTTGATCTTCTGGTTCTCATCTTGAGAGGCAGCTAAGGAACATTTATCACTGCTCTGGCTGGCCTGGCTTATTCCCCAGTTGGTTGCAGTGGCGTGAGCATTGCCACTTTGGACCCTACCCCCCGAGTCCTTCAGATCCTACTTTCCCATTTTTTACAACCAACATATAAAACAGAGGGAAAAGAGTAATGGCTAAATGGAAAAGAACTAGAAATGCTTAGCCTTCCTTTTACTCAGTGTGATCAAAATCAGAATATCAACAAGATCTATGGTACTTCTGGTAGAAATAAATGCTCTAGCTGTGGTAATATGATCTTTTAAGGCTATTAAAGTACATTTTTTGAAGTATAATCAGAGTAATTGCAACATAAAGCTTATTAATCTACAGTGGTTTTCATCTTCAAAGCATTACAAACACAACAAATTCTTAAGTGTTTCCCAAAGCTTGGAGTGTGCCCCATGAGAGGCCTGATGATGTAGTTAAGAGGCAGCAGACACAGAATCACCTTGAAATCTCTCTCTAGAGCCTCAGCTGTCAGGAGTAGCAACAGAGTGTAGGTAACATTTACAAAAATATCTATGTGATTTAGGAGCTGCCAGGCTCGTAGATGAGAAATCTGGCAAAATTGCTTCAGCACCTGAAGATGGTAATACTCCACAGTGATCTGTTTTCTACCTCAGTTCAGAGTTAATTCCTCTAAAACAACCTCATCTGATGTTTCTATACACATGAATCAAAATGATATTTTCTAAAACTTTTTCCTAGATTTTTCTAAAATTTTTTCTACCTTCAGAAGGAAGAAAAAAAAGAAAGGAAAGGAAAAAAAAGAAAACAAAACCACAGGAACGAGGACTTAGGCATCTGGGGGAAACGGATGAATTTCGGAATTTCCCAATCAGCATTTTGAAATAGCTTATGAAGTAGAATCTCAGAAAAGTATGTCGAAGGTTTCCTAAAACAAATATGCTTTCTAGGATACTAGTGGCTGCTAAATAAAACTTTTTACGTTGAACAGGGGTCTCGGAGTCTGTACCATAGTGAAGTCCAAAATTGTGAATTGTCTTAAAGCCTGCAAAGAACACCAGGATTTTCAAGATCTCTGGCTGGCTGATTCTTAGAACCTCAGGAGCAAGTACAAGATCTTGTGCCTCTGTCTCTCCCAAGCTATTGGGGTACTTCAGTGATCACTTGATTAAAAAGAGAACAATTTTAGGAACAGGAACTGAAGTGATGCTTCATTTGTGCTCCATTTGATCCATGCATTACTCACACTTTCTTCCAAAGTCAAGGCCAAGCCTGGGAGTAGGGAGCTATTAGTTCAAACCTCCTGAGCCTGAAGGAGAGGACACTTGTCCTTTCCTGACACAGCCCTGTCACCACTGAGAGTTCAATGAGAGAAGTGCATCATTCCTGACATATGCCAAGCATGTTTACGATCTTCTCAGGACTTAGGTGATGTTTAAGATATGGATTAAAACCAGTATACTCTTATAGCTGTGTTGTCTTATTTTGCACAGTGTATAATTTTAGATGCCTATGAAACTCTCATGATACCAGCAAAGATTTGTAGAGTGTTATGTAGTGCTAGACTTCTGTGCCTATGCTTTATTTAGGTTGCAATTTAACATTTTAACCTCTCCTAAAGTTTTTAACAACACGGTCATTAAGAAAGCATTAAAAAAATGTTACCAGGTTGGTTTTTTCTGTCTATGTTTTCAAATATGAAACAACAACAATGTATTAAGTTACCCTGTCCTTTCAGAACATAGAAACTCCTGACAGGGTTCTTACACTGTTGATAGTGTTGCTTTCTTGCAAAAAATGTGGAACATGAGTGAGAAACCTCTAAGGATACACCATAAATACAAGCCCAATGATGAAGTCATTACATGAAGGTTTTGGTTCAGCTCCTTGTATTAGAAACACTTCATGGCAAAACAGGGGAGTTAGGAAAGTGTGCATAAATGATAATCTCAGCTGCTCAGAAATTGAAACAAGATCTTATAAAAAGACTTGACTGGATTAAAATACCTGCAGATTTATTAAGTTTTTAAGCCATACTTCCTACATACTTCTTGTTTTCTGGGTTTTGATCATTTAGTATATGCACGTTTTTCTCTAAAACACAAGGCCTATAAACCTTTTTTATTTTTAAATTAAAGCTGAGAGTCTCATGAAATGTATTAATGTTGGAATCCACAGCTTCAGGAAAACCACCAAATAGCATGAATGTAACAATAAAATTGTCAGCATAGGCAACACTGCTCTTGCACAATTTTCATTATATAAAAGTAAATCATGTAATGCATCTTAAATTACAAAAGCAGTTACACATTTTATAAACACTTACTTTGTTCAAGAGCTTCACTGCAAATTTATCCTTTAGTGTGTTTCTCAGGTTTCTTTCCTCTTATCTGAGTCTGCATTTTGGATTTGTTGGGTTTTTGGTATCTACATTGAAAAGTTTTTGTTCTTTCCTCTTCAAAACTTAACCAGATTCTGCTATTCAAACTGCTTAGTAGTAGGAATGGACAGAAAATACGAATGCGTGTAGGGATTTTTAACCCCTCTCTAAGGAATACACAAATACATTTCTGAAGCAAGTCATGAACTAAGACATTTTGCCTCCCTCTTACATTTTATGAATCAAGACTTTCTGTACTTGACATTGGACATTAATTCACTTGAAGAATGACTAAACATCCTCAAAACACTGAAAACAGCTGTCCTATCAATCCACAAATGCAGGCAAAGCACATATGAAGAACTGGAACTTGTCTATATGTAGATCCATATGATACTCTGCAGGAAGGGAGAAACAACTCAGCCCTCACTCTCAGAGCTGTGTTTTATGTGCAGCTTCTCACCATGGCTTATTAGCTCAAGTCCATGCCAACTGTGCCAACATGGCTTCTGGTTTGGAAATGACCTAACTCTTCAAACTTAGAATATATCCAGATCACACTCATTTCCACCTGTAATGAGCTGTGCAGTTATACCTTACATCTGAGATACGGGATACTGTGGAAGAAGGGAGATACTGTATTCCTTGGTTTGTCAGCAGCAGCTGTTTGGCTCACAGCAATTGCAAGAAATCTAAAAGTTACTGTCAATTGTCTCTCTGATTCTGTGTATCCTATGGGGTTTTGACTGCTTGGGAAAATAGGACTCCCTTTAGCCTTGCTGCTTTTGGTTTTAGTATGTTCATAGCTCAATTTGAAAGACCCTTTTTTCCTGGGGCTCTTGTGGCCATCGTATAGCCTGTATGCACGTCTGCAATGCTGATGTTAATCCCTGAAGCCTTTTAGTCTGTGTCATAACACCAGCCTGATGTATCAGGCTTGACTGAGTCAGAGTTTTTCAATTTACAATGAAAAGAAGTGGAAAAAATTAATGGATTATGAAGTGAATTATATTTATTCTAAAAAACAACCATAGCAAACTCACAATTTAAGACAAACAAACAAACAAAAGCCGCTACAGGATAAGGATAGGAAAATCATAAATGAATAATGTCTAAAAAATCCAGAATGTAAACTCTATTCCATGGAAAAAAAATTTCTTTAAAATCTTCACCAAAACTCTAATAATGTCTACTTGAAGTGGTCAGATGCTACACTCGGGAATACAGAAAATCTTTTAGAAGGATAGATAGTGAATGTGTCAGTGTGCTGAGTGCACTAATAAGCCTTAATGGCCCTGACCAGTCTCACCTGGGGCCTCCACCCACACCCATGGGCCTAGGAGCTCTATTTAAGCTCAGTCCTGGACATCTCTTCCCTCTCTGAGCTATGTTAGGGGAGTACTGGTCTCTTGGTCAACTGTGCCTGGTTATGGGGATCCTGGGTCTAGCGTTCAACCTGTGGGCTGGCTTGACCTTAGTTTTGACTGGCAGGTCCAATGCACATGATCCTAACTGAGACCTATGGACTGACTTCATGGCTTGACCTCAGACTTGCCTCATCACTGTGATACTGATTTATGATCTGGGATCTTGGTTGGACCTGACCACCATCTCAGGGTTTGTCCTGCTTGTCTTGCTTAGGTACTGTGGGATGCAGCTCTAGCTTGTGAGGCCCTGCTGGCCACGTTATCCCTGTTGGCTCCCCAGCCCTTAGGGAGCAGGTGGCCCTTGCTGTTCCCTGAGAGGATAGATGTCCACATACTGAATGGTATGTCACAAACTTTTTGTCTGACTTTCTCTCTTATATTCATTTATTTGTTTTTATATCAGAATTAACTGCTGTAAGTTAAGTCAACAAGAGGTATGTTCTAACAAACTGAAAGGCTGAGTGCCTGAGATTTTGGTCTCTAGTAGTAGGGGTGGAAGTTATGTTTGTGATGTACCACAGAACAATCTCAGGGATGAGCTTGGTCATACTTCTGCTGTTACTCTGCAGAAAGTATTTCGGGTATGTAATATAAATATTTCATGCTATACTGCAAAATTCACTGCACTCTACTTCTGCCAAGTTGAGATGCTAAAGTGGAAAGCACTCAGGGTTTGAACAACTTCTTAGCTATTTGTCAACAAATATTCTTGAAAGTAAAATGAAAACTAAAATGCTTAAATCTATATAAGTCATATGAGTGATCCCAAAGGAAGGTGTTAGAAATATCTATAGGTATCATGAAACATGAAAACCAGCTATTTGGTTGGGGGAGGCTCCCCAGATTACTTTTATATCCACTAGAAAAGCCAGCACATGCTTGCATTCCCAGTACAAAGCACATAATCACACAAGAAATTCTTGGTAACTTTCAAAGGATTTTAATAGCTTGTATTTTTCTTTTTTTTCTTTCTTGCAAGATCCCAGAGTAATCATGTTGTAAAGTAGGAGAATGATACTACTAGACTCCTATATACAATCTGGTATCAAAGAAGGTAAGTAACCCTAACTTGTAACTGGTTCTGTTCTACCTCAAAGACCTGGATTTCAATCTTCCACCTACATTCAGGGTTGTTCTCTAAGTTTTGAACACGAAGAAATCCCTTTTTGTTGTTTTTAACTTTATTCTTTTTTCATTCATATAACAAAAGAAGGTCAAACTGATGGCTATGAAACTAGAGAAAAGTCTTTTGACACTCTTTCTTGAAACTGATGCCTAACTCCTACTGAGTGTAGGAACTTATCCTTTCATAAATATTTCCTAAGAACTAGCTTAGAGATGCTCAAGGTTAATGTAAAAGACTTTGGGACTTTATTCTTTTGTTGCATCTTCGCACCCTTTGCGTAGGAAGCCTGGCTGTCTGAACCAAGGAGAACAGTAGGAAACAAAAGCTGGTTTTTGGGCTCTGCAATGACTGAGAACCTAAAGATCTCTAATGAAACCTGAAAAACAAAGCAGAACTGAAATATATTTTTCAGATTTTTTTTTTTTATTGCATCTTGGATTTCTAAGAGCTAGCCCATTGTCCTAGTGGTCTGGATCATGATTTTTGAAATCTAGGGGCTGGCAAAATTGTTATGAGTAATTCTTTGTGCTTTAGATTCTGTTGTTTAAAAATATGGATTTGAATATAAAAAAAAAAAATCAATGGCAAATATACAAAACTATTTTCCCAGGGCCATGTAAAAGGGTCCTGCCATTTTAAAATGTGAAGATAGAGGGATTAAACTCCCTTTGGAAAGTCAGACTGTAGATAAACACCAAGATTTTAATAAAATTTTTGCTAAATATTTATACTTAAGCTTTGCAGTATCTATAACTAATACAAAGCAATGGAAAAAAACCTACTGAAATGATAATTACATATGTTAACTTTTATGGTATGTTGTGAAGGAAAGAGCAGGGTCAGAGTGAAATGCTTCATGTTTTGCTAGTTATTCAGTTATTACTTTCTTGTGTGAAGTCTACCAATTTTTTCCACAAATTTAAGGTTCACAAGCATAAACATATTTCACCCAATCAGTGTAATTAGGAATAAAGACACTACTATTTTAATTCCTGTGTCTAACTGAAAAGTGAACTGTCCAAAATGATAGTGGCCTCTCTGAGGGAGAGGAAACATTGGATGACTAACTTTCAAAGATAGATGCTAGTTCAATTATTGCACAGAAATAGTTATATAGCACATTTTGATAATCACTATATATTGGAGGTTATGCAGGAAGCAGTGTAAATCAGCTCTTTGACTTGCAGAAATCACCAGGAAATGGTAGTCTGTTTACTCTTCTTTCTAAACCTTACTAATTAGCCATGTCACCCATGGTGTTACTGAGTTTGGACTGTAGCTGCTGTACATGGAACATAGAATGATAGAACTGTTTAGGTTGGAGAAGACCCTTAAGATCATCAAGGCCAACTGTTAACCTAGCACTGCCAAGTCCACCACTAAACCATGTCCTCAAGCACCACATCTACCAGTCTTTTAAATACCTCCAGGGATGGGGACTCAACCACTTCCCTGGGTAGCCTGTTCCACTGCCTAACAAACTTTTTGGTAAAAAAATGTTTCCTAATATCCAATCTAAGCCTGCCCTGGTTCAACTTGAGGCCATTTCGTCTCATCCTATCGCTTGTTGCTTGGCAGAAGAGACCAACCCCTACCTTGCCACAACCTCCCTGTGTGCAGTTTTGTGTGCCACAGTACAAAAAGAATACAAAGCTACTAGAGAGTGTCCAGAGGAAAGCCACAAAGATGGTGAAGGGTTTAGAGGGGAAGCCGTGTGAGGAGTGGCTGAAGTCGCTTGGTCTGTTCAACCTGGAGGAGACTGAGGGGAGACCTCATCACTGTCTAGAGCTTCCTCACAAGGGGGAGAGGAGGGGCAGGCACTGATCTCTTCTCCCTAACAACCAATGATAGAACCTGAGGGAACAGCAAGAAGATATGCCAGGGGAGGTTTAGGTTGGATATTGGGAAAAGCTTCTTCCCCAGAGGGTGGAACAGGCTGCCCCAGGAGGTAGTCATGGCACCAAGCCTGGCCACATTCAAGAAGCATTTAGACAATGCCCTCAGACATATCGTGTGAATTCTGGGGCTGCCCTATGGAGGGACAGGAGTTGGACTCGATGATCCTTGTGGGTCCCTTCCAATGCGGGACACTCTATGATTCTATGATTCTCTTTTCAGGTAGTTGTAGAGAGCGAGAAGGTCTCCCTTCAGCCTCCTCTTTTCCAGACTAAACAACCCCAGTTCCCTCAGCTGCTCCTCATAAGACTTGTGCTCTAGATCCTTCACCAGCTTTGTTGCCCTTCTCTGGACACGCTTCAGCACCTCAATGTCCTACTTATAGCGAGGCGCCCAAAACTGAACACAGTATTTGAGGTGTGGCCTCGCCAGTGATGAGTATGGGGGGACGATCACTTCCCTAGTCCTGCTGCCCACACTACTTCTGATAGAAGCCAGGATGTTATTGGCCGCCTTCTTCCACCTGGGCACACTGCTGGCTCATATTCAGGCGGCTGTCAACCAACACCCCCAGGTTCTCTTCTGCTGGGCAGCTTTCCAGCCACTCCTCCCCAAGCCTGTAGCGTTGCACGGGTTTGTTGTGACCCAAGTGCAGGACCTGACACTTAGCCTTGTGGAACCTCATACAGTTGGCCTGTTGATCCAGCCTGTCCAGACCCCTCTGTAGAGCCTTCCTACCTTCAGCCAGATCAACACTCCCGCCCAGCTTGGTGTTGTCTGCAAACTTACTTGCACTTGATCCCCTCATCCAGATCATACTAGGGGAACAACCCAATTTAGCTCCTTTTATTCTGATGTTGACATGCTTTAGAATTTGCTGGTTTTACTGCACTCCAAAGTTAAGTTTTCATTCATTTGTTTTTTCTATGTGCTGGCTGCATATATACATTATTTTTCCCTTACGGAAAATAGCTTGTAAAAGTTCTAGCACAATACAGATCTCTACAGCTCTGTTATAAACCTACAAAGCCAGGAGTGCTGTATTTCAAGAAAATTCTGCCAGACTCTTAACTGAAGGGATGCAAGCAACAACTCCTCTAATATTCTGTTTGATATTATGTTCCAGAAAAGAAAGAATTTGTATTGACAAGAAGTAATGAACTTAGGGGCCAGTGAAGTGTCTTAAATTTGTTTTGTTTTTTTTTTTTTCTTAAGGCATTTCATGTTTCTAGCTACCCTGGCCTCATGAGCCAGTACTGAGTCAGTAACTGTAGTGTTGACAGGCATTTCTATGATTGCATGATAAGGCATGGCCTTTACCCAGCACTCATTGTAATATCCATTGCCTCAATGGCTTATTTTAATGCAGTCCAATGCAAGATATGGTAAGACATAGTGATGTAATTTTTTAAATACTAAATCAAGAATGTAAACTAGGAATACTTTAATTATCACCTCAGATATACACTTAAATCTAAGCAGTTTCAGTGAGTGACCTATCAGTGGATAACTAAGAAATATCTTCTAAATGGAAAATATCATTGTTACACATCAGACTGCTGTTTATTTTTAAAGTCTTTTTGCAGAAATTCATAAATATTTTCTTTAAGAAAAGGGTTTTTTTCTCTCATCGGGAGTTTTACTTTTTTTTTTTTTTTTATCTTAAGTACCTATCAATATAACAAGATTACCTGGAAATACATTCTTCTTTCCTACTACCAGAAAAATGAAGTCTCAAAATATGACTTTAGTTCCAAATAAGGTATGAGGCAAAATATCGATTGCAAGTAGTAGCCTGCAAAATATTTGTGGACAGCTGTACCATGATTTGATTCCCAGAAATGCGACCTTGAAATATTTTCATTGCAGGAATGGTACCACTGATGGTCAGTTTTGCCATGTCTGAAGCAGAAACATGTTTCTGCTGCCATTCCTGGAAGTTGAATTTCATGGAATAATGGTAGCAGTGTTGTTAGCTCTTTTTATGAGCAAAAGAGATCACGTTATATATGTGAAGTTAATTTAACATCTCTGTTAATATTTTCAGCTTAGTAGTATTAATACAGAAATAACCTCACCAGCAATAAAGTTAAAATAGTTTTATTTACCCTTTCTGCTGTCTACCCCTTCCTTTGCTGTGCTCACACTCTCTCCCCAAATGTTGATGGGGCCAGTCTTCCTCCAACAGAAGTGAGGGGTGTCACAAGCCCTCACTGCCCTGGGACCTGCACTGGAAGGAGTTCACCACTGGTGGGCAGGTTCCCTTCCTCCTCAGACTTGGCATTTGCTTGAGATAATTTTTGTTTTCTTGCTCCAGGCTGCTGCCTTCTATCTGCTCCCAGCTGAGGTGTGAGTGTGGCCCCACAGCCTTTTCCCGGGGCTCTTGTTTGCTGGGCAGTGACTCCTTGGGTTTACCAGACCCTTTCCATGGCAGCACTGGCAGAGCTTAAGCTCAGGCAGGGGAGGCAACAGGCACTTGGCCACAAGGCAGGAGGTGAAACCAGCCCAGCCCAGATCTGGACAAGGTGAGCCCAGGCCAGCCCTGACATATGTGCTCTCAAGTCAGAGCAGAGCCTGAGGACTTTAAGTTGTGTGGTGGGTTGACCCTGTCCAGCAGCTAGGCATCTACACAGCTGCTTGCTCACTCTTCCCCACTCACAGCAGGAAGGGGGAATAGGAAGAAGAAAAGAAAAATGTGTGGGGAAAAACAAACAAACAAACCAACCTGCCCAAACAATAAAAAAAAAAAACAAACAAAAAAACAAAACAAAAAAAAAAAAAAAAAAAACAAAAAAAACACAACAAACCTTCTGGGTTGAGATAAAGACAGTTTAATAAGTGAAAGGTTGGGGGAAAAGGGATTCAAAGGCAATCACAACTTTTCACAACTGGACTGATGACTGAGCAGTAGCCATCTTGGAACACAAAAGCCCCCCACTTCTTCCTCTACAACAGTTTTTGTTGCTGATCATTATGTTATATAATACAGAATATCCTTTTGGCCAGTTTGGGTCAGCTGTGCCTCTCTCAGTCTCTTGCCCACTCCTAGACTAATTCTGGGAGGCCATAGTGGGGGAAAAAAGAAAACCCTGATGCTGTGCAAGCACTATTCAGTAACAGCTAAAATACTGTTTTGTTATCATCAACACTGTTTTAGCCACAAATCCAAAATACAGCACCAGATGGGCTGCTATGAAGAAAGCTAGCTCCATCCCAGCCAGACACAGTACAACTTGTAATGGTGAAAATCACATTAACTGTGCTATAATTGTGATTGGCAGTTAAGTAGAGGGAAAGACAGAAAAAATGTTTTTTTATTTCTTGTTAGACTACATTTTCACACAGTGCTACCCAGTTTTGCTAGAACTATCAGAATACATTCATTTTCATGTGCTTTTGTGTCATGCATTATTTCTGTTTTCTCAGGAAGGTTTTACTTTGAGGATCATTTCATGAACATTGGGGAGCATTTTTTTTATTATGTTATGTGTTTCTTATCTTTCAAAAATAGTTTACTTTGACTCAGTTGAGAAAGTTCAGGAAGGAAAAAAAATAGTGAATCCCATAAAATGTTATTTTCATATACTCAAAGAAAACAAAGTATTTGGAGAATAAATTATACTGTAATACCTTGGCAGAGTGCTCAGCACCAAAAATATGTATTATTTGCAACTCTATTTTCTGTAAATGAAATTACTCTCTGGAAACTGATAGCTAGGTCAGAATCAAAGAAATTAAAAATTTGGATCTCGAGCTGCAGCACCAGGTAGTCTTTAAGAAACTAATGAAAAATGATTGCCAAGAGTTAAATACAAGAATGGGTTAATGCTGTACTTGACATAAAAGCAGAGAAAGGAAAAGTAGCGTTATAATGACCAGTTATTCTAAGGGGTCAGAAACCTGAAAATCACCTCACTTGAAAAAAAAGATATTTTTACTATCATAGCTTTTATGCATTCTCTAGGTCAGTACTTCCAACAAAATGCATCAATGTCTTTGACCTTTCATAGAATAAAAACATTAAATCTTCTAAATTGCTTTTTATAAAAACACAGGTGAGGTTTTAAGTGATACTTTAAAGAGCTAGATGTTCAAATAAGAATTCATCAGCATCAATACATACAGAAAATTTCTTTGTAAGAAGGCAAAAGACAAAAAAAAAGATTTTACAGAGTGTATTGTGACAATGATCATAATTGTGACTGAGGTAAATTGTGTGATAGAACTCAGCTTGTGTCATATGGGGTAATTATAGTGATATCAGGTAAGATTACTAGACATTTATTTTGTAAAATGGGTTTCAACTGTGGCTTAAACTTAAATACACTGAGTTATAGAAAAGTGGAAAAAGGTCCTCAAGTGAGTCAATTAGACCACAGATAAATAGGCACACATCTTTTTCTCATTCAAATTACTAATCTCTAATATTAGACCACACATATAATAAATTCTTATTACACTTAGTGTATTGCTTTAAATTCATATTAACTTTCTGATCTGCAAAGGACTGGTAAGACAAAATATCTGAGTACAGCTTTTCAGCTGAAATGGGTAAGCTGTAAGTTTTATTTCTTTGGTTTTC
This sequence comes from Platalea leucorodia, assembly GCF_965183815.1. NCBI lineage: Eukaryota > Metazoa > Chordata > Aves > Pelecaniformes > Threskiornithidae > Platalea > Platalea leucorodia. Next base: position 108,582,973 of record NC_138826.1, read on the forward strand.
TGTCTGGCTTTTGTTTCAAAAGTCACAAGGTTAAAGGTTAGGCCTACTCTGGCCTCAGCAGAGTTATATTATGTGATGCCAACCACTCAGAATTGATATTAAGTAAGATATTTTTTAAATATATAATTTTTTTTTGTGGATATCTCTCACATTTTTAAAGATCTCCATGAAACTGAGGCCAGCTATCATTTCCAGTGGACAGATCTATTTATTGATAAGTGATGACACTTAGGACCATTGTATAGCTCTTCAGCCCCTCAAGCATTTTCTTGAAGTATTTTGCTTTTTACTGATTCTCATTTCACCATTTTTTTCCTATTCCCCCTTTGTTCTAAATAGTAAAATGACAAAGGTGAGTCAAGCAAGAAGATAAATAGAGAAAGCTAAAAATAATTATGGAAGTTTACATTTCATTTAAATTATGGTTCTATACCTTTGATATTAGTTTGCTTAAAGAGATCAAAAAAAAGTCTTTAGCATAAATATAATGCTGTTCTAAGTAAACCACTTGGATTCTAAAAAGTCTTTTTTGGTCCAAATTGAAATTTTACCGAGCAATTAGTTTGTGTTTTGAAGTAAATGTAAATTGCAGTGATGCAACTGAAGGTTCTTGCTTTTGTTGGCATGATGCTGGCTGAGAGGCATATGGGGTTTTTTTGTCTCACCAGATGCACACTGGCATGTTCACCTTTTGAGCAAAGTGACATTGGCATTAATAAGCAGCACCAAAATGCCCTTAAACAGAACAACATCCCAATCCAGTGATGTGGAGAAAAGGTCATTCACATAGCTCAATCTTTCCAACACTGCCATCTGTAATTTAGGCATTTTAATACGTTGGCATGTTAATAGTACATGTACTCCTAGTGACTGAGAAGTATTTAGGCAGTGGACTCATTCTGAATGATATTGCAGAAGTTTTGGGGGAGAAAGATTATAAACTACACAGCTGTCAGCGGAAAGCTGTATAAGAAAATCCTTGACAAATTTGATTCTTTTGGAGGCACTACTCTGCAAGGCCTTTAAGACACTGTTCCATTTCACCTATAATATTGTGGTTATTTTCTGGTGACTTACATGCCTTGACAACCATTGTGATTTGCATGCCCCTACACTGTACACAGTTGTGTGTACCCAACACTGGGAAACACATAAGATTGCAGTAGATACAAGGCTATATTGAAGTTAATCATAATAGATTCACAATCTGTCACCACATTTCAACCAAAGAAGTGACAGAGGATCTTGCTACACTATTACTCATGTTGTAATTCCCCTCCCTTTTTTTTTTTTTCTTTGGCATGTCAGTGTTCCTTGACATTTTCTGACATTTCAATCTTTTTTTCTGACTTTACCCTGGAGAAAGATATGGGTCTTTATCAAATATGTTCCTTTGTTTAATCCTTAACATTGAAATATTTTTCAATGTCGATGGTAAGTTTAACTGGCTAGTACAGGAGTTACTGTATATTCCCCATTACTACCGATTGCTATAATATTATTTTAGACTAGTGAAAGTATACCTGGTAAATTTGCTTTCTTCTTAAAACAGCAGAAATTAATTCCATTTTTGACAGAGGAGTAAATTCTACTTTGGCATGGATTTCATGCCAATGTCTGTAAGTCACATCTACTGTTATACGCACTTCAAAAAATAAAAGGTTATTTCCCATTCATATAATATCTAAAGGATTGTAATAAATATAATGTAGTCCTAACCAGAAAACATACGTAAGAATTTCTTCTACATTTAAGTAATCCATACCTCCTTTTCCTAACAAAAACCGAATTCTGCTTTGAAAACTAGAAAGATTTACAGACGGAAACCCCATTTACCAGTAAATCATGTACTTACGTTCTCCATATGAAAATACATGAGGCATAAAACTACAGATTTTTAACTGAATTCAGAGTGTGCTCTGGAAAGTAAATAATTCTGTCAGAAAATTTTGGGTTTTTTTACTTAATATATAGCCTAAAATCCATGAAGAAAACAACAACTTTGTTTCTTTTTACTTTTTATTGGGTATCGTAAGCAATTTCTTTGCTTGTATTGAAGAAGCATCTAATTTCTCACAGAAGAGAAAGTAAAAAATACTGAAGCCTTAGGGTGCGTAACTGAAAAAAGATGAAACAGCTGTAGTATCTCCTTTTCCCTTTACAACCACCCATGCTCCACATACAATAGGCCGGAAAACAATGCTGAAAATACCTATGCGCACAGTGCATTAAGCTGTATTATTGAAAAAAGGAGAGATGATGTGGCAGTGTTTTTAACATTAAATAGATCACGGGTACTATAAATCATGCACAAGTAGAAAACTTCCCAGGTTAGTTTGCCTTGGTTAGTAAAGTTGCATATATATGCATGTATGTCTCTGTATATATTTATATATAAATACATTTAAAAAAAAAAGACAAAATTACAGTTTAGGTAACACTACAAGTTTAAACTATTATAATAAAAATTCTTCTGGTGGGAATAGGGATTAAGGAATTTGAGATGGACAATTGTCTAAAGTTGCAACAATCTTGTTAAATTCTCAGAAAGAACACACTGACCACTGGGAGAAGTAGGTGAAACATTGTGCTGGTTTTGGCTAGCATAGAGTCAATTTTCTGCATAGTACAGAATCATAGAATCATCTAGGTTGGAAAAGACTGCCAAGTCCACCACTAAACCATGTCCCTAAGCACCACACCTACACATATTTTAAATACCTCCAGGGATGGGGACTCGACCACTTCCCTGGGCAGCCTGTTCCAATGCCTGACTACCCTTTCAGTGAAGACATTTTGCCTAATATCCAACCTAAACCTTCCCTGGAGCAACTTGAGGCCATTTCCTCTCATCCTATCGCTTGTTATTTGGGAAAAGAGATCGACCCACATCTCGTTGCAATCTCCTTCCAGGTAGCTGTAGAGAGCGAGAAGGTCTCCCTTCAGCCTCCTCTTTTCCAGACTAAACAACCCCAGTTCCCTCAGCTGCTCCTCATAAGACTTGTGCTCTAGATCCTTCACCAGCTTTGTTGCCCTTCTCTGGACACGCTTCAGCACCTCAATGTCCTACTTATAGCGAGGCGCCCAAAACTGAACACAGTATTTGAGGTGTGGCCTCGCCAGTGACGAGTATGGGGGGACGATCACTTCCCTAGTCCTGCTGCCCACACTACTTCTGATAGAAGCCAGGATGTTATTGGCCGCCTTCTTCCACCTGAGCACACTGCTGGCTCATATTCAGGCGGCTGTCAACCAACACCCCCAGGTTCTCTTCTGCTGGGCAGCTTTCCAGCCACTCCTCCCCAAGCCTGTAGCGTTGCACGGGTTTGTTGTGACCCAAGTGCAGGACCTGACACTTAGCCTTGTGGAACCTCATACAGTTGGCCTTGGCCCATCGATCCTACCTGTTCAGATCCCTCTGTAGCATCTTCCTACCCTCCAGCAGATCAACACTCCCACCCAGCTTGGTGTTGTCTGCAAACTTACTGAGGGTGCACTTGATCCCCTCGTCCAGATCATTGACAAAGTTATTAAACAGGATTGGTCCCAACACTGAGCCCTGGGGAACACCACTTGTGACTGGCTGCCAACTGGAATTGACTCCATTCACCACAACTCTTTGGGCTCAGCCATCCAAACAGTTTCTTGCCCAGCGAAGAGTATACTCATCCAAGCCATGAGCAGCCAGTAGCTGCTAGTATGGGGATATGTTTTGGATTTTTGATGAAAACAGTGATGATGATACAGAGATGTTTTAGTTATTGCTGAGCAGTGCTTACACAGAGTCAAGGCCTTTTCTGCTTCTCACACCATCCCACCAGTGAGTAGGCACAAGATGCACAAGAATTTGGGAGGGGACACAGCCAGGACAGCTGACCCCAACTGACCAAAGGGATATTCCATACCATATGATGTCATGCTCAGCATATAAATCTGGGGGAAGAAGAAGGAAGGGGGGGATGTTCAGAGTGATGGTGTTTGTCTTCCCAAGTAACTGTTATGTGTGATGGAGCCCTTCTTTCCTGGAGATAGCTGAACACCTGCCTGTCAATGGGAAGCAGTGAATGAATTCCTTATTTAGCTTTGCTTGCATGCACAGCTTTTGTTTTACCTGTTAAAGTCTCTATCTCAACCCACGGATTTTCTCACTTTTACTTTTCTGATTCTCCACTCCCATCGTGCTGCGGGGAGAGTGAGCGAGCGGCTGCATGGTGCTTAGTTGCCAGCTGGGGTCAAACCACAACAAACATGAGAATGAGGTTCTTCTGAAGAATAAAGTTTTCATTTTAACATTAATTACCATCAGAGATACAAGATGTACCAAATTCTATCTGCAGTCTAATTTATAAAAAAGGACTAGGCACCACATGGATAACTATTGCATGTCCAATTGGCTGTGCTACTTTTTTTCTGTGTTACTTCTGCTGGACTTTCTGTGTGCATCAGAAAAGCAGCTTATATGTTTGGGAAGGAATATCTTTCCTAAGTATGTTTAAAGTATACAACACTGTACCAGGAACTGTTGTCTATTAGGTGAGAACCAGCAGTATTGCTGTAACATGAATGGATGGCATAGACTCTTTACAAGAATAAGAAAAAGGTTAAATTTTAATATAAAGATCCAGCTTAAAAGCTTAATACACCTGGATCAGCCTTTGCTACTGTCTCTCTACAGACTTGATATAAAATCCAGGACTTGTTCTGTAAGACCATTCCACTGTGCCTCTCCAAATATTTTGTTAGTATTCATGTCTCTTTGAAAGTCTTCAGAAAATTGGCCAACTGTAAATAAACTGTATGAAATACAGGGGTTTTTTTTGTTAGAGAGCTATAGAAGTCAAAAAGATATCTAGTAAGTATATGGAGCTCATTGCCAGGATTCAAGCATATAAAACCTGCTTTGGAGGTTTATATTGCTGGGTACTGCTGATGCTTCCTCCCTGCAGCAATTTGCAAGTTTTTAGCATGCTTCTGTTTACTTTCTAGACTAGGTAATACAAATACAGAAACATGTTACCTTTTTTGATATTTACCCATTCACAGACCTGTTAGCACTGGCCTGGTACAAAAAATAAAATTATTAAGATAATATATCCATAATCTTTATAATTTTACTTATGTGCTTTATTCCTTGCAGCTTACTTTTCTGACAATAGCATTTTATGGGCTATTTCTTTTTACTTCATTGTCATTTTTGCCAAGTTAATATATGCATTGCAAAAAAAAAAAAAAAGTACACATTGTGGTAGGAAGGCATATATGTAGAAAGTATTGGTTATAGATCTAGTTCACTGTATTCTTCTGCCATTGGTTTAGTGGCTGTAATAACAGAATGTTAGGTCCTGGCTTTAGTTTTATCTAGCATCCTATGCCAGCTTGTTAAAACACTTAACAAAACCTGGATACTGTAATGCACAGACAACTACCTGCTCAGCTACACTTGTCTCTGGATAGCATAAAAAGGAGGGCAGGCCCACAGGCAATTTCATTATTGCATAGCTTCTGGGGTTACAGCTGGCTCCATACTATTGCCCTTCCCACATTCATTTTGGCTAGTCTAGCTGTACATCATACTTCTTGTTATAATCTTTTCTAGCACTGCGGCTTTGGAGAGGATTTTTGCCTGTTATGGATATTTTCTTTCCTTTCTCTTTACAAGACAAGAAAATGAAAATGTTTTCATAAAGGAGAAACTAAGCACTGTACCATTGGGAAAAGACTTTCAGGTCAGTGGCAAAGAACTATGACACTGTGATGGTGGCTGCATATACTTGAAAGCTTTTGCTCAATCATAACTTTTTTCACTGTGTAATGATTTTTCAGCTCCATGTAGCTGTGCAGATAGGCTGTGGTGAGGTATGCCTCAGCCAGCTTTGAGAACAGTAGGGTAAATCTCACTACAGATGGAGTCTGGTGCAAAGCTATTAATCAAATAGCCAATTAGCCATCTCTCGTGATAGCAGCCTTCAACAACATGTGATACAGCACATACCAGCTGTAATTATACAGGACTGATCATCTTTTGGGAAAAGTTGCACATAGCCACAGAAGTCTTACCACCCAGCCCTCTTGACATGATGTTTTACCATCCGTCTTTCTGTTGTGATGAATTTAATAGAATCATTGTGTCTCAGAAAGAAGTATCCATTTGAAATTAAAATTATAGTTAAGATAACATGCAGCAGATCTTGTTAAACAGAAAATAGAGAAGAAAATTTTGTTAGGGTTTTTTTTAACATAAACTGGAAAGAAAGTTTCCATCAATTTAACAAATTCTACTCAACAAGTTCTTCCTAAAAAGAAATGTTATTTTTCTTATAAATCAGTTGCCTAGGCAAAGGCACCCAGATAAAAAAAAAAAACAAACAAACCAACAAACAAAAAAAAACACAAGAGCATCATATGGGCAGCAGTACAATGATATAAGAAAGAAAAAAGAAATAGAAGTCTTGGAGACATGTAGATTGAAATAGGAGGGGGATGCGGGGAGAGTAAAATAATAAGGATTTACTCCTGCAAGCAAAGTCAGAAAAAATCTAAACTCACCCGCAGCCAAGGAAAGAATTGTACTTGCCTGTTTCACCTTTGGAGAATCAGTGGTAACAAGACCACAGAGGCCAGCTATAAGGATTCTACTCAAGGGAAGCAGTTCTAAGTTCTGCCTTGGGCTTCATGAGATCTGGCTGCCAAAGGCAGCACAAGAGATGCTGTGAATCAGTAACCCTTCTCTGTGCACTGTCTTTGCCTAAATGTTATGTTTAACTTCCTCCTCATGTTTTCACCACCTGCATCCCATGGCTTGTTGGAAGACCAGATCTTGTGTCAGAAGGAAAGATGGGGGATGAAAATGTTTCACTGAGGATCTAAAAATGAAGAATCTCATTAACAAATTGTATCATACCATAAGATGTCAGGAAACAAAAACCCTGAATGTCTTTCCTCCTTATGCTCTTCCCTGGCTCCAGCATGTTGTCCCTCCCACAGGATACAGTCCTTCACAAACTTCTGCAGCATCAGTTCTTCCCACAAGCTGCTGTTCTTCAAGAACTGCTCCAGCATGTGTCCTTTCCCCAGTTACAGTATTTCAGGAATAGACTGCTTCAGCAAGGGTCCCCCGCAGGGTCAGAGTTCCTGGCAGAAAACCTGGTCCTGCATGGGCTCCTCTTCATGGACCGCAGTTCCTGCCAGGACCCTCCTCTTGCGTGGGAACTCCACATTCTGCAGTTTCCTTCAGGGCATATCCTCCATGGGCTACAGTGTGGATATCTGCTCCAGCAGTCTTCTCTGTGGGCTGCAGGGGAATCTCTGCTCCAGTGCCTGGAGCATGTCCTCTCCCTCCTTCTTCACTGCCATGGGTGTCTGCATGGTTGTTTCTCTCACTTTTTTTCACTCTTTTCTCTCACAGATGCTTTGCGGTGTTTTTTACTCTTTCTTAAATATGTTATCACAGAAGCACCACCACCATCGCTGATGGGCTCTGCTTTGGCCAGCCAGCTTTGGAGCTGGCTGAAACTGTCTCTGTCAGATGTGGGGCAGCTTCTGGTGTCTTCTCACGGAAGCACCCCTGCAGCTCCCCTGCTACCAAAACCTTGCTACGTAAACCCAATACTTTACCAAATTAAGAAATAGGAGATATAATGTCAATTTAAGTGTAAATTTTCAGAAGCTCTTCCAAAGAAAAGAGAGTCATACAGAAGTCATGGATTCTATCACAATACATGCTTTGTTTCTGTTTGACCATGAAGATCCTGTAAGTAAGAAGCACAGGCCTGATCCAAAGCCAAATGAACCCATTAACTGTGCTTCTTGTGAATGCTAAAAACACTAATAGAAATCAGTCCATTAATTTTTCACTGCCTCAGGTAATATAAATTGTTTTTAATTTCAAAGGCATGCACAAAGTTCCTAAAAAAATCCTGTTACTAGGCAGTACTGAAACTGTGAGCATGCAAAATAATTTAAAAACTGTACAAATGATAATATAAAAGTAAATTATTAGCTGTCACTTTCCCACAGGAAACAATTGCTAGCCTTGAAAAAACAGCCAGCCAGTTATCAAAGGGATAACAGGAATCCCTAAACCATCCTGAAAGTAAAGTACTGACAGCAGGTTTCTCTTTTTACAATTAATATTAATTGTTCATTTGGCCCTAAAGTCTTTATTTCTTAAGCCTCTAATCCACTTACTTTCTATTCCCTCTGTTAAAAAGAAAGAAGAAAAGGAATTATTGTCAGAAATAGTAAACTCATATTAATCACAATTACAAGCAGTAATGTCTAATTACAATTTTTAATCAATCATGTTATTCCATGTTTAACTCACTAATGTTGGGACCACTAGAGTGGACGGCCATCTGTGCCTCTGTAAAATTAGAAATATGATGAATTATAGCTACTGGTAGTTTGAGGCTATACCATGAATATAAATCATTAGAGCTGTGACAATTTTAACATACTGCCAAAAAAATTTTATCATCAGCTGTGTTTGCTGTTCTTCTTGCCATGGAAAAAAGTACCTAAAGAAAGATCTGCACTTCACTCATCAGGTTTTCATAATGATTTACAATGAATGAGAAGACAAAGTTCTCCTGACTTTCTGGTTACACAGCACAAATCCTTTTTGTCATAGTCAGTGCTACAGTCTGAAGATCACATTCTGCTCTTATCATCTCAGGTGGTTGCTATCTAGAGTAAGTCTACTAACTTCCAAGATTCTCAAATAACGTATCTCTCAAGTATTACATTCAGTCGAGTTACTGCATATTCACCACCAGTATAACTGAGAGCAGAATCAGATCTCTTGGGAATAGCTGTATTCACTGATTTGTCAAAATGATAAACTTTGGTCAGCAAGAGAATAAAATGGCAACTCCTTTGAAACTACAAATAAAATACAAATTCCTTATAGAAGTTGGTAACAACATAAAGTCATAACACACATTTTCTGAATATACTTAATTTATGGGCAGAACCAGTAATGCAGTCTTTTAATTTTTGTGCCAAATATCTTTTGTTATAGGAAAAATTGTTTTATAAAAACCCTAACAAACAAACTGACTTTTTTTCATAATTAAATTTAAAATGGATGTTGATCATTATTTTTAGGACTACTTTAAATGTCTGCCATGTCTATGGTATTCCAGAGGATAAAAGAATAATTCAGGCTCGAAGGAACCTTAAGAGATCCCCAGTCCGAACTCCTACTCAAAGCATGATCAGGTATGTGGTCAGACATAGCTGATTAGGGCCTTATCCACTCCTAAGCATGGAGAGAGACTGTACAGTTGCTCTGGGCAGCCTGTGTCATGGCCTAGGTGTCCTCATGGGGAAAAGGTTTATCCTTATATCTAGTGAGAACCTCTCTTGGTTCAATTTATGGCCTTTGTCTCTATTGTCCCATCTTGTGCCACTGTGTGCGGCCTGGCTCCATCTTCTCCATTGCCTACCTGTAAGTGTAGGGGAGCTGCTGTTTGGTTCCCCTAAAGTAGTCCTTGCTCCAGGATGAACAAGACCAGCTCCTTCAGCATCTCCTAATAGGGAAACTGCTCCAGGCCCCCACCAATGTAGTGGCCCTACACTTCACTTGATTCAGTTTTTCTATGTCTCTCATGTATTGGAAGATCAAAACTGGATGCAGTACTCTAGATGTATAGCACTAATAAACACTGAATGAAAGGAGATAACCAGTTTCCTCAATTTACCAGCTTTGTCTCTGCTAATACAGCGCAGGATGTAATTAGCATTCTTTTCTACTAAATCAAATACCTGTTTACAATGTGTATAAATACCTGTTTACAATGTGTATAAATACCTGTATTTTATACAGTAACACTGTATAAAAACAGTGTTACTGTTTTCAAATCCATGTAGTCATGCAGAAATATATTGTGAAAAAGCTGGTTTTTTTTGTCAATCTTGGTCTCAAAACAAAGATATTACTTTATTCCCTTCCAAACCACTGTGATTTTTTTTTCTTCCTTTATGTTTTCTTAATCATGTGAATTGTTTGAGTAATTACCCTATTTTAACCGCGCGCTGCAAATACGTATTTAAAACAGACACGGAAGGCAAAGATGCAATGAAGAGACTTTCTCCAACCGTATTGTTTCAAATCATTGGTTAAATATCATCCCCTTGAAAAATATAGACAATAATCACCTTGAACCATTTAGGATTTAACATTCTTTCTCCTCGTTGTATATTGATCACAACTCAGGATGATGTTTTACCTGAAATGTTAAATGTTTCTGCTATTATTAAAGGGTACCACAGCCAGTATTGCTTTTCAGAATAAGATCCCTAAGTGTCTCAGCTCCTGACAGAGCTGACAGTTGTCTTTGAGGCTTTTAGGATGATAGAGCTGGTAACAAGGGTAAATGTGTGACTTTGTACCTTATGAGAAGAGATTGGGTTGGGACAAAAGTTAGTAATCAAATCAGAAACTGACTCCAACCTTAATTCTGTGAATAAACTTACTCTACTAATACATCTTTCATCTAAACATACCTGATGTTTGAGGCATTGCAATCTAAACCCAGATTTAGCTCCAAATTTCATGGTGTCAGCTCATTTTTCATTTAAAAAACAGCTTTGAATAGTTGCTTAGTTCAACATAAAGGTAAAGAAAAAGAGATAAAGGTGTTTACTTTGAAATAATTATTTGGTGATTCTTATTCATTCAAAATTTTAAGAAAGAAAACAGTGGACACAATGTCTTAGTTCTTGGAATGACTTGCATATTGTATTGTCTTCGTTTTCCTGAAGCATCTTATAGCAACTTCACGGTAAGCCTACTCACAATATATGAGTTTTGCAAGAATACGTGAAAGGAGCAATGAAACAATAAAAGAGAAAATCTAAGCGTTTTTCATCAGTGTTTTCAGTGCTTGCCTGCCATTATAAAGAAAGACATGTTTTATTTTCAGGCTGTGTCATGTTTCACCATAATGAGCACAAAAAAAATGCAAATATGTATCGATTTTATACAGAGGTCAGTACCAGTGACAAGCAATCTGTGAAAAAGTTAGCAGTCCTAAGTAAGAGAAGTAATTAGAAAGATGACTATAACCTTTCTTTAATTAATAGCAATAATAAATTACTTCCTTGGTGTTCTTGTGACCCTCTCAAGTTAGCAAGGTGGTCTTTCCTAAGTCGATTCTATGTTTCGATTCCTTTTGTAATCACAGTCTCACAGCTGTGGACAATAGCACCATTCATTAATTGATCACTGATTATTTGCATGTGTAGTGGGCAAGAAGCACTCAGGTTCATCTTTCTTTGTTCTGAATAGTTCTTGGGAGCAAAAATGAGGGGCATTTGTCATCCTTAGGTCTTGAATGTTGTTTTTATTTCTTCTTGGTGTTGTTGCTTGAGTCATTCACTTGTCAGTGTCACAGCAGGTTAGTGAGCAAGAAGAAATTACAGCTTTAGCAGCCACCTCTGATGCATGAAGTACGTGAAAAACCTCCTCCCAAAACTAGCATTGGTGTTTTGAATTTCGTTAAAGCTATTACCCAGTAAAAGATGTGCTTAAGAAAATCTACTTGTGTACATTAATTTGAGGTTTTGCCTCCTAGCATGAACACCTTCGATGAAAGACAACCATTGGTTAGTAAACACTGTAATTGGCATCCAATTATTTGAGGCTTTTTGTTCTTAAAGAATCCCAGATAATACAATGACTGGAACCTCTTTGCCGGCTATGGGATGGGGAGGTTCTTACTCCTGTGAGATAAGATGCAACAGCTGTTTTAATATTTCATTGAGGAGTAGGAGGGAAGGAGGAAAAAAGCCACATTCAATTCATTTTCAAGCAGTACGTCCACTGAGGTAGTACCTGAGAGCAGCCTGTGCGTTAACACATCTGATGAAATCAGCTGTCATGATTTTCAAAGCAGTTCTGCCTATAGGCTAATATTCAGGAACTTTCATAAATAAACTTCTTGACTCTGTCTCCAAGGCATGATTAAAGTTAACCTCCCTCACAAGGTTTTAAGACAGCCCTTTTTCCTGGTATTAGTATCTCTCTGCATGTCTATAACAGTATTACAGGAGCTAGCAAGTTAGAGATAAGGTAATCATCCCATGGGTATTCAAGACAAAAATAATAATAATAATGAAAAAAAATTGGAGAAACTGTAGACTGACATTGGGGATTTTTGGTGCTACAACTTTTTTTCAGAAATCTGAAATTGTATTTTTTAACCAGAAAAAGCACTGAATGAGAACATGCTCATTTTGAACTATATTAGATGCTGCAAGAATATATAATTGCAAAAATGTGTCAGTTGGAGTAGAAAAATGGCACTACAGCTTCAAATGGGGTTACATTTCTGCTTATATCTGAAGTTAGTATATTCTGTGTTTATATCTTCACACAACTTCTGAAACAACAATAACGATTGGACTATTGCCTCTGATAACTCAATTAAATAATTATTAATGTATACTGGAAAAAAATCTTCAATTCTTCTATTCCTTATCATCAACGTATAGATTTAAACAAAAAAAAACGATAAGAAAAAATCTTTACTTTTCTTTAAGTGAAACTTGATCTTGATCACTAGCTACTACAAATTAGGGGTTTGAATCCAAATATGCTTTCTGATATTATTCCGATATAGTCTGAAGCCAAAACTTGCAGTATTTATTTTTCAGATTTGAGATACAGCCAGGTGAAGTCACACACAAAAGATTTCTGCTATTTGGAGACAAAAGTTCACATGATCAACTTCTGAGATTTAATTTCATTTGGATCTGAAACCTAGTGTCATTCCATTAGAGAAATTAATCCAGATTCAAACAATTGTCCCTTCAGCGCACCTCAATTTTCAGGATGGGGCAGAAAAATCTAAATAAAATTCTAGGTTTCTGTAAGGAAGAAACTGTGTAGACTTTAACTGTAAGACCTTCCCACCCTCAAAATTTTATTAAAAAATGTATACTGGAAGATGAACTGGAAGATTCTTGGGGAACTTTCTCCTCAAGCACATCTTCAGTCATATATTTGACTTTAAAAATGTTAAGAGACAAACTAAATGTCTTCATATTTTATTGTAGGCTGTGAGAATGACCTGCAATAATGGCTTTTTGAAATACAACTATTAAATCCTGTAAACATCAGGGGACTGAGAATCTTTCTAGGCTGCCACTCTTGTCATATGGGCAGAGTCCAAAAGCCCATTGAGGATGTAGTGTTTATGTTCGATGAGCTGCCAAAATGTAATTAAAATTTTTTGGAATACTTACATGTTAGTGCATTTGAAAGAAAAAAGCATCATAAAGGAAAAGGGAATGTAATTTATCACACTAAAATAAGTATGCTGAAGAAATGTGGGCTGAATTTTAGAGACATTGCCAACAACCAGTCATGCATGTCTATTCTTCTGCCACTGTTAATCTTGTGCATTTTACTTTCCTTTCTTTCCCTTTTTTAAAACTCTTTGTTCTATTTGAAATATACGAGAGAGTAACACAGGAGGCGTGGGTGGAAACAGGCAGGGAAGAAGTAGAGGAAAAAATGTAATGATATCACCTTATTTTTTACCACATATTCTGACACTGGGAATTTGGGAATACACCCAGTGATAATCCATCATCCAGACCATTTTGAAAAACTTAAACATATTACAGTTTTCCTTATCGATTGAGGAATATAACCATATAGCTGCAGTATGTCCCTATCGGAATAAAAATTACTTTCATTGTCATAACTGTTGCATTTTTAAGGTGGAAATTAGCAAGTATCCATCTTATATTACATAGTTCTGTCTTTGGTTTCAGTGAAGGAAGATTTAGGGCGATACTGACAGGGTATTTTATACAGAGGTAAGACTACTGACAGAAATCTCGCACTAATCTTGGTGAAGGAATTATCACTTATTGCCATTTCATTATCTTATTCATTCCATTTATCTTGGAGTCAACAGATGCCTAATTTAAGTCTAATACCTAGTCTCCTTCCATAATAAGGGGTAAGCACCTCTACATACCACTTCATCTAAACCATAGATAGGAAAGATGTATGTCTCATAACACATCTCTGTACAATGAGTACAGATCTTCGCAGAGGATATTTGGAATCTCTGAAATAGAAAAACAAGTGAAAAAGGCCCATCTAAATTAGGCCCAGAAAAAGTCAGTGAGACAAGCATCAGAATTCCAGGCTTTTAAAATACAGCACTTATGTGGTTTCACAAAACTGAAAAATCTACTTTCTTACGCTCTGGTTTTTTCCAACTTTTTCTATAATTTAACACATCTATACCCACATCCTGGTAAGTATACCAGGTGTGGAGCTCACCAGAGCTGATTTCATTACTTTCTTCCTGTGGGTTGCGCAGATCTTTCACTTAGCAATGGAGGAGAGATAAATACTATTTATTCAGAAAAGAGGTTGAAACATGACTAAAATACTCACAAAAGTTACCAGGGGAAGTTACAGTCCCTTAAAGTACTTAAAACTTCATTTTTTCTCAAGCATTTAAATGCTAGGCAGTTAAAAGGAAGAGTCAAGTCTTAATTAGATTAGCATAACTAATAAACAGCTGTGACCACAAGCTAAATATCTGACAGTGGCGGATGCAAATTCAACACATATAGGTGCAACAATCATGCCATGCAGGTGTATTTAAAAAAGAAAAGCAACAGCATTCTCTATTTTTTCTTTTTTGTTCTTTTCTTTAATAGATAAGTTTATATGTTTCATGGTATTATCAGGATCATTGTATGTGGATAAGTCCAGAGTTTGTACTTTTTTTCCTTCTAGAATCAGGGTCAAGACCATTGCTGTCTTTTAACAAGAATAATGACCACTCTTTTTACAACAAAAACTCCCAAGAATCAGCCACAAAGACCAAGCTATTAATTATATCTGTGGAACTTTCTCACCCAAGCTCAACTAGCTAGTATCCTTATGTAAAGGGAAAAGTTTGGAGTGCTGGCTTTCTTTTTTAATTTTTTTTCCTTTTTTTTTTTTTTTTTTTCCCCTCCAGATTGTTTACATGATTTCCCACACTGATCTAGATATAGATCATTCAGATCTTCTTTAGTCACCTAAATGGTCAAATACCAAATATTTCCTACAATGTATGCTCAGTTTTCCCCCAAAAGAAAAAGAAATGTCAATGTCTTTTGATTGCATATAGCTTCCTATTTAGGAGTCCAAGCTAAGCTTTGCAAAAGATCAAACATGAATCTATTGCTGTATATTTACTTTGCTGAAGTGATAAAAAAATTCTAGTCATGCTCTTGTTCTGGCATTGGTTCTTCTCATAGTAACAATCCCTCTCTGATTGGCACCAGTGATTAAAAAATGAATGGTGTGATAAAGCCATTGGATTTTATCAGACCACCTATCATTATACTTTGACAATGTTAGTCCTGTTATCAGTGACAAGGATGACAATTTTTTAAGTTCCTGTCTTTAGCTGGCATATTTGCAGGCTATCCAATATGTTTAAGGAAAAGTCTCTTTTGTTGAGGAGGGCCAAGTTAGCAAGGCTGATGCATGGTTCTTCTTGGTAACACTGAAAGACGGCAGAATAAGAGAGAAGAAAAACAGTAGAAGCTGATTACAACAGCAGCAACAGCAACGACATTGTAAGCAATTATTCCACTGAGCTGTCAAAAGACAGGATGCATGACAGAGAATCTCTGCTAATCTTGGTACACTGAACGACAGCCACAACATTCTGTCTTGGAAGATGGGAATTTAAGAGTTATCTAAGAAATGGAAAAAAGAGTAGTGATGATCTAAGATGTGCAGCTTTCCAAGAAATATAAACATTTATGTACATAAATATGCATAAAATAAAACTAAATCAGTCAGTTGCCTAGTGGCTTTGTCCTTTGTTAATGAAAAAATGCTCACAATAAAATCCAGCTTCTCATTTATAATATGTTCGATCTGTTGTGGAGTGCTTTGATATAAGAGAACCTATATTTGATCACTAAAAAATTGAGATCACATAGAGAAGTAAAGATGTTGTCTCTTTTATGGATGCTATGGGAAGCTTATTCTCTTTCTGTCAGTGAAAATCTCATACAGAAGGGATTTGCATAAAATCATACAGAGAAGTTTTAAAATGCATGAAGCAATTATATCAGATTTAAATCTAATGACCAGTCTAATTTTTTTTTTAGTGCCACATTAGGTCATAAGTGAAGACCACACCTCTAGTCCTCTCTGAGAGTACGCAGAGTTATTGAATAGCTGCTGTCCAGCTGTAGCTGGTACTCGGATCACAGGATCAAGTAGCCACGACAAGTCCTTCTAATAACTATTACAAACGAAATGAAGCAGGTGATTGGGAAAAGCCAACATCCATTTACCTAAGGTAAATCATGCCTGACTAACTTAATCACCTTCTGTGACAAAATAACATCTTCTATCAACACGAGGAGAGCAGTCGAAGTTGTTTACCTGGACTTCAGCAAAGTGCTCGACACTGACAGGGCGATGATCAATGTTTTTTACCCAGACTGGCAGCCTATCATATGTGGGCCTCCCATAAGCATCAAAACTAGGCCCCATGCTCTTCAACATCTTCATAAATGATCTGGATTATGGGATTGAAAGCACCTTCACCAAGTTTGCTGATGACACCAAACAGGGTGGTGAGGTGGACATGTCAGAAGGAAAAGCTATCCTACAGAGAGACTTGGACAGGTTGGAAGAGTGTGCTAGCAAGAACAGTATGAAGTTTAACAAAGACAGACAAGTGCAAGGTCCTGCACCTGGGCCAGAATAACCAAAGAGCCTAGAACAGGCTAGGATCTTTCTGGCTGGGGAGCAGTCTTGCTGAAAGGAACGTAGGGGACCTGGTGGACAACAAGCTGAACATGAGTCAGCAGTGTGCCACTACAGCAACAGATCCTGAGCTGCATCCACAGGGCCATTATTAGCAGAGAAAGAGAAGTGATCGTCCCACCCTACTCAGCTCTTGTCAGGCCGCACCTAGAGTACTGTGTCCGGTTCTGGTCCCCACAGTTCAAAAAAGATGTGGGCAGAGGTCTAAAGGAGGGCCATAAAGATGATCAAAGGGTTGGAGAACTGTCTTATGAGGAAAGACTGAAGGATTTAGTTTTTTTCTCCATGGAGAAGAGAAGGCTCAGGGGAGGCCTCATCACAGTATTCTAAACTTAAAGGGCAGCTACAAAGAGGACGGAGGCTCTCTCTTTACAAAAAGCCACATGGAGAAGATAAGACACAACAAGTACAAGTTGCACAAGGGGAATGTTTCATCTTGATAAAATAAAGAAATTTTTCACAGTGAGGACAATCAATCACTGGAACAACTTCCCCAGGGATATGGTAGAGTCCCCATCGCTGGAAGTTTTCAAAATGTGATTGGACAGATAGCCTAGATAATCTCATCTAGGCTTTCTTTCCCACAAAAGGTTGGACTAGATGATCTTCTGCAACCTGGAATGTTCTACGATGTTATGATTCTAACTTACTGTACACATTTTATATGGTAGATCTGCACATATGCAGAAAGTCACAGTCAGATCTGTTGCACATGAGAAGAGAAGCTCCTATCGCCTTCATGGTTAAATCACTTCATGTTTATCCCATCATTCATTGGAGGATACTTCTTCCATATCCTTGATTCTTGAAGCTCCTACTAATTTTCTTTCATTTTGTAGCTCCTACGTATCTCATGTGCAACACATAGTCTTTAAATATTGCTCTAAATCCATGCTTACTCCTCCTCAGTCTACCCTGAGGGAAGAACTTTTCCAAAAGTTGTAAATACGTTCCTTTTAATTTCACTGAATATCCTTGGGTTTTGTACTGTCAGAGGTAAAATGAGAATGCAATTCACTTTCCCTGTGGCTTTCAGTATTTTGTTTTTTTTCCAGCATATCCAGTCTTGTTTCATCTAAAGGAAACAGCGTTAATCTTTGCTTATATAATGTCTTCTGCTTCCAGGAATGTATATCTTTTTATATATATTTATATATATAAAATACATATTTTATATATAGATTTATTTATTTATAAACTAAACCACTCTAGTTCATCAGAAAGTAATAGGCACTTGTAAGGCATAGCACATTTAGCTATAAGGTAGGCAGCTGAAATACGTCATATGAAGTGCTTATTTCTTTCTGTTGACTAAGAAGGAGAATAAGTTGACTAGCTCAGAAATAGAGGATCAGAAATTGAGTGAATTCATTGTGCTGTTTCAGCAAAATGCAAGACAGTTCTACTTGTCTTTGGAAGGATTTTGTATTCCCAGCCAGTACTTCAAGACTGTGGCATATAATACCTTGTGCATTGACATGTATAAGGATAATAGTGGATTGGATGCCATTGCTTCTGTAGTGCCCACTGTTTTTTTACTACATTTTGCTTCTTTAACGGGTCAGCCAAGAATGACAATGAGTCATTGAAATAACACAGACGAAGGAGTAATTTGATGCCTATATGTAATAATTTACATATGACAGTAGGAGACCAGGTAGTTTCTCTATAACTGAGACAGCTGGTTGAACTACAAGAAGTAAATATGGAGATCTGTGGTAATGAGTGCTCAGGAGTCCATTTCAGAGAGATGGGGTTTCGTTGTTTTTTTTTCCTAAACAGCTCCATGCATCATGAAATGACAGGAGAAATGATTCTTCACTGAGACAAAGTACACAGAAAATTCATATTCAATTACTGCAAGAATAATTTCTCATGAGTGTGTAAGTTCTCTTTTCCTCTTTTTGGTAAGATTATCCCAGAAAGGCTGCATGAATCCAATAGTGCTCTTCTTACCCTACTAAAGTCAGCAGATTAGACTAATTGAAAGATTTCAGTTCATAGAAAATGTCAGCAGATATGTTGTAATTCCCACAGTATGCACATTTAAGCAGGAGCTTTTATCAAGGACATGATTGATTTCAGGTTTTTGTGTTGGTTTTTGGTTTGGTGTTTTGTTTTTTTTTTTTACAAAGGGAAAAATCTGGATACATATGACTTTCACCAAAGCACATAGCCATCCAATCAGAGACTAGTAAAAACTATTTCAATAAGAGTTGGCCAAGATCATATAATCTTTTCCCACATAATGCACTGGAGCAAGGAATAAAACAGAGTAATCATAGAATCATAGAATCATTTTGGCTGGAAAAGACCTTTAAGATATTTTATTGTAATTTCTAGAATAATACATAAAATATGAAAGAAACTATTGTGGTTTAACCCCAGCCAGCAACTAGCACCACACAGCCACTCTCTCACTCCCCCAACCCCAGTGAGATGGGGGAGAGAATTGGAAAGGTGAAAGTCAGAAAACTCATGGGTTCAGGTAAGAACAGTTTAATAATTGAAGTAAAATAGAATAGTAATAATAATAGTAGTAGTAGTAGTAATAATAATAATATACAAAGCAAGTGATACACTATACAATTGCTCACCACCCACCAATCAATGCCCAGCACATCCCCGAGCAGCGATCACTGCCCCCCAGCCAACTCCCCCAGTTTATATACTGAGCATGATGTCATATGGTATGGAATAGCCCTTTGGCCAGTTTGGGTCAGCTGTCCTGGCTGTGTCCCCTCCCAGCTTCCTGTGCACCTGGCAGAGCATGGGAAGCTGCAAAGTCCTTGACTAGTGTAAGCACTACTTAGCAACAACTAAAACATCATTGTGTTATCAACATTATTCTCATGCTAAATGCAAAACACAGCACTATACCAGCTACTAGGAAGAAAATTAACTCTATCTCAGCTGAAAACAGGACAAAACCTAACACTGTGAAGTAACAAAAAGGCAGAAGAAAATCTTCAATATAAGCATTATAAGCAGATTGTAGCTTTTAAAAAATTATTTAGATATCAGACACATGAGCTCTCTAGATTGTAGAAACGTGAGTGGAGACAGACCACTAAATGTCTGCTCAGCCATATCAGCTAACCACTACAAAAGGAAGAAAGTTATATGTCTCACTCTTCCTATATTTTTTATTTATTAGAAGTGGTAAGGTTACACTCCCAAATGAATGGTTTTTCCTAGCTCCTCTGCAGACATGCAATGTCAATATGCATTTTTATATATTTTCCCCTCATTCGCACATCTCTGCACACTGCAGGTCCAGATACATTCCTGGTATCTGGCCCAAGACTGAATTTAATCAGACCTGGAAAAGTATGGAAAAAGTGTGTAAAACAACAGAGAGAGACCTCTAAGGATCAACAACTGACAAGAAATGAGGTGATTTATTTACTTTCCTGCTGAGGAGGCAGCTATGGTATTTTGATTAGCCTGAAAACTCATAATATTTTTTTGGCATTTTGTAAAGTTTGAGGATGCTGATGAAGCAGCAATAAAGCAGTAGGAGAGTATAGCATTAAAACTGTAGTACTAGGGGTAGAGTAGAAAATGCAGCTGGGATTATTAAGTATTCAACCTCCTCAGATCTCCCTGCAGCAAACTTGAAATCTCTCAAAGAGCACAAGGTACTGGAAGTGGAGTCCCATTCCATATTGATAAGCCCTTAATTTCATTTTTCCTTCAAAGAAAAAGCATGAGTCAACAAGAGGAGAACTTTGAGCTACATAAAAATGTTATCTGTATTAATGGGGCAAGTCCAGCAAAATGATGGCTGGAAGTGCTGATAAATAGAAGGCAGTTTAAATTATGCTGATGTATCTATTCCATTTTCTCAGCAGACTATGAGCAGCATAATTAGATTGGTTTTTTTGCTCTGCATCCAAAGGGCATTCATTCCTTGTGTCCCTCTCCATTTTACAGCAAGTATCTGGGAATGATATCCTGTGATATTAACACTGTCACTGGAAAATGAACCCTTAGCATGCTTTCGGCAGGAGTACAACTTCTCTCACCTAAAACCAGCAAAGATACCTACGTAGTCATAATGATCTGAACTATGCAATCTGTGAAATAAAGGTACAGGTCTCAATATATCTTCAAGAGATACAGGGACATACCTTAAATTTTAATTTTATTTTCTCTGCCTTACCAGTATATTATAAGTTATAACTAATAAATTACTTAATTTTCATTTGCCATTGAACAGGAAAACATGAGGAGCCCATTTAAACCAAGTCTATGTGCTCTACCACCGTCACTCAGTTGTGAAACTCCTATAAAAACAAAGGACGGACTTAATCTTGGAAAATTACAGGATTGATTAACATGTTTGAAGGTCTACATCGAGGATAATTTGAGATGTGTGTGTTCTGTGCAGTCTCCAGCTGACATGCCAGAAGGGTGCAAGTTTCCCTCTAGTCCCAAGCTGAACTCCAAGGATGGATTCAACTTGAGGTTAAGACATCTAAACTTCAGTGTCTACTTGTAGGTTTCTGTAGAAGAGCTACTTAATAGACTCAAGCTAACCATAGGAGTTTGAAAAGCTCTATTAGTTGACTGCATCTAGTGCTGCTTGAAAGGCCCTAGAGTACCTGAGATATCCACGTGACAGGTATAACGTGGGACAAAAGGCAGACTCACTCCCATCTTGACTGACGCTGGGCAGCCAAGCAAGGTATGTTCTGACATCATGACTATATTAGGTGACTATGTTTACCCAATTAATGGCCTTCTGGAAGTCTACTATAGTGGCATTTGAGTCACTTGATATGCTCCACTCACTGTATTAATTAGATGCCTAGAAACATGCCTGTAGCTACCTGTAAGAAGACATGATAATACAGGTTTCTTAAGCTTGAAATGAATTAATTCTACTGGTATGCGCAACCACTTTGTAATACTGACACAAAGTTTGAAAGGTACCTTGCAATCCTGTACTATGAGCCTGATCACTACAAAATTGGCTTAAGTATACTTAGAGAAATCTACTTAGTTTGTGAAATTTTACTTAAAAACCCCCTGAGTTCAACTGTATTTCCCACTGAACAGGCAGGTTAGAAGATGAGCAGTAAAAATCTGGAATTAATTTTCCCATAAACAAGTCATTGGAATGAAAGTTGGATGTAAAATCCAAGGAATAATGGGCTAAGATGTTATTATTCCTTTCACATTTTACCACAACCAGTATGATCAGGTATGTGTCATGGGAGAGTGGTTAAGCCGCTTAAAAAATCACCATCAAAGATATTTGCAAATAGTGATTTTAACAGAGTTCGATGGCAAGGTTCAATCTATTATTTACTAAATGAATGGAATGTGTATATATATAAAGAGAAAGAAAGAGGAAATCAAGCACGAAGAAAATACATGGAGGAAAAGGTGAGCCCTCCCGTTGAGTCACGAGGTTCAGAATGGACCCCCTTGCTTCCTAAACTCCTTCTCAGAGAGGAACCTAGGTGTGGCTGGATCCAATCCTAGTCTCAGACTTGGTCAATGGTTTATGTCTAAGTATTATATGTTTAGCAGCAGTTTAAGGTTTGTTTGCAGCAAGGAGAGAATCACAAAAATCTAGTAATAACTAATCATTAATTAATCTAGCATCTACAAAGTGATTAAATGAGGTTTACTACTTACACACACAATAGGCCTAAGTACTCATTATATGTGCAGTTAAAGGTACCGGTAAAAATTCCCCTGGGTTTAGCGAAATGCTCACTTTAAATGACTGTCTCAACAGGTAAGGATTGAATCTCAAGGAGCAAGGATCGCCAGAGTTCAGGCGAGGGTCGAATCTCGAGGAGCAAGGACCACCAGAGATCAGCTCGAGTTCGCTGCTCTGAGAGGCGTCCCACTCAGAGGGAGATTCTGGTGCAGCCCGCTGCAGTCCAGGAGAGCTCAAAGGGTCTCAACTTGGCACTGCTGTTCATAGGGTCATGAGATGATTGACTTTAGGCATCAGTAAATTGCCCTTCTACTTTCACAGCCCACTTTGAACATTACTGAAGTTCTCAAAAATTCCAGTGATGCTGGTACAAGATCCTCCTGAGTTACAGCCCAGATAAGATAGGCCCCAAGGCTGTCAGGAGGCGATTAGTACAGATGAAAAATATAGTTCCAAGGTTGTCAGGGCTGCCTCCCTCATACAGACAGTGCTGTTCCCACCTCAGCCATGTAAGAGTTTTGATACAGTCAAGGGACGCTTAACTGCCAAACTCGTTACACAAAGGCCCAGTTTTGATGGGAGTTACCAAGATTGTAAAGCAGCTTTGCTTCCCATGCTCTGCCAGGTGCACCAGAAGAAAAGGTGGGGCGGAATGCACCACCACAATATGATCTATACTGATTAGGTCATCTGCTGTCTCTCTTCAACAAGTCAGTTTCAGGAAATGAAAGAAGTATCATACTGGGGAATGCTAATGCACAATTGCTGAGGACTTGAATTTTGAAGAGCAATGCCACTTTATTATGATGTAGGTAAAAATGCTTAACTGGTACTCCCTTATAAATGCCATGTGCTGAGAACAGTGCTGTTTTCTGCACTTAAAGACAGAAGTCCTCATATGAGAAGACTCTCAATTTTCAGAGACCTTATACCTAACCAAAAGTTTAAAGTCATGTATGATGTGCTACATGTGATCTGCTATTTCCAGCAATGACTTTCCAACAACCAACGTAGTGCTTGCAAAGAACCTGAAAAGATACACAACATATTACTATTTTGATTACATTGTTAAGAAGCTCAGTCTGAGTATCAACATAGAGAAAAAGAAGTCCTATTCCAGCCATGATCTGAAAGAAAATCTGTCAAGACCAGTATCAAATATTGTTAGTAAAGCACCGGTCTCTGCAGATAAATTCTGTTACTACAGCCACCTCTATCTCAAAACTCCGTGATGGATGAGAAAGTCACACAGAGTAAACATCAATGAAGCTTTTGAGGAGATTAAAACATCTTATCCAAAAGAGGATCCAATTCAAAACAAAACTACACTTGTATTACGCAGTAGTGACTTCCATTTTTTTTTGTACAGCTAAGAAACTTGAATTATCTGTTGCTACATTAAGCATCTCAATTAATTCCAAATGCATATTTTTTCATGCACCTCCTGGCATAAAATGACAGGGTCAGATGCTAGACACTGAGACCTTGAAGCGCTATTCCATACTATATAATGCTCCTGTAGGTCAGCTAATACAGCTTTGGGCATCTGCTATGTATTTTGATAAAAGATGGCCCAGAGCTATTATTATGGCAAGTTGAAATATGGTGAATGGCTCAAAGGCAAGAAGATGAAATGTTACAGACACCCACAAGACATATCCTTAACTGTCGTCTTAGTTCTGCAACTGGATAACTTGCAGCTAAAGGTGATCTGCTATAGTGAAGATGCATCAAAGCCTGGGATTAAAAGTTGTGAAGGACAAAAGGCACCAGAGGAATACAAGTGTGTCATGAAGACCCAATACACTTGTGTCCACAGCAAAAAGCTGATTTCCCAGAGAAGCCATGAAAGATGAATACTTTTAAACTAAACTGATGAGAAGCTGTCATAGCCTAAGAAATATTCACATGATCAACACAAAATTTAGAATTTAGGCCTCTGGGTCAATTTGCAAACTGAATTCTTAAGTCTGTCATAGAAGATTTATAGCACTGTGACATCATATTAAGGAAGAAACATGCAAATGATGTGGGGTTTTGTTAAAGTTCATCTTAAGACAGCATAGCTTAATATGCCTCAGTTGAAGTAAATTTTTAATGCGAAAGAAGGTATAAATGGTAAAATCTGCTACAGAACTTGTAATTGGTATTGCAGCTGTTATGTGGAATGTTCCTAATTTAATATTTTTTAAATGTTCTGTATTAACTTGCAACTTTAAGATGTGTCCAGCTTTGTAAGCTTTATAAGCTATGTAATATGAAGTAATTTCATAACATTGTCTATTGGTTTCTTTACATGTAATATAACACTGAAGACTTTCTGAAAAATATTAACATGTACATGTGAATTTAGGAAGTTTCGGGGTAATGAGAATTAAGCTGTATTCACTTTCATCTGAAGCAGGTACACTCCGTTCCTTTACAACAACAACTACAGTATCTCAACATCTCAAATACAGACACAAATAGAGGTAGGAGATTTCATACCAAGTATTTTGAGAAAGATAAAAATACACTTTGAGAAACACATCATTTTCTGAATACTGGAGATATTAACTGCAAGTACTGAGTGAAGCAACAGATCTTTCAAAACAATAGCGTATGATCATCTAACTGAAGCGTATTAGGTAACATATAAAGCATAAATTGATATAGCTAAGGAAGTTACAGTTGCCCAGGCAGTCTTTTTTTTTTTTTTTTTTTTTTTCTTCTGGCTTCTAAGTGTTTGATTTCATAGTGCTAACATTTTTTCTAAAGTATCTTCTGTGTGCAAATTTATGGAAGTCAATTATATTTGATACTAATGTTTTCTGTCTCTGTTTCTGTGCAGATGTTAACCATGTAATATGCTGAAGTTCAGATGAAGGTAAGATTCCTGTCTGCTTCTATAGAAGACTTCTGTAAAACTTCTTCAAGAATCCAGTCCCATAAAAGAACTTTTAGTATTTAGCAACTCCCTGCACCAGTTATTTTATCTTTTTGCAATTAAAATTGATTACCATCTTCCTAGGAAGAGGAAATCCTTGATTCCACCTCTTATTTCCCAAAAGTCTGCGGTGCCTCCAGCAGCAAAGAGTGCGTATACAGCTGGTTATACAGCATCAGAAGCGACAACACTGAGAGACTAAGCATAAAGAAATACGCTGAAGTAGCTTTTGTGCCTTACACAGAGAAATAAAAATGATGCTATTTATGCTGTAGTCTACGAGCTGAAAATGCCACCAGCTCCAGTTAAAATTTCTTTGAGCTTTCTACAGCTGATGTGTTACTTGTTTATAGATATATATTTTTTCTAGACACGCACCTCAGCGCTTTCCATAGAAATATAGCTCTGATTTTTGTCCTAGTGTTACAATGGATAAGCAGGGGGTAAGCAGGGGGCAAGCAGGGGGCAGATGATAGGCTATGCTAGTTTACTAAGAGCTACTTTGTTGAAGTGTTTACATCAGTTATGCTTAGTCATACAGAGCTGGAGCTGCAAGAAGACTTGGATATTGCATCACTGAACACTGCAGCACCTGAGCATTGTTGCTTAGGGGATTCTCCGAGCCTGGAGTTATGCATCCAGGTTTTCTAGACAATGCCTGAGGAAAGACGGGCAGCTTAAAGGTAAATCTATGCTGCAGTTATTTGTATGACTGCAACTTATATAAATAGACAGAATTTAGCTTTAGAGTAGCTTTGGTACAGACAAGAGTGTAGCCTTTGCAGCACAGAAGTCAAGGATTGCTTCTGCATTTTGCATTAAAAAAATATGGGATAAAATGAATAAATAGTGTTATGACCACATATCAGAACCAAAACTTCCCTTTCCAAGAAGTGACCTTATTTTGGGGCCATAGAGTCATGCTCCCTTTTCACTCACTCTCTGCCCATTGAGATTTGCTTTCTGCTATACTTGCATATATGGGGAACAGAAGTGTAGTCACCTTTCCTCTATAGCTTGCCACCAGACACTCTGCTGAGGGGCAAGAGAGATGTAGGTCAGTTCCCTTCATTCTAAGATTTTTCACCTCCTTGACAAACACTGTAACAACTAAGTAATTTAATAAATTACATATAAAAGTTGAATGCCTGACGGACTCCTCTAGATATTTTTAGAAGAAAAAGATGAGCCTGATTTTGGATAACTTGCACAGCCAAATGACTAAAGTTGACAGTAAAGCACCTAAGTCCAGAAGAGAGCTAGTACTTTTTTCTGTTATTTTTAAAGGTATAGTTATCTCCCATCATTGATTATATTATGATTTAAGCCATTAAAGGAAAGTCAAATATAAAAGTGTAAAAAAAAAGTGAGTTATTTCCTGATGTGAATGCTTTAGGAAAGTGGAAGTCTTCATTATAACAAGGTTTTCATAATCTTCTATGAGTTAGCTTGATCTAACCTTGTTGAGTGTTCTGGGTGTTATAAATTCCTCTCTCACATTGCCAAATTGGATTTATGAATTCTACTTATGAGAAAATATTATGGATATGAAATGACTAAAAAGTAGGAATAGCAGATAGCAACCTACCTACATGCTTGCATGGATCTGGTCCTACCTTCCTTCTCTGAATCTTGGCCTCTGGAAAGGAAAAATTATGGCACAGTTTCAACAGCCAGACAAGGAAGTAAAGAGCATGTGCATTGCACCTCATATTAGTCGTGTTTCAGTTTTCCAGACAAGAATAACAGAAGCCTCAGGGCACTGCTGATGCTCTTTATGCAAGGGTTCATGCCAGTGCGTGCAGGCTGTTGTAGGAGCATAATTTTGCAAAGGCTGAAGTAGTGAGCTGGCTTGTCACAGGGTAACTTCCCCGCAGAACAAATGGGAGTAGACGGTGACAATTTGCATCTTTCAGTACACAGCAGACTGCTGCCCCATGTCCAGGGCAAAGCTACAGTCAAGCCCAAGGCAAACAGCAATTCCAAGCAAGGGATGTTCTTTATAGTTCTGACAGGCAAAGTAGAAGAGGGTTGAGGTCATTGACAGATAGCCCAGTTAAGAAAGAAAGTAACTTACAAGGTCTATAAGAAAGAAAAGTTCTTTCTTAAGGTCACTTTGTAAAATCTGGCCAAGATATTCATTGTTTATTCACTCAAGGGTACAAAAGTGATCATGAAGCAGTGCTGTGGATGTATTACCTGAACTACCACCAACTACCAGCTGTATATTTGAACCTATATTGGAAGAAAATATCAAACAGTATGACCTATAACAAAATCCATTTTGTTTCATTTTATAATCTAAAAGATTATCCTCCAGAATCACATTTGAAGTCATCATTTAATTATATGCCATGTTTCATTTACTGTCAGACAGACACATACAAGCTAACACAGTGTTTTGTCCATCTACTATAGCCATAAGTAGTTTCAGCAACAATATCCATTGATTTTCTCCTTCACAAAATTCCTTGGCAGTTTGTTTGACCTTTTTTCCAGGGATGATCAAGCAATTCTGTTTTTGCTTTTATTTTAGTGTGTTGTAGTGAGAGAAAAGAATGTAACATAAAGATAACACCATCTAAAAAAGGAAAAAAGGTATGCAGTTTTCTCTGACAGTTGCAGGAAAGAGAAAGCTGCATTTTTGTTTCCATCTGACCAATTAGGTGTCTAGAAGAACAGAAGTTGAAAAAATAATCTTTTAGCAAAATTATCAGTAAAAATTTGCAAATATCATATTACTAGTTCAAGGAAAACATGGGTCCCTGGTGGTATTAAATAAAAGTTAAATAATAACCTTTGTTTACTATAAAAAAAAATTTTGTTAATTTATTCAAACAAATTAATATATTGACTAATGCAACGAATTAATGTGTACTGAAGAGGCAATTATCAGCTGTAGAAGAAATAAAGGAAGTGATTCAGTGCAGGTGGCTACCCTTGTTTAGGTTAAATAATCAGTCTCCAGAGGTGAAGACACTTCATGAACTGTGAAAGAAACCTTAACAAAGAGATAAAGTATAAATCTCTCATATGATTTGAAGTCTCAGATTCAGTCTACAACTTGACAGAAAAGGTGGTTCAAGCCACAACTTTAAAATGGCAAAACAGACAGCTGTTTTTAAAAATAGTATTAGAAGAATAAACTCATGTTTCTGTAATTTTGGGAGTTGTTGCCAAGATGCATTTTTCATACTGTCTACAATTTCAGTAGTTCTCTTTTCTAAGAGTAAAAGTCATATGGGAATAGGTGTGGGAATCTGCATGGGGGAATCTTTCGTGTTTCATTTCTAATTAATTTGAATACATTTGGCTAGCAGTTTTATGCAGAGCAGGTAGAAGAAAGAATCAAACATTTAGAACTTTCTTTCGTAGTTCATGTTGTTGAATAGTTTGCTACACCATGCTGACAATATTGAGTTTTCATTAGGTTTTACAGGAGACAACTCAGACCGAATTAAATCAAGTAAAGATAGTTTGACCTCCTACTGCTCACACTGCCCTTCACTTTTGTTTCCGAACAGT
The DNA here is from genome assembly GCF_965183815.1 of Platalea leucorodia. Lineage (NCBI taxonomy): Eukaryota > Metazoa > Chordata > Aves > Pelecaniformes > Threskiornithidae > Platalea > Platalea leucorodia. Next base: position 108,611,911 of record NC_138826.1, read on the forward strand.
AGTAGAAAATCCATTGTGAGCATATGCTTTTGCAGTGGTCTGTTATATTATTTCAGCTGTGCAACTGCTATAAGAACAGAGAACTCCCTTGCCAAAACCAGGATGAAAGCACTTAAAATTGCCTGTGGGAAGCCTGATGAAAATTTACAACCACTACAAGTTGGTCACATAGATTTGCATGTTTACGCAACATGAAAGGTGTACTGAGCTCAAGCTTCTAATTTTGTCAGCCCAGGATGTATTCCCAGAAAAGACTTCTACATCTCCTGTGCAGTTAAGCAAACAAAAGTTTGTGTGCAAAAGTCTAAAGAAAATAATTATGATAGCAGTCACACTAGTTCTTCATAGCTTATAATGCTTTTCATCCAAGGGTCTTTGTTCTAGAAATCTATTAGCCTTTGAAAGATATCTTTTGGAAGAAAACTGAAGGTTCCTTTTGTTTAATCCCTTTATTAAAAAAGGCAAAAGTCTGAACTGATCTCCATAATTTAGACATTCAGATGTGATTTATTTTATTAAATCCTGTATCTCAGCTCACCTCACCTTTCCTGTCATGTCCACTTTGGAAAGTCACTATGTATTTAAATTCAATAATCATGCAGAATTAGACCTGTAAAGGTCCTAGGCAATTTACCTTGCCTTCTCATACAAAGGCTCAGATATTGGTCCACTGCCATTTGTTTCCCTATAGCCTCCCTAATCTTTCCAACCCTTAACCAGCCTTTACTGATATAAAGCCATAGTATCCCAAGCTAGAGCTATATTGCCCCACGAAAACCCCTTGATGAGACAAATGCATATATAATGAAAGTTAGAATTAATTAGTTAGTTTGCTGGTAGCTCAATAGATTATACTAGACTACATATTATGAAGTATTAAATGAGGAAATGTTGGTACATAAAGATTGGGTCTAGTGGGATGCTAAGTCAATAAGCAGAGACAATCCACTCCTTTCTCCATGCTGTTCATACTGTAAACAGTATGGGATTATGGTACTCAAATACTTTACAGTCAGAGTCCATATCTACTTCTTATTTGTGAGGTGCAGAGAGTTTTTACATGATCTGGAGAGTCCAGTTAGGGTCCTTGGTCCCTAGGATTTTTCCCTGACCTTTGCCTACAAAAAGTGGAGAACTCACTATATAGTTGCAGTTATTTTCTTCCCCTTTGCCCTTTCTATTTCTCCTTCATCATTCCATCTTCCCTCATGCCAGAGACTTCTTTCCACAAATGCTGGCATAGCTCCTTTGTTCCTCTAACAGCATGAAAAGGTATACCTCATCACTAAACTGAGGTGTCAGTGCTGTACTGACAAGCATTGAGACACCTATGTCCTTCAATATTGGAGAGGATGGACAAGGAGATGCAGTGTGTCAGTTACCATTCCCTTGGTCTACCATTTCAGGAGATACTGGATTCTTCTTTTACACACCTACAGTATCTACTTCTTCCTGTATATTCCCAGTAATCCTGTTGTTTTATGGCCCTTGTCCTGTTCTTGGTTTAGAGTCAGCAATGTCAGCAAAAGCAGAGTGAACACTGGTGTCTCCAAAGCCTTTTTTGTGGGTTTCTGACAAAAGGTGATCCAAGATTCCTAAAGCTTTTCCCATTGGAAATGCAAAGTTTCTGGCCATAAGACTTTAATGGAGTGGCATCACAAATGACGTCGAGTGAAATAAGAAAGCACCTAGGTTCATTTGGACACCTATACGAGACGGGCATGAATCCAAGGCAAAGCTACTAAAATTCTCTTAACAGATTTTAAATAGAAAAACTACAGAGATTAACAGTATATGACAGGAAAGAATTATGATGAGGTATGTTCCAATAAATCTTTTCCTGGGGTTGGCTGGAAGTACCAAGACTCTGGTACATATAACACCATGACTCTTTCCTGGAGATAGTTCGTGGACAAGATGCACACAATATCAATAACTAAAGCTAGCATCAGAGTGCTTGTGCCCATCCAGTAAACTTAACCAAAATGCTCCAACTGAAATCATCATTTACACATTCTTTCTAGAATTTTTCTAGTTTTTTATAACACCTCCTTTTTAAAAGACAATTTGTTGTACATCTTTTCATAGCCCAGTTTCTTAATTTTTAACACAATGTACATTTCAGGAAAGTTTATTTCCCTGTCTTTCCAAAATCTATCTTGGAAGTTATGAAGAACAAAGACATCATAAGAATAGACATAATAGATTAGATCAAATGTCCATCTAGCCTAGCATTGTCTAGCCAACAGTGTCCATTAACTGTGGAAGAGTAATAACAAAGGAATTATGCAAGACATTACTTCCTAAGTCTCTTATAACATACAACTGTTTGCAGCAGAGGAACTTCATAGAATCATAGAATTGTTTAGGTTGGAAAAGACCTTTAAGATCATCAAGGCCAACTGTTAACCTAGCACTGCCAAGTCCAACACTAAACTATGTCCCTAAGCACCACATCTACACAGCTTTTAAATACCTCCAGGGATGGGGACTCAACCACTTCCCTGGGCAGCCTGTTCCAGTGCCTGACTACCCTTTCAGTGGAGAAGTTTTTCCTAATATCCAACCTAAACCTGCCCTGGCGCAGCTTGAGGCCATTTCCTCTAGTCCTATCACTTGTTACTTTGGAGGCAAGACCAACACTCACCTCTCTGCAACCTTCTTTCAGGTAGTTGTAGAGAGCAAGAAGGTCTCCCCTCAGCCTTCTCTTCTCCAGACTAAACAACCCCAGTTCCCTCAGCTGCTCCTCATAAGACTTGTTCTCTAGATCCTTCACCAGCTTTGTTGCCCTTCTCTGGACACGCTTCAGCACCTCAATATCCTTCTTCTAGTGAGGGGCCCAAAACTGAACACAGTACTCGAGGTGCGGTCTCACCAGTGCCGAGTACAACTGGACAATCACCTCCCTAGTCCTGCTGCCCACGCTATTCCTGATACAAGCCAGGATGCTATTGGCCTTATTGGCCCCCTGAGCATACTGCTGGCTCATATTCAGCCAGCTGTCGACCATCACTCCCAGGTCCTTTTCCGGCAGCTCCCCAGCCACTCTTCCCCAAGCCTGTAGCGTTGCATGGGGTTGTTGTGACCAAAGTGCAGGACCTGAAGCTTTAGCCTTGTTGAACCTCATACATCTGGCCTTGGCCCATCAATCCAGCCTGTCCATGTCCCTCTGTAAAGCCTTCCTACCCTCCAGCAGATCAACACTTCCACCCAACTTGGTTTCATCTGCAAACTTACTGAAGGTGCACTCGATCCCCTTGTCCAGATCATTGATAAAGATATTGAACAGGACTGGTCCCAACACTGAGCCCTGGGGAGCACCACTCATGACCGGTCGCCAACTGGATTTGACTCCCTTCGCCACAACTCTTTAGGCCCAGCCATCCAGCCAGTTTTTTACCCATGAATGAAGAGTATACTCGTCCAAGCCATAAGCATCCAGTTTCTCCAGGAGAATGCTGTGGGAAACCGTGCCAAAGGCCTTATTAAAGTCCATGTAGACAACATCCACAGCCTTTCCCTCATCCACTAAGCAGGTCACCTTGTCATAGAAGGAGATCAGGTTAGTCAAGCAGGACCTGCCTTTCATAAACCCATGCTGACTGGGCCTGATCCCCTGGTTGTCCTGTTAGTGCCACGGCACTCAAGTTTATCTGCTCCATAACCTTTCCTGCCACCAAGGTCAGACTGAGAGGCCTGTAGTTTCCTGGATCCTCCTTCCGGCCCTTCTTGTAGATGGGTGTCATGTTTGCTAACTTCCAGTCAAGTGGGACCTCCCCGGTTAGCCAGGACTGCTGATAGATGATGGAAAGTGGCTTAGTGAGCTCTTCCACCAGCTTCCTTAGAACCCTTAGGTGGATCCCATCCAGCTGCATAGACTTGTGAGTGTCTACATGGCATAGCAAGTTGCTATCCATTTTCCCTTGGATCGTGGGGGTTTCATTCTGCTCCATGTCCCTGTCTTGCAGCTCATGGGGCTGGGTACCCAGAGAACAATTGGTCTGACTATTAAAAACTGAAGCAAAGAAGGCAATAAGTACCTCAGCCTTTTCCTCATCCTTTGTCACTATGTTTCCTCCCCGCATCCAATTAAGGATGGAGATTCTCCTTAGCCCTCCTTTTGTTGCTAATGTATTTGTAGAAACATTTTTGTTGTCTTTTATGGCAGTAGCCAGATTATGTTCCAGTTGGGCTTTGGCCCTTCTAATCTTCTCCCTGCATAACCTCACAACATCCTTGTAGTCCTCCTGAGTTGCCCGCCCCTTCTTCCAAAGGTCATAAACTCTTCTTTTTTTCCTGAGTTCTAGCCAAAGCTCTCTGTTCAGCCAAACCAGTCTTCTCCCCCACCAGCTCTTCTTTTGGCACATGGGGACAGCCTGCTCCTGTGCCTGTAGGATTTCCTTTTTGGAGAATGTCCAGTCTTCCTGGACTCCTTTGCCCTTCAGGACTGCCTCCCAAGGGGCTCTTTCAACCAGGTTCCTGAACAGGTCAAAGTCTGCCCTCCAAAAGTCCAAGGTAGCAGTTCTGCTGACCGCCCTCCTTACTTCTCCAAGAATCATTTCATGATCGCTATGCCCAAGACAGCCTCCAACCATCACATCACCCACAAGTCCTTCTCTGTTCACAAACAACAGGTCCAGCAGGGTGCCTAGTTGGCTCCCTCACGAGCTGTGTCAGGAGTTTATCTTATCTTCCACACACTCCAGGAACCTCTGAGACTGTTTCCTCTCCTCTGTATTGTATTGCCAGCAGGCATCTGGTAAGTTGAAGTCCCCCACAAGAAAAAGGGCTAATGATTGTGAGACTTCTCCCAGCTGCTTATAGAATACTTCGTCTGCCTCTTTGTCCTGGTTGGGTGGTCTATAAGACTCCCACCATGTTACCTGCCTTGTTGGCCTTCCCCCTAATTCTTACCCATAAACACTCAAGACTATCGTCACCACCGTTAAGCTCTAGACAATCAAAACATTCCCTAACGTACAAGGCTACCCCACCACCTCTCCTTCTTTGCCTATCCCTTCTGAAGAGTTTATAGCTGTCTATTGCAGTACTCCAGTTGTGTGAGTCATCCCACCATGTTTCCATGACGGCAACTATGTCATAGTTTTCCTGCTGCACAATGGCTTCCAGCTCTTCCTGTTTGTTGCCCATGCTGTATGCATTGGTGTAGATACACTTCAGTTGGGCTATTGATCCCACCACCTTTTTGTGGGGAGAAGCCCTGATTCCTATGTGATCTTTCTCAGGCCCTTCCGTGGTTTCTAACACATCCATAGCCCTTGCGTCTTTGCTACCACATGGCTCTCCATCCCCTACCTCCACTGAGATGGCAGGCCACTAGCACACCATCCCTCAAATATTGGCATGCCACCCCCAGGGTTATCTCTAGTGACTCTGGTTTTATCCCTTTCCCCCTTCAAATTCCTGCATTAGCTGTTCAATTTCCTCTTGAATCCCCATACACAACACCCTATAGATAGGATTTCTACAGGACTGGTACTGGGTGCATCTTTTTCTTTGTTTTTAGCCTAACTCCTACTAGCTTTTTACATTACGAGACTATTATATGTTAGCAGAAGACTTATTAATAGGAAGACTCATGTCATAAAGAGGTAAAGGAGGAGTTCATAATGAACATTTCAAATTTTTCTTTCTATAAAATGTCAGCTATAATTCAGGATTTTATAATTCATGTAACTATAATACTATTAGATATAATTCAGTAACTACAATTACTTTCTAAACATTTTTTGGTATAAACAAAAGCATATGTGGATTTTTTTTCTTGAAAATCTTTGTAACATTCGTCTCTCTACGAAGAATAAAAGAAAACTTAAATGTACCACCAGGGATCTCTGAGAATCTCACAGAATTAAATTATTGCATTACAGATATCCAATGGATTACAAGTTTCCTGTGATGGGCAATATCAGTCCGTTTTAACTCAACATATGAAGTTTTTCACATGCACAAGCACAGAGCAATTGATACTAATTGCTCAAGTACTGATCCTAATTTGGTCTTGGAATGATAATGAAGGAAACATAGAATCATAGAATAATTAACGTTGGAAAAAACCCTTAAGATCATTGAGTCCAACCATTAACCTATCAGGGTATATTAAATACTATGAGTGACACCTCTGAAATTAAGTTTCTGTCAAAAGATTTATAAAGAAGTAGACATATGCTCCAGTTCATCGTGAACATGGAATAAACCTGAATGCTTTTCAGATTCAATTACAAAGTCAGTGACTACAGCAAATGCAGTAGATATTGTGTCAGTATAGAACTCCCACACAGAGATTACAAAAACAAATTCCTGTTTTTAGCCTAAATTCAGTTTTTCAGCCTAAACTCTTGTTTTCAGCCTAACCCTTTCTCACACAATTAGCTCTTATCATCTTGGGCACAGAGACTATTTACACGAATTTTCTTGTAAGAAAGTCATAGTTTTAGTTACCGCTTAGCATCTGCACACACACCCTTCTCAAAACCGAAAAACCCAAGGTAAAGTATTAAATTGAAGGATAACAATGTTTTGAATTGGGAGCAATAGTTCAGTTACAGTCAAAAGGCACTGACTGTTGCTATGTCTGCTTTTACTAAGTTCATTTCCTCATGATTTTGGAACAAGTAATCTACACCTTATATATTAGTAGGTATTTCAAGCAACCATTGAAATATGCAGAAATAATAAAGGAATAGAAACAAGAGTAAAAATTCTCTACAGCACATAAAATGTTTTAGTCTAATATATCCTGGAAGAAAGTATTCACAGAACATGCTTAAAAAGCAACAATCAAAAAACATTAGGGTAACTCCTAACAAACTAAACATAAGTTTGAATGCAATAAAGTGGCAAAACAGTTCCTGCAGAGACCTGCATAATCACATACACTATGCTGAGATGATTCTACTGCTTTACAGACCACTGGCTTTTTCTAGAAGTAGCCCACAAAAAGTGCAACAAATATATATATATAATATAAAAACTAAGGGTCATATAAAAAGGAATTTGGATGTGTAAAGCTGATATAAACATTTCATACCTAGTATCCTTAGCATACAACATGTCATCCTCAGGGGTATTCCAAAGATCCTCACTCTGAGCTGTACAACATACCCTATGAGATCTATCCTAGAAGACTTTATACTTTTACAGTGTATCCAAGTCCTTTCTAGGCCTCACCTACCTCACAGGAACCATAAATGCATCAAAACCCAATAAGCTATGAAAGAATTTCTGCCCTGTTCTCACCAATATCTATCATCACTTCTTAATCCACCTATGGGACCAATCCTTCCTTTGCCCCTCAGCAGTGATTTCACTGCTTCTATGTGCTGTCATAGGCTGCAAGCTCCTGAGAGCTCTTAAGCAGTAGGAAAGCTGTCTCCAGCAACAGTGAGGTGCTGGATGATTTATCACAAGGGCACACTAGTCACAGCACTGCACAAGCTTTTTCAGGAGCACATCTGAGTAACAGAAGCCACCAGCCTCAGGCAAGGTATAGGGAGTATGTCACAGGTGATTTTATCAGGATCACATCTCACTCTAGATATCAGCTAGCATGGATCACTCATTTCTAGATATGAAAGAGCCTTCATAGCCCTCTGCAAGGAACAAATTATTAGTTCTGGGCATGTAATTTCTGCGTTCCTGTCTTGATAATTTCAAGTCACAGGAAGCTTCCTGTTTTGCCTTCTAGAGATCTGACACAAACATTGGCTACTTGTCAATCTGCCTTCACAGCTGCCTTCTTGCAAGCCCATATTACCATTGTCTTGTCTACCTATTGGAAATTACCTCCTGTGACATACCTGTATTCATTGCAGAATTCTGGTAAAGCAGCAGGTCCAACTTCGCTGTGACCATCAATGACAGATATGTCCCCAAGCAGTACGACCCCGGTGGATCCCAGTAGACTATTAATGGCAGGCATATTCCTGCCCCAGAGAAGGCCAGTAGTTACCATATTTTAAGGTATTCTAGGACCTTACCTGTCAGTTCAGAAGATTCGGACATGCCAGAATTACCTACATTAAAATTATTCTTCATGCCTGAACATTTGACAGCTCCTGATATAAATGAACATCTTATTTCAGCCTATAAAATCAACTTCTGTGGCATGAAAACATCAATCTGCATTCTCAGCAATGACAATTACCTCCACTGTCTTGTTCCACACAGTTCTGTCTTGGTGATCAAGGTAGTAAAGGAACTGCCCTCAACCCCTCAACTCTGTCTCAATGACCTTCACATTAAGTGGTTCATTATCTAAAGGAGATGTCTGTGATATCAAGTAGATATCAAAAATTAAAATATAGTCAGAATCACTATGCACATACTAAAATCTGAGCAAGAATATCCAGAAAGTCCTTCAAACCTGTTTGCAGGAAAGCCCTGAATGCAGCCTCAATCTCCAGACTGAGAAAAATATAACAGAATTTAACTTTATATCAGTAAAAATTCCACCAAGTACAATGGTTATGAACCATTCTGCTTGACCCAGAGATATCTAGCTCCTTTTTTTTCCTCTTCCTCTCCCTACTTTCCTTCTTCAAACAATTTTGTCCAGTTTTCCTTAATGTCTCCAACCTTTCTGTGAAGAGCAGACTTTCACTTCTGTTGTTATGACAACAGCAGAAGCCTGGCTACACTTACTATCCCATGCCACACTTCTCCATACCTCTCACTGAAAACATTTTCAGATATAAAAAAAAGTTCATTCCCTTTCATCTTGGCTGCCTATGATCTGGCAATGAGTGGAAAATACTTTTTATGTGGAGTACCAATAGTCTCCTTCTTCCTTATCAGAAAATGCATTACCCAATATATACACACAAGATTTCTCCTAACCTTTACAACCCACAAGACAGCTTTGCCAGAATGGACACACTTGAGTCTCTACCTGTACTGTGCCTGGCTGGGATGAAGGTAACTTTCATCATAGCAACCTGTATAGTGCTCTGCTTTGCATTTGTCCTAGAACAATGCTGGGAACACACCAGTGTTTTGGCCATTGCTGAGCAGTGCTTGCACAGTGTCAAAGGTTTCTCTTTTTCTCACTCTGCCCCTGCTCGCATCCCCCCAAAAAGCAGACTGAGGATGAGCAAGAAAATGGGAGGGCTACAGCCAGGACAGCTGACCTGAATCAAAGAAAGGGATATTGCATAACATATGATACCATGCTCATCAATAAAAGCATAAGGAAAGGAGCTGGAAGGGGGGGACATCGGTGGTTATGGTGTTTGTCTTTGCAAGTAACCATTACCTGTGCTGAGTACCTGCTTTCCAGGAAGTGGCTAAACATCTGCCAGTGGATGGGAAATAGTCAATAAATTCCTTATTTTACTTTGCTTGCACACACAGCTTTGCTTCACTTATTAAACTGTCCTTATGTCAACTCACAAGTTTTCTTAGTTTTGCTCTTCTGATTCTCTTCCCCATCCTACTGTGGGGGGAGAGTCAGTGAGCAACTGTGTGGGTGCTTAGTTGTTAGCCAGGGTCATGACATTACCAATTCTTATATCCATAGAGACATACACAAAAATATTTCTCGCTCTCCCTTGCTCTATATTCATTCCTACTTAGCTTTCTTCCAGTTTTTATGTTTAAGCTGTGACTTGAGAGAACCATGTAGGTCACACCCAATATCTATAGTAAAGCAAAAGGAGTAGTACTCTCCACATTCCTACTGAAGAGAAAAAAGTAACACAGCTACCATCCATGCTTTCATCAGCCTCTTCTATAATGAAGTCTCACTGCTTTACCCTATAGTCTGCTTTCATCCTGCTGTAGGCATATGACTTTGGATCAGGTAAGGATACCTAGAACTTGCACGTTGTTGTGAGAGGATGATACAAAGGAGTACTTCCTAGAGGGGAAACACTCAAGAGAACAAGACTCTCTGACAAGAGCAAAATATTTTATTGCTACCAAGTTGTGTTTTTCCTCTTGAAAAGTATAGCAAACTTTGCTGGTCTCATAAAAGGCTAGTAAAAAGAAATAAAATCTGAAAACTGCAGCCACAATAATTCTGTATAGGGCTAGAACACAGTGCTCAAATTAGGTACCAAAGTGCTCTCAGGTAACCTTGAAAAGTGTACCAAAGACTAACTGAAGAATCTGGCTTTGGAAACTACAGAGCTTGTTTTGTTTTCACAGAAAGACCATGAGATTGGCACAGGTTAGAAAAGGAACTGTACCAACCCTATTATTAAATCACTTTGTCAGGCAATAATAGAAAAGGAATCTGCTGCAAGTCTATACCATTCAGGATCCATGATAGTATTTCATTTATATCTAGATATGTCGGTCACCTGAACTTAAGAAGAAATGTAGTAGGTCAATTCTAAATCCCCACACTGGACAGATTCAGTCATATGATTCTTGTCAGGCTAATCACTTTGCCACATGGTACAAGCGAATCACCATTTTACACCTTCTTCTAAAGCTTCTGGTACTGAATATTATTAAAGAATGGATATGAAGCTAATTGAACCACAGGCCTGCTTCACAATAAGCATTTTATGTGTCAGTGCAATATGACTAATTTTTACTATTTGTAAGCAAAGAAAAGAGAGATATATTTAACATCCAAAGTCATTAGGATTAATAATAAGAAATAACTATTAAAAGAAAATGAAAGCTGAATATCACAGGGATAGAGTTCATATAACCATATACATCAGATCGTGTATGTGAAGAGCTGGTGAAGTCCACTAATTTCCATCAGTTTAAAACCATCTAAAATAAGTACACAGGAATATACTTATATTTATATAGAAATTTTTATGATTTTCTTCAGCAATCTAGCAAAATAAATGGCATATCTATTTCATGGCACTATGAATGCTACCTTTGTCTTGGGGCCTAGAGTTACAACTAGAAATTTGCAGGTTAAGTAGTAAAAAATCTGCCATATTCCGTACAAAAAAAAAAAAAAAAAAAAAAAAAAAAAAAAAGGAAGGGGGAGAACATTTCTCAAAACAGTAAAAAAAGTACTCCAGGTGGAGATCATTAGTAAGAGTTTCAATCTCATGCCAGAATACATTCTCAGCAATGAATAAATGAACAGGCTAGTCACATACTGGGTGACATACTAAAAGCTGTGCAAGTTATTTTACATAACCTCTTTCAAAGTATCATTGATTGAGTTAAAATTGGATTTCTATTCAGACTGATTATCTAATATGATAGAAAAATACACAGTCCAAGAACAAATATAAATTTCTGTGGAAAATTAAAATGTAATGTGGGGCTATCCACTGAGGTATTAAATATAGCTATATAATTGTATCTGCAGATGACAACTGTGATATGACTGCACTTCAGCTGGTTTCCAGTGAGGACTTACAACAAACATGTACACAAAGGACAGATACTTCCTCTGAAATATTTGGATGGGATAATCAATTTCCACAGTACACTTTTCATAAACAATCACTGTATTTGAAACTTCTGAAGAAGTAGATCAAGTGTGAAAGTCTCTGCTACTGAATCACAAAGGTAAAGAGAGTTCTGTATATGGTCATTTTCACAAAAGAGAGAAACTGAAAAGCTATAAGCAATTTGACTAGTCATCATTCAATATCAGTCAGAGCATTTTAACAATTTTTATTTTCCTTTTTTTTCTCTTAAATGAAAGATTCCCAAAATATATTATTTTAAAACTATAAGCTTTGCTTTCAATCCAGGTCAAAATACCTGTAAAAATGATATAGCTTTCTGAAATTAAAATATTCATAAGAAACAACTACAAAAAATGTAGGATAATTTTTGATCAGCTCAACAATGTAGTTAAGAAATTAAACAAAAAGAAGTGACTAACAACATCTATGTATTTAATTACTACTTATGAATAATTCAAAAATCAATATTCTATTTACAATTTAACAGATCTTTCCAAGATTCTGACTATGATTATGATTCACCAAAGGCATAACTCCACATGGACACTTCACTAAGTGTCTTTATTTGAATTATTATTTTCTGTTTTTCTACTTTTACAATAGTCTCTTCCCTGTATGTGATGATGGGGCAGGCTTGAGCAGAAGTTTGGTCTCTTAACTCATGACAAAAAATGCATGTAAAGAAACGTAGCAGTCAAAAAACAATGGTAGGTGAAAACCACAACCTTTGTTCCCTCCTGAAATAACCTTAACATGAAATACAAAAAGGATGGCCAGAGCAGTAGGATGTTCTTTCCGCCACCCAAAAGATGCAAGGTCCCAGGGGATTTCATATCTGAGGCACAGCTGCCAAACAAGATCCTATAAAAATATATGTGCTGTCCATACCCAGCAGGGGTAGAACAATTTTTTGTTGCAGCTAAAAAACCAGAATTTAATGTCTAGCATTAACATTTTGTATAGCTGAGTGATTATGTGAGGCAAGAAAGTGACCCTTTCTTGTTGTCATCCAAAAGTCTTTACGTACTATAAAAATGACTGTGTTTTACAATATATTGATGGTCATATTCACTTGAAATATTTGCATGCACCTAAAATAATTGTTATGCCATCTTCATGCAGAAAACTTTTCTTTAAACTACTCAGAAGAAAAAAGACACATAAATATGAATGTCAGGTAAAGGTAGTAGTTTAATATAGCAGCAAGTTCTCATGACTAAAACCGGAAAAAGATAACATGCTTTCACCGTTAAAACCATAAACATACCTGATAAATCACATAAGTAAACGTTCTGGATGATGAAAATGACAGGGAAGAATAAAGGTACAGTCATGACTCCTATCAGGGTATACTATAGGAACACAAGATATACAGTAGGGCTACTATAAAATAGTAGTCAAAGGAGAATAATTGAATCTGTTAACATTAAAGGCCAGTGCTGTGAAAGTTAGATGCCTGGAAGAAGAGAAAAATCTCTAACTTGTAAGACACTTTGGCTGCATCTTGCTGTACCTGGAACATTCTTAGAATTGCTACAAAGGTATATAAAAGCCTTGACAAATAGAAAACATAAAGCTAAACATTTCAGGCTAAAATTTAATAGTCAATGGAAATCATAGCTTATTCTCCTGCTATAAATAAGGCAAAGTAGATATGAAAAGGAACATAATGAGCTGCAATGGAGGCTGATGTAATTTGAGGTAGCTCCTTTGGAATCGAACTGGATTTACATCTGATGAGGATTCTTTCCTACACGCTGCTTTACAGGCTTAAATAAAACAACGGACAAGGCAAGCAGGTGGTATAAAACATATCAGGGGAGTGTGTAACAATAGATTCATACAAGTAAAGATGTTATATATTAACACTTAAAAGGATGTGTTTTGTTACAATTCAGTTTTGCTGACTCTGCTTTGTGGTATGACTATGAAAGGTTCCTAATGCCCACAGTTAAGAAACTAGAAATGGTCAAGTAAGCCTAGAGAAGGGGGTCAAAAGAGGGACATACTGAGTGAAGGAAGCACCTTGGGCCAAGGAAATCCATTTTTCAGTCATAACTAATTTTATTATGAAAGAAAAATGAATTAACATTGGTGAGAAGGAAAGACATGAAGAGATTTACATATTTGTATTGGTTGCAATTGCTTCTGCTAATTTCCACAGGCTGCAAATCAATCCCTCATCCTTCTTAAAAGGGAACAATTATCAAAGCTTTAATAAATAAAATGTCTTCAGAGGAGACCCAGAAGATGAAAGCCTGGACCTAGTGGAGTCAGGTGAAATGATTTCACTGCTTTCAACATTGTCATATTTCAGCAAGAAAATCCAGTCTATTTACAAATATGTCCTGCATTCTACACCTTGAGTGCTTTTCTCGACTTTTGGTTATGGTGAGTAAGTCTTATCAGCTTTGTCAGACTACTTCTTAGATCTACTGTTTTTATTAACTCATCAATTGCTGTGGAGTTTCTACACTGTTTCTAAACTGGCAAAGTTATTTTATTACAACAGAGCCCAAACTCTGTCCATTAATATGAATCCACATTTGCTATTGATTTAATGAGAGTTATCATATTTCAGATAATTCGATCTCAAAGAAGAGACATGGAAATAATAGAGGTGTACTTTTTTTTTGCACATTAAATAGAGAATAGCTTTAAACCATCAAAAGAACTACACTATGGGCATAAAAATCACCACAATTAAAGTTTTGCATAATTTAGTGTAGTTATTCATCTGCCTTGTAGCAAGAATATATTTTAACTTTCTTGACTGATATTAAAATTAACATTTTAAAACAAAATATGTTACATCTAGAGGTGTCAAATGGGTCTAGAAATAAAGATATTGAGGTCTTCCAAATTGGAAATTGTAATCTGAAAATTAAATTTGTAGTTATTTATGTAGCAAAGCCTTGCTCATTTGAAAGCAAATTACAACCTTCTGGACTGCATGGTGATGATTGTTTCTTTAAGAGACAAGCCTTTTATGTAACCATAGAAGAGAAAAGTATTCTAATTATTCTACTTATTCCTAAATATCTGTACTTCAACTCCAGTTATTATTCATTTTGTTATGGTCTTTGGCCAAATGGTATGTTTTATGTACTTATAATTATTATTGGTTCAGATAATACCATAGCAGTCCAGACTACCTGATTAATACAGAAATGCCTCATCAATAAGACAATTAAAATTGTTGAACATAAACTTTCTGCTCCCATTGGTGTTTCCCTTTCCAATATCCCTCTGGTTCCTAGTGTCAATGGTACCAGTATTTTTCAAGAAGCAATGTTGTCAGCCTCACGGGTTCTTCAATGAGAGGTGAATGTTATTCATGCTGGGATTTATTCCTCCTTGGTCTTGGGTAGCTTGGGTTTATGTTTATTATCAGAGGCTGCTTCCTTCTCACTGCAGCCTAGCTATAGTCTGGAAGTGGCCCATCAGTCTTTCCCAAGATCAATTCAAAACGCTGTTGTGTGGGGGTTTTTTTGTTTTGTTTTTGTTTTTTTCCCCCACAGTGACTCCCTCAGTTTGGCAGCCCATTCTTGCATACAACATTGTTTAGCTCAGGCAGCCGAGGCAACAGCAAGTGCTAAATTGCTATAGCTCTAGCCAAGGTGAGCCCAGATGGGTCCTCAGACCCTTCAGCATCACATCAGTTCAAGATCCGAGGCCTTTTACTAAAAATGATAAAATTATATTTAGTGGTCTACACTCTTCCTATCATGGCTTAAATCTGGCATAGAGAAAGATTTTTTAAGAAAAATTGACCACATCTACCAGGCTGGTGAATACATTCAGTCAAGATGCAGCTTTTCCATTTGGGAAATATGGTAAGGTATATTCAAGGAGAGCACTAGTCTTGAACCTATTCTTTGGCCTGGTTCCCTTATTCTACTACTTTCAAGCCATTTAGTAGTAACCTTAAGGCCTGTGGGAGCTTTGCCAAGACCTTCACTGATCAAGATCTTAAAATGCATCTATAAAAGGATTTTCTGAAAAGCATTTGGGAAAAATTCAGATTTATCACACAATCAGATTTATCACACAATATCAATGGCATAAATCATGTTCTAACACTAGAGTGGCTACCTCAATAGATGAATTAGTTAAATATTGTATATGGTATAAAATAAATTCTCACTGAGGAAGAATGTGAGAATCTACTGCGAACACTTTAAATACAATATGACTTACATATTTCTTTTCGAGGGCTGGGGGAGAGGAGGAAAGAGGATTAACTCAGAAGCTATTATTTTATTTCTGATGGAATAAATAGACCCAGAGAATCAAGTGAGCTCTTTCCAAAAAAAAAAAAAAAAAAAAAAATCATATAATTAATTGAAGCTTGATATTTCTACTTGAGAGAGTTCAATTTGTATGGTGACCATTCCAAACTTGGAAAGAAAGTCACGCTGTATTTTAGAAACATGTGACTAACACATGAAGGCAAGTCAAAACAGGACAGAGTATACTTCAGAAAAGTGTAATAATACTAGTATAATAAAAGTAGAAAAAATTCTTTTTCTTTGAAAAAGAAATTACACAGCTTCTAAAAACAAATTTGATCAAAAATGTAAAGAATTCATTTATTCAGATAAGAAAGATTTTTTTTAAAAAAAATACTAGGCAAAGGAATTATTTGGGGAGAAAGCAGTCTGTTCAGTTCAGAATGGAAGGTAATGCTCACTGACAAAGCAGAAACAGAAAGACACAGAGAAAAAAAAAAAAAGAGTAGCAAAGAGAAGTGGAATAAGGATTTTTATTAATGTTCTCAGGATCCAAGGGGTCTGTCTGAGCAAAGTGAAGACATAACTACTGATACAGTCATGTTTCATATGTTTGCCAGCCTTTCTCAGGTTAACCAGAGGTACAGAAACAGAGCAGTGGGTAATTACCCCTTGCTGATTTTCCTGGTGATGTTGAACCCCCTTATGTGTGAGAGAGGCAACTTGCATCAGATGCTGGCTGAGGATGACACTTCCAGACCGACAACTGTTGATGCATCAGCATACTCTTCTGCCTTCTGCCCTGTCACTTGTAACACACTTCCTGAAGTACATGATATGCATCTTCTAGGTGCTGTCTACCTGAAGATTTACACAAGTGCCTCTTCTGCCTGGAGTTAGACCTCATGTTGCACACTAGTTTTGCTCCAAAATGTCTATCCTCACAATTTTCCTGAATATCAGACATGGTCCCAACTTCAGCTCAAGACCTCTGTTTGGGACTCTCTGTAACCCTGTCTTCACTCCTCTTCCCACTTGTTTGCCCCATCCCACCCCTAGTTCAGCTGTACATGGTCCAGGGGCCAAGCTCTAACATGACCCAGCTACACAACCCATGAGAAAATTTTAAGTCATGCAAGAAAAGAAAGATAAAGTTACAAATAAAACAGTGACTTTGGAGGCACTGATCAGTAGTAGCTCAAGGTTTCAAAAGGAAAAACATCAATATGGAAGACCATAAAATCATTATTAAGAAAAAAAAAAGTAAAGAAAAAGAAAATGAAAAACAGCAACTAAGCAACACTTACCCTTCCCCTCCTGACTGATGCCTGGCCAACAAGCAAGGAGTCTTCAGGCATCTTACAGAGGGTAATAAGCATACTAATGTTTAACCTACTAGCTCTTTAAATACTAGTTATTTTTAGTGTGTATTTGTAAGTAACTAGTTCATACATATGTATGTGTATATATGTCTGTCTGTCTGTCTGTCTCTCTCTCTCTTTCTCTCTCTCCCCTCTCTGGAGAGTGTTTTTGCATACAGCTGAGAGTGCCGGAACAAAGTCATCCAGACTGATACAGGCAGGCAGTGTTATGTTCGGAGAGAGCTGCAGGTGATTCGAATTTTTGTGTGCCTTCTGCATGTGTATATAAATATTCACTGCAAGAGATGAGAAGTTCTGAATAAGCTTATTTTACTTTCATAACATTGAATTCCAGATGGACGGCTGTCTGCTGGGACTCTGCTATTACAACTGATCAAGACATGAAAAGGAAGGAATGGCATTTAGGCAGTATCTTATACATATGAGAGAAAAAAAAAAAAAAAAAGAAAAAAAGAAAACAATTTAAATACCATGCTTTCTGCAAACACTGTGAATGCTGTAAAGTTCAGGAAGGAAGGAAAGGCAAACTCTATTCTCAATTTCACTTCAAAATGACATCTAAAAACAGATATACATGAAAACAAAAGTCTTCTCCATGACTGTGAGCACATAAAAAATTACAGTAAAAATATATTGAACTCCTATCCAAAAATCATACTAAGCATTATGTACAATAATGCTACAAATCTTCACATAATTTCTCTGAGAAATACAGTATTTATTATCCTCTGCTTCCTTTTTGATTCCCAAAACAGTATTTTAAGTACAAAACCATCTAGGTTTTCAAGATCTGTATTATACTTTTGTTATTAATATTATAAATTAAATTTGGAGGCTTTTATGTGCAATTTGGGGCTATAGGTGATGGTATGGAAATGTATTCCTAACACATGGATTTTCAAGAAGAGATTTGAATTTAAAGACTGGCATTTAGGTGAATAAAGGTACTTCACATTTTGCAATGTACTTTAGCATGTTATTTAATCTGATAGTCATTTATCCATGTGATTCCATTTAACACTAAAATGCTTCATATTTTGCTTCACACAGTAAATGTGCTTGCAGAGACAGATTTCAAGGTACATATATTGGAAATTCATGTAAATCAAGGAATATAATGTAAGCACAAATGAACAGGATGGCAATACAAAATCTCTTGTTAAGCATTCAGGCATGCCCAGTGAGAGCTACGTAATTATCTGCAGAAACAGGGTAGATTCTAGCTGAATGAAATAGTGCAGCTATTACAAAATGTTGTGATTCTTCCCATTGCCAAATATGATTTTATGCTAAAAGCTAAGTTTAGAGAAAGTCAGGTTGCTGAAGTTTAGCTTTTACAAGTAGTGCTCAGATGACTTTTCTTTCTTGCCATCTTACTGTGCAAAGTCCAAAGTTTTGTAGCTAACTCAGTTTTCAATGGTAAAATTTCCTAGGTACATGACAATTTTTTTTTTGTTTGTTTGTTTTTTGTATTCATACTACTTACTCTTGAGGGTATAAGTGCTTGTTTGTGCTTAAACTTTAGCTGATTCTGGAAATTAGGGGTTTCTTAAAATAGATAAGCAAAGTTAAATTTGTTTTCAGCCTAACAGATCAGGCCCCAAACAAACTACATTAGCCACTACTTCTGCCAGTTACAGGAGGACATAGAGCATGCTGAGTTAATGCAGTAGGTGTTCACTTCCTTCTCTGAGAAAAGGATCTTCCACCCCTTCTAGAAAGAATATTTCCTAATTATTATGGATTAAAGTCTCAAAGGAGATGAGACTTTAAACACTTCCAGTTGAAGTTAGATGATATGTATAATTTGTGAGTCAGGAAGAAGAACCTAGATGAAACTCTAAGATTTATGGTTAAAGTATATGTGGCCGACAGGGCAACAAAATTTCTAGTCCTTGCTTTAAAGACTATAGGTGTTGTCACAGATGAGTGGTTAGGCTGCTCAAAGAATCACCATCAGAGATATTTGCAAATAGTGATTTTAATATGAATCTATAAAAGTGTGATTCAACAGAGTTCAATGAAAAGGTTCATTCTATTACTTATTAAATGAATGGAATATAAATATAAAGGAGAAAAGAAGAAAAAAAAATAGCTAGCAGTAATTTAAGGTTTGTTTGCAGCAAGGAGAAAATCACAAGAATTTAGTAATAATTAATCATTAATTAATCTAGCATTTACAAAGTGATTAAATAGGGTTTACTACAATATTTGTATAGATACACACACAATAAGCTTGATAATTTGTCATGACTTTAGTGAAATACTCACAATATGCATATATAAAGGTACCTAGTAAAAATTCCCCTTGAGTTCAGTGAAATACTCACATCAAATGATTAACTCAATGGGCAAAGGTTGAGTCTCGAGGGGTGAAAGGCACTGGAGATCAGCCCAGGTCCTGTTGCCAGGCCTCTGTATGCAAACTTAAGAGTTTGCAGCTGTGAGAGGCATCCAACTCAGAGGGAGATTCTGGTGCAGCCCGCTGCAGTCCAGGAGGGCTCAAAGGGTCTCATTTGGTGCTGCTGTTTATAGGGTCACAAGATGACTGACTTTAGGTATCAGTAAATTTCCATTCTACTTTCACAGCCCACTTTGAACATTACTAAAAAGTTCTCAAAAATTCCAGTGATGCTGGTACAGATCCTCCCAAGTTACAGCCCAGATAAGACAGGCCCCAAGGCTATCAGGAAGCAATCGATATAGATGAAAAAGATGTTCCAACGTTGTCAGGGCTGCCTCCCTCATACAGACAGTGTTGTTCCCACTTCAGCCATGTAAGAGTTTTGATACAGTCAAGGGACACTTAACCACCAAACTCGTTACACAAAGGCCCAGTTTTGATGGGAGTTACCAAGATTGTAAAGCAGCTTTACTTCTCATGCTTTGCTAGGTGCACAAGAGAAAAGGGTGGGGGGGAATACACCACCACAGGTGTGTGGGGTTTTATGTTGGGTGGGAGCTGGGGGTGTTATTAAAAAATTAATATAAAGTGCCAAGATATGGGATCAGAACTTACATCTAACTACCTGTTCTCAGGTAAGCAGATACTGCAGGTTTATGAAGCTAAAGAGTTACAAGATTTTTTGTTTTATCCTTAGCACACAATTTTCAGCAGAAAGCAACAAAAATAATCCATCTTACAGAGTGTATTCTGGTTATTAACACATACTGTTGGAAGGTAAAAGGGAAGTGTGAATTAACATCACCTACCAAATCATTACATAAAAGGTACAGGGGTAAAATCTCTTCTTCTAGCAGCTATTTTCTCAAAAAAAGCACTGACTTCAGTTTTCTGGGGTGAAGAAAAAGGTATGGACACATACATTTCATCAGAAGGCTTCAGGTTGAAAATCTTCATTAAAATAGGGAAATAGGATTTATGATACATCTCTGTCATAAGCGGTGTTTGTTTGTTTGTTTGTTTCCCCATTAGCCAGTTTAGACAGCTTTTTGTTTCACATGGCTTTAGGTGACTCCTTACTCAATGTATAAGGCAAGGAGGATGTATTCTGCATTTCTTGACTTTCTTTGCGTACTGCACAGAAAATCTGTCCTGAGACTGAGAAGCTCAAAGTTGTTCCTGGATTTTTACATAGATGCTTATGGTCTGGACCTTGAGAGATATAACATAGGAGGCTTTGAGTGAATTCCCATAACATGTTATAAATTGCATAATATCAAGAATCATTTTAAGAGGAACTTAAAATTAAAATGAATATTTTTCAGAATCTGGACCATAATGATTAATAAACTCTTAGGGTATTATAATTTTCCTTCTTTTTTCTTATTGTTTTCCCCTTTCTTTAATGTTTTTATTTGAATTAAGAGAAAAGCAACTATTTTATTTTACATTTTAAGATCAGTCATAAATATATGATGGTCTTTTACTTGTTTCTTTTTCTGAAAGATACCAATTTGTGTTCCTGAGGCAATGCTCCTTTATACTGACAACTGTTCATAATCCATTTTTTCCATAAGTATTTGATGGATTTTTAAGTAGACTGTAGCATAAAGGTTTAACGAATTTAGAGCAAAATACGGTTTTATCAACAAAAATTCTGTTACTCCACCACAGTACTATATAAATGTCAGCCCAGCTTCATCTTCTCTGAGGTAAGGTGTCATCTTGAAAATTCTACTTTTTAACTACAACTACATTATACATATATATTTAAGTCTTGTGTCATTTTTGTAAGTGTCAGATAAGAGATTTTTTTTTTTTTTCCCCTCAAGATTTGTTGTAGGTTGCCCAAACATGATACTTCTTCACTCTCTTTGAAAGTCCTCAAGATTCTGGACACCCAGCTAATATCAGACGACATGATTTCTTATTCTCTCATAAATACTGTGCAGTCCATGGAAGAAAAGTCAATTTAATGGTTTATCTCTTTTCCTATTCTCTTTTACTCTGTATCTTATACCATCTTGAAATTTTCAACTTCACCCTTCACTGATCTCTTATTTTGCAGTGTTCAAAATCTTTTTAGAAATGTGGTTAGCATCTCTTAGTACACATATCTATTTCAATTTTCTCTTTCCTTTCTAATATTCCCTTTATCTGTTTTACTGTTTTTCATCATTCTTCTCAGACTTCTATTTCATCTCTTTCTGCATTTTTAATATCCTTTTTGTCTTTCTTAGCATTCTTCTCAAAGTCTGCAATTCACAATTTTCCTTTTCATTTGATAGCTCTTAAAGGAAGATTTATCTAGTAATTTTAGAGAGTGTTTATTTCTGTTAACTTGACAATTATATGACATTAAGTTATTCAACATAAACATCTACTGTAAACTTTTTAAAACACTAAACATTTCTTGTTAATGGATTCCTTCCTAAATATCATACAATTATTTGTAAATCATCCCTTCAAATATCTTCTGCTTGAAATTAAACATTCATTCTGGTACTTACTCATGCCTGACTGAAAAATATTTGGACAAACACCAATCCAGTGACCACAGTACAATTTAGCATTTTGACTATTTTTGTTTTATATACCGCATTCACTATGAAAATGGCAACCTTTACTTGGGTCGCTTTTTATGGTTCCCAGCGCACATTGCTTCAGTCTCTCCTCTCCCTTCCAAAACTCCCAATTTTAATATATCCATCTTTCATGTTTTCATTTTTTACTGTGTCTATTCCAATAAATGTCTACGGTCCTAAAATCAGTCATAACCTAAACTGTATTATCTCTATAAACCATCAGTACTTATCTGAAGATATCATAGTCGTCTTTATATTTTATAGCATTCAATTCATAACTCACCTCCATTTGTCATTCATAAGTATATCTATCTGTTCTTTCTATGACATATTTCATATAATTCTCCCCCATCATTCAGTCTATGTAATAGTTCTGCCTTTAGTTCCTTAATGGACTAAAGTATAACTCTTGAAATTACTATTTCTTTATATTACGAGTACCTTTTTTTGGATTTCCACAGCTAAAATGAGGCTCCTCTCACACTACAACCGGCAATGTCACCTAAAATCTTCCTGCAAATCCTTGTGCAAATTCATACCCTGAATGGTTATGTGGTTATGTTCATTTCTTCAGTCTGTACTTTATTTATAGAACTAGTGGAGCTTCCAGTTCTCCCCACTAAAGTACCCTTGAGGACTTGAATCAGACCTGTATCTTTCCAGTCCTGAAAAGACTTACACATGCATAATCATACAGATATGGATACTCTCACTGAAACTCATGAATAAATTATGCATAAGGCTTTGCAGGATCAACAGCACATTTCTTACATCTGCCAAAGGACCTTCGTGTATACTCTTATGCTATGTAAAACATTGTTTACCCTTTTTCTAGTGAGCTGATCTAAACACAAACAAGCTTTCTAGCAGAATTATTTTAACACATTCATAATTGTAAGCCCCAGAGAGGCAACGTAGAGACACGGAAGTGTGAAGGCCAGTTTGATTTGCATGATGATCACTCATAGTTCCTTCTACTGAGTTGTGTTGCTTGTTTGGAATATGCTCGTTATCTGATTATAGAAATTAAACCAGACTATTACTCCTCTTTTTGTGAACTGGCATAAGCATTGTGGAAAATATGTGTCCTACAGTGTGTGAGTCAGTCTGCATTCTTGAAGGATAAGTTTTGAGGTTTAGCATAACAATCTCTATTAACATCTTGTTTCCTCATATTTGTTTATAAAGGGGCAGGGAAGTGGGAAAAAATTTGGAGGGAATACTTACAGCAAAAAGACAGCAGGCATTGTAGAATCAGCACTGGCCAGATAATAAATCATATGCAAGATTAGATATTTTGCAGTTAAGTTTCCTTCTTCTCCAGCTTCACATACCTTCAAAAAATGTAGATCCGAAATGAACTTCAAAGTAATTGAACTTCATGCAAAAATTTTGAGTCCTGAGGATTCCATACAAAAGGCTAATGTTACTGTCATGACAGACTATTCCACTTCTATTGCCCAACTATTATTATAGTAGCATCATTTGTATATATTTAATAATTGTCCACTTAATGTTTGAAATCTGTAATTTTTACAGAGCCTTTAATGTTTACCTTATAGATCTGGATGCAAACGATTGACGTAACATGCCTAATTAAACCATTATCTCAAGAAACTCTGTTCAACTATGGCCTAATTCTGCTGCGTTTCCATTCCTTACACTCAAGATTCCAAGGCTTCTCAAATTGTGCTTCTTATTCTAAGATTGTTGATGTATTTTACTAAATAACTTTACCATAAAATGCATCAAAACCTGAAAGCAGACCCTGGAATTCTGGGAATCCTCTTCTAAGGGACTTAATCACTAAGAACACGTTTCTCAACTTATTTCAGAGAGTTGGATGATGTGTGTCGTGTACTAAAACTATCTTACTCCATTACTGTAAATATTATCCTGATGGCTAGCTTAGACATAGATATCTAGACCTGATCATAAGATCTTATGATAATTCAGAAGGTCTTCAAGAAGTCTCCAGTTCAACTCCTGCTCAAAATTGGATCAGCTGTGGGTCAGATCTGTTTGCTTGGAGCTTTTATCAATTAGGTCTTGAAAGCATCCAAGGATGGAGACTGCACAGTCTCCCTTGTCAACCTGTTCCCTTGCTAGCTTCATTATATTAAGAACAGTGTCCTCTCGGTACTTAAAATGAATATGTCTGGATGCAAATGTTCTAGAAGGAATCCTGAGTGAATAGCAGCATCCATCTGTACCCAGCTACAGTACATGGGTGGGTTTTTTAAGTTAGGTTGTCAATGTGCCTTGGCTGCTGTAAGGAAAATCCTGTTCCCTTGGGAAGCTGTGTCCAACTTTAAGGCATATTCATAATAAGGTATATTCATATACTTTAAGGTATATTCATAAATGTGTACGGAGAGTAAGTAACTAACATGGCTCTGAATTCCACTTCAGGGGCATTTCCATAATTAACCATCAAAAAGCACTTTCTTTGCCACTGAGGTTATGTCTGCACATTGTTATTAAACAGTGGTTATGAAACCCAGAATAAGTAAAATTTCAAACCTCTAAGGTGGCTTTTTTTTTTTTTTTTTTTTTTTGGGGGGGGGGGGGGGTGATGTGGAGTTTTGGGTGGGGTTTTTTTTTCCTCCCCTGGGACAGGCATATTTGTTGGGGTATAGTGCTATTCTGACTATATGTCTGCATAATTTCTGTTCAGAGACTGTTTATGCCCAGCAAGCTCACCTCCATGAGAAAACAGCTATATATACAACCTCCTCTATGTATCAGCTTTTAGTCTTTTGAAAACTGTCCAAACACATACACTGAAACTATGAAAACAGCAAAGAGTGGCAGGAATACTTTCAGCTGTTTGTAAATGTATATTTTTTTCCATTGAAAGACTACATAAAAAGTAAGCATCTGCAAAGACTGATATGTTTTTTTTTCCTCTTCCTACCTACTGTATCTCTGAGACAGCAGTATTCAGACTGTCTGGTCTGTTTACTTATTTATTTTTAATTATGCAGTTATGGATTTGCCAGTTATCACATAGAACACAAATAACAATATTGATACTTCTCCATGTTTGAAGTCTATTATGGATGTGGCTTCAGGTTTTTATATTTACAAGCAACCCTTAATTTATGTTAATACTGTGCATTTTAATTTATGAAACAGTTAGAGAAAAAAATAGATATTCCAGAATCCATAATTACAGCCTGGACCATTTAAATCATCTGAGTCCATGGCTGGTGACAGTTTGTTTCATCCAGAAGGTATGTAGCACAAAAAGACTTAACCTACAGGAAACTAAAAGTAGAGGAAACTAAGAGATTCTAAGGAATGCACTACATATTGCAGCAGTGGGTGTTTACAGCAGGTTAAAATCTGCTCTTAGCCAAATACCAGTGAGTCCATGAGTCAATGAATTAAGTGACAACAGCATTCTGATTTCTGTAACAATGTTATAAATACTAGGAGATTGTGTTAAAAAGAGACATCTCAATTTTCTATTTATACCTAATCTCCTTTCAAACCACTTGTTTATCAATCAAAAATATTTTGTTTCTAAGAAGGCAGCAAATTTTGAAAGAGGGTGCCCCATATGCAAACTAAAAAAAAAAAAAAAAAAGAAAAGCCTAAAACCCCCAAACAATTGGTTTCTGAAGGCCAAGAACAAAGTTTGTACTTGGAGCCAAATGTATTTTAAGTATAAAGAATATTACATCAAGCACCCTCTAGAAATGAAGACTGTATGACTAGAGTTATCAAGCCCCAAGAGCACTTTATGAAAAATCTGATTGCAAATCCTAACCCTTTTTTTTTTTTTTTTTTTTTTTGTGTGTGCAAATAGTTATAGAGGTATTTGGCATGGTCAAATTTTAAGGGGTTCTTGTTGTTCCTTCAAAAGCCTTTAAAAGCAAATACACTTGATGACTCAGGATGTCAGCCTTTTCAAAGTTAAGCATTAAAAATTTCAGGAAGACACACTAATTATATGTTTATTAACCTCTGCTCTGAAACCATCAAGGCTGGATACCTTTGTTGACTTAAAAGTAAGACCAGGTTTATTAACCTATTTTATAGGCAAAGATTAATTGATGTTTTGTGCTGAATCCTCTTTAATTGGAAATATATCAATATTTTGTGAATCGTGTGTCCTGTATATATTAAGTCTATGCCAGGACAAAGAAAAATAGTCAGTAGTTCCTGCCTACATAAACATATATTTAACTAAATTGTTTAAATGGTGCAATACAATAAAAAAACCTTAATAGAGTGTGGGTTACTTGGTAGATACGGTTTTCCAAAATGAATTAATTCATCCCTGTGTTCTAAACTTTAAAAAATATTATTACATGACTTAGATTAATTGAAACCATGGATTATGCTCAATCTTATAGTGATCAGTAAAGGTATTTGAATAGGCAATCTGATGGCAACTGAAACTGTATGTAAATAAAAAGAAAGGTGATTACAGATAGGAAAAAAGGCATTCGGGAGAGTGATATCCTCAGTTGTAACAAGATAAGAAAAACAGCTTCCCTATCAAAAACATATTTTCTCAGTATAATGCAGTTGTAAAAACAAAGCCAAAATAAACCAACAGCTTCCCATCAGGGGAAAAAAAAACCCAAACAAACACAAACAACAAACAACAAAAAACTTGAACAAATAGTTTGGTGCGTAAGATACAAAATATAAAATAGTGAAGGACATTACAATTGCAGTATTGAAATCAGTTTATATACTAACAGGAATGTTACATTCATATATAGACATACTATCACAAAAGAGATCATAGGCATAAGAAAAAGTTTAGGACTGAAACAACTTCATTTAAGAAGAGTTTAACATGATAATGACACTTAAATGCTGTGAAGATGTGCTCCTTTTCTATTTACCATTTCTCTGAACAGTAGCAAGTGAGCATCCAACAAAAATGAAAAGCAAAATTTTTAATACTGATCAAAGGACTGTATTTCGTAGAAAACATAGGCAGCCTGCTATTACTGTAAGTTATCACTCAGATGATAAAAAAATTATCAGGATCCAGGGGGAGTAAACAATAAAATGCATGCCTTTTGAAGGGCATGATAAAACTACTTTCGGCTTCAGCAGTTGTAGAGTTTTACCTAGTAGTGGTAACAGGTTACCAACAATCTTCTAAAGAAATTTTAAACCTGTTGCAATACTCATTTGTATGCAAGTTTAAGTTAACTTCTAACCAATGGTGTTACACTGTGGGTAAAAGGGAACACACCATACATGTGAACTCCACAACTTATTTTTTGTGTAATTAACATCTTAAAAATCTAATTAAAATACAACAGTCACCATTTGTCCACTTAAAGAAACACTGGCACTCTGAATATAATTTAATATAGAAAAGCCTTATCAATAAACTTTAAATTGTTATACCAAAAACTTATTAATATCTACCCCTTCCTTTGATGCTGTTTTCACCTTAGCAATGTCCCTCTAATGTTGATGGAGACACTCTCCAGCAGAAAAGTAAGGGATAACACAGTGAGCCCTCAGTATCCCAAGGCCTTCACTGGGAGGCGTATGATGTTCATGTAGAGGGTCCCCTCGTCCTTTGTACCGGGGTCTACTTGGGCTTATTTTTATGTTTCTTTGCCCCATGCTGCTGCCTTCTGGCTTCTCCCAGCTGAGTGTGAGCATGACCCCCACAGCCTCCCCAAGCTCAGCACCCCGCAGAGGCTCTTGTTTGTTGGGCAACAACCTCCTGGGTTTGCCTGACCCTTCTCACAGACGCACTGGCAGAGCTCAAGCTCAGGCAAGGGAAGCAACAGGCACTCGGCCCGAAGGCAAGTGCTGAAACCAGCTCAGCCTAGCTCCAGCCAAGGTGAGTCCTGAGCCCTGAGCTTGAAGTCTGTAGTTGTTTTTTGATTAATATCAGAAAAAAAAAAAAAAAAAGTATTTACTCAACTACAATGCAGTTAGAAAGAAACTCCTCCATCTTATTCATCATATTTGTCCAGTGAAGTACCTGGTTCAAGCCTATATACCTGAATCAAGCCACTGGTCTGACCCAGTGGCATATAATGTTTAGTTCACATATAAGATCCCAATGACATTTACAATTAGTTCCAGACACAGAGCACTTGATTCACCTCACCTTAGGCGTTTGCCTGAGGACTGTAAGGCAGGAGCTGTTGCTGATTTTCTCTTTACTTTTTATTAAACATTTATACAGTTCCTACCTGATGTAATTTCTCCTGATGTTGGCTTAGATAAACTTCAGACTAAGACTTATGAACTGCTGTGCTGATAGCAAAACACTCAACAATCTTTGATGCACAAATGAATGCTGTTAGACTTTCTGTAAAATGAAATAATCCTAAATTACATATACCAATATCTTAATGAGATTTAGACAGCTCATACATGCAGCACAGGAAGAAAAAAAAAAAAAAAGATAGAAATTCAAAGAGCCAGGATGCACTTAAATATTTTGGAATATCAAAATAGTCTTCCTCTTCCCTTTGCTACTTATGCTACCAGGCTGTCTGGTATACCATGAGCAACATATGACTCAACTTATCAAGAAAAAGAAAAAAAAAAATCAAAACAACAACCAAACAACAAAAAAACTGTAAAGTGCCAAAGAAATCAACCCATGAGCTTACTTTTTCTGGACTTGGTTTACCTAACTTCTCAGCTCCTAGGTCTTTAATTTCATTAGGGTCTGAACTGTATAATTAAAACTAAAGGCATTCCTTGGAAAGCTTACCTACTCACCCAAACCTCCCTCTACTGCCAGTGGAGACAGATAGCTTACATCTGTACTGTTAAATAAAACAGCGCCAGGAGGCAAAGTCAGCATTGGACTGCTGATCATCCATACTGCTTAACTGTTTGCATGCTCCCTGGCATATTTTGAGCCATTCCAATTAGTGCTTTCCAAGACATTGCCTAGGCATGATTTAGGTGTTAACATATGCTAGGGATCATTTGCCATAGACAGTAGGGAGAATAATGCACCATCTGTCTTTCTCTGCCCTACAAGGTCCTCCAACATTAACTCAGTTGGCTTCGTATCTTCAAATACCCATTACGTGATTTCACCCCACACACCAGGGCTGGTCACACAAGCTATCAGTTTATTACCGTGAAAACATCCTCATAATGAACTGTAATACGTCTATTCAATTTCTTGACTTACTTTGAACAGAACTCCCTCCTTCAGTCACAGACACACACACATACACACACAGAAAATTAGAATTATTTGTTTGGCTGTAGAGACACCATATGGGCCCTGAAGAAGCCTTGGGCCAAATACTGTACAGTGTGAATTTAGTGAGCCTGTGCCAGCTGGCCTCAGGGTCAGAGAGTGGTCTCTGCTTGACTTTATTTAGCAATATGACATAACACCCCCAAGGGTGATTTGGCCAGTCTAAGTTCTGACTTACCATCTGATAATGTCTATCATTCTGTTTTCACAGTGGATATATTGTGACTGTACACAGACATACATATGTAAACATGCACACATGTACAGAGAAATATTTAGGTATATGTAATATATATAGTCAGGGAATTAGAGCTCACTGTAATGGGAGTGTTTAGAAGACTGATAAATCAAGCCAGTTTAAAACTTTCAAAAAAAAACTTGCTAGACTGACATTCATTTACAATACATTTTTTGCTTATAGATAGTTTTTACCCACTATTAGGCATCACCACCACATATTAGCTCTTACACATCATTATCAGTGCCTATTCAAAGCAGTCAATCCTTAACTATCATATCATGCATTGGCTGTGAGTATGCAATACCATGGAGCTGTTGCTGTACAGTCAGCTTGATGAATGTAGTCCTTGATGATCTCTGTCACCAGAATTGAAAATTTGTCAGTATGGAGCAGTAGTACAGAAACAGACATCTTTATTCTACCCTCTCTAATTTTCATATCTAATCCTTTTATAAAATGACTGAGTTTCTAGGTAATTCCCAGTCCCTGGCACCCATCCCCAGAGTGCATGCCTCAGAGATGTTACTTCCCCAGGCAGCTGCCTTATCCTGTTGCTCAGCTGTTTGATTTGTTGAGTTTTGTTGGGTTTTTATGGGGGGGAAGGGAGTCCTTTCATTTCTTTTCTTAAAGCAAAAGTAGACTTTTCCCTGCTCTCATGGTTGTATTTTTTCAATGACCATTAATTGTCCATCTGTGAATTTTCATGGGTTTGAGGCTCTTTTTTCAACTTGTGCCCATGTTTTCAAGGTATTTACAGTTACCCGTTGTTTAAACTGCACATCAAAAGACACCCTTGTTACCAAGCTCTGGTTCACAAAACAGGTTCTCATAACAAATTGATAACAAGCTTAACAAACCAGACCTGGGTCCTTGTACAAATAACATAGGGCACGATTAGTATGAGGTCCATTACTAGCAACAACAGTACTATTTTTTACTGGGCCACTCGGTGCAAAACTGCAGCTTATACAGTCATGCTACTTTAGTGTGTTTGTGTTTGGATTCAAAACAAACTAATATTAAAGTCTGCTGAGTGCATGTCTACCTTTATGGGTGCAACAGGCTTTCTCTTTTGTTGCAGAAAAAAAAATCCTCACTGTGGTATATTTCTTTCAGGCCCATTAGTTACATGGGATATTAAGGCAGCTCCTTCAAGTCCAAGAACAATGAAAATGCATCAGTTAGTTAAAATATGGAAATCAACCTGAAAGCTGTTCAACGATTTGAACAATCACATTTATTTTTTTCTGCAGCTTTCTTGATCCACGACTTACACCAAGCTTTCACTTGATGTTTTGTATTACAAAGCCAATCATCTTTTCATTTATAATATTGTTATCAATATGGGAAAATAAATAAAAACCTGCATTAATGCAATAATTTGAAGCCTTTCAATTTGGCTTCCTTGCAGCATTGTTTTCTCATTATTCATCTTCACATACGGCACTGGAGAAAGTGAACAAAAAAACCTGACTAACAAACCTTCCTATATTTTCAGATATCTATTTTTGTTCCAACTTTAAGAGTGGTCAAGTGTGATAGAATACTATTTGTTTCTTTTCGTATCTTTTTAGAATAGTCCACTTGAAAGAATATAAATGATCCAGAGAACTGAATTAATTAACTAGCTCTCAGGTTCACTATTAATCATGCACTTTATTTTTATTCTGATTTTGGTTAATCAATGACATATGCATCATTTTCATCAAACACTTGATTAAATTCTTTAATAAATACTTTTTCAAACTTCAACATTAATTGCACTGCAACTGTTGGAGCAGAGAATGAGCCTATGGTCATTCAAGTGGTGTACACATGGGGAAAACGTTATCTTTTACTTTTTTGAATATTCCCAAATATATTCAACAAATATTTTGGAAAAGTCAGAGATAGAATTCATTTTTATCTCACACCCAGCTTACTTGAAATCCTTTTATTGTAGCCTAAAACTATTCCCTTTGTGATTTAAAATTACCACAGTAGTCTGAGTTCAATTCAACGAGATGTCTTGGATTGTCATATTTGCCAGTATCATCCACATTTGATTACATCAGACAACATAGGACACTTTCCAATAACTACTGGTTCATTGTACTGCCTGCATTTTTCAGTAAATTGATGGATGATCACAATTTGGTCATCACTGACTAGACTAAGTTCTGTGTCTGCAAGAACCTGAATTCTTCACATTACAACATGTTAGATTTTGTGTAATTTAAATTGAGCGGATGGTTTGAGAACAACATTTCACCAGAGCTGGAAGCTTATAAAGGTAATCCACTTCTGTTTGAACACTGAGATTCAGTCTGAGGATAAATCTGAGATCTATACTTATATCTGTGTACAAACTTTTAATTTGTAGCTGAGCTGGAGCTCTGAAGACTCAGAACAATATAAACAATTGAGAAAACATATCTGTTTTAATACCTTTATAAATAACTGTGGACTTATGATCTGTCATTAACTCCAATGCCAGTGCTTCTGCATTACATATTTTTCTGGACTAATTTGTATTAGTTAATTAACTGATCTTTTAATCGCTGATCACATGAAGGAAGTCACTGTAGTTCCTTTGTATTTAACCAGCCTTCAGGAGGCCAGTAGGTGACCTAATTTTAGTTTAATGAGAAACAAACAGTAAGAAATGGACAAGGGAAAAACTATGAAAAATCCTGCATAATAGAATTGTTTTGATCTCTAAAATATTCTTTCTCATAGACAAGCATTTAGCTTTTTTCCAGCTGTAGAGCTTTACTATCTTTAGGAACTCTTCCTAAGAATTTTCATCTTACTACTAGATGGCTTCCTCATTTTACTGTGGCAGCCTACAATACAATTCAGGAATTAATTTTCTCTATCAAACAGGGTTTTCCAGATGGAGGTATTGTAGCAATATAATTTTTCATAAGAGCTTGCAATCAAGAATAGGTCTTGTTTTGTCAATATTACTACTACTAATAATAAAAATGTGAGACTTGCTATATAAAAGAGTGCTTTTATAAGGAATCTAAGCTGATTCTTTGCCATTAACATTTGCATGTCAGGGAATTAGAGATCAGTGCTTTTACATTAATTCTGTCTTTCTTTTCCATGCACCACCACAAGTGTTTACCATTAGGTGCAGATATGGTTGAAAACTCATATAGTATAAGTACATTGTTTGGCTAATCTTTGTTGTTAAAAGATCAAGCCTATTTAAACAAGTTTTCTGGTTTTGTAACTCACTGAAGCACCATAATTTCACTGTAAGCAAGAGAAATTAATGATTATCATGTACTGCTGATTTTGGGATTTACTAACAAATGATAAGAAAATCATATCTCCATGTAAATAAACATGTTACACTTTTGCTATCGTAATTATTACTTAAAGTCAATCTGTGAAACATCAAAATGTTGTAAACACAGTTTAAAAATAAAATAATTTTCTTGAATCTTATTTCAGTAAATTATCATGCTCATTTGTCTCACCTTTCAAAATCTGGTTTATAACTTAGCTTCTTTAAGCAGGTTCCTGAGGGGCATTTAAAAGCCCTGTGTAAGTGGTATTGGGAGACATAAGTAACTGACTGTTTCACCCTTCAAAGCAGTAGCTGATGAGGTGAATACTGCTGAGAATCTGCAGAAGGTTTCAGCAGAATGCTAGAAACCACTAGAAGGAATAAATTTGGATTAAAGTCTTAGAAGGAAAGAAGTAACAAGGATATGTTAAGATACAATAGGATTTTCTGTAGGTGTGGTGGGTTTACCTTAGCTGGCTGCCAAATGCCCACCCAGCTGCTCTCTCACTCCCCCTCCTCAACAGGATGGGGAGAAATAATGAGATGGAAAAGCTCATGAGTTGAGATAAAGACAGGTAATTCACTTACCACTTACTGTAACAGGCAAAACAGACTGAATTTGGGAAAAATTAATTCAATTTCTTCCCACTTAAAATAGATTTGGATAGTGAGAAACAAAGACAAAATTAAAACACCTCCTTATCCTCTTTTTTCCCAGGGTCAAATTCTCTCTTTCATTCCTGACTCTTCTACCTCCCTCATCAAGTGCTACAGAGGGTATGGGGAATTGGGAGTTGTGGTCAGCCTATAACCATTCCTCTCTGCTGCTGCTTCCTCCTCACATTTTTCCTGTGCTCCAACATGGGTCCTCCAGGGGCTGCAGTTACTTCAGGGTATATCCACGTGCTTTATAATGGGGTCATCCACAGGCTGCAGGGGAATCTTTTCTCTGGTGTCTGGAGCACCTCACCCTCCTTCTTCTCTGTCCTTGGTGTTCGTGGGCATATCTCACAGGTTTTCTCTTCATTCCCCACTGACTGTGCAGCATTTTGGCCTTTCTTAAATATATTATCACAAAGGCACCACCAGCTTGGCTGATGGGCTCAGCTGTGTCCTGCAGTGGGTCCTTTGAAACCAGCTATGTCCAGCACAGGGCAGCTCCTGCCCACCTCTTATAGAGGCCACCCCTTCAGCAGCCCCGCTACCAACACCTGGCTATGGACACTCAGTACAGTATGAATAACAAAAGTCAGAAATTTCTTGCTTTCATACTATTTAGAGAATAACTATAGCAAAGAAGTCATCTGTGTGACAGATTTCTGTAGAAAATCAGAGATACATTGGTATTTGTAATATGATGTATATGGTGCCATTCTAAGTCTGTTAGTTAGC
The DNA here is from genome assembly GCF_965183815.1 of Platalea leucorodia. Classification (NCBI taxonomy): domain Eukaryota; kingdom Metazoa; phylum Chordata; class Aves; order Pelecaniformes; family Threskiornithidae; genus Platalea; species Platalea leucorodia. The sequence continues at coordinate 108,646,063 of NC_138826.1, forward strand.
AATGTCCCAAGGTAACACAGACATTTCCTGGCACAGGTTCTACAAGCTTAAGATCCAGTCCTCTGCCTTCTAGGGTACGTAACTGCTATGAAGAGAAGCAAAATAAAACCTGTTTTGCACAAGAAGAAAAATTCAGTGTAACTCCACCAAGTTTTATGTGAACATAATTTGCAAGAAATATGGCAATCATCTACCCTCACATCATGTTTTAAGGAAAGTGTTACTTTTTGTTACTAAGATGTGAAATACATATATATTTGGAGGTGACTGTTTCTTATAGAACTGATTTCTATCACAACCTCCTATAAATCAGTATTATACTTGAGAAAATAATTTTTCTCCCTTTCTTTATTTCTGTTTCACCAGTATTAAAGACTACACAGATGAAACTGTTACGAGATGTAGTTAGTAGCGTTGGACCTGATCTGATGTACTAACTGGGTCAATTGCTGTTTTGTATCCCTTTGCTCCTTCTTTCCCCTTTAGTAAGCTTCCTGTGCTTTCAGCATATTCCCATATGCTAAATATTATTGTTTTGCACATCTCCAAATAAACAGAAGAGCCTACAAATGATAAGAAATCAATTTTGCTTGCACAATTAAATTTCAGTAAATATTCTAAAATAGTAACTTGTTTTCCCACCAAATTACTTGATAAAATATTTTACTTTGAGTTGAAATCAACCCAACAGAGCCTCAGAAAGCAAATGTAAATGTAACAAATATGTTTAGTGCCTACAGGAAGGCGCAACCTTCATGCAGTGATTTAAATCAAGGAGTACGAAACTTTTTCCTGACTTTTCTTTCTACTAGCTTGGAGGATTCAACAGAAATGTATTTGAGGATGCTTTGTTATCCTTGTATTGGTGGATTTTGTCTGTTCATGATGACTGGAGAGTATTATAGGGCTCAGTGATTACAGTGGTGTTTTCACTTCTGCATTCTGCGGCCATGTCTGTACAGATTCCTGCAGACAAATTGGCTCTCCTTCCTCATGCTTTGGACTGTCTGGATGAAATCCAGTCTTATAAATCCAGTCTTACATCCATAAAGCAGCATTAGCATGGCTTAGACCACTAAGAATCAAGACCTTTTTTGTAGACATCAATCTCATTGTCATTATCCAGGCTGCCCTCAGAGAAGGAAATTCCTTTGGACAAATTATATCTAATGAAGATAAAGGCCATTGTATTCAGCATTACCTTGGCAAGACAGCTTTGGCAGAGAGAGAAGGCGTTGGTGGTCATGGGAACTAGCATGACTAGACAGCTTTTGTAGGAGACAAAGATGCAGAAAGGAAGAGGAAAGGGCGGGAAACTGGCAATATTCCAGGAACTATGGTGTTAGACAAAGAAGTTGAGTGTGAACCTAACAGACAGCTGCTTCTTGGAGTTCACTGAAATTTTCTGAGTTTTTCCAGAGCATATTTTCTTCAATTTATACTCGAAAAACACTTCCAAAGTACCAAACCACAATATTAGAGGTTAATGAACTTGTGTGAGACTCCTCCAACGCTTGTACAGGTAGAAACCTGACAATACTAATACTTTAATTTAAGTAGTATTTTAGTGTTGGAAAAGAAGTACAAGAATGGAACATACTTAAAGAACATTACTTATCATATTTTGAAAAAGAAAGTTAATTGCTATCTATTGACTGTAAATACATTTACATCACCTTGTTTCATTAAGGATCACCTGACATATTACTCGTGATTATGCTACACTAAAATCAGACAACACTGGTAATTTATAGCTTCATTCCCTGGTTGAGAACTAGGTACACAAAATAACATGTTTTCTCCCTCATGTACATATTGCAACAATTAGAAAAAAAAAATCGCACAAGGTCCATGGCTTCGTATTTTATTTAGCTATTGAGTTGCCTACTGTAACTTGTTTGTTGTTGTAGTCAGGACAGTTTAATCACCTATCAGTTAAGTATTTATTTTGTTTTGGACAATCTTATTTGATCTTTCACTGAGATGAACAACAATGAACAGTCCAGGCCTATTGGTAATCACTGAAAGGTTTGACAGCTGTGAGACCAATGTTTTGGCTTAGTTCTCTATGAAACTTAATGCATCTGAAAAAGGACCATCCTTTTTACTAGGTTTGTGACTAGGAAAATAAAAAATGTCTCTGGTCCTAAGACTGCATTTATTTATCAACTGCCTTTTACCAGAATCATTTCTTCAACTCGAAAGTCCATCACATAGATAAGTAGTATTCCATCTATGTCTTTGACAGTACTGGGTTTGTAATCCTTTATATCTCAAATTCTCCATTAAGAATTCCTGCCGTATAGGAACCCAACCATACTATGCTTCACAACAAATATTCAAAAAATCTTGTATAACTTATTCTGCCTAACGAGGAACAGTCACCATAATTATTTTTGTAGGGTTGAGCAGCCTCAGAATGGCTTCAGTTCTACTCACATTAAAATATATTTTTAAAGCTTCTTAAGAAAATTGTTTAGATCAGCATTTGGTAATGTTGAGCCTTGTCACACAGCAACAGGTTCCTAAGACGTGTCTATGCTCTTAAGTACTTTCACAGCCTTTATTCAGTCAGATTACATACAGGTATCTGTCAGGAAGAAGACAATGCATTTTTAATAGTCAAGTTAAAAGATATATTGAAGTTTCTATTTTTGTATCTTTATCTTCCAAGGTCAATTCTGGTTTTGTTTTAGTCAGTTACTGAAAGCTGGCAATTTCTTTCACTTGTCAGCACTCAACTGATATTCATAATCCAAACAATTCTTTTCCTGTCAAGAGAATAAAAGTAACAAGTCACCTTTGATTCCATGATAAAAATTAGATTTGTCACTCAACACTGGAAAAGAAATTAAGCGCTGCAAACTTCAACATCTAATGATTTCTATTTATTTATTTATTTCTTAAAGAAGAATAAAAGTAAGTTTCTTACCTAATGAAATAAGCACTGGCTTTGATTCAAGATCATGTTACCATAATAGAAAAATATATGTTTTCACTGGAATAAACTTTTAAATTTTGATTAGACAAAGATTTATTCATGTGTCATGATTTAATCCCAACCAGCAACTAAGCACCACACAGCTGCTCGCTCACTCCCCCCCAGTGGGATGGGGAGAGAATAGGAAGGGTAAAAGTGACAAAACTCATGAGCTGAGATAAAGACAGTTTAATAGGTAAAAGCTGCATGGGCAAGCAAAGCAAAACAAGGAATTCATTCACTATTTCCCATTGGCAGGCAGGTGTTAAGCCATCTTCAGAAAAGCAGGGCTCCATTACCCATGATGGTTACTTGGGAAGAGAAATGCCATCACTCCAAACATTTGCCCTTCCTTCTTCTTCCCCCAGTGTAAATACTGAGCATGTCATACAGTATGGAATAGCCCTTTGGCCAGTTTGGGTCAGCTGTCCTGGCTGTGCCCCCTCCCAGCTTCTTGTGCACCCGGCAAAGCATGGGAAGCTGAAAAGTCCTTGACTAGTGTAAGCACTACTTAGCAACAACTAAAACATCATTGTGTTATCAACACTATTCTCACACTAAATCCAAAACACAGCACTACACCAGTTACTAAGAAGAAAATCAGCTCTGTCCCAGATGAAACCAGTACAGCATGTGCTGTATATTTCTTTTGGGGTGGGTGAAATTTTGTTCTTGTCTCTAGCTAGGCCTTTCAGAATTAGTAAGTGAGTGATCATCGTCTCACAGTAAAATGTGCTACAATCTTTCTATGATCACTGCTGTAAATATTTTACTCCCACTGTGAGCATAACTAAATATCTACTGAAATGTGCAGAACATAGAGATATCAAAATCTCCAGAAATCTGAATGAAATCAATGTGAATGGAGTTACTCTGCTTTGCCCAAGTATCAGAGAAAGCAGAATTTGACTTGATTAATCCAAATCCCTTTTCAACTTATGAAAGGTGTTTTAAGAGAAAGCTCCATTTAACACTTAAAGACAGGATGCTGTAATCAGAAACATCATGATTAAATCTCCCATTTACCAGAATATAAATCAAGAGTTTATGACATTTATTTCTAGAACATTTTAAGTGGAGATAAACAGTTTGTTTTTAGGGTCAGTGATTTGAACAAAAGACTAAGAGGAGATAAGAATGATATTTAGAGGTCTGTGAGTGATTTGCAAGTTGAGTTCAGTCAAAAGTTTATGTGCCTGAGTCTCAATTTCCAAATTTGTGAAATAGGGTTAACGATATCACAAGAATACTGGGAGGTGTAATAATTGGTTGCAATGCTTTTTTTAGAGTATCAGAGAAACATATTGACTTTACTGTAATAATTTCCTGGAGTTCCAAGGGGACGTTAAACATGACCCACATTCTCAAAAACAACTACTATGACCTTGGGAATAGAGTATAGGACTGCAAGATGGGAAATGCAATTCTCTTCCCTGGCCTTTATTGATCTGTTGAATAATATGAGTTTTAATTATTAATATTTTTCTTCTGTTCCTCTTGTAAAATTTAATAGAGTTCCCTAGTAAAATGTTCTGTCTACTGACATAGACACGCAGTATGCTTCAGTACTTGTCAGTTGTTCATGGAAACATTTCTTGAATCAGACTTTTAAAAAGTTAATTTCTGCTAACTCTTGCATACCCACTGTTTGTCCTACTCCCTCCAATACTAACATTGTGATATAGCTGATCATCTGCTTTGTCTGTGTGCATTTGTGTGCATATGGCAGTATGTTGATTGGTCCTTGTAATGTGTAATTTCTGAAGTTTTGTTTAGTAACAATTTTTGGGTTAGACAAGTGGACATTGAGTTAGATAGATTGGAAACTGGCTGAATGGGTGTTTCCCAGAGGGTTGTGATCAGTGCCTCCAAGTCCAGTTGGAGGCAAGACACTAGTGTGTGCTCCAAGGGTCAATACTGGACTAATACTCTAACATCTTCACTAATGACCTGGATTATGGGTCAGAGGGCACCCTCTGCAATTTGACAGATGATACAAAACTGGGAGGAGAGGCTGATAGACAAGAAGGCTGTGCTGCTATCCAGAGGGACCTGTTCAGCCTGAAGAGAAGGCTCAGGAGGATCTTATCAATGTGTACAAATACCTGATGGGAGGGAATGAAGATGAGGCAGGCTCTTCTCAGTATTGCCCAGTGACAGGACAGGACGAGAGGTAACAGACACAAACAAAATAGTATGAAATTTCGTCTGAACAAAATAAAGCACTTTTTTACTGTGAGGGTGGTCAAACACTAGTCTTGTTGTCTAGAGAGGCTGTGGAATCTCCATCAGCTAATCTGCTCTAGCTGACCCTGCTTGAGTGGCAGGGTTGGACTAGTTGATCTCAAGAGGCCCTTTCCAACTGAAATGCTTCTGTGACTGTGAATTTAGTACTATAACTACTCTAAAGTGTCTACATGTATTAGTTTTGTGTGGCAAAGTTTTGGTAGTGGGGGAGATACAGGGGTGGTTTCTGCAAGCTAGAAGCTTCCCCTGTGTCCAATAGAGCCAAGACCAGCCGGCTCCAAGATGGACTCACCACTGGCAAAGGCCGAGCCCATCAGTGACAGTGATAGCGCCTCTGTCATAACATATTTAAGAAGAGGGGGGGAAAACCTGCGCAACTGCAGCCTGAGAGAGGAGTGAAAATATGTGAAAGGAACAACTCTGAGAACACCAAAGGTAGTGAAAAAGGAGGGGGAAGAGGTGCTCCAGGTGCTCCAGCTGCTCTACAGCCTGTGGTGAAGACCATGGTGAGGCAGGCTGTCCCCCTGCAGCCCATGGAGGTTAACACTGGAGCAGATATCCACCTGCAGCCCATGGAGGACCCCATGCTGGAGCAGGTGGATGCATCTGAAGGAGGCTGTGATCCTGTGGGAAGCCAGCACTGGAGCAGGCTCCTGGCAGGACCTGTGGACCCATGGACCCGTGGAGAGAGGAGGCCATGCCATAGCAGGCTCCTGTAACCCTGTGGGGAACCCATGCTGGAGCAGTCTCTTCCTGAAGGATTGTGCTCTGTGGAAAGGACCCACGCTGGAACAGTTCCTGAAGAACTGCAGCCCATGGGAAGGACCTATATTGGAGCAGTTCATGGAGGACTGTCTTCCATGGGAGGGACTCCATGCTGGAGCAGGGGAAGAGTGTGAGGAGTCCTCCCCCTGAGGAGGAAGGAGAGGCAGAAACAACATGTCATGAACCGACTGCAACCCCCATTCTCCATTCCCCTGCACCGTTTGGAGGGAGGAGGTAGAGAAACTGGGGGTAAAGTTAAGCCCAGGAAGAAGGAAGGGGTGGGGGGGAAGGTGTTTTAAGATTTAGGTTTTATTTTCTCATTACCCTACTATGATTTGATTGGTAATAAATTAAAGTAATTTCCCCAAGTCGAGTCTGTTTTGCCCATGACATTAATTGGTGAGTGATCTCTCCCTGTCCTTATCTTGACCCATGAGCCTTGGGTTATATTTTCTCTCCCCTGCCCAGCTGAGGAGGGGGAGTGATAGAGCAGCTTTGGTGGGCACCTGGCATCCAGCCAGGGGCAACCCACCACACTTTCTCAATCTAAAGGTACTCAGAGACACTGCTTGATGAAAGAGAGTATACATGGCACTTGATTACAAAGCAGCAGCTGTTGTAACTGTGAATATTCTACGTAAAAGGTCATTGAGATTTGCTCCACTTTATTAAGGGAAAAAACAGAAGCAGAAAAAGACAAGTAGTTTGCCCAAGGTTATCTGGCTGTTGCAGATCTGGAAATAAGCTTAAGCCTTCTTAATCTTAGAAAAGGTGAAGAAGATAAGATTGGTTTTCTTATGGAAGTCTATGTGTTGCACCTTCATTGGAACTATTCCTGAAATAAATGAAACTATATTTAAAAAAAAAAAAAAAAAATAGTATTTATTAGCAATTAAGCACAATGATTCCTCCCGCCTGCCCAAACATTCTTCTTTTTTCTGGGTACTCAGCAATTAGGTTTTTTGTGATCTTTCTCTGGCATTCCTTTCTGAAAACACAATAACAAATGTTTTTTATGTATTTTTAAAAAAAACAATGCTTACTATATTTAAAATGTTTTTCCATTTGCCAGGTAAGCTATAGGAAGAATAGGTTGCACATGTGACATTTTTATAAATATCTCTTCTTGTGTATATAGACAAATATAGCCAAAGTATCTGAAAAAAACTTACCTTTTTAGCAGTTCTCTTGTATTTAGAAGCTCAAATTATAGTGAGTTATAATTTGACATTATGCAACAGTCACTGATTCTAATCAGACCAACATCTTTACCTTTATTACTAGAAACATTTTCTTTAGTCATAATAATCTAAAGAAGACAGTGCCTCAGGAGCTGAAATAATTTTTGCTGCTGTCCTTCAGTACTTGAAAAAAGTATCTGTTTTGGAACTGCTGAAGAGAATACTTAAATCCATTGTCTGAAAAGTGATATGTTTTGGGCTTTGTATAAATATTTGGGCTTATTTTTCAATCTGAAGTAAAATTATTTGTTTTCTTGTCTGATCCTCTTTCTACTTCCCCCATATTAACTGTCTGTTCTGGTTTCCCTCACACATCTAATCTCCTTTCTCACATACTTTATTTTTTCTACCACAAGGTTAAGCTTTTCTGTGCAGGAGTCAACTGAAAATGTGAATTTCTTTCAGCCCCAATATCAAGGACCACAAAGTTTCTATTCTTCCAGGCTTCATATTTTCATGACAGTCAAGTCCAGTATCATAAAAAGAGCTATGAAGAGTGTAAGATTTGGTCACCTGAAAGTGCTTGGAGATGTGCTTTTAAAAGCATGCTCAGGACATTTGCAGTAGGATGGCCTATGAACCTGAGGTAGTTTCAAGCAAAAGTCTGTGTATAGGTACTACACAGCATACAAAAAGCAAACCTGATGTTGTTGGGAAGCATAACGTTGACATACGGATTTATTAAACATTCATTAAATATTTTGCATATGCAGATCATTGGTAAGGATGCCTGATTCACTGGGCATGCACTAAAGTATTGCTGTCTGCATGGATAGTGTACATATTTGGGATAACTGCATGGAAATTCCAGGTGAAAAAAGAGGAGGTAAATATGTTGAAGACTTAAATTACTAACTGCAGGTATCTACTTGTAATCCTGAAAGCCATAGATGGCATCAGTTTCTAGGCTGCCTTCTCAAAAATTTGTGTCAAGTTCCTAACAAACTTGAAGTTCCTAGGTCTGAGTAAACTATGCATTGAAATCAGCTCACAAAACTTAATTTGGGTTTTGAGTTTCTCTGACATCTTTATTGTTTTTTTCACATGTATCTCTATATTCTCTAAGCAAGCAGTTTGCCAAGTCCTACATTCTTCAACAGTCTCTGCCCTTTCTGCTGGTAGCACACCGTGGGCTTGGGAACACTTCTTAGGTCACTGAGCTCTCCAGGCTTCTCTAATCTTGAAGTTTTTGAGTTAAATACTACATGAACACTAGCCTTGCAGACTCTTTATCACTGCTTCCAAATATGAGAGTATTACATACTCATTTGTTCTCCAAAGTCATTTGTGGATATGTGAATGTGCCTCCAAAAAACTGGAAGCAGGATTATCAATTAAGAGGAAAATTTGATCAGAGGTAAAATGATGAAATAAGGCACACTGAAAATATTGGACACAGATGTCAAGGGTTAGTCAAGGATAAAAGATGGACTGAGTAACAGTGGAGAGTTAGGGAAAAATGTATTAGGTTGTTAATATTAGTCAATAATTCACTGTATAGGTCTGATCCATCTCAATTTCCAATAGAAATTTGTTGTGCAAATAATTAATGAGCAAATAAAAAAGGACCCCAAAAATGTGAAAATATAAACAAGCAGCTTTGTCAAATAAACTAATTAGTACTCCTTATGCCATTGTGATTTTAATGACAATGAAGTCCTTTCATTACTTGCAAGCAGCTGAACTTCAAGTCCTTGGAGAGTTGACTCTAGAGAGGCTCTGATGAGACCTATATTGTACATCAGTGTCATCAGTTAATTGAGCAGTTGCTGGGAGACATGCAATAGTAGGCAAAGGTTTTATTTCTGGATTAATGTACAACTTGTGTACTGTTACTGACAGAAATATGGGTAATTTTTCATGGTGATTAGGCAATGAAACCACGGAACTAGTCATTGAAAGGTGAAACATAAAGTTCTACCCAGCCCTTATATTTTTTCTTAACAGGGAAAAACGAAATAAACAGACATTTTCCCATCAACTGTGTATTTGGAATTGCTCACCCAATATAGATTTCAAAGGGCCCTGAGGAAAATAAAATGACTCGTGATGATCTCTATTTCACATAAAGCCTGACCAAGTCCTAAATGACTCTTCTATAAGACTTACAGATAACATCTTCCTGGTCTCTTCATTAATATTAATCATGCTTTCACACCATGGCACAGAAACAATTAAAGCCTGAAGCTTCTCCATATCTGTGTGAGACCTGTGGTAGCGGGTTGTTTTCATTCACTTCAGTTTTCTGTTTGAACTGTACTATGCAAGGTATTATGAAATATTAAAACTAAAAAGCAATGGGACAGCACCGTTCTGCTTTCTGTTCTATTTAAAATGCTTGTGTGCATTTCATTAAGCTGAGCAGCTTACAGAACGGAAAGAAAAAAGATGTTGCTCATGTTGAGGTTCTACAATTATTTTCATTGACAGAGTTTTCTCACTTAGATTCTAATTAACATGAAGGAACTCATAAATTTCTATAGAGGCTAAGAAGCTAATAGGGAATTCTCTGAAGATTCCACCAAAATAAAACATAAATGTTCACGGGGTGAGAAGTGTTACATTGCTGATGTGGATCATACCTACCAGATCATGCTAAGTGTTCATCAGAAAGCATATGAGTTTTACATCCCCAAAACTACAGAGACAGCTTTTAAAGATGTGAGATAAAGTATCATTTTGGCTTCTTGGCTTTTGTGGGTTTTTTTTGTCTTCTTTTGAATGACTTACACCCGTGCAAGTCTGTTCACAAAACCAGCTTTAGTGAGCCATACACAGAATTGCAAGTGTTCACGAAATGAGGCTTACGTTAGTAAAATGCTTTTATTTCCAATTGCTTGATGTGATGAAGTCATTCATTTGGCCCATGTATAAGTAAGTTGACCAAATTAATCTCAGGTATAAGTGGGCATAAATCAAGTTAAGTCATTGGAATTGCACCCGCATACATCAATGCTGAATTTTTCTCACTCTATCAAGGCGTGGTTAAGGAGGGCTCAGTGTAAATAGCTTAACAACATTTATCCAGATAAGATGAGTAGCACATCATTTTATTACATAGAATGCTGAGAATACTTGCAAAATTCTAGGTTAGTGACTGAAAATTCATAAGAAAGCACACCTTTTCCCATAATCGTTAGTTTTAGAGACATTGTTCGAGCTCAAGGACACAAGAAAAAAAAATTAATGCCTTTAGGGTTTGTTTTCTCTGTACTCAAAGACTTGGATTTGTAAAAATAAGAACTTGTGAATTACATGTCTTATGGGTTTATTCTAGGGGTGTTTTATTTTTCAAATCTATGTTCTTTATCTGCTGTGATATACATTGAAAGTTAAAGTGTGTCTGTGTATGTATTATGCCCATCTGAGAAAATTTATCTCAGTATTTAGAGAACTGGGCCCATAGTGGTGGAATTTCTTTTCTTTAGAATATAAGAGCATCTGGATGTAAAATTATAGAAATAGGTTAATGAACTCTTGGCCTTGTATATCGGATTGTGCTAGCTATAACAAATCAAATCTGATGTGGTTGACATCAAAGTAAACTCAGCATGATGGCAAATATATTTCCTTAAGTCAGGGAAGATGGTAAAAGGAACACTATTCTTTTTTTTTTTTTAAAGATACAATTTTTTTTAAATACTATTTTTTTTTTAATCTTGTCTTTCCCCACATATCAAAACTTCAAACCAAGAGAGGTTTTTGCCTTGTTTTATGATAGAAACAAATAATGCAATGGAAACAATCCATTTTGGTTCCATACAAGGAGACAAATCCTCTATGCATGTTAACGTAAGAAGCATATATCAGTTCACTCTACAGTTTTTCCAGATATACTAATTTCCCAGATGACATTGTTAGATGTTTTGTATTACTTGCTGAGGGAAGCCAGTAGCTGAAAAATATATTTACATTATTTGTATTGAAGAAAGTTTCTTCATAATAGTATAAAGAAATTACTTGTTGTTTAAGCAAGTCTTGAGGCTGAAAGCTCTAGACATGATGCTATATATGAAGATAACAATACTGTTTAGCATGAAATATTCATTCATTCTGTTAATGTAAAGTGGTAAGTAAAAGAGAGGAAGTCTGTCGTACTAGAGGGGAGGGGAATATTATATAATGCATATATCTACAGAGACAAAGTAATTGCATTGTATGCATTGAAAATAAGCTTCTCCCCCCAGTTAGAGAACCTTTCCATTATGGCATGCTGCTTACATGACTAAAAAGACTAAAAAAGTATACATTTTGCTAAGTACCTAGGAATACAACATACTTGAACCCCAAAAAGTCTGTACTGGCAAAAAGTTGTTGGCATGGGGTACTGTGCACAGCACTGATCATTAGTGGCATCCAGGCAGAGGTTGCCACCCCTGCTGTTAGCAATGTGCCATCTTTTTCTGCAAGTGCACTGGCAGAGCAGAAAGGGAAGAGGAACATATGTTAAATCAGCCACAGGCAGCTCAAAGATACACTGAATAAGTTTGCAATACAGGCAGAGCAGTGAGGCTAATTTCTTCCCCAGTGGGGAAAGGGGTCCAAGACATGGAGATGCTCACATGAGAGGTAAAGTACATTGTGAGAGACCCATGGGAAGTCTCACAAATTCTCCTGCACAAGGTGCCTGGTCCATAGGAATAGATCTGGCCATGCAGATTCACAGCTGTGACAGATGGCAGATGGCATGCCAAGACACCACAAGAGAGATGCTCCTACTATGGATTACATTCACAGACGTTTCTGTCAATGCTTTTTTCCCACTAAGAATTTCAGGGAGCAGGGAGGTACAGCCGAGGAGGTGGGAGTGACGGAAGAAAATGTGGCCATTGTATTTCAAAATGAAGTGACTGACAAAAGTTGTCAACTACTCTTTTGCTTCTAATATGTGTTCCAGAGATAAGCACAGTGTTTTAGTGTTCTCTGCGTCTTGAATAAAATAGAATACAATCAGCTTGCATCACAGCAATCTTCAGTGGCACTGCCTTACATCCATCATGATTATCCTTGCACTTAGACCTATGTACAACAGCCACTTATAACTCAGCAGTCTGGTGAGGCTGTTTTCTATGATCCTTGTATGAATGTTAAAACAGGAAAAGGAGCTGCTCATCACTAAAGATAAGGGGCTGCTCATCACTAAAGATATAAAAAATTACTTTTACTTTAACTCTCAGATCAGTCCATTCTTCAGTGCCATTTTAAGGAACCTCAACAAATAACATATATCAAAGAAGAGATGTCAAGGTCTTTTAAAAAGGCTGCTATTTGTGAGACTCCTTTTCAGTCTAAGTACAACCTTGAAAGCAGTAAGCCTATGTTGCAATTGTTCTTCTTGTTAGGATTCCGTAGTCCAGCCAGCCTGTAAGTAGATAACCCCATAACATCCATCTCTCATTAACTACTTTGTTACTTTTGTTTTCCAAAACCATAAAAGAAAACATTTCAGGTCCATTTCTTCATATTCTTCATTATCGTATCCACTTTTTAAATGCATTTTCTATCTGAAGCAAGCAGTACAAACTGTCTTGGTATTGGAATGTTACTGCAGACCTTGTAGCTTCAGGTCTCCTCCTATGAGCTGACTTTCATAATACAATTTATTTTTTGAGATGGCATATCTGTAGTGACTTAGAAATGTGTAGATTCTTAGAATGCCAAATTACTGCGTGGCACTGATACATATAACTTTATCCTAATATTGTGTGAGCAAATCAACACTTCATTTATTCTAGAGCACAACCTCATTTATTTTTGGACAGCAGCTACATACTGGTCAGAGACATCCACTGAGGTTTCTTGAATGGGAAAAAAAGATTTATGAATTTCATCTCACTTCTCTGCTAGATTTTTACTGTGTAAACATCTATATCTAAGCCAGTCACCTTTACTGACACTGTGTCCATATATAGATATCTATATTGCAGGTGTTTATGTTGATCAGGTGTTTATAGTACTGTTGAGGTGGTTAAGTTATATTTATGTTGAGAGAAATCTATTCTCTCTTTGTGATCACCCTAATCACCTATATTTTTAATCTATTAATGTGAACTTTGAACAATCATTAGTAAGTCCATCTCTACAATCAATCATAGTAACAATTCCTGAATTAGAGTAGCCACAAGGCTGCTTTTGCACATTGAATGTAAGCTATTCAGTTGATTAACACATCTCTTGTGAATGTACAAGTCTCCTGCTCATCTGGACTACACACTGCTGTTTTTTACTGATACAATGTGTATGGAAACACCTACAAACTCTCCTATGTTTTTATTATTTCCCAGTATTCTTTTTAGGATTTCATGGCAAAACAGTCAGCATTGCAGAATCAGGTAAACCTGCTAAGAACAAGTTGGGAAACAGGCACGTTAACAATCATTGATCTTCTTGGGAAAGAACTGGAATGATTCAGTGCCTCCTCTGCTGCAAGCTGTCCCTAGCTGAGTAGAAAAGAAGGACTTGCTATGGAGAAATAGGATTTAGATTGTAGACATAGAGACACTAAGAAAGAAATCTTAGAGGCAGACAAAACTGAGAGCAGATTTGAACAGAAATTTGTTGGTTTTTTTCTGGATTTCTTTACTGGCAATATCTGAGCTCAGGAAGAGAATAAGCATAGATTCTGCCTACCACAGGAACTGTGTTTCCAAAGCGTGTTTGGAAACTCATCTTCCATGACAGATATGTTATGGAAGTATTATATTTTTTCACATGTTTGTTTATCAGCGTGAAATAAGACTGGATTTTGGAAAGAGAAAAACAAGCAGCAGACTCCCTACACTAAGTTAAGATCTTCTGTGCTTTCCCTTGAATAACATCTACAAATCAAGACATCACTGAAACATATGCTATTCTATCCTGTAACAAAATCAATCCCTGCCCAAGAGGACTGCAGTCCAAGTCTTCTAATCAAAGATGATAGTGTAGTTGCTGGAATGATGATAGCCTGTGTTTCACTATCCTGCTTCTTTTCCCCACTGTATAAAGTTGTGAGACTAAAATGTACACCTATACCATCTTCTTGCCTTAAGCAGGATCCACTATGACATTGTTTAAACGTTTCTTAAAAACCTTGAATGATGGAGCCTCTACAGTCTGCTTGAGCAACCTAATGTTTCAATGAAAATTATTAACTAATCTTTCTCATGACTCTTCCTTCCTGCCATTTCAGGCCATTATTTCTTGCCTTGTCCTCCAAAATACCTTATTGCCTTTTCTCTTCACAGTGGCTTTTTACACAGCTAAAGAGCTCTATCATGGAGTCTCTGAATTGTCTCCTCCTTAGACTAAACAACCCTTGTTTTTTTGCTTAGTGTTTTTTTTGGTTTTTTTTAAAGACAATTGTGTTCTCTACCTCACTTACCATTAGCAGAGCTTCCTACTGAGACTTATCCAGTTGGTCCAGACTGAATACAGTACTCCAGTGGAGGTCTTGTTTGAAGTATGTTTATCAAAGATGTACCTCATGTTCTGTGGATTCTATATGTTTATTTATATAGCCCACAATGGTGCTTTCTTTTTTCACAAGATTGTTGACTCGGCTTGTTATCCGTTACATACCTGACTGTTTTCTGCAAAATTGTTTTGTAGCCAACTCTTCCCAATAATGTATCTGTGTAGTCAATTATTGCTGCCTACTTTTTGTAGTTTCTACATGTCACTGTTAAATATCTTTTTCTTCTGCTCCAAAGACAGTATCTTTGTATCAAAATTCTAAGCTTATTTCAAATTTTTTGACAGTACCAACTAGATTAGTTCAGAAGTAAATGTAATTAACATAATCTCTAGATTATACTTGTTATCATCCAGACCGTTAGCAAAAATTGTAAATCTTATGGGTGAACGGATGAATCCCCATGGGACTGGGCAATGGAGATATACTTAAAACTTTTGTTTAAAATGCACTCAGAACTGTTTTGCAGACAAGGCTGACTATGTGATACAAACTTGTGCCTACAGGTGTGAAGTAAAGATTGGAGATATCTTTTCCAGTAGGATTTTACTGAGTATATATTTATATATTATATAAATATATTTAGATATTCCTTATATATTTAGTTATTTAACAGAGTCCCTTAACTGATATTAGCTCAATCTGTGAATTATTTTATCATTTAATAAATGTATCTTCTATCTGAGAAAATATGGAAGGATGCATTGGTAACTACATGGTGTAAATATATAAAAATGAAACTCATGAACAATGTGCAAAAATGGGGGAAAAAACCCCAAACCTCACCAGTAAGACATGGACTTCAGTTTCATATAGAGAAAAGCTGAACATTCCATGTAATATAACTGACATCTATCTAGTTTCATTTTTCTCTGTTGAATTTCAAACATACTAACACCATTTACATAATTATATTAATTTAATGCTACAAGTAATTTCCTGCTATATACTGAGGTATTCTCTGATTCCTTTTTATGAAAGGTTGTAATGTAGCACCCTTAAAACTGACTGGCACCATAGTCACAGCTAGGAAGATTATCTTTTTTCATAGAACAGAATCATCATGCCTGAGGGACGGGATGCCATCCAGAGGGACCTGGACAAGCTTGAGAAATGAGCCTGTGTGAACCTCATGAGGTTCAACAAGGACAAGTGTCTTACTCTGAACTGGTGTGGCCTCATCTTGAGTACTGTGTGCAGTTTGGGACGTCACAGTACAAAAAGGATACAAAGCTACTAGAGAGTGTCCAGAGGAGAGCCACAAAGATGGTGAGGGGTTTAGAGGGGAAGCCATACGAGGAGCAGCTGAAGTCATTCGGGCTGTTCAGCTTGGAGGAGAGGAGACTGAGGGGAGACTTCATCACAGTCTACAGCTTCCTCACAAGGGAAGGAGGAGGGGCAGGTACTTATCTCTTCTCCCTGACAACCAAT
Source organism: Platalea leucorodia (assembly GCF_965183815.1). Taxonomy (NCBI): domain Eukaryota; kingdom Metazoa; phylum Chordata; class Aves; order Pelecaniformes; family Threskiornithidae; genus Platalea; species Platalea leucorodia. The sequence continues at coordinate 108,662,180 of NC_138826.1, forward strand.
GATAGAACCTGAGGGAACATCAGGAAGATATGCCAGGGGAGGTTTAGGTTGGACGTTAGGAAAAGGTTCTTCACCCAAAGGGTAGCGGATCATTGGAACATGCTCCCCTGGGAGGTAGTCATGGCACCAAGCCTGACAACATTCAAGAAGCAATTGGACAGTGCCCTCAGACATATGTTATGAATTTTGAGGTTGTCCTATGCAGACACAGGAGTTGGACTGGATGATCCTTGTGGGTCCCTTCCAACTCAGGACATTCTATGATTCTATGATTCTATGATTCTATGATTAAGTGCAAGGTCCTGCACATGGGGCGGGGCAATCCTGGGTATCAATACAGGCTGGGGGATGAAGGGATTGAGAGCAGCCCTGCCAAGAAGGACTTGGGAGTACTAATAGATGAAAAGATGGACATGAGCCAGCAATGTGCTCTCGCAGCCTAGAAAGCCAACTGTATCCTGGGCTGCATCAAAAGAAGTGTGGCCAGCAGGTCAAGGGAGGTGATTCTGCCCCTCTATTCTGCTCTGGTGAGACCCCACCTGGAGTACTGCGTCCAGCGCTGGAGCCCTCAGCACAGGAAGGACATGGGCCCATTGGAGCGTGTCCAGAGGAGGGCTACAAAAATGATCAGAGGGATGGAACACCTCTGCTATGAGAAAAGGTTGAAAGAGCTGGGGTTGTTCAGCCTGGAGAAGAGAAGGCTGCGGGGACACCATACTGCGGCCTTTCAATACTTAAAGGGGGCCTACAAGAAAGATGGGGATAGTCTTTTTAGCAAGGCCTGCTGCGACAGGACAAGGGGTAATGGTTTTAAACTAAAGGAAGGTAGATTTAGACTAAACATAAGAAAAAAATTTTCACGATGAGGGTGGTGAAACACTGGAACGGGTTGCCCTCTCTAGGTGGTAGAAGCCCCATCCTTGGAAACATTCAAGGACAGGCTGGATGGGGCTTTGAGCAACCTGATCTAGTTGAAGATGTCCCTGCCCATTGCAGGGGGCATGGACTAGCTGACCTTTACAGGTCCCTTCCATCCCGAAGCATTCTATGATTCTATGATTTTATGATTCTATGATTTTATCTCAGTGGACGTATCTAGATCTTAGCTTCACAAAGTGATAATTCACATGTTTCTATTATTAAAATAGGCTGAGTAAAATGCATGTGGTGAGGAGCAATCTGCCAAAATACCAGTAATATTTACGTCTACTTTTCAGTAAGCAGTGCTGGGCAGGAATCATCTGTAGGGTTAGCAGAATATGTGGAAGATGGTACTTTTACATTGCAGCACTTCAGTCTAGTATTTTCCAGTAATGTAGTGTGGTGGGTTGCCCCTGGCTGGATGCCAGGTGCCCACCAAAGCTGCTCTATCACTCCCCCTCCTCAGCTGGGCAGGGGAGAGAAAATATAACCCAAGGCTCATGGGTCAAGATAAGGACAGGGAGAGATCACTCACCAATTAATGTCATGGGCAAAACAGACTCGACTTGGGGAAATTACTTTAATTTATTACCAATCAAATCATAGTAGGGTAATGAGAAAATAAAACCTAAATCTTAAAACACCTTCCCCCCCACCCCTTCCTTCTTCCTGGGCTTAACTTTACCCCCAGTTTCTCTACCTCCTCCCTCCAAACGGTGCAGGGGAATGGAGAATGGGGGTTGCAGTCGGTTCATGACATGTTGTTTCTGCCTCTCCTTCCTCCTCAGGGGGAGGACTCCTCACACTCTTCCCCTGCTCCAGCATGGAGTCCCTCCCATGGAAGACAGTCCTCCATGAACTGCTCCAATATAGGTCCTTCCCATGGGCTGCAGTTCTTCAGGAACTGTTCCAGCGTGGGTCCTTTCCACAGAGCACAATCCTTCAGGAAGAGACTGCTCCAGCATGGGTTCCCCACAGGGTTACAGGAGCCTGCTATGGCATGGCCTCCTCTCTCCACGGGTCCATGGGTCCACAGGTCCTGCCAGGAGCCTGCTCCAGTGCTGGCTTCCCACAGGATCACAGCCTCCTTCAGATGCATCCACCTGCTCCAGCATGGGGTCCTCCATGGGCTGCAGGTGGATATCTGCTCCAGTGTTAACCTCCATGGGCTGCAGGGGGACAGCCTGCCTCACCATGGTCTTCACCACAGGCTGTAGAGCAGCTGGAGCACCTGGAGCACCTCTTCCCCCTCCTTTTTCACTACCTTTGGTGTTCTCAGAGTTGTTCCTTTCACATATTTTCACTCCTCTCTCAGGCTGCAGTTGCGCAGGTTTTCCCCCCCTCTTCTTAAATATGTTATGACAGAGGCGCTATCACTGTCACTGATGGGCTCGGCCTTTGCCAGTGGTGAGTCCATCTTGGAGCCGGCTGGCCTTGGCTCTATTGGACACAGGGGAAGAAGCTTATAGCAGCTTCTGACAGAAACCACCCCTGTATCTCCCCCACTACCAAAACACTGCCATGCAAACCCAATACCGAAGGTCAATATGACTTTAGTGCCGGGCAGATAATCTTTGCTGCTGACTCAAGCAAATCAAGCATTATACTGTAATTGACACCTAAATAAAAGATCTGAGTTTCAGATCTCTCATAGTACTGTTTGGTTTTATGCTGGGACAGTGTTTGATATAATTTCACCTACACTTTTCAAAAACCTGACCAATTAAATTAGACATCTGAATGTTTGGAAATATTGTCTCTTTTCATGAATGGCCATTTTGTAGGTTTTTTTTTTCATAGAGGGTTGGAAAAGGAGTACTTGAATGCTCAAACCTCTAGCCAAGCTTCACTAAAGAAGACTATTCAAGTGCATTATGAATTCTCCTCTCTTATGTGGAGAATATGCTTTTGTTTATAACTTTACAAATTTTGAAGGTGGCTGCTAAAGAGAAGGGTTTATGAAGAGAAGTGTCAGGGACCAGCAAGTCAGCCAACATTAGTGTGATTGCCAGCCATGTCCACGTGACAATGCAGGTCTGACATCAGGCCAGGAAGTCAAGGATGCCAGGTCAGGGACAGCAAGGTGCAATGCTGAGCAGAGGCACATCTGCAAGAAAACACACAAAGACATTGGGCAAGGGCCTGAACTAAAATGCAGCAACCAAGCAAGGAGACAGAGACCCCAGATGAACTTCCCACAGCACTTTCTTATAGCTTAACACTTAAGCAACCTGAATATACTGAAGTCCATGGGCCCTGATGCGATGCACCCATGACTGCTAAGGGAGCTCGCAGATGTCATTGCAAGGCCATCCTCAATAATCTTTGATCAATCATGGAAGTTGGGAGAAGTGGCCAAAGACTGGAGGAAGGCAAATGTCACTCAAATCTTCAAGAAGAGCAAGAAGGATGAGCCGGGGAGCTACAGTTCGATCAGCCTCACCTTGATCACTCCATCACTCAAAGATGATGGAGCAGATAACCCTGGTAACCATTTCCAGGCACATGAAGGACAAGATATTCAAAAGCTGCCTGGACATATTCCTGGTCAAACTGCTCTGGGTGAGTGTACGTGAGCAGGGGTATTGGACCAGAAGACCTCCTAAGGTCCCTTCCAACCTCAACCCTTCTGTGACTTCATGAGATGCAGCATACCAGAGCTGACCTGTGGAGAAGAGGAAGACCTTGCAATGCTTATTGGTGTACTCAGAGCCCTGACAAAAGAGGTAAAGGTCAGGAACAATATTTTCGGGTAAAATCTGAATATCCTTCAATATGGGAAAATTATGTTTATAGGGTAGAAAAATACTCAATGTAGGATTATATAGGATAAAATAAACATTTTTCAGATTATTGTTTTTCAAATACTGTCTTTCAGTTGCTTTTCTTCCTGTCAATACTGCCTGCTGCCTTGAGGCAGCCAAGTCTATTGCCTTGTCTTTGGCTTCAAACAGTCTGTGAACTCCCATGTTTGGTCTAAGGCAAAAACCATGCTAGTCAAAACAGTCAAAAAGAATGAGGATTTTTTTTTCTCTTTTCATTCATCTCATTTCATGCTTCTCTTTTTATATTAATTTTACATAAATAAAGACTAGGGTAGAATTTAATTGGACTGCTCATTCTGGGTAAAACATAGGAAATCTGGAAAAAACAAGCACAGACTGTTCTTAAAGTAGATGGTCTAGACAGAAGAGAGCAGCTCTCATTGACACTTTTGTTTTCCAGACCTTGCAGCATTATCTTCAGAAATTCCACATTTCCCTTGAGAGGAGTTTTGTACTGAGACATGGGAGTTCAGCCAGTAAGTTCATAGTCAGTGAGCTCAGAGGAGTCCTTGCCTTGGGTGTTAGAAAGCTTAGACAGCAGCATTGATGTGTTGTTGTTTATCAGAATATGTCATCGATGCTGAGGCTACCCTAAGCTTTTTGGAGCACTCACAAGAGACAATGACCATGTATAAAAACTGATCCATAAGGGATGAAAACAAATCCAGAGCAGAATGATGACATTTAAATTCCATGCATTGAAATTCCTTGTGTGTCATGGCTATTAGAGAGTCTTTTGGTAACTTAATATGACATAGTCATAGTAGTAAGGGCCAGTGATAAGTGATGAAATAAATGGAACTGCATCAGTTCCATTTCTTTCTCTCATCTGACTCGTGGCTTGGACTCTAACATGAGAGACAAAAATTCAGGAGTGTTTACTTTTGTGCAATTCTAGTTCCTTGTAATATATGTATATATTTTATGTTTTAAATGTTTTAAGTCAAGGTTTGTTTTAAGTCAGTTCCAAAATCTGTTGGAAGATGTTTAAAGTAAGATTTCCCATTTAAATTGGTGCAGCAAACCTCTCTCCAGGTTGCAGATAAAAATGAACTGCAAATGAACATGGTGCTTTCCTACAAATATTCCCTTACATAAGCACTTGCAGGAAAGGTGAACTGGAACTAATATTCTGCATAGGTGAACTGGAATTAATACTGTGCATGCTGTCGGACCCTGCTTCTGCAGGGGCAGAATTTAGCAAACAGAAGGTCACTCACTGAGACATCAGCTTAAAAGAGTCCCTTTAGTAGACATTCTCTGTAAGTACTGAAGAAAGCAAATATTCATGAACTTTACATGTATTCTTGCATCAGATTTTTTTTAACCTCATATGATACTTTCACAGCTTAATAAAGACTGAGTTATGTCTTCCCTATACTGTGTGTTGATACATTTGCTAATGGTTATTACAATCAATCACACTATCTTTGTTTTCACAAGAGTGTTCAGAGAGTGCAATTACTATTAAGATTTACTAAGAATGAGTTATTATAAGGCTGATAGTATCTAGTATGCATGAGTACTTCCCCTGAAATCAGTGTTAAGTACAATGGTGGCATATTTCTTACCATAGATGGTAGTAAGCCAGTTGCTACAGCATAACAATTTGCATCCAAATCAACTGAGGCATGTAACTGAGCAAAAGCTGCTAGCCTATAATGTGAAAATTTAAGTGAGTGTTTTGCTTCATGAAGCAAGTTGCTCACCTGACATAATATAACTTGCTGCTTCTTGGTAACTTGGTTAACTGTGGTCATCTGTCCACAGAAAAGCATAATTTTCATAGAAATAAAAATGTATTGATTCTATTTTAGTCACAATGTATTCTGACATCTTTGCTGCACTGATTTTCAAATGGGAAAAACTTTCAGAGGTATGGAAAGAGGGAAAATACAAATATGGACTTATGACATCTGTCATCTACATTTTGCTTTGTTACCTATCTGTAATTTCATAGTATCTCTGCTGTAGTTATAAGGTTTCTGATGGGTTTACTTCTAGAGCTAGGAAAAACATAATTTGGATCTCTAAATGCAATGAAGTCATGTGCGACCATTTTTGTTAGAAGTGTTCTTCCAAGCATGGTGAACTTGAGAATATTTCATTAACATTAGGATGCTTCTAATACTTAAAAAACTGTCTGTTTGTAAAGCATTGTCTGGTATTTCTGTAGAAGTTAATCTCTTCCCTCAGAACCAGATGGAGAAGGGACTCTTTATGAAATCTTAATGTTTCTTACTATCCTTCTGACTTTAATCTTCCCTTTTAAAATAGTATTTGGAGGCTTAAGGTTAATGACACAATAGGCACTGTGAACACAAAGATCTTGACACAAATACCTCCTGTTCTTACCAATGGGAGGACTAGGAATAGGCACATGCCTACCTAATTTATGCAGCCAAACAGATTCATCATAAGGCATTTTTCAGTCGTATGGATCAGTCTAGGATTAGAGAGCAAAACTATCTCTAAACATTGTAGAGGTCACTAGTAGTAATGAAAATTAAGAAGACCTCCTGAATACTGTGTCAAGTGCAAGACAAATCTAGGTCCTGAATACATTTATCTATGCCTTTAGATCTCGTCACAGATGAGAAGCTCCACAGGTATCTTGGGCTGCATGAGGAGGATTGTTGCTGGCAGGTCAAGGGAGGTGATTCTTCTTCTTAACACTGGTGAGATATATCCAGACTGCTGGATCCAGTTCTGTGGTCTCCAGTACAACAGAGACACGAACATACTGGAGTGAGTCCATCCAAGGTCCACAAAGACGATGAAGGAACTGGAGCATCCCTCCTGTGAGGAAAGGCTGAGAGAGCTGAGACTGTTCAGCCTAGAGAAGAGAAGACTCAGGGGGATTTTACCAATGAATATAAATACCTCATGCCAGGTGTAAAGAAGAAGAAACTAGACTCTTCTCAGTGCTACCCAATGACAGGACAAGAGGTAATGGGCACAAACTGAAACACAGGAGGTTCTGTCTGAACATCAGGAAACACTGTTTTCCTGTGAGGGTGACGACACACTGGAACAGCTTGCCCAGAGAGGTTGTGGAGTCTCCATCCTTAGAGATTTTCAAAACCTAATTGGACAGTCCTAAGCAACCTGCTCTAGGTGATCCTGCTCTGAGAAAGGGTGTTGGACTATGTGTTCTCCAGATCCTGAATCATTAAGTGATTTTCCAGCTGTTTTTAATTAATATCTCAATATTGACTCACATTTATGATTCTATAAAGCCATGTTCAAAATATTTAGATACAAGGTAATACAGGTTTAGACTCACAAATTTTCATTTTTTCTGAAACTAGTAAGTTTGATCAGCTTTTACTTTTGTGTTTATTGTCATCCATTTCTGTGCTAATATATTGATTAATGAAACAAAAGAAGACTAAGACAAGAACCTTGGAAATCCCTGCTTCGGCCACAGGGATCCTATTTAGAATTATTTAGGCTAGACATATCAGTTACACCTCTTTAGATATTATTTAAAAATGGAAATGAAATCTTATTTTCAATGTGTGAAATATAATTATCATCTTGCTTATTTATTTAACCTTTGTAGAGTTTATTATGACCATTCTAATTTTTCTGTATTGTTGCCAGTTATGTCTGTGGTCAATAGCTACTAAAATAAGTTCTTTGGGACTCTTAGTTTAAAAAATGTATTTCTACATTCAGTAAATAATCACAACTTTGGTAGAATAAGCCAGAAGTTATTGTCACTGGGACCACAATTTGTTCTATAAAAGTAAGCAAATGTCTCATATCAGAGATTTCAGCCACTCTTATTATAATTATTTTGAGCAGATTGATGAGGTATGGTTCTTAGCAGTACAATTCCTTCATTAATGAATAGGAAGAAGGTGTTAATAAACATACTAGTAAGTTAAATATGTTTGTATTTGTTTCTTGCTCTATCTTTCATTTCTTTCTTTCTTTCTGTTTTCTTTCTTTCTTTCTCTCTCTCTCTTTCTTTCTCTCTTTCTCTCTTTCTTTCTTTCTTTCTCCTCTTTCATTTTTCTTTTGTGAAAAATCAAAGAAAGAGTGAATTCCCAAAGCACATTACTTGTCAGTCACAAGTTCAACTAAAATAAGAAAAGATTTAATTTGTTTTTCATTTCTTCCTTTCAGGTCTAACCACTCCAGGGGCTCTATTTTCCCCCCACAGGGAGGAACTCTTTTCAACTTTTACGCTGAGTTTTCTATGGTCCTGCAGGAGAGAACAGGGTCCCAGGAAGTCATCAGCAAAAGAAGGAGGTGGTGGCATTTGAGTAAGATTTAATCACACTGTTTGACCTTGCATTCCATTAAAAAAAAAAAATGGCAGAAGGAACAAAGAACTACCCCAGAGGCTCCCCCGCAACACCCGAAAGCACTTTGTCCTATGTTACAAAAGATTCAGTACAGAAACAACTCAGTTGAATATAATCAGCTGATGGAAAATACTTCTTTGGCAACACAGAAGCTCTTAGAATAACTCATATGACTCACCTCCAGGTTTCTCTTTTTACTTAAGCAGCTTGAATTTGGACTTTCCTTGTGAGTTGGATCCTTACAGTGTCTGGACAAATGTCATCAGGTAAACTGAAAGAAATGTATTAGCTTGCATGTCACCTTCTGTCAAGAAATGGCAAGGACTTCAATTTCACCATGATGTCAAATTTTCTTAGCTCATTTCTAATCAATGTTCAGGGTTATGACAAGTGCCTTCTCCAAGTCCAGAAATATAGAACCAAAATGGAACCTTTTATCTGAACCTTTAAGAGCTTTGGGGGAGTTATTTGAAAGTGAAATAACAACTTTGTGGGGTTTTTTTTCACTTCTTCCAAAAGACATAGAAGGTTTGGCACTAAAGAGACCATCACAATGGCCAAATTTTAAATCTGTCACTGAGTCTGAGTTTACATATATGGTTAACTTTCTGAACACAGTGGAAAACAAGCACATAGAGAGATCAGGACATCAATTTTTTCTCTATCCTTATTCATTTGACCTAATCACATTTTAGATTCCAAAACTGAGGATAATGCATATTTTGCACTAGCTAAGAAACTGTGGCATGCCAGGATGTGCTACCATAACCTTGTGTAGCTTGTGTAGCTGTTAGATGGTATTAGTATCATAACAGTAATAATAAGATGACAATATTCTAACATTGGTATGTTTTCCTTTCACAAACAAAGAATTCTTGACCAGGTAGAACTGGAAGACATTTGAGCTTTGACTGGTATCTATACATTTCTCCTACTAATTACGCTATTGATATGATGACTATACTGCAGGCCTACATATCTAGGATGTATCAGATGAAGCTGCAAAACACCAGCAGTCTGTGCAGGGATACTGAGCTTAGCTTGTACATTCTGTGGGTGACCAAAGAAGATATAGCAAATGTGATATGTTCAGAATATGTCAGATTCCCCGTATACGCACTACAGAGTGCATATGGACCAATTTGTGTCTGTGAAATCCCTGTCTTAACATTAATGAACACACACAGTCTTAAGTTTACTCTGTGACAGTAATGAACTGTTTCATCTTCAGGTTAGGGATAAATGCAGAGGAAAGGGTGGTTTTCTATTAGCTTAGTTTCCTTCTTCACATCCTTAAGCCAGTAGGTCATAACTGCAGCTCCCTGAGCCAGCCATTACAGGTCTGCATGTGAAACAGTTTCAGGATATGTTTAAACAGAAAATAATTTGCAAGCAGCAGAGTGTTGTTGAGACAGAAAAACCAATCGAAGTCAGATAAAGACTCCTTTAACAGTGTAGAGAGCATTTAAGTCAGTAAAGCAAAGGTCTAGCACAATGCGTGATCTTCTCAAACATTTCTTTGAATGTTTAGATGCATTCACTTTTGTTTGCCTGCGAGTTTATAAGAAACATGTATGATAAAAAGGTTGCTGAACGTTCGTAGTGAGCAGACACAAACACACTGTTACTGAATTCACACCTGCAACCTGAAAGCTAGTTCAGGAAAACAGTCCTTTTCAGGGCAAAGCCTGTTTTCTTTAAAGTGAAATGTGTTTTCAGGGCGAAACACTAAAGCGGGACAAGAGTCATGCCTATTTATCTCCACTGGCTATAGATAGAGGAACAGGAATGTTTCCTAGTAGCACTACAGCATAAAAACTACTGTGGTCATACAGACCAGGAAGAGTTTAATCCTACCTGCACCTCACTACAAAATCTAAAAATAAGTGTGATTTCAGCAGACGAGGATTTTCTAAGAAGGGCATTCCACTCTGTGCTATTGTCTCTTCCAATAGCCTCTGAGTATGGTTTTCCAGAAAGACCTGCTCTGCTGCTGAATCTGACAAGCACCAGGTGGCCAAAATTCATTTAGGTGGTAAAGAAAAAGGTGTACAGTAGTTTCTAATTGTGCTATTATCTTCTTTTAGGTCAGAATTGGAAATTTCCCAAGTTCCTGTGTGGGAACAGATCAGAAAATGAACATGACACTCAGCCTACTGTATAAATGATTTGAGGTCCCATACCTGGCCTTGAGAAACAAATGAAAATTAAATGTTAAGTATACTCTTTGTGGCCCCTACTGAGGCACCAACTAATGAGTGGTATCCGACAGTGTAGCTGAGTGATCATTTTGAGGTGTTGAAGTAAGCATTTCTGAGTTCTTTTGGCAAGCAACACAAAGCCCGGTTGCTCTCTTTCAGAACTTATTTATTCATTTCACCAAAAGCTTCTAGCAAAGTTGAAAAAGGAAGCCATTACAAGGCCAACCTGATGAATAAAGAAGAAAGTTTGCATTTACAGCAGTTATGGAGTAATTTGTGACCAACCTAACCATTTTAGCAAAAAAAAAAAAAAAAAAGCAATACTAGAGTAAATTCCTAAAAAACTTTGCATTATTACATCACAGGAGAGGAAAAATATGTTTTTTCTTCCTGTCGCTTGTGCTAAATTTCAGGGCTAAATATCACATCCTTTCATATCCTAGAATGTATTTTTGTCTGTATTACCACTCACTTTTGCCAATTCAGAAACATTTTTGTTTCATTATTTGGGAAAGAGTAAAGATAACATGGTGACAAGAATCCTTATTAAATCTAAGATAGGCAGATAGGAACAAAAGGGCCAAATTATTTCTTCAATAGTACTGTGCTGGTGAGAATTAATTCCCTGACAAATGCTGTTTCGAGACAATGTTAATTAGATACTTAGCTACGATATTATAGCCTCTATACCTAGCTAATACTTGGGGACTGGAAAAAATATGGCAGAGGTCCTTGAACTATCTTGCTATCATCAGCACTTCAGTAAAACTAAGCCTCCAATTGTGTTCTGTCTGAAAGTAGTAGATCTAGATGGGCAAAAGACCTCCCTCCATTTGGCATTCTGTATTATAAGCATGAAATAAAAAAATTTAAGACCCAAAAGTACACTGTTTTGCCTGCCCAAATCCCAGATCTGCACTGAATGAGCTAAAGAGGGTGCATAAGGCTATGTTATTTGTTAGCTTCATATCACAGCAATGAATATAGAGTTGCTTTCTATAAATACCTAGTTTATGCTTTCTATTGATGTACGTTTGCATGCAAATCTAACATCATGTCATTTAATTATAAGAAGCAGGGTAATAAGTGTGAAGATAAATATTTCACAGACCTAATCAGGAATTATCCTTTTAAATCACTATTATGTGTTTAGAACTATGTTCAGCAATCAATACCAGGCAAAGCCATCTAAAAGATAATTAGAACTGTGTAGACTATAGCATGCCCATTTTGGATGCTGACATTATTTCAAAGATGTCCAAAACCAGCTAGAAAATTATATTGGCTTTTTTGCACAGATGACTGTATTTCCTTTTATGCTGAGTAAAATATAGACTTCTTTATAATACTGCATTGTTTTTATAAGAGCTTTTGAACTTTTACCTATACAGAGATTTTGACGATCCCTTTTTTCCTGTTATTAACAGTTGCACAGTTCATCATAAAGTGAAATGTCTCATACAACTAACAGAAGGAGAAAATAGACACACAAAACTGATTCAACACAATACTGTGCTTTTTATTCAGTGCTGCAAAATAAGCATAATCACATTTGTAACAGATTTTTGCCAAGTAGTCCAAGCTTTATGTTCAGAATTATTTAATAAATCAATAAAAATAAAATAATAAATCCAATTCAGATGTAATATTGGACAGTTATGAAAGAGATTTTCTGATTTGAAAAAGTAACAGAAGAGGAGGGAAAAATCATATGGTAGTTTAGAAGCACCATATATTCCAAGTACTTTATGCATATGCATTTTTTTATGTACTATGATTTCATGGTATGGGTAAGTTTACCTCCAGGACTTTCTCTTATTCTTTTTCTCTTAGGCATACACACTTTTCCCTGATCACCTGTCATGGCCACTATCCTTCTGATCCAACTGAGAAGGAGTGGTTGAAGCTCTCTGGGGACACCATTGGTTTCGCCCTTTTATCTGTCAAGAGAGCACAAGTGAATGGAAGAAGTCACATTTTCTCTCTAGGGCTAAGCATTCTTTTTTGGATTCAGCAGTCCTCTTCTCACTTTGCTTGGTGTGTATTGAGCCTTGAATTACACTTTTACGTTTGAGGTTGGGGGGTTTTTGTGGGTTTCACCCCCCCCGACCCCCCCCCCCAAGAAATAAGGGTCAAAGACATCTAGAAAGCTTATTTATTTACAGGAACTCTATTTGGTATAATTTACAGTACATTGCATTTTCTCAGCTGTTCTTAAATGATCTTTACATGTAACACGAATTTGCAATAACATGCTTGTCTAATATTTAAAAGGAAAGGAAGGGAAGAAAAAAATTGTTTTCAAATAGCTTTTGGATAAGAAATCTTGCAAGTTCAGAACACAAATAGTGAAATAAAAACAAAGAACTATTAAGAGACAAAAATTAGTGAATAAATAAATTGCTTCTCTGATGAATGTATAAATAAATGAGCCTTTCAGCCAATAAATGAATTATAATTCTAGCTATTATACTCCATGATACAATATTTTCTCTCATATATTGATCCCGACTCAAGAAACTTGAAGGGAAATACACTGATTTGACTATCTGAAAATAATGGGTTAAAAGTTTACCCTGATCTTGGGCCTCAAAAGTCTGCTCAGAAAATTCTATATCTGTCTTTCAATTTAGAAGAATATTTCGGTTTCAGTGAGAATTATGCTCCAGCAAAAATTATGTGGAAATATTATGGAGCTAGGCAAATTCAACACGGATTTTTAAAGGAAATTACTAATCTCAAGAAGATCTTACTTATAGTAGGTTGGAGAGTGAATGTCTCAAATGTTACAGCATTCACTAACGCAATGTTTACACGATGGTGAAGATCTGTATAATGCGTGCCTTGGCAGTAATTAGATGCTTAGTAGGCTAATTATTTTGTGAAAAAAATCAAACAAAATCAAGTAATTAAACAACAGGCAGAGAATATGTTAAGACTTGCATTAATAATTGTTGAAGTTCTGATATAACAGGGTATATAAGGCAAGGCATTTTGTGCATTAATAATGTAATGTTGTATGCCAGTAAACAGAGGAATGTATAAAGATATTTATTCATCTAAGGGCTACTATACTAAAACATTTACTTTCCTGATAGTATAGGATGGTCTATTTTTAAAATGTTTTCATTTTATGTAAAGGTACAGGAGGCAGAAGTTAAAAGCAAGAAATTTGATTTAGGTGCATTTAGAAAGAAAAGGTTTTCGTGGAAATTGCCGTAAAACTTTGCTTTATGCAATGCAGCTCTTTCTCTGTAAATGTCACAGAAAAAAAACTTCAAGGTTATTAGTATCTAAAATATTTATTACTTTCTGAATAAAAATATTAGTATACATTATAGATTATTTGTGCAGTCTTGGGGACTGACAACACATATCCTACTGGTGAAACTACTTTGTTTTTCACACAGAAGGCATATTTTTCAAGACAATTCACCGACCTACAAAGAATTACTTATCTGGCATAGGGAAGTATGCTGGGTAAGACTAAGGGAAATGGGACGAGAAAGAAAAGTGAAACCTTGGAAAGCAGAGAAGGTAGAAGAGAAAGGCACTGAAAACACTGAAAAAACAAGACCTTTCTAAAAATGAATCCTGTAGTCTGAAAGGCTCCTGCTAAATCCAACCAGACTACTTACCATTTTAAAATTAGTTAAAAGTTTGAGAGCTTCTCTAGGTCGAAATAAAAACTTAAGTTGTAGCACTGGGCCACACGTAATTGAATTGTTCACTGGAAATGTTACCAATTCTCCTGAGATTATATATACACATTTATTCGCATCCACATGCATACACAACATATAACCCTTCTATTTCTCTTACATAGATCTTATTTGTTGCAAAACAAGAAAGAGAATAAGGAAGAAAACAGAACAACAATGAAATTCTGTCGAATCATATTTGGATTCTCAGCAGGAAGATCTCAAACACTAATCCTACAGGATGGGTTTCTATGTCAGATTAAACCACCTCAAATTTAAGTGTTTTATTCTCAGATTAAGTCCAAATTAAACAAACTTTGAAAAGTTAATTTGCATTTCATAAATCTCTGGTTTGAGAAACACAATATAACCAAAGTAGACAAAACAGCAAAGATATAGGTGATTTTCCTACATAGTTCAGAAAATGTTCTGTAGTATTTGATTTACAAATTAGTATTTAATCTGTAATATATATCTAAATATTTAAAAAAATATTACTCTTTCAATGGCTTGGAGAGTAAGATATAAGAACATAAATCAGGCAGACATTGTCCAACTAAAGACCCAGTGTTGGTTTATATTCTGTGCCTGACATTAACCACAAATTGTTGGTGAGGAAGAAATATTTAGGTATTCTAAAATCTTTAATGATACATATATATATATATGTATATCCTCTCAACTGTATGAGTCTTAGGGATGTCCGCATCCTTGGGTTTAACAATTTTTACTTCCATTACTTAGTTTAATTATCTTATCTACCTCTTGAGAGCTATGACTTAATCAATGAGTACAACAGTTGAACTGTGTACTAGGAAAAATAAATAAATAAATACATAAATAAATGCATACATATTTCTTCTCACTGTTTTACACCAGCTGTCTGATAGTTTCATGGAAAAGCCCCTTCGTTTTCAATCTGTGAGAAACAGAAAATTACCATTATCTCTTCACATTCCCGAAACAATTTGTGACTTTATAGTCCTCTATTACATTTATGATTTGGTAAAGAGACAGTCTCAGTATTTTTAGCAAGTGCAAGTATACCTCACCTGCCAAATACAAGTGCCCATCAATAACATCGAAGAACTCAAAAGGATGTGGGGCATGTGTTTCCTTTTGCCATATTGAATTCTCTCAGTACACTTTATTTATCCAAGTTTCAACTGCTATTTTTTTATTACAGTTTAATCCCCTTTTTCTAAGTAAATTAGAATTACCAGTCTGTAGTTTTACAGATCACTTTGTGAGCCCTTGTTGAATTAGATATCTTAATCCTGAAAAGTTTCCTGATTAACTGCGAGGAATTTGTATGATCTTTCCCCCTTTTTCAAATCAGATAAAGTCTGAGAGAAATCTGGAACCTGAGCCTCATGTTCCTGCTATTATACTACTTTAGGTACTTGAGTACCAATTTGTTTTGTCCCTTGCCATTTAACTTTGGTTTGAGCTGATCTCTGATCTTGAGGCATTGCTATGCCTAGCACCAACAAACACCAGTCAAGTGATTTATGTTTCATTTTCCAAATTTATCTTGGATCCCAATAATCTGCATCGAAATGATTTAACTGTCCTGCTTTCAAAGCTATTCAGGTACTTAACTCCTTGATTTAAATGTGAATTAGGAACTTCCCAATATCTTTTAAAATGCTGTCAGTGTGGTTTTAAGTGCCTAATTTAAACATAATATGAAACACTACCTTGAAAAAGTACAGCAGAGGTAGAAACCAGGAAAAATCTCTATAGAAATAGAGGCAGACACTCAGATGGACCCTGAGGTAATGGAAATAAGATTTCACCTTGCATGGAAGTTTTATTACAGCCCAAAACACCATGAAATTTGCTTGACTGAGAGCACAAGAGAAGGAAGGGACCTGTTTTTAAAAGACTTAGTAGAAAGGGGGGATATTTACTATAAAATTTTCTATTATAACGTTTCACCTAATAATTCTGATTTTTTTTTTTCTTTTAAAAAGCTACATAGCACTTTAAGAAAACATAGTTTCTGTTACTTTTTACCTGATCACTTTACAGAAAAGGTGGGTAAATTCTACCTCAGGACAAGTGGGGTTCTGTAACATTCATGACACTCATTAAGAAATCTAATCATAGGGTATTTTTGAAAGAGCAACTAGTAGTTGACCATATGGTATTGAATCGGGTGTTGGCATTGACACATTTGCTAAGTGTGGTATCACACGTCAGACACAATCATTCCATTCAGTGACAGCTGGTAAACTAAGTAAAATAACACATGATATTGGGCTAATTCAGTAAAAATAACAGTTATTGCAAACCATTGTTTATAAATTTCTATGTGTAGCTTGTATTATTATAAAGCTTTCAAAGTTGCTTTGATCTTTGCATAACGTGTTGTGCAGCAATTTTCATTTCTGGGAAAAAAACCCACCCATATTATTTTTGAAGCTGATGGTGTCTTTGATTTAAGGATACTTTATTTCTGTAAAGAACAGACTGAATATTGTCAGCAGCATACTGTTATTTGCAGCTTTGTTATTATTCATTCTCCAAAGCTACTTTAATATGCTTTGCTATTTGATTGGCTTGCTGGAAAAGTGCATGTTTTGAAATTTGATCTCATTTTGGCACTGTTCTTTTGCAAGATGTGAAATAAAGCAAATTCAAAAGTGACAATAAATTGTGAAAAGCCAATTTAAAACATCTTTCAGCCATGTTTGCAAATGTTCACAGTTGTGGCAACACTCTGCTGAATGACAGAGTGAAAGAAAAATGTAGATATTGAACCTAGGGAAAAACCTATAAATACTGACAAATCTGATGTGATGCTAAGAAAATAATTTAGAAGAGCTAAGTTGCTCATAATAACCTTCTACTATTCCAGTAGAAATCTGGTAATATAGGAGGTACGTCTCCACTATAGTCAAAGAGAAACAAGACAAATTAACACACATCGAGTTCTGTGCTTGCAGTTAGAATGCAGCTAATAAGATAGCTACACCACACAAAACATTTTCTGTAGACATCCACTCACAGGGTTATCTTTAAATGAAGAAATATCTATTGTTGCTGAGACACAAATTCCCCTGTGACACATAATGGTACAAATTTGGAGCCACTCTATTTTATTCTGGATTATTCTAGATCCATATGGATGCAGAAATTGCATTTGCTATATGGAATGCTTTGACAGCAAATCAGAAAAATCAGTCTTGTACAGCTAGTGCTAGTTAGGTAGGATGGAGAAAATTTAGCATATGGCAAGTGGGATGATAAATGGAAAGGACAATTGACAGGGACTGCAAAATTTAGAATTGCTTAGTTCAGAGAAGACGACACTGAGAAATAACAGAAATATATTATGTTTACTGCTTAAGGTGTGTCTAGACAGAATAAATGGTACTTTATTCTGAAATACTAGTGCTTCTCAGGTGGCAGTAGTGAGATTTAGACTTAAACTCTTCTACCACTAATTCCAGACATGGTGGTATCTCAGCTCAGTTCATGCCCAATCATGATTTGTTGTTTAATTCGGTGGTCAGCTGTAGGATGGGATGTGTCCAAGGATTATGTCAGATTGCAGGCAAATAGTTGCTAAAAAACAAAGATACACTATAACTATAACTTACTTAAGTGTAAATAGACAGCTTAAGTTTAACCAAAACTACAAAAGTAAGTTTGAAGTAATGCACAGTTGAAAGAACAAGTACCTCCAGCAAAGAGAATCTGGGGTAGGAAAGTAAAGAACTTCACCCAGAAGTAGAGGGATAAGCACTAGGATCCACATGTGTGAAGATACTTTGTGTGAACTTGAAGTGAAAAGGGATGCACAAGGAAAGGTGTCAGACAGGTTTGTGAGAAGGAATATGAAAGGCAAATGGCAGGTCCCAATAGTCAAAGTGTTTAATGACTGTAGTGTATCCTGACACTCTAGACAGAGAAGTGAGTCAAAGGTTACAAATTTAAGCACTGTGAAAATTATACACAATTTATAAACTGTCGATTATGGAGATTAATGACAGATAAGGGAATACTGAAGATCTATATTTTTCCCTTTCAAATATGAGGAAAATATTAATTAAAGATCACACTAAGAATAGCAGATATATAAGTAAGTATAGAAATTGTGGGGAAAAGAACAGGGGAAAAAGGAGTAAGCAAAGAAGTGATAGATAAAGAAGTGACTCCCTTCTCAAGGGAGTTTCTACAGACACAGTGATGAAGGTGAGAAACGTTATATTTTCATTATTATTGTTAATAAGCATAATTTTTTTTATGGAAATAAATGTGTAGGTGAGAAATTATAAGTGAATACAGCAGAGGAGGCAAAAGCGATATAGATAGTTTATGGTGAGTAGGAGTTTGTAAGCAGATCAGAGGAGAAAAAGTAAAGTTAAAGAATTTTGAGTAGTAACAGTTGGCTGAAGTTTCTGTCTTAGTAATTGAACAAAACTCCAGACTGGAACATCTGGACAAAGAAGACAACAATTGTGTCAACAAACAGAGCAAGAAAATCTAAGAACTGTGGAATCCTACCAGAATTTTATGTTAGATGACAGCCAATATTTTCTGTGCCCATGGAAAATCACAACTATGGCCTATGGCTCAGTAGCTGGTTATCTAGCTACAAATTCAATGCATGAATCAAAACCTGACATAATACAGCAATAACACATATTAAATGAAGACATCATAAGCACACCTGACAATTAGGAATGAGGGCTGATGATAGTTACATTGCAATAACCCAGCTTAACAAATTAACATAACAAAGTCACTTTAAGTGAGTACTGAATTACACACACAGCAGAAAGGAGCAACAAAGACTCAGATAAGGCAAGGAATGTTTTTTTTAAATTTAGGTTTGAAACTACATTTATATATCAGACCATCTTTAGATTGTTTTGCCTGTTATCACATTCAATAATATAGGCATTCAACTATGAAATCAAAAACACAGTTGATGTAGGGTTGAAAATTATATGGAATTAGCAAGCATTGCTTCCTTCAGACACAGTATTAGTACAGATAATAATGGAAAAAAATCAGAAATTAAAAATGCTTCAGCTGTCACTGAAGTAGTGCCCTCAATCCACGTACCTCCTCTTCACAAGAGACACAGGGAATCTACTTCTGTAACCAGATGTCACTCTCAGACCATTTGCTAATGATAGAGATTATTTTCTTCCTCTCACAATCAATGTAGGAAATAGTGAGGATGACAAGAAAGACAAAAGCAATTCTTACTAGTGGGTGGACTGAGACATGTTGTCATATGGAGTTATAATAACTGTAGGTTGTGGGTATTTTTTCACTTGAGGTAGGCTTTGAAATATAAATTAAATTATTAACTGTGAAAAAAAACTGCAGTAGACAAAATCCTTTACAGTTTTTGAGTTATGTTAGAATTTGTTGACTCAGTGAATGCCAGGAGTTTTAAGTAGCTATCTTATCTCTCTTTCTCTGCAATACCATAATATACGAATTTCCCCTTCCTGTTGTATCTTAAAAATCTAAATTTTTTTCACAAGTCAAAATTGATTTTTGCTTTATAAACCTTTTCAGTTCTTTTCCAGAAGGCTTACAGACAATAAAATTATGTATTAAAAAAATTTGCCTGAATCAGGATAAGTGCAGCTTAGGTAGCTGCTTTCTGTGTTTTGTTTAGCCAGACGTGTTTGTCAATGATTAAATTACATCACAGATTCTCAAAAAGGGGGTATCCTCTTCATCCAGCAACCTTTCTACTTGACTTCAAATACCCTTCTGCTGAAAGCTGCAACAATATTTTAATTACACTTTCACCAAACTCTGAAAATAAAGTATTGCTAGATTTCACCTATTGACTTTGAAATTGAACCAACAGAGAAACAACGAAATAAGAAAAGTAATTGAGCTTCTTTTTCTCTGTTGAGTGTTAGGAACTCATTGTTTCCTTTCTTTCTATGGACACAAAGTTAGCCATAATAGGAAAAATTTCAATCTTTGAAAGAGAAAAAGTGTTACAGGTGCTCACTCAAATATAGCATATACATTCAAGACACCTTAATTAAAATCTTGAGAAATCTAGAAAGGCAGCTAGATTAATTTAGAGTATTCACATATACAAGGATAGATAATTAAATAGATATAATTGTAGTGTGTCTCCCTGTTCAAAAGGTCCAATTACCAGTGGGTCTGGATACATCTTATTATCTGACATCCCTAGGATATCAGGCACCTAGGAACTAGGATTTGTGCTGTCTTTCAAAGTGCCACTACTAGAGAGAACGATTGTGGCAGAGAGTGCAGAAGCAGCATCCATTTGCAATTCATAGACACATCACCATCTGCACCACTCCCACCATTTTTATTTTTCCCCCAGATAGAGAGTGGAAAGAATAATAGATGCTGAAATGTTTCAGAGATGTTAAATGTTACAGTATTTTTCTTCTTTTCTCCTCTTTCCATTAAATTAGCAACTGCTAATATCTAAAACCAATTTACAGATCCATCTGCTTAACAAATGGAGCATTTACATCCCTGCAACTGCCTTTCCGGCAGGGGAATAGCTTATGCATAATAAAGTTGATTCGTTCCTCCATGTTTCCTGTCAATGCCAAGGGAAACCAATGGAGAGTAGGAGGAACTGGAAAAAAAAAAACAAAAAACACAAACAAAAAACCTCAGAAGTTAAAGCATAGAACTCTTGCCTCTATTGGCCAGTCTGTCATTTTGGCCCCACAATCAAAAAACAACTTCCTTCAAGTTCTGCTGAACTCTGTCAGAAAGATTTTGTGTCATTCGATCTACTGACTTCAGCAAAACAACTTTTACTAAGTTCCTGAGTTTCTACATTGTAAAACTTCTATTGTCTTTAGCTTCATGGATTATAAATCCAAGAGACCTTTCTGCTCATCTAATCTATAAGATAGGTGGCAATAATTCCCATCAATGTTGATGTTGAGATGATTTTAATATTGCTAGTGACAGAAAATGCACTTGGTCTTCCATGATTTATAGTCATTAAGCCCCTTCATTAAGTCAAAAATGAAGTTTGTGGAAGAGCTGGAAAATACAGATAGTCTAGCTGTATTAGCAACAGTCCTGTGCCATATTCTCAGCTGTGGAAATTTAGCTGTGCTTACTTGACATCCAAAATTTTCTCAAAGAAGACCAACAGAGAATATTCCACATATAGTTCAAAATATTAAGGCCTGTCCTGACTATGGACGCGTTGCAGAGCAGACAGGTGAGTAGGAAATGCATCTGAAACTGAAGGTTACAGTGTCTTCAGCTAACATAAAAGTTCAGTTTAAGGAAATGCAAAAACATACATTCCAAAATTGCCTCAGAGCCTAATAACTGATGGCTTACAAAGACAGATTATTATGTCTGTCTGGCTGTAAACAAACGTATTCATTCAGTATATAACTTTGGATTAATAAAACATATGAAACTTACTGTTTCATTTAATTGCACTGAATTTACGGGATAATTCATAATTATTGGATAGATAAAAATTATCCACCTCTTCCCAAAAGATTTATTTATAAATTTAGGTATTATCCTTCTCCTGATGATTAATTATAAACTGTTTTGCAGTACCTGCTAAAAACATCCATGGGAAGGAAGGGGAGAAAAGACTTTAGAACTTGTGTGCCAAAAAGCTGTCTTTCAAAATTTAAGTGCTTTTACGGTCTCAGTAATTACAGTCAATCACTGTTTCCATAAGCTTCCCAAGTTTTCATGAGAAAAATATGTTCCCAACAAAATTTAACAATATTTACAACATGCTTTCTCCACCTGGGTCAAAGCTCTTTTAAGAAGAGTCCAGATGAAGTAAATTCAAGTTCAAGTAATGTTGCTAATGGAGAGCATATATGCAGAGAGCCACTTAAAGACACAATTCCAGCATGAATCCCAATTAGGCGTTACAGCTCTATGTGTTCACACAGGAATATATTAAAGATTAAGGCTTCGTCCTGCACTAAGAACCATGCAAGGAGAGCATTGCTTCATAGCAGAAATCAATAGAACGTTGAATGAAAGTCTGCTTATAGGAGTGTCAAGATTTGTGTCATACAAGCCAAACTGATTTGCCTAAATATACACAGATAAAAAGCCTCACTAGTTTCAATGATTTGATCAAATTACTAAAAGAACCACTTCCAAAACTGTAATTTAGGTATGTAGTAGCATGGATTTTAAACACATATTTATATGAGGTATATAAAGCACCTTTTTCTCTAAATATCTGGCAAATGTGCACGTCATGCCAGCTGTTCATCATTAGTTTCTCTCGTCTGACTAGCTACAGGCAAGCAGCACTGTGTTTCATTTCCCAGACACAGGATCAAGAAAGGGGATATCACTGTCACTTTTATTCCAGCTATGAGAAGACAGAACATTGTGGTGTTTCTCCTGACTGACAGATGAGTGAAGAAGTTGACCAACTGTGTCCTATCGTTCAGGTTGTTTCCTTCAGAGAATATCGGAATAAAATTGAAAAATAAGTTCTTGCTATAGAACTGGCATAAAATAATTCAAAAATCCTATATAACAGCTATCATTCTTTCTTAAAATTGGAAAGCCAAGCATCCTTCTATGACACAGACTTGTTCTCAGACTATCTGAAATTCCTATTTGTTCCTGCTGCCACTCTTCCACTTAATTCAAATGTGTTCGTACTTGTTCTTCCTCTCAGAAACCTCCCTCATCTTGAAAGCACAGCCTTCCTCTATGTTACTTTCAGTTCCTATTGGAATTTCTTCTGTGTGAAGCTGAAAAGTAATAATAATGAAATGAAAGACAGAAAATATTAAGAATAGTGAGCTAAAATGCAAAAGCAAATATCTGTGAAATATCTCTTGAAAAGACAATGTTTTTGTAAAATTAATTGCTTGTTGCCTTTTTTCTCCCTGAGGATTAAACTTGCTGAAAGCTGAAGCTTTTTAATATTTCCAAAAAATATTTTCTTTCAGATGGAGAGAAAGAAAAGTCAGCACTCCACAGCCAAAAAAAAGGGGGGGGGAAATGATTACCTGCATTTGAGAAAGAAAAGGAACATTCTGTCTGAGTGTATCAATTTCTGAGTGAAACTTGATCTTTGTGAGGAAAAAAAAAAAAGAGTTCAGTTAATTGGAAACACATAAATGCTGCTGAGTCTTTTGCAACTACCTGGTATGCATTAATGCAACCTGCCTTTACGCAACATAAGAAACAGGATAGGGATGTGACAGTGACTCTCAGCTGTTTCACAGCTTCCCTACAGTACACTCTCCTCAGACGGGAGCATTCGGCACTGTTAACAACGGGTTTGGCGAGGTATATGGAAGATGTTCAAGGAATCCTTTTCTATCTTGGAGCGGTTGCAATTAATGTTTCTTTTCCTGATACTGTGGTATATCATAAAGAAAAATACCCACCTCCCAGAACATATCATTTGCAATTCAGGGAATAATCTGGTATCCATTGCAATCCTTTGCTTACTCCAAATTAAGGCAAATATGAAAAATCTTTTTTGGCTAGTATTTTGTCAAAAGGACCTAGATGAACAGCAGAGGGGAGGCTGGCTGTTAGTTCTGTCCTGGCTCTTGTATTCCGGGTCAAATACAATTGCTTGGGCAGAGTTGGGGAGGTGATGTCTTCCTGAAAACAACCAAAATTTCACACTGGGAGAAACTTATGGTGTGCAGTGGAGGCATGGTAAAGAAGGTGTTTCACATTGAAATCCAGCTGTTGGTTGCTGCTGAACACTTTAGTCTCTTTGCCTCCGGCTGCATGTTCCCATCCCTTCCGTGTCTGCTCTAGCAATCATGAGCAAAACTGAAGTGGGTGCCAGGCAAGCACTAAAGTCAATGTAAAGGCAAAAAGGGGATACTGTATTGGAATAAGAAGAAAGTAGAGAAGAAAAAGAACCCTTCCTAGTGAGAACTGACAGCTAAACCAGATTAAGTGTAATGAGAAAAAGCAGTCTGAGATTCACAGCAAGGAAGCAGCCTATGGGAGAAATGTCAGTTGAGGTATCTCTGAGTCAAGTAGAGGGAAGAAAAAAGCAGCACATCAAAGATAACAGAAAGAGGGACCTATTTTTATGGACAATTGGAAGACAAAATAGTGTTCCTGCAATCTGGGAAGCCATTCAAAGCAGCAGGAGCAAAAACCAGTGCAGGGTTAAGGATCCCCACAGTAAATATATATATGGGGGGGGTTTTTTGAGTCGTTAATTTTTCTATCATTCACCTATTTTCCTCAAACAAAGTTAGCTTGTTCTAGTCTCCATTCTAATAAAAACTTGCATTAAGAATTGAATGCCTTTTTACTGTTTTCAGAGTACTGATTGGAATAAGAAGAAAGTGAAAACAGACTCATTTCTGAGATCTGGTACATACAGGATCCTGATACAGTGCCTTAACATGGATGCATAAATATGCATGATCTAAGTTTAATAATTCCTCAAAAGTTAGGTAGAGACTTTTACTGTATAAAGGTATTATACCAAAATTTTTAAAAGCTGCTAGTGGGTTTGAATGTGCAGTGTAGCCACACTGAACCTAATCTTCAGGAAAAAAAAGGCTTTATCTTTTCTAAAAAATGGGTCCTTTGCAGCTAGACACCTCTGAAATCAAAACACCAAAATTAAAACTATTTGGGAGTCAGCAATAATTTTTGATAACTCCTTCTTAAAAGATGGTCTGCTAAAAACTAGATCTGTAAAATAAGGATTCAGCTGACAAATTTTAGAAATCTACTTTGTTTTTCTGCAAACAACAAAATGTGTCTGATAATAACTCAAGGTTTAACACAATAAGAATGAAAATATTTTTCCCTTGTAATTTGCATTAATTTCCTCCTATGATTGTTCCTAAGTACACTTACTAATCAACTCATGTATTTATCAGAAATCAAAGTATCCAACTTCAATGTCTGTATAAATGGAAATCCAGATGTAATTCTAACAACTATGTATGACGTTCTGTTATTAGTGGGTCTTCATATGCTTAATCACCACATTCATGATGTATCTTAATCACCTTTTTCTTGTCTTCTACAAGTTCAAACAGTAAGTATTTAATGCTGAGTAAATTGGAAATTTGTACATAGATTATGCATTTACTTTTAATATTGTTTATGAAAATCTGGAGTTTATTTCTGTGTTTCTTTTAAGTGACCACATAAGAAAAGCTCTTAGGAAGATAAGCAGGATGCCACGGTCCATCCTACAAAGTCACCTGGAGCTACCTCATGACAAAAGACAACCTTCTCTTTCTTAGGGGACATGACAACAGATGCATTTATTTTGCCTATTAGAAAGCTCCAGAACTGCAGGAGTTTCTGTTGCTCACTCCAAAATGGGAAAATTCTGTACTGCCTCAATATACTTGCTCTGATTATAGACACACCTTTCTCCTCTTCAATCTCTACAAATTTGCTTGTCTGCCCATACAAAATAATGAAGCTGTGTGAAAATTTTTCCTTCCACACACATCTGAAAATAAAAATTTGTCCTTTAAAAAAGAACTCTGACTTCTAACAATAATTTACCAGAGTTTTTTGTTGCTTTAAGAGGTTCATAGCCAAATTACAAAAGTAGAATCTGTACCAAATTAAGAAATAATTAGAACATCTAAGGGATGCTGAACAGCTTTGGCTGTCTAAAAGAAAAAAAATATGTATACTAAGTTATAGATTTTGGACAATATAGTATTTCAACATGGAGAGAATATACGAGAAAAGAGGCCCAGCAGACCTTCAAAGCTTTAAACAGAACAGTTCAAAATAGGAAAAAAAAAAGGCAAAAACATGCAGATAAAACTATACAACTGTCATGATGATGTTGTTAAAACATTTCTTTAGCAGACAAATAATGAATAAGATATGAAAGACCTTAAACTGAGTCAGATCAGTTCTGGATCTGACATAATAGCACAAAGAAAACTTGAAAGTCGTCTTCAAATTCATCCTCAAACTATTTCGGAGATATTGTTTGTTTGCTTCTCACTCTGGTTTTGTCCTCCCTGCTTACTGAGGCTCTGAAAATCATTCAGCATTTTATATGCTATATCACATGAGAATAGCAAACTTGATTCTGTTGTATGTGGGATATGGTTTTAGTACCTCTTGCATCTTTCTTAAAAAAGAAATGTATTTTCATCTTCAGTGAGATGTTCACAAATCTTTCCTTAAAAAATATAGAAGATGGTAGTTTAAAAAATAAAACTAAATCTAGTCCAACCTCCTGCTCAGAGGTCAGTTTAAGTTTCAGACCAGGCAGCTCAGGACTTTATCCAGATGGGTCTTGAAAACCTCTCAGGATGGAGACAGTCTTCACGATCTCTCTGGGCAGCCTTTTCCACTGTCGTCACAGGGAAAGAATTTCTCCTTATCTTCAGTGGGACAGGTAGGAGGCCAAGTCTTCAGACCAGCCATGTCCATGCATGGACCCCTACGGACCCTGTTGATTCAGACCTCAACCTGTGGACTGACTTCTTGGCTTGACCCCGGACCTTTTTAGTCATCATGGACCTGCCCAACCATCACTGGGTAGTTTCTCATCTTGGTAACCCTGATCAAGATGATTCTGATCCCTACTCACTGACTTGCATTCCTGGTGCCCTGACCCTGAGGAAGCTTCCAGCTCCTGTGGTACTCTTAACACTTTCTTTGTGTTCCTGCTCATACAGTCCAGGCATCTGTTGTCTTTCTTTGCTGCCAGGGTGCTGCTGGTTTATCCTCAGTTTTCTGTCTGCCAAGACCTGCAGAGCCTTTCCTGCAGAGCTACTCCCCACCATCAGTCCCCAGCCTGTATCATTGCAAGGACTTCTTCCTTCCTGGGTGCAGGAATTTGCATTTGTCCTTGCTGAATTTCACAAGGTTCCTGTTTCTCATATATCCAGCTTGCCTAGGTCCCTCTGCCTCAAGTAAACTAGGTCATATCAGTTTAGCATCAGCTGCAAACTTGACTGAGAGTGTGTATCATTGCCTCCTCCAAGTCATTAATAAAGAGGTTAACCAAGACAGGTCCCAAAATAAAATCCCTGTGGTACTCCACTTATCAGCCTGCAGATTGAGTAAACCCCATTAACCATGGAGCTTGATCATTCAATCCATTTTTTACCCATCTATTTATCTACCCATACAAATGTAACATCCCAGTTTGGATACAAGAATATTGTGGCAGACAATGTCCAAAACTTTGCCCTATAAATGATATCTATGGCTCTCCCCTCATTCACGAATCCAGTCATTTGATCTTCAGGGCCAATCAGGTTGGTCAGACATGATTTACCTTTTGGTAAGTTATGCTGACTGTTCCCAAACACCTTCTCCTCCGTGTACCCAGAAATGTTCTCCAAGAGGACTTGCTTTATAATTTTCCTAGGGACCAAGGTGAGGCTGGCTGGCCTTTAGCTCCCCTGGTTTACTCATGGCCTTTTTAAAGATGGATTTTTGAACATTTCCCTTTCTCCAATTGTTAGAGTCCTTCCCCAGTTTCTGTGACTTTTCAAATAGGATGGAGAGTGGCCTTGCAAGGACATCAGCCAATTCTCTGATCACCTTTGCATGCAGGTTGTCAGGTCCCATGGACCTGTATGGGTCAAGTCATCTCAAGCAATCCCAGACTTGATTGCCATCTACTGCTGGTCATTCTTCTCTTGGAACTATTTCTCTAAAGGCCTGGGCAAAGAGGTCTTGTTGGTAAAGACTGAGGCAAAGAACGTTTTGAATACTTCAGCCTTGGCTGTGTTCACTGTCACTAAATCACCTACCCCATTCAGCAAAGAGCCCACATTTTACTTGTTCAGCTTTTCACTACTAATGTAGCAGTTGAAGCTCCTTTTCTGCCCTTGAGGTCCCTTCCAAGCTTCACCTGTCACTGAGCTTGACCTTTCCTAACACCATGCTTACATGACATGGCAAAGTTTCTAAGTTCTCCTTGATGAAAAATATAAAAAAACCTATGTTGTCTTTCTACTCTTCCATAGAATTTTATACTGTAAAAAGACCAGTAGTTTCATCACCTTCCATCTCCATACATTGTTAAAGGTGAGTGTATCATCTTATACAACATCATGCATCCTTCTGTTAATAAATCAGACACCCTGTGTATAATCTGTAGTGCTTCCCATTTTAATAGATGAGTATCTTATCTTTACTGGCTAAAAAATCTCTCTTTACTTTTTTTTCTTAAAAATACATTTTATTATTCCAACATAAGAAAATGGTTTCAGTCAGATCCTTGCAGTCTCCTACAATATGAAAAGCAGCTGATTTTCAACAAAACTAAAAATAGAATAATTTAATATGTCTATTATTTTTTACCTTTAATATAACCAGTGGTACCTAATGCTGTAATGTTAAGTTTTTAGCAGGATTAAGAAATGGACCGATTAAATCTAAACAGGAACTTCTATAATAATATAATTAGGATTACCTGTTATTATGCATATAAATCTTTTCACTTTAGAATCCACTGTTAAACATTCAGAGTTGAAAAACTGTTTTATAAACAGATTATAATGTAATTATGGTATCCGACACTGGTTAATTGTCAAAGAGAAAGTAGCAAATTGATAGAATAGATCATTGGTCAAATTTAGTATGCAGCTTTGTTGTTTTCCTTGAAACATGGAGGAGTTGTATTTAATGCTTACATTTGTTTTACGCAGGCATTAAGTAGCTTTAACACAACAGCAATGAAATCCCAGTTTTGATGGCAATTTACAAGGTAGAACATTGCTTTCATGAATATGACATGTTTTATAATCCCTGCAACTACACCCAAACAAATCCATGTTCATACGCAACAGCACCTTTGCACTGCAGAACATTCCTTATGAGGAAAGGTCATTATTTTTTATTGGAGGAAACAGATTTGTCATCAAATGCAAACAGAGGATGTTTAGGTAGAGAACAGTGGAAAGTCAAAACAGAAATTTTAAAAGTTTTTGAACGGTTATACCCACATAATTGATTTAACTGATGGAAAAAAAAAAAAATCTTTAATATCCTAGCTGTGATGATCTATGGAATTTTTCATGACAACAAGCTTATGTCACTGTATACTCTTCCTTTCTTCAATCAAAATAGAGAAATGTCTTTTCTTCTTTAAAGAAATTATGATTTCAGAGCACCTGGAGTAAAGCTTTCGGTCATGAGAGACAGGAGGATATTGATATGCAGAATCCAAATCCTGAATTGGACTAATTGGGGATATACAATGTAAATCTGGGAAAGAAACCACATCTAATGATGTGAAACTTCTTGAGAAATCTGAAAGATTTCCTATCCAGCTTCATGATGAACCGAAGATTTTTCAATAGAAAACAAAGAGAGCCCCTCATCCCCTCAAATAATCCCAGAGGCTAGAGAACTTATTTGACTTGCAGACTTGCAAACACTCCCAGCAAAAATAGGTTAACAGTAGTGACTTTTCTGTTGGATTCTTTCCATTTAATTTAAATATCTAACTAGCCAGTGGAACTGGGACTTGAACTTTGATCTCCCTGATTCTAAATGAATTTTCTACCTACTATGGTTGTTTGTTTTGTTGTTTGTTTTTTTTTTTTTTTATTTTTCCAACCCTACAGCTGGGAAAATGAGGGATTTTCGAGTTAAAATTCTGTAGGGCTGTGTTATGTTCCAAGACCATTATAACATTAATAAGTGAATCTGTTATTGTTTGGCTTCCAAAGTCTCCTAGGAAATAAGCAGTTGAAATGATCATTGTTATTTATTTCCTTTTGAAGTGAGAATGTTAATAAATAAATTTCAAAGTTAGTTTTCATGTGTACTGTAACAGTTCTGAAAAAAATTCTGGTAAGATATATTTCTTGGTGATTAATCATCTTAAAATGCAGCATCAAAATAATCAAACAGCATGCAAATATGAAACACAGTTTACAACTCTTAGGCACTACTTCTCATTTGTAGGGCATAGCATATAAACAGGATCTTAAAAGACTGAATTAGTGCCACAGTATACCAGTCACAACCATTTCCAAAGAATGGCTCTTCTCCAAATAAGTGTTGTCTAGTGCCTGCACAATATCTACAGCTGCACCTCTTAAGTGTTTCTTCTCTTCCTGAAAGCACATGTCAGATTTATACCTGTAGCATGACCAAGACTGGAAATATTAATTAATCTTTTCCAACTAGTGACTGAATGAGCCTGACTGGCGTATATAATGCTGGCAGACACATCCTTTGCGGTAAGTAGCTTCACAGGATCTGTTTGGCAAAAGCTGTTCAGGGATCCATAGCACTTGAACGCTACTTCAATAGAGACTGAAAGGCGTGTTTTTCACCTACACTTTGGTACTTGCTGCACTGGGTAGTCAAAGCACACATTTTAAAGAGATGAACGTTTTGCAGTGTTTACACTTTTTTTTTTTTTTTTTTACTTTTAAAAGTATATATTTTACTCATTTAATTATTAGTGGGTTACATGGAAAATATCAGTCTTCCAGAAACAAAAGCTATTGGTGGCTTTCATGGAAAATGGGAGAGTTATCATATTATATATGCTTATCAAAGTCATGGATACTTCTATTACATTTTTCAGCTGGTTAAGCCTGCCTACAGAGGCAGTTGTCAGAGAAAGCAAAAACGAAGAGAAAATAATTGAAAGAATGGATTCAAATCTGTCTAAACTAGGCAACTAACTTGTGCAAAAATTTTAAGATTTTAGGGGTGCATTCCTCATAAATACATGCCTGCAGGCAAGGTAAAGCAGAAAATAATCATAGAATCATAGAATCATAAAATACCAGGTTGGAAGGGACCTCAAGGATCATCTGGTCCAACCTTTCTAGCACAATCTAGATGAGATGGCTCAGCACCATGTCCAGCTGAGTCTTAAACGTGTTCAGCATAGCAGAGTCAACCACTTCCCTGGGGGGATTATTCCAATGATTGACTGTTCTCATTGTGAAAAATTTACCTCTCGTGTCCAATCGGAATCTCCCTGGGAGTAACTTGTACCCGTTACCCCTTGTCCTCACCATGTGACTCCTTGTAAAAAGGGAGTCTCCATCTTCTTTGTGGCTCCCCTTTAAGTACTGGTACATGGTGATGAGATCACCTCTAAGCCTCCTTTTCTCAAGGGTGAACAAGCCCTGTTCTCTCAGCCTGTCCTCATACGGCAGGCTTCCCAGACCCTTGATCATCTTGGTGGCCCTTCTCTGGACCCCCTCCAGCCTGTCCACATCTTTTTTGTACAATGGGGACCAGAACTGTACACAGTATTCCAGGTGTGGCCTGACAAGCGCCGAGCCGAGTGGCATAACGACTTCTTTATCTCTGCTGGTGATGCCCTTTTTGATGCAACCCAGCATCCTATTGGCCTTCTTGGCCGCAGCAGCACACTGTTCACTCATGTTGAGCTTCCTGTCCACCAGGACCCCCAGGTCCCTTTCCATGGAGCTGCTCTCTAGCCAGGTGGATCCCAGTCTGAACTGCACTCCTGGATTATGTTTTCCCAGGTGCAAGACCTTACGCTTGTCTTTCTTTGTTAAACTTCATAAGGTTCTTGTTAGCCCACTCTTCCAGCCTATCCAAGTCTTCCTGTAGGGTGGCTCTCCCTTTCAGAGCGTCTACTTCCCCACTCAATTTGGTGTCATCTGCAAAATTCATCAGGCTACGCTTGATCCCGTTATCCAGATCGCTTATGAAGATATTGAATAGTGTTGGGCCCAGTATCGATCCCTGGGGGACCCCACTTGTGACGGCTTGCCAGTTTGAAAAAGAGCCATTTACCACCACTCTTTGGGTGTGGCCCATCAGCCAATTCCTCACCCACTGCACAGACCACTTGTCCAGGCCATAACGCATCATTTTCTCCAGGAGGAGGCCGTGGGGAACCATATTGAAGGCCTTGGAGAAGTCCAGGTAGATAACATCGACCGCTTACCCCATGTCAACTGAGCAGGTCACTTTATCATAGAAGGCCACCAGATTTGTCAGGGACGATCTGCCTTTTGTGAAGCTGTGTTGGCTTTTCCCAATCACGTGCTTCATTGGACTTGTGATGGCCCCCAGGAGGATCCATTCCATGACTTTCTCAGGGATTGAAGTAAGACTGATGGGCTTACAATTACCCGGATTCTCCCTTGAGCCCTTCTTGTAGATAGGGGTAACATTTGCCTTCCTTCAGTCCTCTGGGACATCTCCCAGTCCCCACAACTTCTTGAAGATTATAGCGAGTGGCCCCGCAATGACATCAGCAAGCTCTCTCAACACCCTTGGGTGGATGGTGTCAGGGCCCATCGATTTGTAGGGGTCAAGCTCCTGTAATGATTCACATACTAGCTCCTTCATCACTGATGGTGGGTCTATGTTTGGATCCTCCTGGATTTTTCTTCCCAACGCCTGGGATCCAACAGTGTTGGTAAAGACAGAGCTGAAGAAGGTGTTGAGAACCTCTGTCTTTTCAGCATTGTTGGTGACTGATTCACCTCTACTGTTTAACAGTGGGCCTACATTTTCCTTCTGTTTCTGCTTGCAACTTACATACTGGAAGAACCCTTTCTTGTTATTTTTGATGTCTCTGGCCAGTTCTAATTCAAGTTGAGCTTTAGCCTTTCCAACTGCATCTCTGCACTCTCTGGCAATGCCCTTGTAGTTCTCAGTGGACAGTCTTCCACTTCTCCATCTCTGGTACACATCTCTCCGTTTTAAGCAGACCCAGGAGCTCGTGGTTGAGCCAAGGGGACCTCTTGTTCAACATACTTACTTTTCTTTTATAGGTGATAAACTGGTTTTGTGCTTCCAAGAGAGCATTCTTGAAGAACTCCCAGCACTCACTGGCTCCTTTATCCTCCATGGAAGCTTCTCACGGAATCCCTCCCAACTGAGCTCTGAGTGAGCTGAAGTTTGCTCTTCTAAAATCTAGAACCCTTGTCTTGGTGGTAACCTTCAGCATGCTCAGCCAGATCCTGAACTCCACAATATTGTGATAACTGCAGCCAAGGTTGTTACTGACCGAGATATTACAAAGCAGGTTTTCTTGGTTTGTGAATAGCAGGTCCAGTAATGACTCCTTCCTGGTTGGCACATCTAACAATTCTAAGAGGAAACAGTCCTCTACGCGTTCCAGGAACTTGACGGATGACATGAGAGTTGCTGTATCGTTCTTCCAGCAAATGTCGGAGTAGTTGAAGTCACCCATGAGAACCAGGTTCTGTTGACCAGAAGCTTGCCTTAGTGTCCCAAATATTGCTTCATTGGCTTTATTGTCATGCTTTGGGGGTTGGTAGCAGATGCCCACTGTAAGGTCCTGCTTGGAGATGACCCCTCTGATTTTAACCCAGAGGCATTCAATAGAGCACTCACAATCACTGTAGTTGACTTCGATACATTCGAGATTTTCCTTAACAGAGAGTACAACTCCTCCACCTTTTTCCCTGCCTGTCTTTATGAAACAGCCTGTAACCGTCCATTGCGATTCCCCAGTCATGTGAGTTGTCCCACCATATCTCAGTTACTCCTATGATATCATAACCTTCTGACTGGGCACGGAGCTTCAGTTCCTCCTGTTTGTTTCCCAGACTGTGTGCATTTGTATACATATACTTGAGGTGGTTGCTCCTCTGGTACACATCTTGGGAGACAGCTAAGGAACACCCGTCGCCTCTCTGGTTGGCCTGACTTACTCCCCAGATGGCTGTGGTGGCATGAGCATTTCTGTTTTGGACTCCACCCTCCGAGTCCTTCAGTTTAAAACCCACCTGACCAAGTTAGCCAGCCTGTTCCTGAAGATTCCCTTGCCCCTTCTAGAGTCATAGAATCATAGAATCATTAAGGTTGGAAAAGACCCTTAAGATCATCAAGTCCAACCATTAACCTATCACTGCCAAGTCCACCACTAAACCATGTCCTCAAGCACCACATCTACACATATTTTAAATACCGCCAGGGATAGGGACTCAACCACTTCCCTGGGCAGCCTGTTCCAATGCCTGACTACCCTTTCGGTGAAGAAGATTTTCCTAATATCCAATCTAAACTTCCTCTGGTGCAGCTTGAGGCTGTTTCCTCTCATCCTATCGCTTATTACTAGGGAGAAGAGACTGACACCCACCTCGCTACAACCTCCTTTCAGGTAGTTGTAGAGAGCCATAAGGTCTCCCCTCGGCCTCCTCTTCTCCAGACTAAATAATCCCAGCTCCCTCAGCTGCTCCTCATAAAAATTGTTCTCTAGACCCTTCACCAACTTCATTGCCCTTCTCTGGACACACTCCACCACCTCAATGTCCTTCTTCTAGTGAGGGGCCCAAAACTGGACACAGTACTCGAGGTGCGGCCTCACCAGTGCTGAGTACAGAGGCACTATCACCTCCCTGGTCCTGCTGGCCACACTATTCCTGATACAAGCCAAGATGCCATTGGCCTTCTTTGTCACCTGAGGACACTGCTGGCTCATGTTCAGGTGGCTGTCAACCAACACCCCCAGGTCCTTTTCTGCCAGGCAGCTCTCCCGCCACTCCTCCCCAAGCCTGTAACATTGCATGGGGTTGTTGAGACCCAAGTGCAGGACCCGGCACTCAACCATGTTGAATCTCATACAGTTGGCTGCGGCCCAACGATCCAGCCTGTCCAGGTCCCTCTGTAGGACCTTCCTACCCTCCAGCAGGTCAGCACTCCTGCCCAACTTGGTGTCATCTGCAAACTTACTGAGGGTGCGCTCAATCCCTTCATCAAGATCACCGATAAAGATATTGAACAGGACCGGCCCCAACACTGAGCCCTGGGGAACACCACTTGTGACTGCCCACCAACTGGATTTAACTCCATTAATCACCACTCTCTGGGCTCGGCCATCCAGCCACTTTTTAACCCAGCGGAGAATACATTTATCCACGCTGTGAGCAGCCAGCTTCTCCAGGAGAATGCTGTGGGAGACAGTGTCAAAGGCCTTACTAAAGTCCAGGTAAACAACATCCACAGCCTTTCCCTCATCCACTAAGTGGGTCACCTTGTTGTAGAAGGAAATCAGGTTAGTGAAGCAGGACCTCCCTTTCATAAATCCCTGCTGACTGGGCCTGATCACCTGGTTGTCCCACACATGCCGCGGAATGGGACTCAAGATGACCTGCTCCATGACCTTCCCTGGCACCAAGGTCAGGCTGAGAGGCTTGTAGTTTCCCGGATCCTCCTTCCATCCCTTCTTGTAGATGGGTGTCACATTAGCTAACTTCCAGTCATCTGGGACCTCCCCGGTTGACCAGGACTGCTGATAAATGATGGAGAGTGTCTTGGCAAGCTCCTCTGCCGCTCCCTTGGTATCCTCGGGTGGATCCCATCTGGCCCCATAGACTTGTGGGCATCCAGGTGGAGGAGCAGATCAGTGACTGCCACCTCTTGGATTATTGGGGCTTTATTCTGCTTCCCATCTCCATCTCCCAGCTCAGGGGCCTGAAAACCCTGAGGATGACCAGTCTGACTATTAAAGACTGAGACAAAGAAGGCATTAAGTACCTCAGCCTTTTCCTTATCCTTTGTGGTGATGTTTCCGTTTGCATCCAAGAAAGGATGGAGACTCTCCCTGGCCCTCCTTTGGTCACTGATACATTTGTAAAAACATTTTTTATTATCTTTATCTTTATCTTTTATCCGACCACCACGTCACTCACCAGGCCTTCTCTGTTCGTAAACAGCAGGTCCAGTGGATGGCTGGATGGCTCGCTTACCAGCTGTGTCAGGAAGTTCTCTTCCACACACTCCAGGAACCTCCGAGACTGCTTCCTCTCTGCTGTGTTGTATTTCCAGCAGAGATCTGGTAAGTTGAAGTCTCCCACGAGAACAAGGGCTAGCGATTGTGAGACTTCAGCCAACCGCTTGTAGAATACTTCGTCTGTTTCTTCATCTTGGTTGGGTGGTCTATAACAGACTCCCACCTTGTTATCTGCCTTGTTGGCCTTCCCCCTGATCTTCACCTATAAACACTCAACCTTATCATTGCCTTCATTGAGCTCTAGACAACCAAAACACTCTCTAATGTACAAGGCTACCCCACCACCTCTCCTTCCTTGCCTATCCCTTCTAAAGAGCTTGTAGCCATCCATTGCAGCACTCCAGTTGTGTGAGTCATCCCACCACGTTTCCGTGATGGTGACTATGTCATAGTTTTCCTGCCGCGCAATGGCTTCCAGCTCCTCCTGTTTATTGCCCATGCTGCGTGCATTAGTGTAAATGCACCAATTCTAGACAGGTGGATTCCATCCCTCCCTAGCATGTTATAGTCATCGAAGAATGCCTCATTGTCGTAAAAGCCAAAACCCTCACGATGGCACTAGCCATGTAGCCAAGAGTTGATATGCATTATGCGCCTATTTCTGGCTACCCTCTTCCATCAAACTGGCAAAATACCTTTGAAGGAGTAAAGAAGAAGATCTTGTCTGCCTAACTTAGGGTCCTGAAATTAATCCCACCTTGAAAACACATCACTGGGTAATGGGAGTGAAGTTTGGACATGATAAAAAGACACTGCATCCATGTGCAAGGAAAAATTACAAAATCCAAAAGGTGCCAAAACTTTAATAGGTTTTTCTTAGGTAGGGAAGATGACTCTATCATCAGAAACAGTTTGTGGGGGTGCTATTGCTGACATTATACCTATGACAAATCTGTAGCACAGGAGATAAAACAGTCTGGGACCCAGCCTGAGCAAAGTCAAGAGGTGACAGAAGCTTCTCCCACACAAAGAATGTCTGGGGGGACAGTGAAGAACGATTCAGGAACAGATTGTTCCTAGGCACGTCTATACTGGTAAACCATGGCTCAGCAGTTGCAGTGACATTTTCTGTAGCAGATGTCTCTTATATTGGAGACATAGCTATCCTTCAACTACGTCAGCTCATCATGCTGCCCTGCAAAAGAATGGTAACAAACATGGCATAGATTAAGGGGTTTCAAACTCCTGTTTATTAGGACTTGACAGACTTCCAATGAAGAGAATGGAGATATGCCAATTTTCTTGTCATTTGGATCATACTTCCCTGAAGAATAGATGTAAAAATTAGGTCAATTTGCACGATTTTGTGGGGCAGAACCATTTGGCCATGCTTTGTATCACTGGATTCCCCATCAGGCACAGAACAATTGATGCACATCTATCCTGGAAAGGGTTATTGCTTAGAAAACTAACAGCTATACATATTCAATGGGTCATTAAATGTAAAAGTGTTTGAATTTTGAATTATTATTACAGTGTATTGTGTCATAAAATTATATGGAAATTCATCTAACTGTAAATCAAACAGCAACAACTATAGGAAAAACTGTAGGTAGTATAGGTCTAGATTTAAATTTCTTTTTCTCAAATTTTCCCCTGCCTAGAATCAAACTTCTCTTTGGAGCCATCTGTAGAATTTATTTGCAATACTAATTTAGTGAATGCTCAGAAGGTATTGGCTGTGGGATAACACTACTGAAATAAAATAAGTGGTGAGTGCACTGCAGCTGGAGTGTAAAATATGGACTAGGAGCTATTTGTCACCTCTGAGACTTGAATGAATTCATTCATTGTGGCCACCAACACCCTGGCAAGCTGTCCATATTATGTTTTCTTGGAGCTCAACAACCAAATCTGTAGGCATTCAAGAAGGTCTCTGTTAAGTTGCAAGCTCATTAAATCCTGCTCTAAAGCAGAATTAAACCTTATGTGGTCCTAATCTCCCAAACTGCTGATTGGGCTCACTAAATTATTGAGCTGTTGAAAGTAACAAAATGGAGAAACATATCATTAAGACCTTAAGAGTACTTTGGACACAGATAAGGGACTCATGCCATCTTGGAGAAAAACCAAAGAAATCAACGTTTGCTAAGAAGCCACCTTTGCTTCCATTTAAATCATTGGCTAGCCCTAAAGTCAAGAATGGGTATATAATTGCTCTGTGTCTTCCTTAAGCTCACTGTCAGAGAGTAGAGATGGCCTTGAAACTACAGTTGCCTTAGTTCTATGTATAAAGGGCATAGCAGTGGCCATGCTTCCAATGCTCTTTTGTTAGTTTTTACTGTTCACTCATCTATTCATCATTCTCTGTCTTTTTTAATACTCTGCTCCGCTAACCCTTGTCAATACCTCTTTTTTATGTCCTCTACCCTTGATTGACCTTGATTCATCCTAAGAGGATGACATGATGAAAATGTAACTGCTCACAAAAAGGTAACAAGGATGCTCACAGAAAGATTTGTAACAGGTAATCAGTCTGAGATCCATTCTGAAAAAAAATATATAAATAACAGTCTCTGAAAAAAACAGTTAGCAAACCTGATGGTCCTGTTTGTGCCTCTCCACCCTCCATACCATACACCCAGTACCTATGCATTTAAATGATGCATATTTCTTAAGTCTCTGGATGCATTCCCCTCATTACATTAATTCTTACCAGAAAAAATTGCTTTGCTATCTATCAAATCTCTAGCATCCACTTTTCAGGAGCACAACCTCAGCAGGTGGTAGGGTATGGCTACACTTGTTCAATTCCATAGAACAACATTAAATATGACTGAGTAAAATGCATTCAGACTGTGTTTTGAGAACTAGCCCATTTTCTGTATATCATTTAGTCTACAGTAAAAACACTGTTTTGTATCTGGGCAGATGGTTGCTCAGTTGTGATGAATGTCATAGTTGACTCAGCTGCGTGGGAACTACTGCTTCATTATTGCAGGCCAATCCAGGAGAGTGGGCCCTTATCCCTTTGATGTGAATACCAGTGAATGTATGTATGACTATAAATGGCTGAGTAGTTGCATTGAAAAATCAGTGCCTTTGCTTTTGATGAGAATTAGAGGCAGCTATAGTATATAGAAAATTTTCTGCAGATAGTCAAGAAACTGAAAGTATGTTAGTCAGGAACCAAGACTGCATCATTTTAGATTAGATGCACTACCAAAAATAAGGTGGCCTATTCTTGTGTATGTTTTGAAGGCTTTCAACTTGTCTGGAGACTCATTAACTGTATATTGGTCTTTATCATAATGATGCTGGCAATTTTGAAGTTACCTCGAGCTACATCTTTCCATGATATATCCAAAGGAAAAGAAAAATTATACCCCTTATTATATGAAGTATCCAAATCCTTTTCATGCATATTAGATATTTTCCTTTAAAGTATTGTTTATTCCTTTAAAATGCTGTTTGAAGTGTGGCTTTAATCAAAACTATAATATTTGGTTATATAAAAATTTGCAAGAAATGATACCATTTCTTTTATCTTTAATGAAACTTACAGAAATCATTTTATACTAAATTGTTGAAAGACAGACTCATGGGCCAGCAGTGAAAAGTTCTTTTAATAGCTAAGCTATAAGAAGCCATTGAACCACAGGGATATGAAATGTAAATGCTGGCAAACCCTTAACTGTAACATTGCAAATGATGACACTCTAATATGACACTAATCATCCTATCATTCTTCAAAAAATAATGTTCTGCAAATGAAATATAATAACTGAGAAGCCCACTTCAACATATGTCAATAAACTAATAAGCTTGCTAAAAGAAAATAATTACTTGGCTACAGTCTTTGAAGAACATCTATTTATTTTGAAATCCTCTGAAATACAAGAACAGAAAAAGGAATAAATCTTAGCACAGGAATAAACCTTCCCTCTTGGATTGCATGATAAATTAATGATTAGCAGACTGCTTATATATGAGGCTAAACAGCTGAATGCTTAGAAATCAAGAAGAGAGAGTCATACAGCCTTATCTCTCTCCTCTGAACTTCTGTAACAAGCATAGGTTTTCTTGACATATTCATATGCTACATGAAAAACAAACTTGCTTTCAAATTTGAATTTCCATCTTTCTTGATCACTATACTTCTAGTTGCATCAGCGAATTTGGCTTTCATAATTGGGTTTTAGGGCTGGGGAGTCTAAACCGGAGGCTAGCTACTTGCACTTGTTTTAAAGGGGAAAGAAAAAAGTACTTTGGGGAAAACATCCTCCATTTGTCCAAAACTTCAACTAGCAAACATGTTACATCAGGACTGATCAGATAACTTCTCATTCTATGGAGGGTTAATAGATTTGTTTGTAGATGCTTGTGCTTCTGAATAAATTTGGCAATCACATGGGCTGAAATTTTAGTATAAATTTTCATTTTAAAGCCCACAGACACAAAAATTTAGTCTGATTAAAAAAAATAGTTCCAGAAGAACAGCAAGAAATTTTCTGAACAAAAATAGTGAAGCCAGACTTCCAATGAATTTGTGCTTGTTGATTGTTAGTACTGCATGATAAATTACTCTCTCTCAGACATCAGAGAATCCAGGAGGGAAGGAGGAGGAGTGAGAGAGAACTTTGCCTGGGGAACAGATTCTCTGGTGTCTGATAATCACAAACTCCTGCTCAAGCTTATTTTCAGGGTTCTCTTAGCAATCCTCACCTTTGTGTATTCTCGGGGTATTAAGGGACGAACTCATGCTCCGTTCTTTCCCTAGGAGGGAATCAAAGTAGATTCTCTCCTCCCTGTCTTTCTTCTCTTTCTGTCTGGAGAAATTCTGCATTCGTAATGTCTTATCTCATGTGTGTCACAGTGTCACTTCTATTTATTTCACATTATTTTACATCAACTCTGTATATCACACTCATTATAACAAAGATGTAATCAAATTTCCATTGTATTGTTATAAGCATTAAAAAAGAAAAGAGTATACAGCTCATGACCACTTCATTTAAACAAAGTGGAGTCTAAATAAACAAAATGTGTTACTTGTGCTGTTTTCAGACCCAAAGACAATGCTGTTTCCTTAAAGAATTTCTGAGGTCATCTTGACAGATAATGCCATTCTCTGCTGAGTAATTACTTCACAACTTAACCTAAAGACACGAAAAGATAAGGTCTGTGAATTTTCCATTTCTTCAGTGAAGTGTTAGCAATGCCAGAATCTATGATTAATATTATAAGATATCTACATATTTGATTCTCAGGAATATACGCTCCTAACCAGAAGCTACTAGAAAAATATATTCATGAACACATAGTCTAAGTATTGCAAATGGTGATTAGTGAGTGATATTAAGTAAGTCACTTTGATTAGTAAATTACTCAGTCTTGCTTGGGACTGTCAGTAACACAGGTGGATCTGGGTTTTGACTGCATGCCAGAACAATGAAACCTGTTGTTCTCCCATCAGTACAGTCAGAAACGGATTTTTTGGAAGTATTCCCCAATAACCTCTCTTGCTTGCAAATTGGAGGTGATATTCAAGTGGGCTCTTCTGCCCACTTTGCATAATTTACAGCATTTTAGGATGACCTTTCATGAAGACCCAGAAGGAGAAAAAATTAGGACAGAATGATAGCTTCTCACTAGATCAGCTGAAGAACTTCTGTTATTAGTTATTCAATAAGAATGGAAGTATGAGAAGCTAGCAACTGTCAAAGGCTAATTATGGTAAAGAAATGGGAACCCTATGGGCATACAGACTTGAATTGACATCACCTAACTGAGACTCCAAATCCAGAAGCCTACTCACCCTTGTTTAGCTCTAGTCAACAGGGATTAAGAGATGCTTACAGCAGTCGTTTAACATACCTGAAATGTGAATTACCTTCAAGTGATACAGCTTTCTATATCACTTGACTGTATAAAGAAGATATGTACACACCAATTTTACCATCTCAGTTAGGCTCTTAAGCCAAATGAGACCAATACAGAGAGAAACAGTTTTATAATTAATGATAATGCTGTAGTGTACCTAAGCCTTAAATTACCTAGCATACAAGAGACTTGCTGGACAGAATATTTCAGAGTGGGTGGATTACTGTTTACCTGTAAAGTAGTAACTTCTGTGCCACTACAGTAGATACTTACAGAACACCAGACTTTTACATAATACTAGGCTAGACACTAGAACAACATTTTGGAAAAGCTCTGCAGCACTAGACTGACTGATTTCTTCAGAATAAATGAAATGTTGGTGTGGAAATTTAGGTCATTATTCTCAGGTGCAGTGAACTTTCTTCAAGCTATAGACAACGGAATATTACAAAATTCTCCAGAGGGCCTGGAGCAGGCAGTTCATTAGGTGTGATTTATATTAATCTTAATTTTAACTTTTAAGATGTTTGAGGTATAGAGCAGAGACAGGTCATCCTCAAATCATTGATGAATTCAATTATATCTAGACCAGGGAAAAAAAGCTACTGATCACACCCTATTCAGAAAAGGAAATCAATGCAACAAGCCTGTAAAAGGTGTCTTCTACTTATGGCACAGGCCGAAAGAACAACTGAGTATCCTATTTCTAAATTAAAATTCCTCTCTCCATCAGCAGTAAGCCCACATTTTGAAAGAAATATCACCCTTTCTTCATTCACAGCCACAGTCCTCTGTGGAAAATATTTCCAAAGTGTGACAGCAAAGAGGCAGTGGAAATTGGCCTTCTTTTACAGACTTGCCTGTTCCTCTGGGAATGGAAGCAAGGAAAAATATTCCTCTCCTAAACAGAAAATTTTGGGCTAAGGAGGCGGAAAAGATTCTGCTCTTCTGGAAGAGGACAAAAGCTATGGAAAATTGTTCTGAATGTTTCTTGTATCATCTCAAAAGCTGACATCTGCTGATAGAAGCTGTTTCAGATCATGTCACATAGTCAATATGGAAGATAAGCAAAGTCTGGTCTTCTAAATTAATTGAAAAGTTTAATTTAGACCTTCAGAACACTAATTTCTTCCATGTAGCTTGTTTCTTCTCCATTTATCATGCCTAAATATTTTTCATTTGGCATTTTGATTTCCTGTGGGGTGAAAAGTGAAGTGATCATGATCAGAGTCCTCCCTTAAACCAAAGTAGTAGGAAAAGCAGTAGCCTGTTAAATCTTTCAGGCCTAAATAGTTCACACCATTGGGTCTAGGTGCTCAGTGGTTGTCAGAGTCAGTGAAAATGAAGAAAAATTTTCTATGAAAGTTAAGTAATGTAACCAAATATAGACCACTTTGTATTATGGATACTATAAGTTAACTAAAGCAGCTATTGTGCTGTGTCAAGAAAGACAGCAGTTTCATATTTATAGGCTGAGTAAATAGCAGAGTGCACTTAGGGCTCTCAAGTATAACAAATTGGGTCCTAATGCCCATATCCCAGTTTGTGATTGAAAACTCTGTACCACTTCCTTATGGCAACCATTTTAGCCTGACAGTGAAGGATTACAATCTACCACCTGGCTAGGTATAAAAAAGCTACATCAGATACAACGTGCTTAAGCAGAGTAGCTCTGTGCTAAGGCTCAGAATTTTGCATGGTTTTAAGAATGTAAACAGGCAGATAAGACATCAGGCCCTCTGTGAACATCTCAAAAACTACAGCTAATGTAACATCCATATAATTTGGCTTCTAAAATTATCAAAATTCTGTCTATTGAGATCTTTAAAGCAGGTCAAGCACTGACGTTACTTTGAGCCCTACATTAACTTAGAGACCCTGAAGCCAAACTATTAAGCAGAAAAGACTATGTGGCAGGTGGGGCCACGTTCTAAGAAGAGAATATTTTTCAGATCCCACAGGAGAAAGGTTAAAAGCAGGCACTATTATGGAGCCAGGCAACACAATGAACAAGATATGTAAGGTAAGAGTGAGAAAGACACTAAGCTTGCACAGGAGAGAATTGGAAATAATTATGGTCTTAGAACACTAGCTATATGTGGAATTCTAGACTTCCTAAAAGATAAATTTAAATTTGTTGTCACCCCAAAATGGTTAATTACTTTTATGGCTGCTCTCAATCATACATTTATCCTAAACATGTGTTGTACTAGTTATGTTTCTTTACATATAGTATGATGAAAATGAGAGGTGTATTATAGAGAGACATTTCTCACTGAGAAAGAAATGAGAGAATGTTAAGAAATTGCTTAACATGCCAAACACTACATGTGACACCTTCTCAAAAAAGTAATGCTTTCATAAATGAAGAATTGCGGTAGTGCTTAGTTAGAAGACTGAAAAGACACTCATCTGATTAAATTAGTAGTAAAAAGTTTTCTAT
Organism: Platalea leucorodia; assembly: GCF_965183815.1. Taxonomy (NCBI): domain Eukaryota; kingdom Metazoa; phylum Chordata; class Aves; order Pelecaniformes; family Threskiornithidae; genus Platalea; species Platalea leucorodia. The sequence goes on from NC_138826.1 coordinate 108,706,104, forward strand.
GTTGGCATTATAATGACAAGAGACACCTTATACAAATATCTCTAGACCAGGGTAACAGCACACCCTGTTTAATCCCAAGTACATTCTCCAGACTATCAAAGAGCAATAACGTGTCAATGTAAGATTCCAGACCTATATGAGTGCTGTTATCACAGAGTCCCTGAGAGGAAGAGATATCTTACAGGCAGTAACAATGATCAGGACAGATAAGTGGAAGGCAGTAGGAAGCACATCAAAATTCTGAAGATTTCTAGGAAGTCTGATGACAAGGGTTGTTTGGCTTATGTGCTTCAAGGAAAGAAAAGGCAGAACAATCTACAAGAGAAATTTAATAAGCATGAGTTGTTAGGCAAGTAGCCTCATCCAGATGTGTATTTAGGTGCCTATGATGGAATTTAGGTATCTGAGGTTGGGATTCATCTGCTCTAATTTAGTGTTTAAACTTCTAAATTAAAACTCCATCAGCCAATGGTAGAAGAAACAGACAACTCAAAGGGCAAATCCTCTAAAAGTACCTGTTTTCCCACATAAAGGATGGTGCTATCATCTTTAATATCTGTAAAAGAATCTGATATAAACAATTTCCTGATAAAAACTTCCTGTAGATAAAGAAAAAAGGTACAGAAATGTTCTGCTACAGTTTTAATATGCAATTCACTCATGTTTTAGTATCTGAAGTATGTTGGTTTAATTATTTTTCTTTTCCCTTTGTTTTTAACAAAAATGTAAAATTCTCTTAAATATGGTTCTTAATACAACATGAGTAAGGTGTGGAGAGAGCCAGCAACATTATGAACAGAAGACATGAGCTTTTAAAAGTGAATAAGGTTGTATACATGTTCTGTGCCTATTGATTTTACCTTACCAAGAATGAAGACATTAGTCAAAATTCTGTCACACTAACAAAAATAGTTCTGTTGAGAACTCTAAGTGGGTACAGTGAAGTATCAGCAAACCTGTAAAATGAACTTATTGAGAACAAGCAGATACGGAGCAACAATTTTTGTTCATAAAGTTTTACATTTGAAAGAAAATAGTATCTTATAAAACTAACATTGGTAATAGCTTCACAAAAAAAAAAAATGGAATCTTTTAATAAGACTACATTGCTATTGGGTTATGACAACGTCACAAACAACTCAGAGTTCCTCTGTTATCTGGATGTAATCTGATACCATTGCGGGCTTATCTTTACAGATCTCAGTCATCATTCTGGCATTTTATTCTTACACAGATACATAAATTACTATCATAAGAGCTTTTCAATAAATATCTCTGTGCTTCCAAGTGGTTACAAAGCCAATGCATCATGTAAATCTACCTAGGCAAAACTATCTTTCAAGTTCTAAAGAGTTTCCTTTTCTCATGTAAGTAATTTTTAAAAGTAAAAATGTATTATTAAATTTTCCTAGAAGCAAATTGCAATATTATCCATCATAGGTATCGCCTACAATTCTTGCATATCCCTAATACTTTTTTATCTTATTAATGCTAATTTCTTTCACAGAAAGACTGGTGGGTTTGCTTCTCACTTGTTTCCATGGAACTGGAAAAACACTTTCCACATTGTAATCCAGCAATATACCTTTTTAAAAATCAGCTTATTTCTACCCCTGCTGCTAATTACAGCACTCTTTATTCAGAGTATGGATCTTCTTTTCATTGCCTACGTTATGATAGAAGCTCCTATTAAAAAGGAAGATCCAAAAGAGATTTTCTAAGAGATAATTAAACACAAGGGGCCATGCTTACTAGTCTGTTACTCCACTTTTACACTGGTGTAATTCCATTGAAATCAATGCAACTACTCTAGTGTAAGAGAATAGTGTTATTGTAGTTATTCAGAATCAAGTTTTTAGTGTTTTGTCTATTTTGATATGTGCAGATTAGAGGCTTTTGTATGTCAATTGAAACTGATTAAAACATTTGATGTTATGACATTTGCAGAGTAACAGTATCTAACAGGTATGAACATTCTTAATGAAGTGATTGAAAACATTCTAAATCACATTTTCTCTAAAAAATATTGTGTCATAAAATGCACCACTTCCTAACACACTAACCAGAGCAATCTCCTCTCAGGTATGTTAGTCTTACTGCAGCCATGTCACTGAGATAGGATTTTAGCTTTTTTGAGTAAGTCAGTCATGTAAATGTCCAGGAGGTAATGTATTCTGTCCTCTGGTAACTTTAGGGTGTTAAACATACTTGCTTTTCAACATAGGAATGAAGACAGAACTTGCCAAATATGCCTAGCAAAAGCGAGTATGTCTCATGCCATTAACTCCTGCTCAGAAAGGTCAGACATGCAGTTCTTGTGCTTTCTCTCCTATCACACACATACACATACACACATATGTGTGTAGAAGTGACTAGGAAACTTTGGACCTCAGCAATCTTCCGGCTGAAAATTTAATTCAAAGTTGTACAGCTTCATGAAAATTTTGACTTCATTAAAATAGTAATTGTCAGCAAAAATGCATTTTCCAAGAAATATTTCAGCCAGCTTCCTGGACAGTAACAGTGTTTATTTTCTCTTACAAATTATTGGGAGCAATAACTTTCTTTTTGTTGTTGTTGTTCTTATTATTATTGTTTGAATTCTGTTCTTCTACAAAAGGTGCATCAGGTTAAATGACGAAGGAGATATTTTAATTCTGATCATTTGTCAAATCTATGATACCTCCTCACAAAAACAATCTGTCTTTGGCCTGGAACACTGACTGGCAAACTCCCAGCTTACAGCACCTGTTTCGTAGCTCACAGTGAAGATTTTATAAATACGTTACAGTCATCTTGTGAAATCATTCATTTCATGATATGACTGAAAGTCATTCCTGGAATTATAGGTGTTCTATTACACTATTTAACTGTTCCACTGAGTCATTATATGAAATGCTTAAAAGTGTCAGGCATTTCATGAAACCGCTGGTGTCAGTGCTTTAGTCGTTTCATGAAACTTAGCATTATGACATTTTATTCACTACTGCTGTGAAAAATCAATTTTTTTCCATGGGAAACAATGTTCTGTCAAAGTCCCACTGATATAAATAAGCAGGCATATTTGTCATATACTCCTCACAGCCCCTCAGCTGCTGTGGGCCTCAGGCAGAGTGCCTTTCCTGACTTTGCTCAGACAGACAGACCTCCTCCACTTTTTCACTTGTATAGCTGGGTGGTTATTTCTCAGCATTTGTCACTTAGAGAATGAAGGAAAATCATGGGGAATTATTTTATTTTATTTTATTTTATTTTATTTTATTTTATTTTATTTTATTTTAAACTAACCCACACCCAAGTCTGCATTCAGACTCGCTTAGTAAGGTGCAGCACTAAGGAGATAGAGATAGTAGAAAGTAGAGATAATAAAAACACGAACTTTCCTATAATTGACTAAGGCAGAATGGGTCTATGGAACAGTTTAGTGTCATAAAAGACAGATGAAAAAGGTCTGAAAGGGATTGGTTTGAAAAGTAAAATCTGTCATGGGAAATATTACAGGAATTAATTGGGTTTGTGTCCCAAGCAGCTTCTTCAGGGGAGGAAATTATTAATGATAATCTTGTTTCACTGTTTTGGAGCTCTACTGCTGGAGACCAGGGTTTTGGAAATGCTGTGGAGGCTGAAGGAAATGTAAAATAAATAAATGCAAATGGTACAAAGCCAAACTGAATAACTGATGTCCTGCTTACGAAAACAAGTAGTTATTCAGTGTTGCCATATGGCTGTAGAGTGAAATATGAAAGAATTTGTGATTTTTAGAAATAAAATTATTATGAAAATACTTTAAAATATTCTTTTAGGTTAATATTCATAATTAATCAAGAATTGAGTATTTCCTCTGACTGCTTACAATGCCTAATACTGTTATTCATTGTACAAACCACTCCACAAGCCAACCAATAGCAAGAAAACAACAGTCATAATCTTGAAGAGGCATTGTTTGGTTTTGTTTTTTTTTTTGTTATATACTTTGTCACATTGAAGATCCTTGAATACTTACGACTTTCTTCTTTTTTACATGCAGCTGGATTTGGGAACTTTCCAGTTATTCCATGGGTGAAAAATAGAAACTAAGAGAGCAGGCATAGCCAGTTAATCAAGAAAGCAGGATTAATAAAAATGAAAAAAAACTACATACAGATGGATCTTAAATTCTACTAAGCGGTGGGAAATAATAGACTTCTTACCAAGAGGTAATGGAATAATCTACATGCACAGTTATGATATTTGTGAATTACTCTTAAAAAAAAAAAAAAAAAAAAAAGATAAGTTCTAGTTCTCATGAGGTATTTCAGATTCTTTTTGTGTGTGTATACTGGATAAGGGCACTCCCACTGAAACCATCGTAGTTGTTTATGAAAATCTCTTCCCATAATCATGCAGCTAATGCTTACCTTCGCTCATTCACAGTAGAAGGAAATTAACATGAGGTGAACAGATTTGCACAGTAGGAAACGTATGTAAGCAGACACTATTTTATAGTTGTTTGACTAATTTGGGGACATTTGCAGAAAACACTAGCCATTACTTTTAATATTGTTATTTGATGTGCATTGCATTGAATTTCTCTGTTGTAAGCAAGTTAGCTGAAGACTCAGCTCTGCAATTTTTTATGATAGCAACATTCCCCTGCAGCCAATAATATTTCCTGCACTAGGGTGGTAGTATGGGATCCTTAGAAAAACTTAAAATTTTCCAGAATTCTAGTTTTCTTTGTGTTTCTGTCTATAGTCATCACACTGTGCAAAAATTTGCTACCAAAGATAACCTTCCTATGGCTCATCTATTTATATGAGTTTTGTTGTTTCTTGTTTGTCTTGGGAAGTTATTTTGGAGTCTTGAGCAAGTCCTTGAGGAAGTTTCTTATCTTGGACTGACTCTGTCAGGGTCTAAAGGTTGTTTGATGGCTCTATATTAGCTATCTATTTAAAAATTTTCCCATATTTCATTCACTTTCTCCAAAAAAAAAAAAAATACAGAATCTGGGGAAAATCCGTGAACAAAGTTCTCTTCTGCTGTATTACATGTTAACGAGGAAATAATTGATTGAAATTCCTGAGGACATACAGGGGATAGTGCCACCAAAACTCAGCAGCCCAAGGAGATTGTAGAGGTGAAGTGTAGTAATAGCCATATTCTTGTAATTGCTTTTTCTTCTACTTTTGTGTTTTAGCAAATGGCAGCAAGGCTGGAGTGGAAGGCAAATACTGCAAACAGATTGCATTGTAAATAGTAAGCACATTTGATCTCGCCAACAACCTTGTGTGCATTCTGCCTACAAATGTCAGGAGCAGGCATGATGCCTCCAGCTTAGCCACATTTCCTCCTCCTTTCTCAGAACAGAATGTGGTCTAAGAGTCTTGGTTAAGCATTAAGATGACAATATTTGAGTGATTAAAATAACTCTATGTTGTTATTGGGACTACCAAGAGTATTTTAAATCATATCCAGGTTTATAGTATCCTGACAAACCTTATTAAATTATGTGTATTTTTTTTAAATGTCATGCTAACATATTTTACTGCCTTTTCCTGAATATATCCATATAGTCAAATAATGCAGACCTTGAGGAAGACAAATGGAACCTGCATTTGCAACCCTGCCCAAATAGGATAATAAAACTAAGTCTAGCACTTTCTTATGGCACTTCTAGCACAAATACCTTTTTATGTAACAATTGCAAAGCCATAACACTATTCATTATGAGAGCAGCACTCAAACATTATGTGAAATTGAAATTTTTCTGTTAAGACTTGGTAATGGGTGCCTGGATAGAAATTATTTTGAAAGCAATAGTTAAAAAGAGAGAAATCTGTACTCTTATTTTACTCGATATGTACACAATTGCTCCTACAATGAAAGCAGGTTAGATCTCTAAAGCATATAAGATTGAATTCTGTTCCTGAATGTTCCTACACAAATGGAATTAGGCAGATTTCTCTAGAGGAAGAAATCAGCCACCATTGTGCTGCATGGATAAATTAAACAGAAGAATAGTATGTCTGAGGAGAAAAAAAAAAAGTGTCTTAAAATTTCCACAGTACAGTTCTTAACATTTCCTAGTGTTGGATTTATGCTCAGTAGCAAAGCGTCAGCTTTGTTCAATTGTTGTAACAAAGAGTAGAATTGGGCTCTGCTCAGTTTTCTCAGAGAATGGGTCACTTACTTAAAAAAATAATGCTGTAAGTGAACAGATAAAAGTGGGCTACTAATTTTACAAATGATCCTCTGCTACTGCCAAGTACTTCAGAAAGTTGGCACGAGCCTACTAGCAGGAAATATCCCTGTGTGCAATAGTTCCTGAAGAATGCCAGCTAGTGTAGAACAAAGAGGAGTCTGAATGTGTCATGAAGTGGTTTCAAGCACAGAGGGCCAGATATAAGGCTATGGAGTTACACTAGGGATACATTTGGCTCCAAAGTTTTGAACTATGAGTTAGCGATTTCTACTAGGAGCGCTGGGCATAAAAACCATCTGGTTGTTCTGGAAAGAGGAAATGAGAAGAAGAGCCCCAGAAGACACTAGTGAGAAAAGCTTTTGCTCTTAGCAACTTTGTGTTAGCTGAACAAATTTGTGTTTGGGTTCCAGCCGCAAAAACTATACACTGGTAAATGGAAGTGGTTGAAATAGAATGTATTAATCCTGTGTCTGCTGCCCACCCATTTTGTCTCTTCTTTGAAAAAAGCAACTTTCCCAGGACACTCTATAATGTCTATTTGGTGTCATGACAATTTCATTAGCTACATAGTAAAGGCACAGTTTGCAAACTGAGTAATCAAAAGCTAGGAGAAAACCAAAGTGAATAAATGAATAGAATATCTGAAGGTTGTGCAGTAGACATAGAAACAATCAAATTGAAGCTTTGGGCAGAAAGAAAAAGATAAAAACCCAGCAGGTGCATGAAGGTGAGCAAGAAAAATCAGAGACAATAAACAATAGGAATAAGTGGAATAATTTGACAAAGCTCTGTAGAAGTGCTTTGATATTCTCTTTCCAAAAACTCTTCTTGTTAACTATCCTTAATGTGTCCTGCATTTACAGACATGAAGAGATCACTGCATTTCTTGCCCAGCCTACTACTTTGACTCACACTTGCTGCGTTGTGAGTCATTTCTTCCAAGAATCTTTTTTCTACACAATACTTTGTGCCTTGTTTGTCCTCTACAGAGGACTGTGCATCTCCTTCACCTTTTATGTCCTCTTTTTCCAGGAGGAAGGCAGCAATCACAAACAGAGAGGGGTGGCTTTCATTTATCCCAAATGTCTCAAGCCATTGGGAAATGTTTCTTCCTCACCTTAGCAGCACAGTCGAAGGGCATCAGGAGTCACTCCTCTGACTGTAAGTGTTACTTTGCCTCTCCTTCTTCAAAATTGATGGGTTTGCCCATCAGCTGCCAATCAGCTATACACAGGAAAAAGCAAGCATAGTTGTGTGGCTGTTTACAGATATATTTTGTGAGTTAAGAATGATTTGTTTCTGCTTGTCTTCTCACCAGAAGAGTTAGTGTTGAAAGAGAAGATAAATCCTTTTCCTTCCTCCTTAGCAATAACACCTGCATTTCAAAACAAATGCAGGGATTCAATGAAAGTAGGACTAATATAAGCCTTCTCAAGGTTTCTCAGGTATCCGCCATGCATGCACAGAGAAAAGAGCCTGAAAAGAAGACTTAAGACTGGAAGAAAACAATGTATCCAGAGAAGAAAAAAAGCTTTCTGTTTTGATGTATTCTCAACATTTAATTGGATCTTCATGAAGGCCTTTTCATCCTGCTTTTATTCTAGCTGGCAAAGGAAAAGAGAGTAAGGGAGATGCTGTGAGAAAAATCCAAAAACCTAGAATAAATTCTGCTGAGTTTGGAATAATGTCTTAGCTTTGTAGGATTTGTCTGTCATGTATTCTGAAGGAAAATCATGAATAATTGAGCAAATAAAATGAGCAGAGAGAAAATAAATAGATATGGCAAATTTGAGGTCAGAGGGCTCTTCTGAGTCACCTCAGTTTAATCCCCACTCAAGCCCCATTTTGAAGACTTAGGTGAATCAGAGGCTCTGTGATTGACCCTCTCTATCAGGCAGAATTTCACCTCTTTTTTAATGCCTTCCTTGTGTGACTTTTTTAATTGATGCTTAGAAATCAGTCAGTAAGAGAACATGAGAGAGAGTTTTGATCAGCAGTCTTTGACATTAATCAAGGCAGAGTCAGTGAGGCATTGCTCATTAACAAAGCTGATCTTTCAGTGCTTCTGCAACACTCTCCATTCCTCTTTATGTTCATTCAAAGAGCATGCAGCAGGTTCAGGTACTAACATGGCTTAGAAATGTCAAATGCTACTTATGCAAGCATCAAAATCAAGAAGTATTTTTTACTGTGATTTCAGTCAGGAAAGTTATTTTCAGAAAGCATAATAGTTATAGTTGACTCAAGTGATGAAGGCATAAATAGCATTATGTAAAAGAGTGCGAAGGCATAAGGACGTCAGAAACGATATATCAAACTGTGTTCCAACCCTGAATTTAGGACTAGCTCTTCTAAGGAATTAGAATGAAATTAATGCTTTTAATCCCCCTCAACTGGTGACCAGGAGAGAGCAATCCCTATTCTTCTGCAGATTGGAAAGACAGAAAGGACTAATAGATAATAATATAGAGATATCTCTATAACCAAAATATAAAGTTTCACCACAATATTTCTGTATAAAGCCTGGTAACTTGTGTATCACTAAAGCAGATCTTCCAGAAAAGTTCACTCATATCAAGAAGGGTTTCATCCTTTATTCTCAGGCTCGAGCTAATTAGAACAGTAAGAGAGAAAATTCAGTCACACACTTGCTATATGGATTTATGTGCCACAATTTTTACTTGTATTTGATGTCTTATTCTTTCTGGTCCGATAAAGCTACACTGCACTGCCGGAGAAATGTAAATTGATCTTAAAGTTACACTTTTTGCAACAAGGGATTTATTTCAATAACCTGTTTTTCTATTGTTTTCCCAACTTTAGGAGTACTTAGTCCAGAATTTTAATGCAGTTTTAATCCCCTGCTAGCTGCACACTTGCTTGAGGACCAATCACCCCGAAAAGCCGGACAGCCTTGCAGTGGCTACAGCTGATACTGGAGGCCAGTTTGCCCAATATAACAATCTAAGGATCAAGGAAAGAGGCTGTGGGCAATCTTTGCCTCCAGACAGAGTTGTGCCAAGGCTGTGAGGCTCTAGACATTTTGTGTTCCTAAATTGCTGGGATTAATATGCTTTAAAGAATGAACTGCACAATTGAGGCAAATCATATAACACTTCTAAATTAATGTTTAGAAAGACCATAATGCTTTGTTTGAGATTACAGATGGCATTTAGCAGCTAAGTTCAATTCTTTGTGAAATAAAACCATGGAGTCTAACAATACAGCTAACAGTATTTTGGCAGAATCTAGGTGTCTAGAGAGCTACTTAGGTACCAAATCTAGACACCAACTTTAAGCTTATGTTTGCCGTGTGTCAGCAAAGTTCATCACTCAACTATTAGGGTATGATTAAGATAGGTATTTCAGATCCCTCCATATCTAACTACAGTCTGGGCCATGTATCTCATCTGTCTTACAGAAATGCCTCATCATCAGCATTACAAAGTAAAATGAGAAAAAAAGTCCTTCTAAAAATGGCCCCAACACTGAAGGACTCAAGCAAATGGAACTTACAGGTAGCCATGCTACAAATATCCTAAATCCTGTCATCAAGATCTGCATCAGGGAATACGTTGGACTCTGGCTTTTTTCTGGGTTCTGTCAGTGAAAATCCTGGACACATTGTTTGGGAATTCAGTTGTTAAAACTCACAGACAGCAGATGACGGACACCTTATACACAGAGGTACATACTATTTTTCTCCAAATAGCTGGTGGTCACCATTAGCTCCCTTCACTATTGTGCTAATAATTCAAATGCTCCTAGGACAGCGACAGGGCTTCTGTCTGAAATTCCAACTCACAGATCAGGTGCAAGAGCATGGAGAGAGTCTGCAGCACTGCATAACAGTGTGTCTGACACCTTGGCTGAAGTCTTGTAGGGCTACCTGACTTCCACCATGAAACTCAGTGCAAGGACTGGAGGTATGTGATTGCAGTGCATCTGATGGAACAGCACTCACTCTGTGTTGCAGCAGTCAGACACTTTTTCCTCAGGAGACCAGATGTATTGGACCACAGCCCAGGCTCCAACTGACACTCTAAGTGCAGCTTTAAGTAAATTCACATGATCAGAAAGAGAGTGAACAAAATTGAGTATCATCCTGAGCCAGGGTTGAAGGCACTCTACAGAAAATCGTGAATCCTAGTATTTGTTTCTCTTACTGAATCACTTTTTATCCAAAAGTTTGTTAGTTTATAATGTACATCCAGAGCCCAGAGCAGAGACCAGGCAAACTTAATCTTTCCTCCTCACCCATTACACTTTCCTACTCTACATCAAATGACATGATGTGAGGATCAATATTCTCAAACCTGTAAGGAGCTCTGATACTGCAGTGACAAGGCACCATAAATACTGTGAATAACCCTCAATTTCCTGCAATATTGTTGCATTCTGAAATAGTAAAATTAGTAACATTTAACTAATATAAATAACATGTACCGTTTTGTTTGGCTAATTTTTAGAATAATAATATTAACAGAGATTACATGAGGAGCATTTTCAATATTGTTATAAATGGGAATAAAAACCTCGTGATCAGAACAATCAGCTCACTGCTGTATGCATTCTGAGTCCTCCCAGATGTCCCAGGGTGTTTGATTTAGTTTTTGAATCTCTGGTTGAGCTGAAAGATGTGTGAGAACTCATGTACCCAGACAGCTTTCTATTAGCTCTACATCTGAGGAGACTCAAGAGTATAAATTAATCCCTTCAAAGTCAATTGTAACTTACCCTCATTAAACTGGCTCAAGATCATTCTGCTTGAGATAATAGCACATGACGAACTTAAACATTTTGCTAAACACTGCTTCTTTCCCTACTTCCTCCCTTTTTTTAACAAAATCTGTTTGCTTTTGACATCAGCTGTCAGAGCTGCAAGAATAGGCACATCTTAGACTTTTGATTTTTGAGAGGGGGACAGACCTCTGATGCATCCAAATGTGTGATATACTACTATATAAATACTACTTGCTCCTGAAGTGTCTCTTATCTGACTGGAAGGAGGGGAATCAATGTGGATGAAAAGGCAAAGTGGAAATGGTTGTGCATGTTCTGGTGGATATCCAGTTTCTACCTATTCAAGAAAGTTGTTGCTAGTATTTAGTATGCTCTCAGAGCTCGTAGTTTCCTAAGACAGCGGCAGAATACAAACACTGGCACTTGTGTGAGGGCCAATGACAGCAGAATGACTTCTGCCACGGAGGGAAGTGAAAGCAAGCAGTACTGCAGAGTTCTTTTCATTTTTCCTTGAAAATTTCTGATGTCTTGAAGATCTTTATTCAGTGATCTCTCTTTCCAAACAAGTTCATTTAAAGGAACATTTCTGAAGGGCAGTGAACTCTAGGTGCTGTCCTTAGAGCTACTACTTCACCTGGAGAGGTTGCTATGTAGTATAAAGGTAACATCAGGCTTTGGAAGCTTGAAGAATTGGAGAGGCGCATTTACTTATATTGGTGAATATAGACAGATGCATTTGGATGAATCACTTAATTTAATTCAGTGAAACAGTCAGTCGTCTCTCAGTCTGGTCCATATCGACTGAATATACTTATATCATTAAAAATGCCAGTAATATGTAAGTGAAAATGAGGTTGGATTTAGCACTTTATCTTTCCTAGTGCCTCACATAGATTATTCTTGAGATATCCTGTGCTCACATTATTATTGTCTAATTTCAAGTCTTTCTGGCTTACTGTAGAATTTGCTTTTAAAGACCAGTTCCTTTTTCCTTTATTTTCTCATTGTTCCCATAATTTTTCTAATTTGAAAATAAAACTATTTTTTTCAATCAACATCCACTAAGCTTTGAAAATTTATAACTTGAGATGTTATTTATAAGGAGAATCTATTTACTTTGAAGTGTTTCTCAGTTCCAAGGATTCTGGGAGAGGGTTTTCTAGATCACTTTCTTGAAAGCATGTTCCTATTTCCAATTAATTCTACTTGAAAACCTGTTCTTTCTTAAAAAAAAAAAAAAAAAAAAAAAAAGCAAGTGAAGCTAGTCAAGGACAATGACAGGTCTCTAGGAAAAATTGAAAATTTTAAACAATCACTTCAGCTGGCATATCTTTCCCGTTTTGACAGCTGATCTCAAAAGCAAACAGGTTTCAGAAGAAAAAGCCTCAGTGTTTTAGCAAAATGTTTAAATTAGTCATATGCAATCATATCAAGCAAAAAACCCTTGAGCCAAGATATTGAATGTAAGATGCAATTGACTTTTTTAAAACCTTAATTTATATCTTCCTATATTAGATGGGGCTGTAATAGAAAAATATATGGGTATTAAAGTTCTCACACCCTGGCTTTTCTACACTGGAAAAAAAAAAAAGAATTACAATGGATTATGAGTCTCTGTCTACTACCAGAGTATAGTGCCCAGCAGTCATGGAACCTTGACTTGAAAATGGTGACCAAGTAAAATCTGCTGATCACTAGGCTGATACCAAGTAAGTATCTGTAAAAAAAAAGCATCCTGAGAACTTAATGACAGGGTGAGATTCCTTATTTTTGTCCTGTTTCTTGGTTGCACTTCTGACTCCGTTTCCTGCTCAGCTCCTGTCTTCAATTTCTCTCTAATTCTGATTCTTTTGACTGTCACTTCCAGATTTCTGCTTCCCAACTTCAGTATGTTCTGCCCTGACACTGGCTTTCTTAGCTCAGCCTTCTCCTAAGCATGACTTCAATATCCTGTAACCCCTGGTCATGGCTGTGACACTCAATTACTACTCAAAACTTCATAGAGTGGAGCACCTCAGATATGTTTAATCCCCCTCTTGTTCTGTTGGAAGAACAGGGGACCAGTCATAATAGACCAGCTTTTTTTTTGCACATTTTCTGTTCTTTGGGTATTTAAATCACCCAGTTACAGGGCATAGATATAGTATCTTATCTAAAAAGAAGAGCTTCATTTCTAAATGTAAAAATTTAATTGATTTGGAAGCTTAGGTGTGTTGAGATCTGCCTTACTTTTGGCTGTCTTGCATTGATAGAAGGTATATGGAAACCGGAATCCAAGGTGATGCTGGAATTTAGAGAGACTTTGAAGGGAGTTCTGTATATGAGAGTTCAAGTAATCTTCAATTTTCTTTACACTTTTGAAATAGATAGGAAAAAATCATTGATGAAATACATCTCCCTCTGTTAAAAGCTTACAGAAGAAAAATATTTCAAGAAACTAACAACTTTAAAAAAATTGATTCCTCCTCCAATAATGCCAAATCCCTTTCTTTGTTGAATCTTGTAAAGGATTTACTACTCATAAGATAAAAACACAATAATTTTTCCAATTAACACTCCACAATATGCTTTAATTAGATAAAATAACGTAAGATATTGATGTTGGCATAATCTATATAAGCTGTACAAAGTTTCTTTATTTTCAGTCTCTCCAAATTTACATATCTCCTCGTGTAGCAATAAATATTTTAAATGGAGCAGAAAGACATAAACATAATTAAAAGTACTGTTGCACCATCTCCTTATAAATATTTTATAAGTTTTTACATTAAAATAATATGAGTCTGAACACAGCAAATTTGATGGGTATTAGAAGCATCTGTTGAATACTTGATAAAGAATAAATTCAATTTCATTGAATGTTAATTTACAAAGCATAATGCTAATCTTTGAATAATAAGGCATATCTCAGTATACTACATTGTTTTTTATACCTCAAGGAGATAAGACTGACTGTTTTATTTCATTCTGTGAATTATTTCAAAATTCATATTGTAGGAAGATGGCACTTGAAATTTTCTAGGCAAAAAGTTTACATCAATAAGAAGTTATTAGCATATAATTTAGGATAGTATGTTTACATACAAAAAAATCAGATGACTATGTATTAGCCATCTCATTGGGTAATTCAGTCAGATACATTCTAGTTGTATTATAATGAGAGAGACATAGTGAAATTTACAGTGTACTGAACAAAAACTCTTGACTGTTATAAAATCCAAAACCAGAACAGATGGAAAAGATCTATCAAGCCTGATTTTCAAATATTCTGAATCCCTGGCTCCCACAAAATAGTGTCAGGTCTAACTTGTGCAAATGTAACTGTGTGAGCATCTTAAATATGAAGATATTCAAATAACCAGTCTGGTGTCAACCTAATTATCCAACTGTATAACTAATACATGGTTGAAACCACGGCCAAATAGACACAAAGGAATATATCACGGGCATGGGATTCTTATATATTTGTTCTTCAGTTCAAGTCAAGAAATTCATTCAGAAGGATTAACAAAGGCATACTTTCTAGTACCAAGTCCACTCTGTTATTTGTTTCAAACAGTAGGAAGAAGTGGTCACTAGTTCATATATTATTTGTTTCATTTCACTTCCATAGGTAGCAGGAGGGCATCTGGTATGCTGGAGGCGCTATATTCTTTTAGGGAATTTGTCTCTGGTATGCAAATGGAAAGGATCTGTTGGAAGCATGATTCTGGGAAATTTTCTTTCAAGATAAGTTCTTCTTCCAGTGTAGGTTATAAAATGTATCTGTCTAAGGCTGTATAGAGCACACTTCAGTGTGTTTCATATGGCTCTTGGGTTTATGCAGGTATGAATGTTGTTCTGCCAGTTTATCAGTATACTGTAGTTTATAGGTTATCATTTTTTGTATGCTGACCATTGAAAATGATGTTGCAATATATATATTAAATTTCCATAGAGATATAATTGTTGTTATTTTTTGACTGCAAAAATAGGCTTGCAATCCAAATTATTTTATACAAAAGATGAAGATGTTATGTAGCCGCAGTGCAACACGGACTTTATGGTAACTCATTCAAATTTCTTTTGAACTTATTCAAAGTCTCTTAATTGAAGTGCATCATTAAAAGTTTGGCATATGATGGGACAAAGTTATCTGTCATAATTTGAAAAAACATGTTTATTGTGGAAAGTAACTTTGGCATGGGTAAGGATGAAATGGATGAGACTAGAAAGTTGTAAAACTTTCTAGACAGGATGTGACTGGCATCATCATAACCTGAGTATCTGATGTACAAACTGTTCGAGACCATGCTGATAATGGGAGTAAGATGCATTCAGTTGCGTAATTTACAGAGGAAGTCTGATGTGCTCTATAACAAACTTTTAGTGCTCTTTCAACAGCACAGGGATTAATAACGGTTTTGTGAGTCCTGCTAATTCTTCATGAAGAATATAAAAGTTGGTTACTACAGGCTTCCTTCTTCTTGAGGAAGATGTGATCAAAAGCTATATAGGAAAGTGGAAGGTAAGATTGTGTATTTTTTCCTAGAGCATACGAGGAAATGGTTTGATGATATCTCTGAGCTATGAGAGGAGTAGAAACTTTTTAGAGTTCCTTATGAAAAACTGACATAAGAGGTTGGCATGCAGAAACAAAGAAAATATTAATCTTAGGTTTTCTTTCTTTCATTTTAAAATGAAAGCAGCATTTTTACAAAGAAAAACATTGCTATCGGTTGTTTCTTTCATATGTACATGCCAAAGCAAGATGACTAACAAATGTAGAAGGTAATATCTTGAGAAAAGTATTTTTAAAACAAAAAAATGGTTTTGTACATGATTTCTCATTGACAAAAAAGTATTTTCTTTTTTTTTCTTTTTTTTTTAACATGCTAAAATTAGAATTTTAGCATGCTAATTTAGAAATTTAACATATTTCAGAATACTTATGGTGTGCTTCATAGACACACTTTAATTTACATTTGTATCCTCTATATCTGTAATTTTATTATGGGCACACAATTTACAAAGTTTATTAAAATCTTTTAAAGCTGTAATAACTTCCTCAAAATACTATCAAAATCCTCCAAATGAAAACAAAGTAATTCCAGAAATGTCTTATTAAAACTTCCTTATCTTTCAAAATTAAAACATCCTCCTGACCTTTTCAATACATTCCAGTCCAATACCTGCCTGCATTCTTCATTTACTTTTATCCTCTTAATAAAGCAAATATATGTAATTCTTATTTCGTATGAATTTCCATTTTCATATGAAAACTTGTAGGAATTTTAACCAGCTTGTCATCTCAGAATTTCTTCCTCCTTAAGATACTAAGGTAACAAGGATTTTTAAGTGGTTCATGTAATTGTGTGGATGGTTGTGTGTGAAGATGAAATAACATGTAGCCACTATTTTTATAGTTAAAATGAAGGCCATAACAAATTTTACCAAGCATGATAAACTACATAAAACTACAAGATTTAGTCTTTTGTGTTCCAAAACCTGAGATCAGACATGTCTACATACCACCAGAGATCTGATATTTAAATAAAGGAGAGAGGATGAAAATAATTTCATTCTAGGTAATAGATTTGAGCTGAAGGAATACCTCACCTCATTTCTTCATCACTTCTGCCACCCCATACCTGCTAATTAGCTGGCATCAGACTTTCCTAATTGCTCAGTTACAGCATTATTTGGAAAGAAAAGCTCTTAAGCCCAGTCCAGGTGCAGCACACTGGTCCCTTGCATGAACAACACAAAGAAGGATCAAAAGAAAGGGGAAACACAAAACAAAAGCATCAGCTTTGCTTTTATCATTAACGAAATGACCAAAATCACTTTTATGTAAGAATATGTCTTAACAATTTGTTATTCAACCATCTGTTTTATTTTTACCCCCAATGGCATAACCTGTCTCTGCTGATTTTGTTTCATATTTCTACTTTTCTAGCTTCTCTATATTCAGTGTTGTTTGCCTCCTCTTCCATTTCAGAACTATTTGTGAATAAGCAGGGTCTCTATTTAAAAATGTAAACAGGCCCTTGTGCTGTAAATGGTCTGTAGCTTAAACTTTATGTGCTAAAGAAAAAGCAGAATTTCATTCCTGAGGGAGGTCACTTGATACTGCTGCTTGAAACACTTCAACTGATAAATCTCTCATTAAATTAGACACCTCCACAGTTGGGAGAATTGCCTTTTATGAGCCTACTGTGTGTTTTCAAGTATAAGTGCAAGGAGCAACTAGCTGTTAAAAATGATTCTGTAAAACATTACTAAACTCTGGAACCAGGATAATGATTTCAGACATTATGGGAAAAAGCTAACTGCTTTATCTGAAGGAGATGTGGTTTGGTAACTACTTACTACATAACAATACCTTGTAAGACATTTGATAAATATTTTATTGAGTATTCAGTTCCTAGAGTACATGAAGTACAACTAAAGACATCAACACAAATAAATGTGTTTTTCCTAATAACATGCAATATTGGGTATTGGATTATTTTGTTCATACTAATGTCATCAAAGTAAAATATAAGGTGAAATAAAGTGAAAAAATATTACTGCCTGTTAGTTGTGGTATTGATAGAACAGCAAATGTGTTACACTCTCACCTCTCTAAGACAGCCAAATATACTGCTACCAAATCATATCAAATTTTGGAAGCAAATTTTACGTATAGGCCAAAAGAATCCCTGAAAATTCCTATATAGAAACAAAAGTAATGACTCACTAACTCACTATTTAATTTAAATTCAAGAAGGAACTTACATTTAATTAAGGGAAATTAACACTGTCTTACTGACTACAAATGAATAATCCGTCAATCCATCATTCTTTGCATGTATATGTTCTTACAAATTCTTAATGGTCTATATCATTCAGACAGATCTGTAAAATATGTATCAAGTCTGATGATAAATATTCAACATTTCATGCCACCGGAGAATCCTGTAAAGGGTTGTCTGCCACCTATAGCATCTCTTACTATTTTCAATAGCCTGTTGCAATCATCCACAGAGATAACATTTCCATCTCCAAAGACAACTTCCTTTGTTACAGGACAACCACATCTCATTTGAAGTAGTGCATTAAAAAAAAACATAGCAGCACCAAGAAAATGTGGAAAATCTGTGCAGAGTGAGGTTCAGTGAGATCATGATAAGGTTTGAAATTTAAGCAGTCATGGCCAGTGATGTGTTCCTGACTTAATGAAACTGTTCCTCTTCTAGACCAGATAACTTAAGGTAAATATTTTCTTATGTATCTGAAGCCTCTGGTACAGACTCTTTGACT
The DNA here is from genome assembly GCF_965183815.1 of Platalea leucorodia. Classification (NCBI taxonomy): domain Eukaryota; kingdom Metazoa; phylum Chordata; class Aves; order Pelecaniformes; family Threskiornithidae; genus Platalea; species Platalea leucorodia. The sequence goes on from NC_138826.1 coordinate 108,724,312, forward strand.
CACTGACTACCAATGCTGCAATATAGTTAATATTTCTTACAATTATGAACATCAAGAAGGATTAGCTAAATAATTTAATATTTATGACTTTAAAATGCATATTATGCAAATAAAATTACATGCTTCTATATCAGAACATGCAGACTGTCATTACTAAAATTCACTCATAGACCATTTTTCAAGGCACTCAGTACCTCCCAAAAGTTTACGATATTTAATTTGTATTGGAAGTTACAGTTTCAGTCCTTTGAGGAATCTGATCAACCTTGAACATTGCACAGTACTGTCACCTTACCATGATTAAGATGGGAATTGTGGAATATTATCAAGGTTGTCCTGGATCCTAAGTTGTCCAAAGTGAATGAAAAAAGCAAGAGCAATTAACCTTGCTGTATAGAATTGTTTGTTAAAAAAAAAAAAAAAAAAAAAAAAAAGCAAGCCCAAACAGACAGTAGCAGTCTGACAGGAGACAGGATTACATCACTATGTTCATTTTGATTACCTGAGCACTGATTAACACTTTGGCTGTAGACATAAAGATCTTGCTAGTAGTCTTTTCTTAATACATTTTCTTTCCTCACCACATATTTTTACTAATTCTATTGTTTATCTTCTGTTTTTTACCTATAAAACATCTGACTTAGCCAAAGTGAAAGGGTTCATCTTCTGTAACAGTGTTGCTAACCTATGGCTAGGAGGGCAATATAAAATCAATGGTTTCAAAAGTTCCATGCCAGAAAATTCAGTTCTTTGAGTGGCAGATAAGACTATGTGATATGCCAGTCTTTTTCCACAAGCACGGATGCATGGGAGAGTAGGATTCAAGACCAAAATTGTCTGCTCTATCTTTTCTAATCCCTTTTTACTTCATGTGGATTTAGCAATGTTTTCTGTTGGAGAAAGTAGCATCAGTCTTCAGATTTTTTTTTTTTCCCTGAGGATAGTTAATGCCATCTAAAGTGAAAGATAAAACAGGAACTGCTCACATTAAATCCCTAATTATTTTTTTAATGCTTTAACTAGGTTATCAGTGTGAATTCTGTGTCTTCACAATGGCTAAAAATCTTTTATTGTTAATAGTGATGTTTGATACAATGAAGGAAATCTAGGGATAGCTTGGTTTGTAAAGCAAAAATAAAAAATATTGTTATTATTATGAGTGGGGCTTCTTTTTTTTTTTTTTAATTACCCCCATTTCCTTCTTTTTTTAACCAATTGGTAACTCTTTCAGTTAAAGTACAGAAACTTCCTCAATGAATAAAATATTCTCTCAAGTAATTCCAAGTAGAATATTTTTTTCACAACATCATCTGTAAATGATGTGTGTTAGAGGCAAAATAAATTGTCTGGAGCATTGGTGTAGACTGGCACAAGATCATTTTAACACTTAATGTTATGAATGTAAAGATCAGTTTAGAAACCCTTAAACACTACTTCGAGTTGAGTAAAATATTTAAAATAAATAAACTACTTGAAAAAACTAGATAGAGGAATATAGGCTGTGGTTGGATAGGACCGAAATTTTTCTATGGAAGAAAAAAGACTTGGCAGTGGGTGTTTTGTTTTGTTTTTCTAGTAGGTGCACAAAGATTGCCACAAGCTACTGGGACTACCCACCCTGTAATAATATACACTTGAAGGTGGAATTAAGGAAACATTTACAGTCTTACTGAGTATGTTTCCTCATTTTGCATACTCAATTGCACAAATTAAGTCTTAGGAACACTGGTTTGCATGCACTATGTATCTAATAGCATAAAATCAGAGAAATCCCCCCCCAAATTCACTAGTGAAACAAATTTCAATTACTTTAAGTGTTCATTGGTCATTCTATTTGTCTAAAATTTTAAAATCAGAGCCTCACTTCCTTTTTTTTTTTTTTGCATTCACTAGCAATTGTTCCTGTTGAAAACATTTTGAAACATTTCCCAGTTTCACGTCATGCTTGTCTTGGTCTCTTCCAAAAATTATAATGTCATCATAAATATTCAAAGACTCTGTACACCATTGCATGACTTGTTAATTAAACCTTGATATTTCTCAGGTGCTGATGAAATTTCAAACATCAATCTTCCATAACACTGTGGTTTTGCATGTGTTGCAAATAGCGTACTCATTTTATATTTAGACTCGAGCTCAACTAAAGTGTTCACAAAGAATGTGAAGGCTTTTCAGAGTCGTCACTTGGATGCTGCAGACGGTTAAGAAACTGGAGACCCTGTAATAAACAAAACCAATACATGGTTGTAGAAGATAGAGAGGAGTTTACTGCCATGATACTGCTCCCTTTCTGCAAACTGGAAGTCTGTACACACTTAATCTACCCAATTTTCCCCATGTTTTTGTTAGCATATTTTAGACTGGAATTATCAGAATAATGCCTTTGTGCAGCCAAGAGTGCAGTCAAGTCCCTGTTAGCAGTGCTCTTCTCTGTGTTCAGGTTTTAAGTTCCTCAGGGACAAGAAATTCTCTCGGCAAAGCATCTTTTATACAACTGCAAACAAATAGTTCTGCTTTACCAATCCATTTAGTAGGCAGATGAAAAAAATTGCACTAATTCATGCATGTTAATTTTATATATACATATATATATTTATATTTATATATATATTTATATTTATATATATATGTATTATATATATTTTTTTATATATATGTATATATACACACACACACATATACATATTTGACCACTTAGGTGAGTTGACGAATAAGTGAATATGAGTAACAGAGGAAAGGATTGACTCTAGGATTCAGGACTCATCAGTTTCCAGTAAGTAGCACTGGGAAAAGCAGGCTGAGTTCCAGGATAGGTCCTTGATGTCTACATAACAGACAGATTCTGCCTTGGTCCTTCTGAAGCCATGTGTAACCTACTAAAATATCTCAAGCTAAGAGGTTCACTTGTAAATGTATCCAAAAATGGAAGTACACAGGTTATAGCACCTTTACAATGTGCTATCTTGTAATCATCAACTTATTTTCTTGTCTAGACAGGGCCTGAAACCTCCATAACCTTTCCTATGAAAGCAGAATTTAACACAGACTCTGCAGATATCTTTCTGAAGTTCTAAATAATAGCTTTTCTGTCCTCACAGGGGAAAGAGAAAAGTATCCCTCAGTTTGGAAATCTGACCAGTTTATTCTCTGAGCAGTGGCAAACTTCACTTTTTCTCACAATTAAATTCACTCATTAAAATCTGTGTATACACACACACACGTATACTATAGCCACCTTTTTACATATAGATATATAGTTACAGTAATAATTCACTGGTTTGATTTGCCTAATTTGGTTTTCACAACTTTTTAGTTTTAAAGAACTACAGGATACCTGAGTATCTAGTACTTAGACATACATCTAATGCTAGATAAGGACTGATGATAAATCAAAAAGTCTGGGGAGGTCTGACAACCTGGAAGAATATTAAAGAGCATACCAAACATTTCTATAACTAAATATTATGAGATCATCACTTTATTGCATGGGATCTATTAGAAAACTACTTCCAAAAGGCTTCCATTCTTTCACAGATACACATCTGCAGCTCCTACAGTTGTAATATAAGAGAGCTTAATTTTCTGTAATACTGTTCAAACTGCATCTCAAAGCACTTTATGGGGATGCAAAAGCAGACGGAGTGAGAAATTAAAATGTAGTTTTACAATGAAGGGACTACCAAATGGTTCTGTGGGGTTTTGTGTTATTGTGTCTCACTGATCCCATAAAAAAATTGCTTAGGTTAGCTTGGTTTATGAATAACACATTGATTTATTTATTAACTATGGTGCTTCAGACTCCATCTAGGCCCTGCAAATCAAATTAAGCTAAGTTATTTCCTCCATATTCATTTTCAAGACTAATAAAAGATTGTGCAAAGGAAAAAAAAAATCATGTTCAAAATGCAACCCAGCCACTCAGCAGCTAGTCTTTAATTAATAGAGATGAGAAGCAGTGTCTGCATTGTTTCAGTGGTCTCTTTTTACTCCATGTATATTTCCACCTTGATTTAGCCTTTGAAATATCTGAAGAGAAGAATTTCCACCTGCTACTGGTTCTTCTAAACGTCCGGGAATGTATTTTCTGTGGACAACGGTTGTTACGTGTCTTGCTTTTTAACATTACTAAGATTTCTTAAACAGGAATTACAATCCCCTTGAGTTTCAGTTTATCAGAAACTGTTTTCTCTGAGAAATAGTTAATCAATTATTTTACCAAATTTATAAGTCTAGCAGGTGCTTTGTAAGCAATACATAAAGACAAGACCTTATTTCAAAAAACTTACAAAATAATTGATAAGGTAGACAATGAAGGATAGACATGATATAAGGAATAGCTACAAAAGGACCCTGCTCTAACAGGAAAAATAATCACAGCATCTAGATGCACACTTGTTCACCAGTTCTACGTATTGTTAACCTAGCAGTGTATGGAACCATACTGCTGTCAGACAGCATGTCAGGGGTGTTTTCTCTACAGTTATTTGAAATACATGAAGACACACATATAACTCAGACGTAGACCTTGGCAAGACATGGATAACCTGGAAGAACCGTAGGTATGGTAGTGAGAGAAACATGAAGGAGGTCACAAAGCTGCTGTCATCAACAGTAGATTCAAACATGACATCAACTTGTCTGATTATTGACAGAACTGAGGGACGCATGACGGTTTTGAAAGCAAGACCAGGATGTCTGCATCGTATCAACTATACACAGTCCAGCAAATTCCCAACACTAACTGCTTGCTGTGGTACTAACACACAACATGAAATACTCAGTTGATAACTTTATGCCTCTAACAGGTTAAAAATACAATCTCAGGAAAAAAAGATTCTCCTTCCAAGGGTATTAAATAATAAATCGAAGCTGGATCTTTATTCTGTCTCTAACAGAAAAAAAAACAGTCAGTCATGCCGATGGGAAGTACCTTGGAATAAAGTTTTCAAGTGGGTTTTTGTTGTTGTTGTTGTTATTTGGTTGGTTTGGGGTTTTTTTTTGTGTCCATGCTGTGTATATAAATAATAATTAAGATACTTAATTTGATTTCATTATTTACAACTATACTTTCATTTGTTGCTATAAAAACAAACTACTTTAAAAAGCATTTCACTGACTTAAAAATATCTATCCTCTGATTAATCAGTAGAAATATTACAGAATTCACTCCCATTCAAAAAGTCTGCATTTAAGACCTCAGAGTCTTAACAGCCCCTCAGTCCTCATCTAGAACATTTATCAATGGACCACACATCTTATCAAGCTGATGGTATCCAGGAAACTGTTAGAAGGGCTTAATTCTTTTCTCTTTGAGAAAGTGTGAGCTGAGACTTTCATTGTTATGAAAGCACTCTGAATAGAATCAGGCCTGAAATGCAGAAATGTGCAGGATTCACCTGAATCAACGCTGTCAAGAAAACACATGGCTGTCTGCAAGATAATTTGTTATTCACAACCTGCCCTGACAAAAAGCAAATCTGCTATAAAATGTGTACCATGTGCAAAATTTTTTAGGAAGGAGCAATACTGGAGTAAATAACATTATCTAGCAATTCACATTATCAGCATATGACACTGTAATGCAAGGATAGGGTATAATTTAGTTTCCTGCATTGGATGTCACTCGTAAAATTGCTTTCAGTGCTCTACATGAGGATGTAAGAATTGCCATAGAAGAACAGACCAACACTCCACCAAACAATGCCAATGGAGGGGAAAATTATGTATGAACACATTTGTGAAATTTGACCCACGATTCAGTTCAGGTACCTGGGGGGTTTTTGTCTCTCTCTTATTTTTTTTCTTTTTTTTTTTTTTTTCTCACAGTATTTCCAGTCTCCTGTGGGCTTCTGTAGGACAGGGTCTTCTCACTGAATGCAACTAGGAAGAATGACCTAGTACCCAAATCAAATGGTTTCATGTTCTACACGCTAACAAATTATGCCTATTTGCTCTAATCAGACTGTGGAATATTCAAGTGCTTCTCATGTTGCTATATAGATTTTGGGGGTTTGAGATGGTTTTATTCCATTTGTGGGTTTGGTGTTTGGGTTTTTCAGGGGTTTTGGTTTGTTTTTTTTTTTTTTTGTTATTTAGTTGCTTGAGTAATGCATGATTATCATAGAGGTTTAAGCATTCTGTTTGCTTTACTACTATGCATCATTAATACACAAATATTTCTAATTAAAGATCACTGAATGTGAAATATGAATAAATCTTTATCACTTAGGGATTATGCTGTAGAAGAATTTATTTTATTTGGTGTGTTTGACAGCATCTGGGCATGCTGAATAGCAATGTCATCGTGACTTTCTGAAGCAGTCATATAGCTTGTTGTTGTCAGTTACTTATAAAAGGGACTGCTATGATTGGAGGCCTGGGAATCACACAGAGCTTTCCCTAAATAAGGCTACCATGGAACATTTCAAAGAAGCCAGCATTGTTTTTCTTTTTTATTTTTCCCTGTCTCTTGCTTTTGTAACTAGTCTCTTTAGGAAGTAGCATGTATCATCATGGTTCATCATCATGTTGGATTCTATAAATAAATAAATACAACAAATTATTGAGGAGAAATTTCAAACCATATTCATTTCACTGAAGACTTTTATTCGGTATGTGCCAGAACTCAGAAAAGCAAGTTGATATGGCATTTAGCTGAAAATGCGTGATCTGGCTTTCAGCTGGGTTCTCAGCATTATTTGTGATTATTTTATTCCTCTAGAAGAAAGAGCTTTGAGAAGTGAAGCTAGAACACAAGACCTTCCTCCACTGGATTTGGTCACATGGCTCCTTGTTTTCTCTTCCTCTAACTTCAAGAATCTTCCAAACTCCGTTATATTGTTGCTCAACTTCAGAAAACTTCAGATATGGAGGATATTACAATTTTTTTTAACATTTTTTAATCTTTGGCGAAGTGGAAGATCTGATTTCATATCTCTCCAGTTTGAAGAGGGATATGAATAACGTGTTCTCTAAGAAGCAGACTATCTGTATGAAGTGGGCAGTGTGGCTCCTGGTGACCTGTCTGAATGCAATGGTGTTGGCCTTTGGTTTAGAGGGGAGGGCAGATGGGAGAATGCTGTTACCAACTGGCATCCAGAGATCCTTTCCAAATTCAATCCAACTTCAATTATCACATGATTCCATAGTTAAACAGTCTCAAAATTAATCCACAAGCCCTTTGCAAGATATGGACACAACTCTACCAGAAGCCAAACTAGAGTTAAGACATCTTTGTCTTGAGGTAAGCAAGAGAAAAAACTCTTGTGTAGGAATCTTACGTATTTTCTGTTGGTGGAATGCAGTCACCTGTATCATTGAAATGGATGATTTTTGAGTAGCATCAAGGAACTTTAATTCCTATGTTCTTCCTGCTAATCAAATGCTGGAGTATGTGGATACTGAAGATTGTTTTTACCTGATAGTAGGCACAGAGAGTTGTCATGCTAGGCCTCATCCAAAACCACCTGGAATCCAAGAAAGCCTTCACAGTATTTCCAGAGCACTGGGTCAAATTCCTATAATGAGTCAGATTCCTATAATGAATCATTCATTTGGGGAACTAAGTTAAGGCTTCTTACTATGGCTGTCACCTGATTTTTTTAACTTAGTGGAAATACAGGCAAAATAGGAATCGAATGACCATTTTCAATGTTGTTAGTTACACTTCTGCCCAGATCCTCATTGATACTCACGTTTAGAATGATTATCATGCTAAACTAGGTTTAACATTTTGCAGTACTGTGCTTATGATTTATATTTGGTACCTTAAAAAGCTAAATATGATAAAAATTGAGCATTCAACAGAAAAACACCATCTTTATGTAGATGTTTTCCAATAATACTAATTGGGGATGAGACTCTGCTATGCGCTGCTCTTTTTAGTACTGGTTTTGTCATTGAATTTTTTCCTCATACTCTGCAGCAACATGCAACACCATCAACTTTGTTCTTATCCTTCTAAGGACTAGAAAAAACTCTACACTGAAACCAAAATAGAATCCAAATATCATGAAAGAACCAGAATATATTTTCACTAACCTGATATTTACTCAGTCACATTTCTCCCCTGTTCATCCTCTCATGAAAATGTTCCATTTTCATACTTCTGTTTTGGAAGAGTAGATGTTATTAAATGATTAAAAGAGAAGACAGCTGACCATTACAGGAATGTACTGCAGTTTGTCATTTTAAACTCTTCTGCAGAGGAACGTATATTTTATATATGACATTCTGTCCTTCCATCTCCTTAGATAGTCATGCACAGTCTAATAAAAAATACTTGCTAGCATTCTAAGCTGCTTTAAAATTATGGTATATAAAACATTTTCTCTCATGGAACCATAATACAACTGTATAGTCTTGCTCTCCTATTGTTATCTGTAATGTAACTACACTTCTTTCTGAGTTCTTATGTTCAGCAAAGTTTCATTTCTACCCTTACTGGAAGAAAGGTAGAAATGAAAATGCTGTCCAAAAATATTGTAGAGGCACTGTATATAGCTCAGGACTGAGATATGGAAGGATTTATAATGACTTCCAGTCTCCTGCTCTAGCAGTTACCACCTCAGTCTCTGTTTATAACATCTGAGAGATGACACAGCTTTTTTCATCTATCCCTCTAAACCTTCCACCAATAGACTTTTAGTAATACTTGAATATTTAATAACCCACATAGGTATATTACATTTATGCTTTTCAAATTTTATATTTATTCTGAAGAGGATATGAAGAAACCCCCACTGCATCAGTGCTCCCAGTGCAAGGAGACCATGGGTGAAAACCACATACCCTCTGAGTTATTTTTAAAACCATGGCATTAGCAAAGATCCCAACTTTGCATTTATTGTCCACCGAAAGTGTCCTACCAGCACCAAAGCAGTAGTGCGTCTTATACAACAATCTGAAAAGTAGTAATATAGTGGCTTATTTGATCAGGTTGGTGGCAAACTCTATATAAGAAAAATGTGACAGAGAGCTCAAAGGTCATATTTCAGTGGATAAACAGGAACTTTTCTGAGACCAGACACCGGGTCAGATTTACAGCCCAGGCATTTTGCTTGCCTATAGGAACATCCCTGGAACTATTTCTGGGGCAATCCAGAGTTTTCCTGGGGAAAAATAAAACCATGGTTGTTACCAAGATCTAGAAAATATTCAAGAACACATTGGTTAGTCATAAAACACAGCATTCTGAATTCAGATATTAGGTAACCAGTATTACATACAGAAAATGGTTTGAGTTTCTTCTCAAAAGATCCTGCCAGATCACCTGCCAAATGAGCAGCCTGAATACAGTGACATTTCAATATGCTACCAGAACAATATGGACTACCTAGAACAGACAAGGTAACTGTAGCTCAAGTAATGTGTTGAGAAAAACATTCAAGTAAACAGAAAAGGTCTATACTACTGATAATAGGTAGAAACAGTACATGTAGATGTACCTTGTGTTTCTATAGCCAGAATTTTATCAAGGCACTGTGACTGGAAAACCAAAGGCAGATTTTCAACAGTAACAAAAAGCAAAAAGAAGAGAAAGTAGTTTAGTTGAGACAAGATGTCCCACACTGGAATATTAAGTTTGAACTGAAGATAAAATACATACAAAATGGCAAAAAGAGGATAAAATATAGATCTGAAATTCCTGATAGGAATAGCTAAAAATATGAGATTTTCTTTTTTTTTTTTTTTTTTTTGATGGTTTACTTTTGTCTGTAAATACTACTTCATTAGTTTGTAGATGTTCCAAATATTTTTTCAGCATGGCCATAGAAGAAACTGTTACCCTCTATACGCCTGGGGTCCACCTTTCTCAAAGGGGGAAAAGGATTCTAGCTCAGGAGTTAGCAGACCTCATTGAGAGAGATTTGAACTAGATTTGAAGGGGGAAGGGAATAAAACCAGGCTTGCTAGGGATGAGCCTAAGGGTGGCATTCATGTTTTGGAGACTAGATCGATAGCCCAACTGAAGTGCATTTACACCAATGCATGCATCATGGGAAACAAACAGAAGGAGCTGGAAGCCGTAGCGCGGCAGGAAAACTATGACATAGTCGCCATCACGGAAACGTGGTGGGATAACTCCCATGACTGGATTGCCACAATGGATGGCTATAAGCTCATCAGAAGGGATGGGCAAGAAGGGAGAGGTGGTGGGGTAGCTCTATGTATTAGAGAGTGTTTTGATTGTCTAGAGCTCAATGAAGGCAATGATAAGGTCGAGTGCTTATGGGTGAAGATCAGGGGGAAGGCCAAAAAGGCAGATAACAAGGTGGGAGTCTGTTATAGACCACCCAACCAAGATGAAGAAACAGACGAAGTATTCTACAAGCGGTTGGCTGAAGTCTCACAATCACTAGCCCTTGTTCTCGTGGGAGACTTCAACTTACCAGATCTCTGCTGGAAATACAACACAGCAGAGAGGAAGCAGTCTCGGAGGTTCCTGGAGTGTGTGGAAGAGAACTTCCTGACACAGCTGGTAAGCGAGCCAACCAGGAGAGGTGCCCCGCTGGACCTGCTGTTTATGAACAGAGAAGGCCTGGTGGGTGACGTGGTGGTCGGAGGCCGTCTTGGACACAGTGACCATGAAGTGATAGTTTTTGATTCTTGGAGAAGTCAGGAAGGGGGTCAGCAAAACCACTACCCTGGACTTTAGAAAGGCAGACTTTGGACTGTTTAGAAGTCTGGTTGAGAGGGTCCCTTGGGAGGCAGTCCTGAAGGGCAAAGGAGTCTAGGAAGGCTGGATGTTATTCAAGAAGGAAGTCTTAAAGGCCCAGGAGCAGGCCGTCCCCATGTGCAGAAACATGAGCAGGCGAGGAAGAAGACTGACCTGGCTGAACAGAGAGCTTCGGCTGGAATTCAGGGGAAAAAAGAGTTTACCATCTTCGGAAGAAGGGGCAGGTGACTCAGGAGGACTACAAGGATGTTGTGACGTTATGCAGGGAGAAGATTAGAAAGGCGAAGGCCCAGCTAGAACTTAAAATGGCCACCGCCATTAAAGATAACAAAAAATGTTTTTACAAATGTATCAGTGACAAAAGGAGGGCCAATGAGAATCTCCATCCTTTCTTGGATGCAAACGGAAACATCACCACAAAGGATAAGGAAAAGGCTGAGGTACTTAATGCCTTCTTTGCCTCAGTCTTTAATAGTCAGACTGGTCCTCAACAGGGTTTTCAGGCCCCTGAGCTGGGAGATGGAGATAAGATGCAGAATGAAGCCCCAGTTGTTGAAGAGGTGGCAGTCACTGACCTGCTCCTCCACCTGGATGCTCACAAGTCTATGGGGCCAGATGGAATCCACCCGAGGATACCAAGGGAGCTGGCAGAGGAGCTCACCAAGCCACTTTCCATCATTTATCAGCAGTCCTGGTCAACCGGGGAGGTCCCAGATGACTGGAAGTTAGCTAATGTGACACCCATCTACAAGAAGGGATGGAAGGAGGATCCGGGAAACTGCAAGCCTCTCAGCCTGACCTCGGTGCAAGGGAAGGTCATGGAGCAGGTCATCTTGAGTGCCATCATGCGGCACGTGTGAGACAATCAGGTGATCAGCCCAGCCAGCATGCATTCATGAAGGGAAGGCCCTGCTTGAGCAAACTGATCTCCTTCTATGACAAGGTGACCCGCTTAGTGGATGAGGGAAAGGCTGTGGATGTTGTCTACCTGGACTTTAGTAAGGCCTTTGACACTGTCTCCCACAGCATTTTCCTGGAGAAGCTGGCTGCTCACAGCGTGGATAAATGCATTCTCCGCTGGGTTAAAAAGTGGCTGGATGTCCAAGCCCAGAGAGTGGTGATTAATGGAGTTAAATCCAGTTGGCGGCAGGTCACAAGTGGTGTTCCCCAGGGCTCAGTGTTGGGGCCGGTCCTGTTCAATATCTTCATTGATGATCTGGATAAGGGGATTGAGTGCACCCTCAGTAAGTTTGCAGATGACACCAAGTTGGGCAGGAGTGCTGACCTGCTGGAGGGTAGGAAGGCCCTACAGAGGGACCTGGACAGGCTGGATCATTGGGCCGCAGCCAACTGTATGAGATTCAACATGGTTGAGTGCTGGGTCCTGCACTTGGGTCATAACAACCCCATGCAATGTTACAGGCTTGGGGAAGAGTGGCTGGAGAGCTGCCTGTCAGAAAAGGACCTGGGGGTGTTGGTCAACAGCTGCCCAAACATGAGCCAGCAGTGTGCTCAGGTGGCCAAGAGGCCTAATGGCATCTTGGCTTGTATCAGGAATAGTGTGGCCAGCAGGACCAGGGAGGTGATAGTGCCCCTGTACTCGGTACTGGTGAGGCCCTGTGTTCAGTTTTGGGCCCCTCACTAGAAGAAGGACATTGAGGTGCTGGAGCATGTCCAAAGAAGAGCAACGAAGCTGGTGAAAGGTCTAGAGAACAATTCTTATGAGGAGCGGCTGAGGGAGCTGGGGTTGTTTGGAGAAGAGGAGGCTGAGGGGAGACCTTATCGCTCTCTACAACTAATTGAAAGGAGGTTGTAGTGAGGCGGGGGTCAGTCTCTTCTCCCGGGTAGCAAGCAACAGGACAAGAAGAAATGGCTTCAAGTTGTGCCAGGGGAGATTTAGGTTGGATATTAGGAAAAATTTCTTCACAGAGGGAGTGGTTAGGCATTTGAACAGACTGCCCAGGGAAGTGGTACAATCACACTCTCTGGAAGTATTATAAAAATGTGTGGAAGTGGTGCTTAGGGACATGGTTTAGAGGTGGACCAGACAGTTAGGTTAACAGTTGGACTCTATGATCTCAGAGGTCCTTTCCAATCTTAACGATTCTATGATGCTAATCTATGATTCTATATATTAATATTTTAAATTCGTTTGTTTATGTCAAGTAAATACTTAAATATATTCTAATGGTCCTAGTGAGGTCCATGGAAGACCTGTAATTTACTTCAGAATGAGCAAGATAGCATCCAGAATGTGTGATCACTCCTTAGGATTTGCTATGGTGAGTCAGACCAGCAGTACTTTTGTCTCAAAGAGTGACCAGTGGCAGACATCAAAGGAAAGGGTCTAAGAATTATGCAACACAGTATGTCATCCCTGGGGCATGCCCTCCCACCTGCCAACAGCCAGAGGCCTGGGGATTTTCTGCGCTGGAGGTGGCATTTGGACTACATTTCTTAATAATCCTTTTTGGAGTGAACCTCCATGAGTTTGTTATTCCTTTCTAGTTCTCTGTTAAAGCTCAGCTTCACAATTTTCTTCAGCAAGAGTCCTACAGTTGAATTACATGTTGGGAGAAAAAGACTTACCTATTGCTCATTTTTAAATTGCTGCCTGATTATTTCAGTGCTAACTTATTTAGCCACAATAAAACTTTCTCTTTTACTGCAAAACCACTCAGTTTCTTAAAGAAATTCAGGTGGAAGATGTCCTTAAAACTTTTTAGAAATCTAAATACCTTGTAACAGTCCACTCACCTGTCTACATGATCCCTCACTGCACTCAAATCGACTCCAATTACTCCTAGGAAATAACGGAGTTTGTAGCACCATTACATTACGATGACTTCAAATAATTTGCCTGCTAAAGAAATCTACAGTCTTTTAATATTACATGAAACTTTTAGAAAAAGGAACATCATGTTTGCTAACCTCCTACACATATCTCATTGAAATTTTTAGTCACAGGATACATATAATAGGTAACTGTTCAGCTAATTCATGTATGATATCCTTTAATACTTTTAGTGACTTTCATATTGGCCTTGCAATTTCATGTATATATTTTATTGATTTTTTTTTTTAAACTTTCTGTACATATGGTTTTGTTTGAGATATTTCCTCAACACAGACCATGTAAAGTATGGTTTCTAAGTTCATTTTTATGGAAAAATAATGTAACTGATATCTTCAGGTTTTTGTCTGTGATCTTATCTTTGAGTAATTTTTCTTTACTTCAGTGACCAGTTTGCTTCATCAGCTCATGACCTTCACCAACACACTTCACCCTGCAGCCCCCGCCACCAAAACGTGACAGCTTTGTCTAGTGCGGGTCCACACTGACATTTACCAACCTACAAGAGAAGCTGCATATTGTTATTATAAAACCTCCTTTTTTATCATTTCCTCTTTAGCATTTAGCTAAGGAGAATCTCTATGCTTTATTGGATGCAGGGGGAAACACAGTGACAGAGGATGAGGAAAAGGTTGAGGTACTTAATGTCTTCTTTGACTCACTCTTTAATAGTCAGACCAGATGTGCTCAGGGTACCCAGCCCCCTGAGCTGCAAGACAGGGACAGGGAGAAGAATGAAGCCCCCATAATCCAAGGGGAAATGGTTAGTGACCTGCTATGCCACTTAGACACACACAACTCTATGGGGCCAGATGGGATCCACCCAAGGGTACTGAAGGACCTGGCAGAAGTGCTCACCAAGCCACTTTCCATCATCCATCAGCAGTCCTGGCTAACCGGGGAGGTCCCACTCTACTGGAGGTTAGCAAATGTGATGCCCAACTACAAGAACAGCTGGAAAGAGGATCTGGGAAACTACAGGCCTGTCTGACCTCGGTGCCAGGGATGGTTATGGAGCAGATCATCTTGAGCTCCATCATATGGCATATACAGGACAACCAGGCCCAGTCAGCATGCGTTTATGAAAGGCAGGTCCTGCTTGACTAACCTGATTTAACCTGAAAAAGAGGAGGCTGACGTGAGACCTTCTTGCTCTCTACAGCTACCTGAAAGGAGGTTGTAGCAAGATTGGTGTCAGTCTCTTCTGCCAAGTTACAAGCGATAGGACTACAGGAAATGGCCTTCAGTTGCACCAGGGGATGTTTAGATTGGATACTAGGAAACATTTCTTCAACAAAAGGCTTGTCAAACATTGGAACAGACTGCCCAGGAAAGTGGTTGAGTCCTCATCCCTGAAGGTATTTAAAAGACGTGTAGATGTGGTGCTTAGGGACATGGTTTAGTGGTGGACTTGGCAGTGCTAGGTTAACAGTTGGACTTCATGATCTTAAAGGTCTTTTCCAACCTAAATGGTTCTATGATTCTAATATTCTATGATTTTAAGCCACTGCCGCCATTGTCTTGTCTCACATGTGATGTTGTTCTTATTTAGTCATGGTTACCTATTAAGATTACAGGCAGCAGAGGTTTTGTAGTATGTTTTGATGTAGTGGTTTATTTCATGGGTTTGAGTCCTCTGAAATTCACAATGAAATACTGTGAGATCCCTTTCTGCCTTACTCCTATTGAAAGAGAAACGGCTAAATAAAAACAAGGTACATTATTTCACTGTGATTCAAGTTATGAGCAGAGAGAGGTCTTTCTTTGCTTCTTACATACATATGATAAGTTGAACAATATGACAACAAAATGCAACTAAGATCTTGATCTCTGATTCAGTGTTGGTGATAAATGGGGAGAGGGGGAGGAAAAGCTCCTGAGGAAATGGGGTATGCATAGAAATGAAGGAGAGACAGCATAAGAAATAAGGAAAGTTTTCCCTTTTAGGTAGAGAAAATCACAGAATGCTTTGCAAGTGCAATAAATAATGCAGCATAAGGCACATAGACACTAAAACCTTTTCATTCAGCAGGAAAGCTAAATCATAGACTGGGAGCAGACTTGAAAACACGTTAAGTGTAATAGTGAAAAAATGGTACTTTCTAATGTAAAACTAAGGCTCCGGAGGATAGTTTCAGATTCCACAAATTCTTTCAGCTTTCCCTTTAGGACCAAAATGATGGGCATGTTAAGGCATTTTTTTTTTTCCTCTCTTTATCAGTCTATTTCACTTCCCTAAAGAAAGATAGCTTTATTTTTTAAGGGCTTCTGAAATATTTTGAGTTCTGTGACGTATCCTAGAAGAACAAACTAAACAGTTAAGCATATAAAATGCTGCAGTTTTCTTTTATTCAACGAATAGTCTAAGGTATTACTGAATACGAGCCTTAATTTGAGTAAGGAAATAAGCAAACTATAGCTAACAGCAATCATGATCCTGTCATCATTGCTGATTTATGTCCCACACTAAGCCCTCCTACATGATTCAGACCTACAGCTGATTCTGCACCTCTTCACAACCAATAGAAACATCAGTAGTTTGAAGCTGAAAATATATAACTATATAACAGATGCTTAGGATGCAATTCCTGATGAAAACAATGAAAAGAAAAAGAAGTCACTTCAAAAAAAGGGGACGACTTGCAATTAGGAAATGCCCTATCTGGGGGATCTTGAGCCAGTGAATATTTAACTACTTATGCAGACTGGAATGGCTGGAATCCTTTCAAGACTTATAGGAGGTACTTGGAAGCCTGTTCCAATGACCCTGAGAGATGTGCCAGCAGAGACTTTGCTGCTAATCAAACAGAAATTTCAATGCACAAGAGCTAAAATAAGATGTGATCCTTTGTTGTGCAGATTTTGAGGATGGCAGAAAGTTAAAATCTTTTCTTCAAGAGAGCATAATTTATGTAAACTCTGAAATAAGCCTTGGGGAAACAAATAACAACACTAGGAAAAAAAAAAACCAACCCAAACCCAAAATCAAAAACAAAAAACAAAACAAAAAATCCCCACAAAACAAAAAAAACAAACAAAAAAACAAACCCCAAAATAGCCCTTCAGACAAAGAAAGCAATTCGTGAAATAGGAATATATCACATTTTGAGATCTCCAGTTTATAGGCCAGAAATATGTACCCATGACTTCCTTCTCATATTTTAAATGATGAGAAAATAAGTTCTTCAAAATCAGAAAGTCCAGGCTTTTTAATGGAGAAAGAGAAGACATTCAACAAGAATCAAGTATATGACAGGCAGTTCTAAATTATCAATTGTGATTGGCTTTGAAGCCATCAGGAAATGATTCTTAAGACAAAAAGCTTAATGACTCAGTATCAGCTTTGTTTTTTATGTGATTGATGTTATCATTGCAGATACAGAATAAAATATTTTACACTTTTTTGCAGTACAATATAAAAACTCTATAAAAGAGAAAGAAGAAATATGGAAACTGGCTAAAACGCATCAAAATGGTATAAGACTAATTTCAGCATCCCTAAAAAATACTATATGGAAGCATCTTAACAATAGCCGGATTATGATCTGACTGTCTGCCTAGTGGATTATTATTCTAGAACTTCATAAACATGTTTGTTAAAAACTTTCTTCAAATTTTCAGCCTGACTTTATTCATGGACATTTTGTACATAAGTATAATCCATAGGAAACAATTGAAAAATGTTCTGACATAGTCAAGAAAAATGCTTATTCAGTTCAAGAACAGGAAAAAATTGCTCAGAACAGGATTAGGTGCACAAATATGTTTCTTCTCCTCCATATGATGTCTTAGTAAAATTAATAAAATTTTGCCTTGTGCATTCAGTGCACTGATACAGCCAATGCACTGTGAGTAGTTAAAAGAAAGGAACTGTGCCTGGGGCACTGAAAAATCATCTTTTATGATTTTTAAGCCCTTCAAGGTGTCAATAATGATCAAACAGACAATTTGTAAATTTGATTCAAATAGGATAAGAATTATAATTAGGTGAGTCATCTCAAGCCATTACACTGAACATATATGTAAATTCAAGATTTTGTTGTATAGTTTCCTAAAGACATGGGAGGTCTCAAGGCCTTTATCATTCTTAATTATATATTCTGAATATCTGTATATACAAAAAAATCTCAACAAAATAGATCACTTCCTTGATCACTTAAAAATGGGAAGGGTGCTTTTTCCAGAATTCGGTGATATTCATTGGGAAGGCACCCATGCTTGTAACAAGTGACTATTATAAATCATCTCAATTGTACATTTACTTCTGTGTCTTTCTGCGCAATTAGATAGTACTAGGTTTCATAATTTCCCTGTGAGATCATCTCTAGTTAGCACCTCAATAAGTAACACAGATTTTAAAGCCATTTAATGTAAATAGCCTTCAAAATATAAGCTTAAACATTACATGAATTTAATATGTTTGAAGATTTTTTTATTGACTAGAATTTAGTAAGCTATTCTTGTTCTTATATTTCTGTGTAGATGTTCTTATTACTGACACGAATGTAAAGTCTATCATGTGATCATATGTTCCAGTAAAAATTCTGTATCAAACTCTGTAGAAAAGTATTGTCTTTCAATCTCATGTAAAGATATTGTTGTAATTTGGGTAAGATTGGAATATTTGCTTCTCCCTACAATTAATTATTTGCTTCTTCACATTATTTGTTGTCCATATTATTTTGTTATTTTATGTACAGCTGTATCTATACCAAGTTCCGTATATGTTCTCTCTAAACATAACTCAAAAACTTAACTTTGCCAAACTAATGTTTTCTTTTTTCTTTTTGTTCTGTTTGTCTGCTGAAATGATTATTTTATATTGCTTTTGATAGCTCCTCAGAAGAGCTATATTTTATGAATTATCCATTCAGTAATCTCTTGGAGCCTTGATTAGCATTTAAAGAAGTTACTGGGCACAGCAAAGACAGAACAGACCTCAAACTCTGTAAATACATCTATTTTGCCACTTGATATATGCTGTGTGGCTAACTTTTAGTTTATGTATTAAAGTTCACAAATTTCTGAAAGTTACGGATTTACTTTTGCTGGTGAGTATCTATGACATTGTAATGTCCCCAAAATGATTTTTAAAGTCTGGAAAGTGTGTTTGAAATATGGTTTCTCAATAGGTGTGTAAAACTTCTGGCTATATATTTCAAGGTGCAGTTGTGCAAAATGGATAAAATAACAATACTATTGAGTAACTCTTACTTTTGGAACTCTTCAAGTCATCTTCACTGCCTAATGGCTGCTGCAGAGCATACGTGGAAACAACAACAACCACATTCTGAGGTCTGAAACGTATTCCTTGCATTGACGTCTGAGAGGATTCTCAGGTGTCACAATTGTCACTCTTTGATTACTTTTACTATTTGCTGAAAGCACCTGAAAGTCTCCTGTTCAGGTTGCTGTAAGGTTGATAATGCCTCCTGAAATCCTCTCTTTTGTGACTTAATTGCATCATTCTTAAAAAGGCAATCGGGAGACTCATGTTCAAACTGAATCTTTCATATTAAAATAAGAGTTTTCAGCAGCAGTTTTCAGTAGCTGTATACAATGGCTGTATGTAGCTATATACAATGGCTGTTCTTGTTTTTCATGCCATGTTGAGGGAATTATCTGTGGTCCTTTAGGGTTGCAAACAACTTAACAAAGACTGAAAACCTGGAGCTCCTTGGAAGTAAGATTGAACAACTGCCTCTCCTTGTTTTCTTGCCAGTCCTTATTTTAGATATGTTGAAGTACTGTACTTTCTCAAGTATTAGTCATGTAGTTCTCCAGAATAATGTGACCTTAATCTTTTCTTTTGAAATACTAATAAACAGCAAAAAAAATAAATGTGCATAGTCATGTCTTGGGTTATCCTTGCTGTTGCTGACTTAAATGAGAAAAAAAGTAAGGAGACAGGAAAAGCAGAGAGGGAAAGTGAAGGGAGGGAAAGGTGAACAATTTCTTTCTCACTAAAAAGCAACAAGAATTTTTTTACCAGTGAATCAGCAATCAGGAAAAGCACAGATAAACTGTGATTTATATATAGTATTTTCTCCAGCTACTGTGTATTGAGTCTCAGGAAGATTTTAGCCAACAGTTTGTACTGGAGGAGAGTTTGGCAAGGCAGTGGGATAACCTAGGGGCAATCAGTAGCAATCTGGGAAGGCAGTTTATCACCTACTGGTAGATGCTTTGATAGAATGTTCATCCACTACTTCACTATCCATGCTCACTAGGCATGGAAATAACTGCAGCCTGGAGCAACGACCACAGAGATGATCTGATACCCTCACTCGACCCCTGCCAATATACAGCAATTTGGTGCACTTTCAGAGGGCACTTGATGTAGTTTTAAGGCTTTACTTAAAATAAATCTAAACTTATATGTCTTTATAATTAGTTTAACACGAGTCTGTGGGATAACAAAATGCCACCAAAATACACATCCTGTTAATGGAATATGGGAGAACATCAGGGTTTCACACAGAAATCAGAATTCATCCTAATAAAACTCAATGGGAAGCCAGTTCTAATCACACAATTTAATTTTAGTCCTGAGATTAAAACCAGGGAGAAAACTCACAATTCATTAACTCCCGCAGGAAACCAACTCCAGATTTAGGATTTGAAAGAAAAAAATAAAAGAAAAAAAGGAAAAGTGGGACCAAAAATATCTGGAGTTAAATATAAATAACACATTTTTAATAAAAACACTACTTTTAAAAATAAAGGTTTTTTCCTGCTGAATGTTGTACTGGGTCAACATTTACATTGTTTCAAATATTTTTATCCTTATAGACTAAAAAATCAGATATATTGATGCAAAGAACTTTATTCAGTAGCTTTAAAATTATCTGCTGTCTTAATGGTCACAATTGACCCACATTTATGAAAGACATCTTCAGAAACTCAAATATGAATGCAATAGAAAATATAAGCAATATACCTCACATTTTGAAAGGTTAAGTTAAAAACATATTCACCTTGCTCAGTTTTGCAGGTCAGAACTTTTCTCTTGGTTTTCAATTGTTTCCTCGTGGCTCTTCTTGTAGTGTTGGGTTCAAGTAAAACAAATCTGTATTCATTTCAGAGATTTTAGTATGTCTGGGAGGTTTTTCCTCCCAAAACACAATGACGAATATTATTTGGCAGCTCTGTAGATTTATGTCTAAGGCTTGGGGTGTGGGGTTTTTTTAGATGTATAGAAACATAAACATGAAATAAAATGTCATAGAGCTCTCTCAAAGATGAATCCTGCATGGTACTCAAGCAACAAAATCTCCTTAAACTGTTTGACAAAGATCAGAAATTTATTGCTAAATTCCATCCCTATTTTTATATACACAAATATAAAATTCCAAGCATGTCATTACAGTCCTTTCATCAAAACTTTTTTTTCCCTGTTCGATCTGCAGGATGACAAAAAAAAGAATTAAATTGGGAAGCCTCGGTCAAAAAAAGATTTAAACTTCCAAAGAGGGACTTAAAATTATGCAGGTCAATGTGAAACTGATATTATGAAAAAGCCTGTGTGCAGCTCAGACATCTTAAACTCCAAACCCCTTCTTAATGGACTGCAGAGTTTTAAACTGTCTACATACAACTTCTGGACATTTACTTTCATGGGACTGGGAATATCCATGTGAGATTAATTACACACATGAGGAATGCACCGTTAGATACCTATTTGGTAGAGAGCAGAATAGTAGAGGGTTTGATTTTAAATTATCCAACACAAGTGTATACTTCCTCTATAAATGCAGTGCGAGTCATCTCTTACAGATCTTGGGAAATTGCTTGGTTGTCCTAAATTAGGATTCACAGCTCTATCCATTGATCCAAGAGGGTTCCAGAGGAAAATGCAAGATCTTTATCTCCACTCAGAATCCAATTTCCTTATCCTCCTTCTGAGTCCAGTCATCTAAACAGGTCTTGTGAAGGAAGACGAAAATGGTAATATTGAGCAATCAAGAGTATTCTTCAGAGAAACTATAACCTACAAGACAATCTTCTTATGGAAGAATGGCCTAGGGATGCGGTCTTTGTTTCCATGGCTGCTTCTGCTTTTTAATATCTAATACAAAATGTATTTGCCTGTCAAGGATCAAGATCTCAAATGCCTCTTCCATTCCCTGTCAGTTGAGAAACTCCTTCTGGCAGTGATTCAGGCAGCAAATTGTCAAGGTGGCAAAACAGTACAAGAGAGGGACAGTGATCAGCTGTTCTAGCCAGACCTCAATCCAGCAATTTCTTCTGCTCATACTGCTGAGAGCAGAAAAACTGAGAGGCTTTCTCATCTCCTCTTTCTACAATTCGCTCCCTGTCAGTCCATCAATTGTGCTTTGTGTTGTAAAAGTCCTGTTTTAGATGGAGCCCTAAATCCCTGTAGTATGAGCTTTTTGATCATGACCTTGAAAGCTCTTGCATAAGCTGTTATCCAGAAGGAAGCTAGGATTTCCAAAATAACGTAAGCTGCTTCTGCCTGCTGGCAGCTGTGCCTTTTTTGGCATTACAGCTCTGAGGCTTGTCCATGTATGTGGGGTTACTGACTTTTCCCAGGTATCACATAAATTCACCAGCTTGGTAACACCTGATCTCACAAAATACAGCACTCACAATGTAACTAAAAAATGCAAAAAGTCAAACAAATGACAAAAAAACCAAAACCAAAACCAAAACCAAAAACCACACAATGAAACCCAAGCCCTAGGATTTACCATACTTCTCTAATGAAAGCCTGAATCATCTTTAGCCAATCTGCTGTAGAGAGAAAAATCTTTTTTCAGATATTCAGGGAGGACATTCAGTGTAAATCACAGAATAACAAGATAAGTCAGATTGGAGAGGACCTTAGGAGGTCTCTAGTCAAAACTTTTCAAAGCAAGGACAAGCTGTGAGACCAAAACAAATTGCTCAGAGCTTTATACAGTTGAGTAAACCTCTAAGGATGGAGACTTTGGAAAAAACCCTTTCTTTGGGAAACCTGCTCCAATGCTTGATGATCCCCATGGTGAAAATATTTACCCTTATATCCAGCTGGGTAGGCACTCCTATTGCTGTTTATGACTATTCCTATTTCAATTAATATCCATTGTCTCTCGTCCTCCTGCTTTCCACAGCTGTGAAGACCCTGGCTCTGTCTTCTTGATAACTTTCTCCCTGGTATTAGGAGAGTGCTATTCAGTTCCACCAAAGCTGCGTCTTTTCCAGCCAAGCATGTCCAGTACCCTCAGCCTCTCCTCATCACATGTAACAGCACCCCAGGCAGTCTTTAAAAAGGAAATATATCACATGGCTCAGAAGATAAGATCTCATGTAGCAGAAATAGCCAAAGGAAAAAACACCTTGCATCAACAGCCTGAATTCTGTGTTTCCTGCTGAATGTAGTTTGTTAGCATTGTAATGTTTAGTTGCAGTAGGTCAAATTTTATCCTGTTAAACAGATAAATAAACTGCTGGCTTTAATTCTTTCATTGCAGTGTTTTATGGCATCCATTTTACATGCCACAGCTGTCTTTAAGAGAATATGAAAGCTAGGGTGATGAGAAAATTAGAAACGAGAGAAAATAAATAAACATACTTGTTCAGATACTGTGCTATTTGATCAAAGTAAGAGAAATTGAGTGATTGGCTGCAGTAGAATCAGCAGCCACACAACTTTTCATGCTGCAATTTTGTGAATTGTCTCTATTTCTGAGTTTATTAGAAGTGAAGTAAATTATGTAAAGTTTTGCATGATGCTCTTCCAACTAAGATGGGCCGTAATCATAATCTCATATTTCCTCATCTTTTTGGCCATTTGTATTTTCTAGTGCTCTTTGCACTAGTTCTAGTGCTCTTTGTTTTTGGAAAGGGAAGGGAAGGGAAGGGAAGGAAAATGTGCTTAATACAACTAATTTAAACTTATTTGAAAAGACACACTTATGAGGTTGCAAGATTCAGTAAAATGTATCACAGTAGGATGAGACAGCTCCTTAGGTTTTACTCCTAGTCTCAGATGTTTCTATGTTTTGTATGGAGAAATGAATATGAAACCATGTTCATCTTAGGAAATGTACATCCTTTATAAAAGCCTGGCTGCATGTACATTTAGCAACTATTTTGTGAAATCTCTGATAGTTAAAAGAAGTTCCCACAGACAGCTGAGAATGAATCATGAGAGAAAGTCTGTAACATTCTCCTCTCTTTGAAGTCTTTATAGTCTGCACTGGAAATGCTTTCAGCCAACACAAACTGACAATTTCTGATTTTAAATACAGCTGTCTACCTGAAAGTGCATTCAAAAAGTTGTTTAAAAAGAAAAAAAAAAAAGTATACTCCTGTTTGCTTTGTACTTCCAGTTTTAAAAGTGTGGATATCAAAGGAGAAAGAGCCTACAAACAGACGGAGGGTCGAGGTCCTGCAAACTGCGTTACATAGGAAGAGGCTCAGACTCAGATGGAGTCAGACTGAGTCTTATAGGTGATCTTGATCTACAGTGTTAGTGTAAGGTCACACTGGAAGTGTTTATAGTCTTGACACCCTATGGCTAGAGTAGTACTGTTGTTAGGGATTGCTGAACCAAGTAGCCCAACTGAGGCAAGGCTGACACAGCTCCATGCCCAGGTCCTACCAGTAGCAAGGCTGGGCACATTTTCTTAATATGCACACAGACAAATACATGTACTTAATACACATACATATCCACCTGGCCAGCCACACAGATCAGCACAGACAGAAAACACAGCATTCATGCAAGCACAAACAGCATGCAAGCACAAACAGCCTTATCCTGTTCCCCTCACTGGCTAAGCAGGCTGAACGTCCATTAGTGAGAAATATATGTATATACATCTATATACTATATCTGTACTGTATCTGTATAATACAGATTTCCCCAGGAGCTGGACTTACACACTCAGTCTCTATACTAACTAGCCTCCATGTCCTCATTCTCCCAGCTGCTGGCACCAGGGTACTCAAAGCCCCAAGGCATCTAACCCCACCTCCAGCTGCTGGTGCAGACCTGCCTTACACCAACACACACACATACACACACGTAGCTGATCCCTCCTGTTACTCTTCTTAGTCATCCAGTCTACTGAGTAGCTGGCCTTTGGATCCTTCAGTGTCCAGTTGCCTCCTGAACAGAGACATGCTCACATGCAAATGGGTCTCTCAGTCAAACTCCAGACCTCAAAATTTCTCCAGCTGTGCCAGGTGCACAAGAAGCTGGGAGGGGGCACAGCCACGACAGCTGACCCAGGCTGGCCAAAGGGCTATTCCATACCACATGATGTCTTGCTCAGTGTATAAACTGGGGGGAGTTGGCCAGGGGGTAGTGATAGCTGCTTGGGAACGGGCTGGGCGTCAGTTGGCATGCGGTGAGCAGTTGCATCACTTGTTTTTACTGGGTTTTGTTCCTTTATTTTTGGTTGTTTTCCTTTTCACTACAATTTATTATTATCATTATCATCATTATTATTTTCATTTTATTTAAATTATTAAACTGTTCTTATCAATTATTATTATATTATAATTATAGTTATTATAATTATTATTCTTATCAATTATCTTATCAATTATTAAACTGTTCTGAAAAGTAAGAAAACCTACGAGTTTTCTTACTTTTGCCTTTCTGATTCTCTCCCCCATCGCACTGGGCATGGGAGGGTGAGCGAGCAGCTGTGTGGTACTTAGTTGCCAGCTGGGGTTAAACCGCAACACAAGGTCAGTGGAGAAGGAGGGGGAAGAGGTGCTTCAGGTGCTGGAGCAGAGATTCCCCTGCAGCCCGTGGTGAAGACTGTGGTGCGGCAGGCTGTCCCCCTGCAGCCCATGGAGGTTAATGCTGGAGCAGATATCCACCTGCAGCCCATGGAGGACCCCACGCCAGAGCAGGCGGATGCCCAAACGAGGCTGTGACCCCATGGGAAGCCTGCACTGGAGCAGGCTCCTGTCAGGAACTGTGAACTTGTGGAGACAGAGGAGCCCACGCTGGAGCAGGTTTGCTGGCAAAACTTATGACTCTGTGGGGAACCCATGCTGGAGCAGTCTCTTCCTGAAGGACGGCACTCTGTGGAAAGGACCCACGTTGGAACAGTTCATGGAGGATTGTCTCCCATGGGAGACACCCCATGCTGGAGCAGGGGAAGAGTATGAGGAGTCGTCCCCCTGAGGAGGAAGGAGCGGCAGAGACAACATGTGATGAACTGACCACAACCCCCATTCCCTGTCTCCCTGCGCCACTGGGCAAGGAGGACGTAGAGAAAATTGGGAGTGAAGTTGATCCCAGGAAGAAGGGAGGGGTGGGGTGAAGGTGTTTTAAGATTTATTTTTTATTTTCTCATGACCCTGCTCTGATTTTTTTGGTAATAAATTAAATTAATTTTCCCTAAGTTAAGTCTGTTTTACCCATGACAGTAATTGGTGAATGATCTCTCCCTGTCCTTATCTCAACCCATGAGGCTTTCATTATATTTTCTCTCCCCTGTCTAGCTGAGGAAGGGGAGTGATAGAGCGACTGGTGGGCACCTGGCATCCAGCTAGGGTCAACCCACCATACTCCCCCAAACACCCCACAAAAAGTCTTGTGCAACCCCAAAATATTCTTTCCCTGCATCCCATAGTGTGTCCCATACCCCTAAGCAGTCACCGCACTCAGTGTGAAGAGTGACCTCAAGAGAAGCTCCCACTACCTCATGGTGATGGGTGTAACCCAGGCCATGGGGCTGAAGTTCTCCTGGGACAGACCTGGTGGAGCCAGGAAGGGACTTCTTCTCTGACTGGGTTGTTGGGGTTCCTCCACCAGCCCTTGTACCTCTGTGTTCCTCTGTGCATGTAGAGTGGAGCCTTTTATCACATAACTTAGCTCCTGCCCCTGCAGGGACCTCAATCCAAAATTGAGATCCCCTAAAAGTCATTTTACAGCTGTCCTTCCCTTCTAAAATACATAAGCATCTATCAGGTATTTCAATACCCTATCTGGTATTTCAATAAGAGCTTACGTCTTTTTGTGTTCATACACATGTTATAACCAGCTGCATATTGACACTGTGGAATGACTGGCTATATAGTTCTCAACAACGTTCCATCAGGTTTACAAGTCAGGCATTCATCATCCAAATCACTTTTACAATGCAGAAAGGAAAAGATACTACTACTCCATTTTTCCTTAATGATTAAAGCAGGAAATCTAAATTCATTTTCCTCTTCATAATAAGATTTGATCCTAAAGAGGTCTTAAACTCACAGGCAAAAAAGTATATAACTATGTTCTTCAAACATGACACATTCTCATCAGTAACTAGAAAAATCAAGGGGTAATGTCTGCTGTTAGAATTACTTCAGTTCTGTTGCCGAACTTCCATAGCATATCAAATAGAGCATATTACTTTGCAACAGCCCAATCTTCCCTCCTTTAAGACTATGTACTAATCAACTTAGAAAGATAAGTGTTAACACATTATACCTGAAGTTTCCTTATTCTGAACAGTTGAATTCCCAATAAAACATTGCTTCCATTTTGCTCAGCAGTATGGCTAGAATTTCTCTGAAGTCACTAAATTGTGGACTGGAAATTAAGCTTCCCGTACATCAAGGACACAAACTGTTCAAGACCTCATGAATTTTTTTTTTTTTTTTTTACTTTTGTCTTCAGTCTCACAAAACAGAATGGTAAAGATCTGTGACAAATACATTTCAATTCAACATAGACAAGCCAGCTCAGGACGTTTTTCCCCATTTTGTTTTTGGTTCTATATTTCTGTGGTCTTCAGAATTTCTTCTATGCAGAAATCAAGCCTATATATAAATTTCTAGATTCCACTTAACTTCAGAACAATTTTTATCAAAATCTCCTTTGAAATATCATTCTTTAAAAAAAATGAGGCAGTTGCAAAGTTCTAGGTGAACATAGGGGCATAGCTGAAATGACTTGGGGTGCCCTGGAAACAGAGTGCAGTAAAATAGAAAAAGAATTACACAAACATTTTACTCCAAGCAACAGGAAGTTATTTTTTTCTTAGCACAAAGATGTCAGGACATCTGAATATGCTGTTGTGGATACATTCTTAACAAATAAGATATTTCCTCTGAAAAAGTTGACCAAACCTGAGATTTGCCCTATAGAAACAAACAGGGAATCAGAGGGCCTCAGGTGTGCCACAAAACTAGGTTCTTGTTATGGAGATTGATTAACTTAACTTAGAAGAAATCTGAACAGCTTGCAAATGTGCTACAGGGCAAACTCCCATTTAATGAAACTTTCTCAGAGTCATTGGACCAAATTTTTCTTGTACAATTTTGCTTAAGTTACACCAGTACCAATGAAGTAAGATTCTGCCTCCTATTCTGTGTTTTATTTCAAATGAAAACACTAAATACAGGAAAATGAAGAGTGTGGGAGAAGGAAGTAAAGCATATGAAAATAAGTCTCACAGAACAGGAAAGAATAAGTGTAGCTTTCTTCTCAAATCAAAATCTGCTGAGTTTATGTACGCTATCATTTTCTTCATATCT
The DNA here is from genome assembly GCF_965183815.1 of Platalea leucorodia. Lineage (NCBI taxonomy): Eukaryota > Metazoa > Chordata > Aves > Pelecaniformes > Threskiornithidae > Platalea > Platalea leucorodia. The sequence goes on from NC_138826.1 coordinate 108,752,334, forward strand.
ACTTCAACATAAGAGAGCAGAGCTCGTTCTTTGTGGAGATATCCTAGAGATGTCTTAGAGATAGGATGTTCCAAATTCTTAACCACTGTCTTGTGTAGTAAATTATTGTGAGAAAAATATTTAACCCATGAATTACTTGAATACAATGCCATCAAACCACCCAAAGGCCACTCCAACTTTTTCCCTTTAGCAAGAGTCACTACCTTTCATTTGTCTGAGTCTTGTGAGCAATGGAGTGAAAACTCACAGCATCTCTACAAACAGTAATTCTGAGTTTGATGCATCTGTGCACCAGCATGTGCTTTCATCTGCAGTACGAACAGTCCTCCATCCTCCAGCAGGAGGAGAATTGGCAGGAAGCTATAGAGAGAATTTCCTCTCATCTGTCTAGTGAACCTGGCCTCCAAGGAAGCAAAGAAGCTAGGCTCTCCTGTTTGCCTATTCACTCTACCAAGAACAACTAAGCAAGTTGGCATTTTCAAACAACAAGTGGAGCTGGGGCTCCCAAAATGTTATTACTTATCTATTTGAGAGTACATCAAAAAGAGCTATCTTGGAAATACATTATTTAAACTGCAAAAGCAGGCATTCAAGTGCTAAGAACCAGCAGATTCCTATTCCCTGTATAAGATAAATTCAAGCTTCTAGCACATTTCTCCTACAAAGTGAAAAAAAGAAACCCTTTGTGGAAGTAGTATCCTCCCGTGTAATTAAGAATGTGCTTGAAAGAAAGTTATGGGTCCAGAACTGCCACTCTTGTGCATACATAAACACACGTGCACACTCTTTCCTCCTTTACCAGGCTTCTTGTATGCAGCAGGCATTCTCACATACAAACCCCTTTCCCAATACACTCAGGTTGAGTGAGCAATCAGTGTGTCTTAGTTCTGACAACTCCTTGTAGACTGGGTAAGAAAACACTGTTTTACTAGTGACTTGGCCAATTAGCAAGGCAAAAATCACAAATAATTTTTCTAATTTTTTAAAAGTCTTACTCTGAAACTCTACATTGGAGATGTTAGATGCTTCCCAACTTCAGAAATCCTGCTGAGGTAACTAGATACTGATTAAAAAAAAAAAAAAAGTGTTGCCTTCTTGTTGGTTACAGCCACGGGCAGGAAGTGATCCTGTGTCTATTGCTGTAACAAGCTTAATGGTTCAGTGTTCACCTATATTTTCTAACCCTTTTGTTTCTTCTGTACTAATGCGGTGGCTTAACTTTTTTGCATATTATCAGGTATGAAGATCTCTTAAAAGACTGAATCTCCATTTCATATGAAAGTTAATTACAGTTTGGAACAGCTAAGAAAAAAAAAAGAAAATTTGATTACTTTTGACCATTGTGACAGGCTTTTTGCGTGTGATGACAATAGCCTTTGAGTTCTGGGTGGAGCCAGATGACTGTAATATCAAAAATATCTTGAATATGCAAATGTGCATTTCTGTGACAAAACTTTTTATTTACTTTGTGCCACAGGTGCAAACAGTAGAGATGACACAGTTCCCTGGAGTTTTCATATCTTTGTTAATGATCCCAGACACAACAGATTCTGAACTAAAGCTTCTTCAATATTTCTACGGTAGCTTTTGCATGCATTCACAATAACTTCATAAAAAAAACCCAACCTATTAAAAGTAGCCAGAAATATTGCTTTTGCTTATTCTGATGTGTTGCTTTAGAATAAAAAGGACATAACAAATATGATATCATTGCACATCAGAAATTTATATGATCATTTTTAAGCGAACAATTCCTAAAAAATGGAAGTTGGTTTTGGTTTTTTTTTTTACTTACATGAATTTTATGTTTTTGCTAAATGAAAATAAATTTTAAATATCTTAAATGGAGTGGAGTTCCATTAATTTTATTGTCAATGGTAATAATAAAATGAAACACACACAAACTTCCAGTTCGCAGTCAACTTAGTGAATATTTTTGTTAAGAATATATCAGGAAAGGTCAATTTTTACACATGAATAACTTGAATTTGTATTTCAGATTCATATGCTTTAGTCCGGGCAGCAAAACTTTCAACTGAGCAGAAAATATTTTTCCAATGAGCCATTTACTAAAACAATCACATAAATGTAGTTCTAACGCTGCATGAACTACCACTGTGACAATTTGCCATGATTTAACTTTCAAATTTGAAATTGCTGACATGATGAGAAAAATGACAAATAGCAAGAGCAAATACATTACAGGAAAGGGCAACATTCTTTTTGTAATTGTCACAGAGTTGTGTCAAATGGACATATAGCTCCTGTTGTGGACAATTATCTCATACTTTTGTTCGATTCCAGTTTCATACTGTGTATAATAATTTACAGCTTTTGGAGAACAAGTGTCACCTCCTCAAAAGAGCGCATTTCCAGTCCTAGATACTCCTTCATGTTATTGCTTAAAGTCTTCATTCCCAACATTATTTTGCATGAGTTACTTTTTCCAGTATTTGTTTCCCTATATACTTACAGTGTATTTCTAAATTAAACAGCCTTTAGTAACCTCAAAGCATTAGCAATTTCCTACCTTCTTTCAAAATAGTTTTTTGAAAATGAAGAAATAAGGAATTTTTTAATATCTTATTATTTATTATAATCCAATATAAAGATTTTTAGTATTGAGTAATTAGTTTTTAGTCATTAAAAGAAACTATTGACTCAAGACACTTTTCCACCTATGTAAAGAGAATTAAAGAATATGTATAGCTTGCCCCAGAAACAGGCATTCTTACTGCTGTGAGATATAATTGTTCCCTTATGAAGAAGAACATATCTGATTTAATAGAACTGCCGATATGTCAACAGATGATCTAAAGACATGACATGCTTTACAAACTATTAAAGAATAATTGTTTGCCTCCTGTTAACTCCTATTCTAACTTGACTTAAAAGCTGCACTGAAAACAAGATTATTTATTGGTAAGTGTAGATTTTTTCTTCATGAAAGCCTGTACTTCCTGAAAAGAATTTACATTATAGTTTTCTCCATTTTACAAGCTGTAAGGTAATCAAACTATTTTTTAAATAGGAAGGTGAAAAGAAAATCCATGAAAAGTACCTTGTGAGGGAAACTAGGCTTATGAAAACAAACAAACAAAACCAACAACAAAATCAATCAAAAAAACCCAAACAAGTTTTTATCCTGAAAAGTGGCTTTTGAATGCACCCAACCCATCTAAAGAAATAGAAGCTTAAAGTATTGAAAATGTACTCCCTCTCAGAATGTGAACATGTAGTTGAATACAACCATTTTAAATTTTAGAATTTCTGAAATTTTGTATTTCACTGAGATTTTGCATAAGGTGGGAAAAAGGAAAGCTGTTTTATGATAAACTGATATACATACAGAAGACTATCTTGAAGGGAAAGGAACATGATATAACTATTCTTGACTTAAGAAACACCATGCATGTGAAAATTTGAACTGAATTAAGCATTTGAAAATATTAATTGCTGGAGGGATTTTTTTTTTGTTTTTGATTTTCCATTTGTTTACTTATATATATTCAAAGTTATTATCAACATATTCTCTTTTCATTCAGCTTATTAAACATTATATACACAAGAACCTGGTTTTGTTATGCACAAAACTAGCAAGAAATAAACTTTTAAAGAAATGAATCTTACTGTGATATTCACCTTTTTGCAGTTTATGACAATATAATGATGAATTGTCTTGCAGTAACACTCACTGAAGTCATGAAAGGTTAATAACTCATTTAAACATTCATTACATGTCCCTATCAAAGTCATCTTAATTTCACAAAGACATCTAAGTTTCTCTTTAGGGAAACACTCTCTCAGGATTCAAGTGTGATTCTTTATTAACAAAATGGCAAGTGCAAAGTTACATGTCAAAACCCTGACTGATGATGCTGCAAATTGGTTCTTCCACCAAAGCAGAAGACTTTAAATTACTGCTTTTTAAAGGTGTGCTCCCTCAAAGGCAATTAATGTGTCAGTTGTCAGTCAGGATTATTTAATTTCCCAGTGAAGGCTAAGAAAATGGGCATAGCAGATTGATGAACAGAACACGGTGCTGCCCACAAAAGAATTCTAATAATGCTGCTGGTTTTCTACCTTTATTGGGTATAAAATTTAAGAATTGAAAGTTCAGTGTGTCTGTAATATTTGGAAGGTTCTTTTTCTTAAAAAAAAAACCAACAAAACAACTCAAAAAACGCAAAAAACCCTGAACTTCCTAGGAACATATTTTTCCTAGGCATTGATAACTTCCCCCATGCAAGTCAGAAATAAGCATGATAATATTGCTATTTGCAGTATATCTGTATTGTTATTTATCTTTTTGACAAGCTATGTCCCAGACAGCCTTATCTTAGAATGAACAATCACTTACCTAAAAGTTACATGTAACCAAGTTTTAAATATTCTTGATACCGTGATTCAGGGCAGTGATTTTAAACTGGTGTCCTACACCTTAGGAATGTCATAGTGTTCTGAAATCAGGACTCTTTGCATCTACATTATTAATTTTTCCTAGTTCAAATTAGAAGTCCACTTCAGAAGTAAATCTTCAAGTTGAATCCACTTAAATGCTCTTTGGTTCACATCATTGTGCAGCATTCTCAGAGTGCATCACCTGGATTCCTTATGGATGAAATTAAATTGGAAAATACAATCCAAGATGCCTAATGCACTCTAACTGTTATCAGTTGTTCATAAGACTGCACTAAAGCCAGCCTGAAGTATGCTCTCAGAAATTATAACAGTGTGGACATCAGGCTCTCAGCACCAACTATTACAGTGTATAAATCCATCCTGACTGAACTGCATCATTTGATTATGCATAGATCTCTCCTGCTAGTGCTGTTCCACTTGTCATCATATAGACAGTTTTGTAAAATGTAAATATTTCTGCACACATGCAAGGAGCACTGTAATTGAAGTAAATTCAGAGAATCTGAGAAACAGAGGCCATGCAGAAGAACTTCAGTGTGGAAACAGTCATCACAGTTATGTTTTCCTCCTTGCAAGTCTTGACGCCTTAAAAAATGAAACAGCATAACAACATAACCTTGCCTTTCAATAGGATAAATGTTTGCTGTGTATACAGATGGGATTTGATAAACCCAGAAGGGTAACTCACAGATAAGCACATGTGTAAGTTTTCTAGAAAAATGAGGCCATATGCAGTAGCATTCCATTTACCGAATAAACATGATCATTTAATCTGACATTTGTCAGATTAAAATTTGCAGTATGTGATATTACTTACATCTATTGTTTTTCATTTTATTGATTCACAATTCAATTTTTCAGCCTTCCAGTAACAAAATGCAGTGTTTCCAAAGATAGCAAAACAGATTTAAGTAATTTCACTTTAAACATCTTAAACATGCTGAGTTGTTTGAGAAATTATTATCTGAAGAACATAGTGTTCCCTTGAAACTGAGGCTGTTGTATAACGGAATGTAAAAAATAAGGTCTCTTCATGTATTCTCGTCAACCAGATATTTTATGTCAGAACAGGGACCAAAACATCCTACATATTTAGAAAATACAGAGGGCTGTTAACTGAAAAATAGAAAAATAGATAAGACCACATGAGTTTATTTTTTCACACTGGATCTCTTGTGTTCTACTTGACCAACAAGTAGAAGAAACTACCATTTCATTTTCTACTTTCTCTCTTCAAAGACCTCTAAGAAAGACAGGTTATTTGAAATGTAATGTAACTGACAGTTTTTGGTAATCCTTACAGAAGTTCATATTGCCATGAAGAAAGAACGAATTATCTTTCAAGAATATAGTCCAAAAGGTATATAGACACTAACATGCTGCTTTTACAATCCAAGCCGCAAGAGCCTTTTACTTGTTCAAAGCCATAGCTATCACAAAACATAAATAAAGACCATGTGGCCAAGGAAGTGTGCAAAACAGATGCTGTTGAAGCATCTATCCATTAAGGACAGAATCACAGAATAATTTATAGAATATATTTATTTCATATATTAAAGCATTTTAAGAGTAAGCAACAGGACACAAGCACACAATTCTTTAGAAAAATAATTCAATAACAATAATATTCATGTTGCACTAATGACAAGAGCTTTCTGTTTTCTGCAAACTTATTTCCAAATTTGATTAAAAGGTCATTTTTTAACATTAAAATGTACCAAATTAAATTTAATTGCATGTCCTTATATCTCATTAATATTTATATTCAAAACATCTATTATTATGTATATGTAAGTGTACTTTGACTTTTGTATTTCTTTTGTAGAACATGGCTTTTCTAGATTTTTTTGCATTCCATGAATTTGCATTTCTTTTCTAGAACATGGCACATGGCTGACAAGGACTGAAAGCCACTCTCAATACACTTGGCCATGTGTAGTAAAATATTTAATAACATTGTGCTTACTGGAACGCTTGTCTGAGGAAGTACTATTTTCTGAATCATCTCTATGGTGGCATCTGACTCACTTTAAAATTCATTTTCATCTAAGTCATCTTATTCTTTTTGCAACTTGACAGAATAGCTTGAGGTATTGTTAAAGATACAAACATGTTTTTAATTCCTCAGCATGTGAAAAGTTGCTTGCCCGATAACAAGGTTTTCCCTTGTTCATTTCCTCCAATATTAAAAATGATCTTGCTTTCACTCCACTAATCTCCACACATTTGCTTGGTTTCTCATAAAAATCATTCAGATTTAAAGATGTTAGAAAGAAAAAAAATCCCTGACTTCTGCACTTGTTATGTTTCTTTCTTGTGGGTGGTCTGTGTCTTGTTCCTTTTCTGAAATGCAAAATTTACTTCATGGATCAACAAGAGGAGAAAAATTTCTTTGCATAAAGATGGAGCTGAAGTAGACGGCAATTGCATTCTGAAATCAAATGCATGGAAAGATCCTTCCTCTGTTTCATGACTATGTAAAAGACTTGCAAATCTTTAGAACAGAAATCATCACCAGTCAGCCAAACAGTTTTGGAAAAGCAAGTTTTCTCTGAAGAGAGTTATGCAGCACCCTTGGGCTAGGGTGATATTCTGCCAGACAGTGAATCTCTACAGTGACATGAATGCTGCCAATTTTTATCCTATTCCAGGGAAGAAACTTGCAGGCTTGACATAGCTTTTGCATTTAGCAGCATTCCTGAAATTCTACCTTTTAGTTCAACTTATTCCAAAGATGGTCCCACTTGTGGCCAAACTGTTCTTTATCTTCAAATATATATTTAACTGGAAAGCTGGCAGATGGAATAGAAGGAAGAAACAGGCAGTAGTTAAAAAAAGTGTTTTTCATACGTTTTTATAAACTGACTCTCATAAATATACTTTTTAATGCATGTAGTTTTCCTTCAGAAAAAATGGAATTTCCCCCGATCCCAACAGCAAGCAAACCACAGAGGTTTGCACACAGCTCAGGGACCAGAATATAAACATCTGTTATTGTCTTGTTTCTAGACCGTGTCTGGGTCTTGTTTCTGGACATTGAGACTAAGGATGCTGTAATCTTACAAACTTTTTCCTGCTCAGACAAAGCTGACCTCCATGGCATCCTTTCAACTGGCATGACATCTCTATGTCTGTCCTCCTCTTCAGGACTAAAATAATTCTGTATTATTTCTAGAACTGATAGAACAACCATTCATGGAAATGTAAACCAGGTATATTTGGAGCACTAAGCCAATTTTCTCCCAGCACTGTAAATGCTTTGTGTATTTCCATATTCTATTTAAAAGTAGGAAACAAGTTCTGATCCCACTGAAGCCAGGAAACTACTTGTCATTAGATTCAATGACAGAAGAAATAACAGGAGACAAGGCAAGGCAAGGAGAGAAGGGAAATGATCTTGTCACAGTTCAGACACAAATATTAAATTAAAACTATGAACATTCCAAAAGGAAGCTACTGCTGGGAAATCACACAGTATGCAGATTAAAATGCATTTGTTTAAATTGCCTGACTTCCCTGGCACTTTTTAAAGAAGAGCTTTATCTTGTTATGAAAACACAAAAAGCAACTGGAAAGCCTTTGAGGATTTAATAATGAAGCACACTTTTTCCTCTAATGCTTTGTTTCACACGTTAAAAATTTACTATAATGGAAAATGTATATTTGGATGAATTTTAACAAATTGCAAATAGGAATGACAGAAATGTCAAAATCTGTAAACACAAGGAGTTGCTCCTTTACTGGAAAGATTTCTCTGTAGGCCAAAGATGAAGGAGATAAAGAATTTGGAAACCAACTTGCTCCTTTCCATTGGTGTCAGCAAGGTCAAGAAAAAGGAATATGCTTAAGAAAACACGTAATTTGTTTCTCTTATCTTCCCCTAATTGGGAAGTTATAGGTCCTTACAAACATTTTCAAAAGGAATCGCACAACCTTTAGCTATCAGTGCTACGGTCCCTAGTCTGATTATTACTTTTTCATCTAAATGTTTGCTACTTAATTCTGTGCCTTTGAGTCAATGAGATTTTTTTGTAAGACCAAAGCTACCTAGCAGTGGATTCCCAAGGAACTGGAAGAGCAGTGATCAATAGAGACCTATACTTTTAAAGTGTTCAGAACAGATGTAAAACAGTGTAGTTGTAGAGCAGAAGAAAACATAGGAGGAAGTGTGTCATGAGGGAGGAAGTAAGTCATGAGCATGACGCAGGGATGTTTGAACCACTGGATTATTAGGTATTTTGAGGTAAGTCTTTCTTAATTCGTCTTTCAAAACAACTTTGCTAATAAAATACATAATCATCTTTTCTTACTAGTACTTAGCCAGACCACTGGACTATGATAAGAATTTTAGATTTTCACCAGCTGAATAGACCCATTATATATTTGTGCCTGAAATTCATATCTCTCATCTAAACCAGTCTTCTTCCCCTGAGTGCTGTCAAAAAAACCCCCAAAAACAAAAAACAACAAACCCAGGAAAACCTGGGATTTGTACCATACACAAGGATAACATTCATAACCTAGGATCCTGAGTGGAGAAAAGCATGCACAGTGAGAGACTACTTTGATTCTTGCATTCTGCACCCAGGAAAGCAACTGAACCATAATCCTTCTTCTTGCATTTAATTCTGCTTTATCAGATTGCTACTCAACAGATCACTGAGAAACTCATTCTGAAGTGCTTACTCTCATACACAATATAGTGAGCTTAGGTAGTTAATTTTGTCCTGAGGATTCAGCTAAGCAGTGAATCACCTGACTTAAATTTTGCATAAGCATTACAAATGCTTTAAATATTGCAATGCACAGGAAGGTCTATGCATGTCTCACAACTCACTTCAAATCCCAAAACAGAGTTTCAGTGTAGTGTAAGCTATTCATATGTCATGTACTTCCCCCTTGCACAACATAAAATCATTGACAAAGTGCACAGACACAAATATTTAAAAAAAAGATGTCAAGAGAAGTATAAAGAATGAATCACTATACAAGGAACAAGTCTGTTTCCTTTAAAAGGTGTATTGGGAGCAATTCGGTAATATTTCAGTGATCCCAGCAACATCACATGCATCCCAGGTTCAGCATCTCTAAAGCTACCAACCACATAGATTGGTTCTTCACACTCATTATGCACGGTGCCTTAAAGTTATATTCTATGTCTTTTAAGTTATAGAATACAAGGTGGTTGGAGGTTAATATCAGGTTTCTTGTGTGGACTAGCTTTGGAAACCAGTGTGCCATATCCCTTTAGGATTCAAGCAGATTGAAAAGAGCAGATAAGTACTTTACATATATTAACTCAGCCACTCCACAACAAAATTCACATGTAACTTAACAGGAGACAAATATCAACATAACGTTTCAAGAGAAAGCTGATGTGCGCTTTAAATCTGAAAGCAGAAAGGATCATTTGAGGAAAGGAGCCTAAAGAAGAAAGAATTTAAGGAGGATAAAGTTTGCTCAGCAAATGAAAAGTAGTTCAAGTGAGACTGAAAGCAGGATGGGCTACAGAGATTGTCAGGCAAAAGGCAGACTGAACCAAAGTAGCCAACAGGAAAAATGGAGTATTAAATATGTATATACATGCATATATACCTACAAGTGGTTGGCTGAAGTCTCACAATCTCTAGCCCTTGTTCTCATGGGAGACTTCAATTTACTAGATATCTGCTTTAAATACAAGACAGCAGAGAGAAAGCAGTCTCGGAGGTTCCTGGAGTGTGTGGAAGATAACTTCCTGATGCAGCTGGTAAGCGAGCCAACCAAGGGAGGTGCCCCGCTGGACCTGCTGTTTACGAACAGAGAAGGCCTGGTGGGCGATGTGGTGGTCGGAGGCCGTCTTGGACACAGTGACCATGAAGTGATAGTTTTCGATTCTTGGAGAAGTAAGGAGGGGGGTCAGCAAAAACACTACCCTGGACTTTAGATGGGCCTAGCTGAACAGAGAGCTTTGGCTGGAACTCAGGGGGAAAAAGAGAGTTTACTATCTTCGGAAGAAGGGGCAGGTGACTCAGGAGGACTACAAGGATGTTGTGACGTTATGCAGGGAGAAGATTAGAAAGGCGAAGGCCCAGCTAGAACTTAAACTGGCCACTGCCATTAAAGATAACAAAAAATGTTTTTACAAATGTATCAGTGACCAAAGGAGGGCCAGGGAGAGTCTCCATCCTTTCTTGGATGCAAACGGAAACATCACCACAAAGGATAAGGAAAAGGCTGAGGTACTTAATGCCTTCTTTGTCTCAGTCTTTAATAGTCAGACTGGTCATCCTCAGGGTTTTCAGGCCCCTGAGCTGGGAGATGGAGATAAGATGCAGAATAAAGCCCCAATAATCCAAGAGGTGGCAGTCACTGATCTGCTCCTCCACCTGGATGCCCACAAGTCTATGGGGCCAGATGGGATCCACCCGAGGATACCAAGGGAGCGGCAGAGGAGCTTGCCAAGCCACTTTCCATCATTTATCAGCAGTCCTGGTCAACCGGGGAGGTCCCAGATGACTGGAAGTTAGCTAATGTGACCCCCATCTACAAGAAGGGATGGAAGGAGGATCCGGGAAACTGCAAGCCTCTCAGCCTGACCTCGGTGCAAGGGAAGGTCATGGAGCAGGTCATCTTGAGTGCCATCATGCGGCACGTGTGAGACAATCAGGTGATCAGCCCAGCCAGCATGCATTCATGAAGGGAAGGCCCTGCTTGAGCAAACTGATCTCCTTCTATGACAAGGTGACCCGCTTAGTGGATGAGGGAAAGGCTGTGGATGTTGTTTACCTGGACTTTAGTAAGGCCTTTGACGCTGTCTCCCACAGCATTTTCCTGTAGAAGCTGGCTGCTCACAGTTTGGATAAGTGCACTCTCCGCTGGAGAAGAAAACGCAGTCTAATAGAGACTGTATTTTGTACAAAATCCAGTATACTCTAGGTTGTACTGTATCATCCTTCAGATGGACTACTAGATGAAGATCTATATATTTGGAGCTTAGCAGTACTTTTCAAAAAAACATATTCTTTATTAGGTAGAATATTAGACATACAGTCTTGTGGCATATGTGGCTGAAAATGTTCTGAATTTTCATCTAGGAACCTCCTATTTTGAAATTCAGAGTAAATATTTTAAAATTATTAACAAAAAATATTTTCACTGACCCAGACTAATATATTTCAGAATTTGTTATGATATGTACTTTAATTTTGACTTATCATTTTGTTTGAGGATCAACTCAGTTCGGTCTTTGATTCCTTTTTGTTTTAATTAGTTGAAACAGTGTCCTATGGCAAATTTGAATTATATGCACCTGCAGTAATTTAAATTGTGATACAGTGCAATCCCAGTTCAGCTGATACTTAACTTCAGTTGCATGTGTATTCCTGTACAAATCATTTAGACAACTCACAGCCTGTGACAGTCAAAATATCAGTAGATAGAAAGGTATAGAAAATTTCCTGATTATCATCCTCTGTTTTTACAGGCAAAATTTTCTGGGTTTTTGGTTTGTTTTTTGGTTTTGGTTTTTTTTTTTTACTATGTGCAATTTTTAATATATTCCCCAGAATTCTACTCTGTTTCAGATGTTGAAGCTTAATTAAATTGGGATGCAGTGTGGACAAATTGAAGTATTTTCCCTTTTTATGATTACTTATTTCCTCAGCCTAAATAAAGAAATTGAGCTGACACCAGTTGTGCAAACTTTACATATGTCATTTATATGAAACTACATCAAAGTCCCCTAACACATTTTTCAGTAAGCTGGAGACAAGATTATCCCAAGATGATACACAAGGGAAGCATAATACATGGAAGAAAACATATCATTAATGTTAAAGAAATTATCTCGAAGCAGCAAGCAGTATACTATAAAACGAAGTTGAAATGTATTTTTTATGATTATTAAAATAGGTACTTATCTTACAATGCTTAAGCAGATCAAATGAAGATTCAGGGCAATAAAACAGGAAATGAGACACTTCCTCACATATCTAAAGAATGGATTAGACATGAATTTAAATGATTCATTCATATTTGTTTGTTATGGATGTAAAATAAAACCAGTAGAACATGAATGCAAAGCAGATTTTATTTAGACTGACTAATTGGCTCATACGAAGTGGAGTAATAGTATAGGTTATAATGATTTTTGCATGTATGAATACCCTGAAAGAAATTTGGACATTATTTTCCTTGAATAAGAATGCACCTTTTTTTCCTACTCACTTTCTCCGTGTTAGATCAGTAAAGTGCCAGTTAAAACTAAATCAGCACAAGGACAATATGAGAGGCTATTTATGCTTTCACCTTTGAAAAGTCAATGCTTGTACGAACAAAATAAAAACTTTTAGTAAGACCAACTGCAGCATATATAGATACTATTGCTGTCTTTCCTTATGAAATTATTCCATTTCTTCTATTAAAATATTTCAACAGTGAATATACTAGTGTCATTTCAGAATGACAACATTCTAATGCTAATTCTAAACTCCACTATGTATTCAACATAGTTATCAGCAGAGTCATTTAACCCCTGCTGTCAGGAGGCTGCATTTATTAATAATAATGATAATAACAATATGTGATACAACCCTGAGCAATAGGACAATAGAAGGGGCTTCCTTGTCAAAAAGAGAAGGGAGCAAAGCAGCATGCAAAACATTATTAGCTTTGAACAAGGATTATGCTACAATTTCAGGGTAAAAGGATGAAAGCATGAAGTTTTTAGAACAGACATTATGCCAAAGTTACTGGACATAAAAAAGCCATTGATTAGCAAGCATAAATCTCTAGTGCATGTTCCAGAGAGCTTAATATTCGAGTGTAAGAGAGAAAAAGGATGCATAGTCTTCAGAATCAGTATAAAACAGCATATTCAATCAGTATAAAAAGCTTTCCTTGCATAACATTTTCACAGATTTCACTGTAAATTTCATATTCAGAGAGAGTTTAGATTTAGGCTCTATTGCATCCACATCTACATTTCACAGACTGTGAAAGAGGAACTAAATCAAGAAAAATGATAAACCTGATCCTGCACTGAAATCAGACTAAGGATTAAATCAGGCTTTTCTTCTTTAGCCAATATCTTAAAAAGAAAGAAAACTATAACTTCTCTGGTAATTCTAATAATTCAGTTCTGGGTAGATCTTGCTGACAACATCATCACTTTCCTCCTCATAAAACATCAGTATCAGCATTATGAGGCTAGTGGGATAGCTGAACCTGGTTCATTTTTTGAAATAGGTAGATAATGGCTTTCCTATTGAAACTCAGTTTGGACTTAGTGTTTGTTCCCCACCTTTCACTGAAGGCAGTAAGAGACCTGGAAAGAGATGGAAGACAGGACTGTGCTTCAGCAGTGACTGTGCTTCAGCAGTGACTGTGCTTTTCCTTAATTCTATTTAAAGAGTGTATCCTCTGTTTTATTCATCTAACAACACAAGGGGATTTGGATCAACTCTACTTCTGTCTTCTTTTATGCTAAAATAAATATATAACTTGCTCTCTGAATTATGGATTGAGCAGTGAATGAAGAAGATAGATTAAAAAATTTCAGGACAGCATAAAGATTCTTCTCAATATCAATTAAGGCCTGCAATTATGAGAGGAATTAAAAACAAAACAAAAAAACTCCAGTGTCAGTGGACGGAATTCTTTAAGCATATAGAAAATTTTTGGGAACAGAATTTGGGTACATTTTAGATCAAATTTGCCAAATAGCTTTAGTTGAAAAGAAAAGAAAGGAAAAAGTTGGAAACTGCAAAAAATAAAATTTTGAAATTGTTTAAATGAAATATTACATTTAAAAAATATTGAAGCATTACACTTTCCAAATTTGCCATTTGGGTTTTCTTTCAGAATAAAATTCTACTTCTGTAGTTGCTATTAAAACAAAACAAAACAAAACAACAACAAAAAATAAAAACAAACAAACAAAAACAAACAAGAAGATTTGAAAGAGGAAAACCCAACTGACTCTAAACACTCTGAGGAGTGGGTCAGCTGAAATGTTTTTTTGACTAATCATATTATTTCTTTTCCATTACTAAAATATTTGCTTGTTTCTGTATCTGCTTACTGAAAATTATATTATCCTCCATATTCAGCTAACCACTAACAGATTTGTTCCTCCAGCTCTATTGCAATGGATTTCAAAAGTGGTAGAATATTAAGGAATGAATAAGATAATTCTGAGAATTAATAAAAAGCTAGTTGAAAATTAATATTGTCTTAAAATTTTCATTATTATAGTGAACATTCCCATCCTCTGTTGCTGCCTTAATCAGCTAAATTAAATTAGGTGCAAGTTCTGTTGATTAGATTTAGCTGAAAGTGCATGAACAAAAAGTTACAGTCCCAAGAATCCTCCAAACATGCAAAGAGCCAAAGGCCTTTAATACACAGTAAGCAACAAACAGGAGGAACACAGAGATTAGTGGCCTTGTCTTTCAGTATTTCTCTTATTCCTGTGACCTGCTGCAGCTCAGAATTCTACCTGTGACCCACTGTTTGCCCAAAACAACCTGAAGAAAGTTTCTGGAAGCATCTGAATTTTTTGAGAAATTGTGATTTTCATTAGATAAAAATAATTTCAAATATGCTTTCAAAATCTGTCTCACAAAATACTTCCTAGAATCACAGAGCTATGAGAAACTACAGCTTACCAATTTGGTTCAAAGCAAAAGAAGAGCTGACAAAATGTAGTGTGAATTTTACATCATTTTATCTATGCATCATTATCACAACATGCAAAGAAAACAAGGCAATCTACATTCCTAAATCAGTAGTTTGAATGTCATGTCTTCCTTTATTTATTTGCTAACTTTTGAATTTTTTTTTGTTTCTTCATGAAAAATAATGACAAATCCAAAATGTAATGTGGTAGCAAGGTACCATATTCAGCACTGCCAAAATCAGCATGAAATTCATGCTGGGCTGTAAGTATAAGTAGACATATCCAGCCTTATTTGAGTTTACTTGGTAGCAAAGCTCACTTCAAATTTTTAGTCCTAAAGCCAAACAGTCCAGAGAGGCTTTTATTACTACTTTTTGAAAAATGAAAAGTACTGCCCCACAGAATTTCATTTGCATAATTTCTCCAGGGAGATTTTAACTATGGAATGTAAAGGGGTGAAAAAGACCTCCAGAGTGCCGTTAGCCTGGGAAAGAGCTCTGTTCTTGTGCCAAAAGGTTTATTTCCAAGCAGTTAGAATTTTCTCAGAGGTCCTAAGCACTCTTGTCTCTAAAGGTACTTGGTGCCAGAACCTTTCATAAAGGTTTCTCATGTGAGGCATTTGCTGTAAGAGCTGTCATAAAGATCATGTGAGAAATAACAGTGGGCAGCAGCAGAGCTAGGGGACTCCCTTGAGACCCTCTTTTAATGCTGATCTTTTTTAAAAGCCGATCAGTAAGTATAATTAAACAGAGCTTTTCTCAATGGCATTTGGCAAGTGATTTCCTGAGGTCTAGATACTGACCTGCAACAAGACACCTGATAATGCTTGATTCAAACTGAGAGTGAGGTCTAGTTATGTGACATGGAGTCTATAACTGTTTTCTTCCATGTTTATGATGGTGTTATCTCACCTTCATATCAATTTCCTTCTTTATAGTCAGTCTTAGAGGACTTTATGACTGGAAAGTTTTGCTTGTTAAAAAGCTAATGAATTCACACTCAAATTTTCAACTTTATCAATGGAAATTCAAAACAGTTTTGCTGTTTGTAAAAAGGGCACTAGCTTTTTTTTTTTTTTGAAAATAAACAAATAGTAACAACCTGCTATCATTTTCTCCTATGTTCAGACTGTCATTTACTTCTTAACCTAAGTACTGTCTTTACTGTAATATCCCTTATCAAAAAAACTGTTTTCAAAGCGATTCATCCTCTTCTTAATCTCATCACCCATAATCTTTGTTAAACCTTGCTTACCAGTGATGTTTTCTCAAGTTTTTACATTTGTTCTTGTTGTCTGAGCTTGCCCTTGTAAAAAAATACAATAAAATGTTCAGGTCAAGAAGCTTGTCTAATCGCATATTTTATGACATGCCAACACATATCTGTGACAGTGCAATAGGTATTGCCAAAATATTAGACATTCAAATATGGCTATTTCATACTATTTCCACCAATACCCAATCTGTGCACAGGGAACAATACTGAAAATTCCATAGTAAAGGTAATCATAGAATCATAGAATCATAGAATCGTTAAGGTTGGAAAAGACCCTTAAGATCATCGAGTCCAACCATTAACCTAGCACTGCCAAGTCCACCACTAAACCATGTCCTCGAGCACCACGTCTACCCGTCTTTTAAATACCCTCAGGGATGGAGAGTCAACCACTTCCCTGGGCAGCCAGTTCCAATGCTTGATTACCCTTTCGGTGATGAAATTTTTCCTAATATCCAAGCTAAACTTCCCCTGACGCAGCTTGAGGCTGTTTCCTCTTGTCCCATCACTTGTTACTTGGCAGAAGAGACCAACCCCCACCTCACTACAACCTCCTTTCAATTAGTTGTAGAGAGCGATAAGGTCTCCCCTCAGCCTCCTTTTCTCCAAACTAAACAACCCCTGCTCCCTCAGCTGCTCCTCATAAGACTTGTGCTCTAGACCCTTCACCAACTTCATTGTCCCTCTTTGGACATGCTTCAGCACTTCCATGTCTTTCTTGTAGTGAGGGACCCAAAACTGAGCACAGGATTCGAGGTGCGGCTGCACCAGTGCCGAGTACGGGGGCACTATCACCTCCCTGGTCCTGCTGGCCACACTATTCCTGATACAAGCCAGGATGCCATTGGCCCTCTTGGCCACCTGACCACACTGCTGGCTCATGTTCGGGCAGCTGTCGACCAACACCCCCAGGTCCTTTTCTGCCAGGCAGCTCTCCAGCCACTCCTCCCCAAGCCTGTAGCGTTGCATGGGGTTGTTGAGACCCAAGTGCAGGACCTGGCACTGAGCCTTGTTGAATCTCATACTGTTGGCCCCAGCCCAACGATCCAGCCCATCCAGGTCCCTCTGTAGGGCCTTCCTACCCTCCAGCAGGTCAGCACTCCTGCCCAACTTGGTGTCATCTGCAAACTTACTGAGGGTGCGCTCAATCCCTTCATCAAGATCACCGATAAAGATATTGAACAGGACCGGCCCCAACACTGAGCCCTGGGGAACACCACTTGTGACTGCCCACCAACTGGATTTAACTCCATTAATCACCACTCTCTGGGCTCGGCCATCCACTCAGTTTTTAACCCAGTGCAGAGTGCACTTATCCAAGCCGTGAGCAGCCAGCTTCTCCAGGAAAATGCTGTGGGAGACAGTGTCAAAGGCCTTACTAAAGTTGAGGTAGACAACATCCACAGCCTTTCCCTCATCCACTAAGCGGGTCACCTTGTCATAGAAGGAGATCAGGTTAGTGAAGCAGGACCTCCCTTTCATAAATCCCTGCTGACTGGGCCTGATCACCTGATTGTCTCACACGTGCCGCATAATGGCACTCAAGATGACCTGCTCCATGACCTTCCCTTGCACCGAGGTCAGGCTGAGAGGCTTGTAGTTTCCCGGATCCTCCTTCCATCCCTTCTTGTAGATGGGTGTCACATTAGCTAACTTCCAGTCATCTGGGACCTCCCCGGTTGACCAGGACTGCTGATAAATGATGGAAAGTATATATATATGGATCATATATATACTAGCAAGAGCAGAGGCATGACACGTAGCAGGTACTTTTGGTTTGTCTCTTCTAGAAACTAGAACTGAAACTTGCTTCACTTCTTTGTTCACCAAAGCATTTAATACTGTGTTTCAGTTTAGAATTCTGTAGGGTTACTGACTTCAAAGAAATGGATGTATAAGCTTCTAGCTAAGCATGTGCTTATATTCTTGGCTAGATTAGAGCCAGAATTTTCAGCAATTTGCTGGATTAAACCTTTGAAAAATGTGATATTAGCACATAGCATTTATGAGAAAAGGAAATGGAAGCAAGAAATTCCTTTACATTTTTTGTGTGCTTTCTTTTTCAAACAATCTTTCTGTCTGTTCTGTGTTAAATCTCTCTTATGTAGGTCTTAAAACATAGTGCAAGCTGACTATTATCTTCTGAAGATGAACATTAAGAAGGAAAATTAGAGTAGGATGAAAGGGTGATAAAATGTCTGTAGTGAAAATGAACAAAGACAAACTATAGGCAATAGCAAAAGAACACTAATAACCAGCACTAGGAAACAAGGCATTCTATATTAATAAATTCTTTTTGTTTTTACTTTGAAATACCATTTTCTCAACATTAGTAACAATAACGATGGTTCTGTTCACTGCCTGAGAATGCACACAGAAGTTTTACAAGGATAATCACATGGGTTTATGAAGATGCCCTGCTGCTCCATTGCTGCAGTATTAAACTCTGTGGACCTTTTTTTTAAGATGCATTACCCTAGTAGAAGGGAGAGAGAGGGCTGATTAAAAAAATGTAAAGGATATATGTTCAACTAGAGAAAATAAGTTCCCTGTGTTATTTACATATTTTTATGCATTGAAAGTAAAATTAAAAGGGAAAATTAAATTTAAATACATATTTCTTGAATTTTTGACATTTTCCTCTCTGCTTTTTAGTGAATGAACTGTGTTATTCACATTATGATTCTGGAAGTGTTTGCTTTTAAACCAATCGCCACAAAGAGAGTTTCAGGAGACTGCAGCTATGTCAGAATAAGTAGATGGTTTATCACAGCTAGCATTTGCTTTTGGGACAGTTGTGGATCACAAAGGATGTTGCATCGTTTTCATAAATTTGGATTTCCTAAGTATCAGAGGGACTGGCTCTATGGACTTGCTGTGCAAAATCAGAATTATTGAGAGAAATTGTTTTAAATAGTCTGTATAGGTAGTTACCTGGCATCTCCTAACCTGGTAAATGCTAGGAAAAATTTCACATACTGAGAAAAGTAACAAACAGTCATGATAGCTGTAGAGTTTTAGTCTCATCGGCAAGGCCTCTCAGACTCCCTCCGACAAGTATACATAACACAGAGAACTTTTTTCTTTTCTTTCAGATTCTGTACCTGGTTGTACTGCTTGGGTCTTATGTACTGTGCTGAACAGTTCTGAAGACTTCCAGCTAAGCCGTGAGATCTTAGTGTTCACAAGCCCAAGTGAAAGTGAATAAAGACCTCCAAATCTGGCCAGTGATGATGAAGAGTTAAGTGGTTAATTATCAATGGAATGAACATTTTTATGTCACAGACTATCTGGTCTTTCATTTGAGAATGCTTCTCTGGCTGAATACTTGGAAGTGACATGGCACACAATCTCTCCTTCTTGACATGACACCCAGGTAACAGCTCTTGCAAGTGTCATGTTCAGAATGACAGGAAAAAATATTTTCTCTCCAGAGCATTTGCTTAATTTCTTATGTTATTCTCTGTTTACAGTTTCATAAAATAAAATAGACCACCAGCTTAAGATATTCATACAAATTCGGTATCAAACTAGAGCTACACTAGGCAAAACCAGATGACACGCCCTCCATTGAGGTAGACCTTTTAACAGGGATTTCTTATAGCAGCTGTGTTTTGTGATTGCATTCCCATTCCTTCATTATACTAGATTAGTGAATCTGCAGCACTGTGACATTTGGTAAAAACAGCAGCCTTCCTAGTATACAAATAATCAAACACATCCCTGGCCTGTGTTCCAGGTGCCTTTTTCATGATCGTGTAGCAGAGTGTGTGCTATTCCTCAGAATAAAGTCAGACTGCTAGAGAGCCTCAGAAAATGCTAATGCATTTCAGAGACTGTGCTTTCTGGCTATGGTCCCTGAACATGGTGACAGCTATTGCGCTGATGCTTCCCATTCTCAAAAGTCTGTCAAACACAATTAAAAACTGTGTTCTGGTAATCCCTGTCCTTTGCAGTAGCAGTTTATTGTGGAGATATGTAGCTTACTTTCTACCTGCTACAAATAATCCTTCTGTGTTTATTTTCTGTTCCTGTCCCCATATGTAGACATGTGTGTGCATCCACAAATCTCCTAGAACAAAGAAGACTACCTGCTTGCTCTGTCATCTGTGTCAATATTTCATCATGCATCTTATTTTTTTAATGTAAAGTTGTTAGGTTGATCACATAAAACGTGATCACGTGTTTTCCCTTGCTGTCCTCCTTCCAAACATTACCTGTTTGTAAAATGCATTCAGGCAACATATCAGGTTGTATGAGGCTTCCTAAAATGAGACATCTAATTTATGTGTCTATGTTATGACGTTCTTTTCCAAGTTTTCCAATATTCAGAAATTGGATCCTCTGCAGGGTGATTTGTAACACCACAGATAAACTCCTGCTCTGTATTGCCTTGTGGAGGAGTCTGTCTCTCTCCATCGACCACAGAAGGAGACTAGGAAGATTGGTCAGTGATACTGAGCCTCAGATTAGTTGCCCTTTTCAATGTGATCACTGTCTTAATTTTACTGAAATCAGTAGAATTTTGTGATCTCGAACTACAAAGAAGCATTAAGACCTCATTAAGGAAATCGATTGAGTTCGCCATACTTAAGTGAAATCCAAATTCTAGGTGAGAAACATAATTTTGTGTTTACTTTAATGAAATCTGTGAACTATAAGATCCTGAAGATCTTTTCTAAATGGGGACTTGCATACCTGCCAGATAAAATTTTTGATCATCTGTCTCATTTGTTAAAGTATTTCCAGCTTGACTGTTTAAAGTCCCTTTATGCTGCAATTAGCCAAAAGAAAAGATTGTGCCACCACTCTTTACAGTGACTACTAAGAATGTTTCTGACTTCTATGGCTTCTGGTACAAGCCTAACATGTAGAATTACTTCTAAAGTTAATAACTATTGCTATACACAGAGAAGCTAAAGGGACAAATACCTGATTTCTCCAATTTTGCTTTATTATTACTGCATTTGAGGAAGTTCTTTGAAGGAAAATCCAATGAGAGGTGCTAAATACAAAGAAATTCCTTTTAACTCAAGGGTTTTCTGTGCCTGGAATAGTTGGAAACTGGGAAAGTAGGTGGTGGAAATAAAATGTATGCATATACACATGAATTTCGTTCTTTGCTTTGCAGCATGAGGTGCTAGGAGGCAGCTGAATGAGTATTTGAATGAGCAATGACAGTTAGATGTGTTTTGGAATTCTGCTATGAATTTAACACTCATGCTTATGGTGTGAAACGTTTCTACAGACTCATTTAATAGATGTAGTTCCTTGCCTTGAAATTCAGTACTCCGATATAAAAGTCTGGATATACCAAGTTATGGTATTGTACAATCATAGTTAAGATATCCAAGTTCTGTTCCAGAAAGAGTGAGA
This sequence comes from Platalea leucorodia, assembly GCF_965183815.1. NCBI lineage: Eukaryota > Metazoa > Chordata > Aves > Pelecaniformes > Threskiornithidae > Platalea > Platalea leucorodia. The sequence goes on from NC_138826.1 coordinate 108,774,067, forward strand.
ATCCAGAGTGGAAATCATAGGAATGTGGAATTAGATTCAGTCTGTTAATGTGGCTTGCCTACAATTCTGTGTGTTTTGTGGATAACACAGGGTGTGTTAACAGTGGTAACTCATAAATATGTGCATATTCCACACTTAGCTTATGCTTGGTATTAACTTACATTTTTTAGTCACTCTGCAAGGATCTTTCTTAAAATGTTAGAAAATGTAATTGAAGTAGCTAATGGCAGAGAGTTTGAACATAGATTTGTTATAACCACTTTGTTTTCCATTTAGTGTCTTGTGAAGTTGGCTTTTTCATTACTCTGCTATAGAAACTAAAGAGTAGAGCCAAGATCATATCAGGAAGGGAAAAGAATGAGTCATGATTCACCCAGCACACCTCTTCTTTCCATACCAATTTTGTTCGCACATATAAAGTTGGCAGGTACAATCTGGAGTTTTATTCCAAACAAATTTTGTGATAATATAATTTACTTGCTAATGATTACAGCTGAGATGGTAAAGAATTATCTGGAAAATGTAAAAAGCCACTGGCAATCAATTTGTCTTAAAAAGGGATATTCTTCTGGGTGATGACAGAAACAAAAAGAAGCGCCAACTGGCTAAGGAAAGTCTGGCCTGTACAACTAGGAAAAGTTGTAAGTGTAAATGTACATATACATTAAAAATGATTTAAGTTTTTAATTCTATATGTACTATATTATTTCCTAGATATACTATGCTTTGGAATCAACTGATTCCATATTTCTGAGAAAACCTGGATTCAATACAGACTGAAAAAAACCCTCAAACCTATTCTGAGTAGGCCAAGTAAATGATTGTTGGTCCTGCCAGCTTAAAAATAAAATAAAAGAAAAAAACAACACCCCGAACATGAAATTCTTTTTATTGATATAATGTCTTCTCTTTTCCTCTCCTTTTGTGAATGACTACTGATGGCTATATAAGGAGAACCTTGTTAAGCAGGAGAAACCCTCTATTTGTAATCATCAGTAAACTTTAAGCTACATCCAAGATTACTCTTCTAACGTTCTCGTGTTACAGCCAAAAAAAACCCAACAAATGAGTAGAAAGCTGGAGACATGAATTTCCATATCTGTTCGGTTGCTGGGATAGATGGCTGTTAAAGTTAAGTGATGATAAATTTACATAGCTTTATTAGGGTATTGACATTAAAAGAATATTGAGAAAGAAAATTGGAAGCAAATTTCTAAGAGACTTTTTGGATTAAAGGGCTATAATATCTGCATGTATTTCTTAGCAGTGAGTTCAACATGTTGTACTTAATAATTCTGAATGAGATTCATCTAATGTCTTTATTATACATCAGAGATAGTTGTCCAGACTCCCTTTAGAGACCAGGACATGATTCATATCATCCCAGAGTAAATATTTAAGTTAGGTCTAAGGAACGTCACCCTAAGAAGCCTTTTGATCTCCACTGGTTAGCAGATGTACATGTCTAAGCTGAGTGAGAGGAATTCCATCAAATTTATCACTATCATCTGAGGCGTATCATGGTAAAGCCTATTTCATATATACCAACCAGATCTGATTACATGCCAAGATGTCTCAAAAGATCACTTTCTGTGGCAGACGGTAGGATTTCTTTTTAAATTTAAGATTGAAAAATAGTACAAAGCTTTAAGGAATCTATTGTTTGTTATGCTGTCAAGAAGTTTATATTATTCTAAATGCTGGTCAGAATATTGGTATCAGAGAAATTAATCATTAAAAATTAGCACCAGTAACCATTACATAGTCCCTTGGAAGGAAGCCCTGAAGGGCAAAGGAGTCCAGGAAGGCTGGATGTTACTCAAGAAGCAAGTCTTAAAGGTGCAGGAGCAGGCCATCCCCATGTGCAGAAAGATGAGCAGGCGGGGAAGAAGACTGGCCTTACAGAGAGCTTTGGCTGGAACTCAGGAAAAAAAGGAGAGCTTACCCTCTTTGGAAGAAGGGGCAGGTGACTCAGGAGGACTACAAGGATGTTGTGATGTTATGCAGGGAGAAGATTAGAAAGGTGAAGGCCCAGCTAGAACTTAAACTGGCCACTGCCATTAAAGATAACAAAAAAAGTTTTTATAAATATATCAGTGACAAAAGGAGGGTCAAGGAGAATCTCCATCCTTTGTTGGATGCGGAGGGAAACATTACCATGAAGGATGAGGAGAAGGCTGGGGTACTTAATGCCTTCTTTGCCTCAGTCTTTAATAGTCAAACTGGTCATCCTCAGGGTTTTCAGGCCCCTGAGCTGGGAGATGGAGATAGGATGCAGAATGAAGCCCCAGTTGTTGAAGAGGTGGCAGTCACTGACCTGCTCCTCCACCTGGATGCTCACAAGTCTATGGGGCCAGATGGGATCCACCCGAGGATACCGAGGGAGCTGGCAGAGGAGCTTGCCAAGACACTCTCCATCATTTATCAGCAGTCCTGGTCAACCGGGGAGGTCCCAGATGACTGGAAGTTAGCTAATGTGACCCCCATCTACAAGAAGGGATGGAAGGAGGATCCGGGAAACTACAAGCCTCTCAGCCTGACCTCGGTGCCAGGGAAGGTCATGGAGCATGGACTTTAGTAAGGCCTTTGACACTGTCTCCCACAGCATTTTCCTGGAGAAGCTGGCTGCTCACGGCTTGGATAAGTGCACTCTGCACTGGGTTAAAAACTGAGTGGATGGCCGAGCCCAGAGAGTGGTGATTAATGGAGTTAAATCCAGTTGGTGGGCAGTCACAAGTGGTGTTCCCCAGGGCTCAGTGTTGGGGCCGGTCCTGTTCAATATCTTTATCGGTGATCTTGATGAAGGGATTGAGCGCACCCTCAGTAAGTTTGCAGATGACACCAAGTTGGGCAGGAGTGCTGACCTGCTGGAGGGTAGGAAGGCCCTACAGAGGGACCTGGATGGGCTGGATCGTTGGGCTGGGGCCAACAGTATGAGATTCAACAAGGCTCAGTGCCAGGTCCTGCACTTGGGTCTCAACAACCCCATGCAACGCTACAGGCTTGGGGAGGAGTGGCTGGAGAGCTGCCTGGCAGAAAAGGACCTGGGGGTGTTGGTCGACAGCTGCCCGAACATGAGCCAGCAGTGTGGTCAGGTGGCCAAGAGGGCCAATGGCATCCTGGCTTGTATCAGGAATAGTGTGGCCAGCAGGACCAGGGAGGTGATAGTGCCCCCGTACTCGGCACTGGTGCAGCCGCACCTCGAATCCTGTGCTCAGTTTTGGGTCCCTCACTACAAGAAAGACATGGAAGTGCTGAAGCATGTCCAAAGAGGGACAATGAAGTTGGTGAAGGGTCTAGAGCACAAGTCTTATGAGGAGCAGCTGAGGGAGCAGGGGTTGTTTAGTTTGGAGAAAAGGAGGCTGAGGGGAGACCTTATCGCTCTCTACAACTAATTGAAAGGAGGTTGTAGTGAGGTGGGGGTTGGTCTCTTCTGCCAAGTAACAAGTGATGGGACAAGAGGAAACAGCCTCAAGCTGCGTCAGGGGAAGTTTAGCTTGGATATTAGGAAAAATTTCATCACCGAAAGGGTAATCAAGCATTGGAACTGGCTGCCCAGGGAAGTGGTTGACTCTCCATCCCTGAGGGTATTTAAAAGACGGGTAGACGTGGTGCTCGAGGACATGGTTTAGTGGTGGACTTGGCAGTGCTAGGTTAATGGTTGGACTCGATGATCTTAAGGGTCTTTTCCAACCTTAACGATTCTATGATTCTATGATTCTATGATCCTGCTAACTTGGGCAGCTTGATACAAAGAAAAATCAATGGCACATAATTTTTAAGGGTTTTTTTTTTAGTTGGTTGCTTTTCAGGTTTGTTTGGGCTTTTTTGTTTCTAGGTGATAACTGTCCTGACAACTGGGATTTTCCTTCTTTAGAATACGTCTCAACATCAGTACTCATCACGTGCAAATTTACCCATCACTTCACTGAGTTTCATAGAATAGTAGAGTTTGTCAGGCAAGAAGTGAGTTGCAGTGAATCACTGCATTATGCTGATTTTGGCTGATAGGTACAGCAAGGTACACAATTATTTTTTTATGTATTCCTACAGAATAATAGGAGTAAACAATGCTGGAGATTTCAAACACTCTGCTTTGCATGAGTCAGGAGTATTTATAATAACTACAGTTGCTTTCCTCTTCAGTCGGGAAGACATACAAGAAAAAGACTATGTCCGTTATGTATGGACTAGGATTTCTTGACAGTACATTGCTGGAGATATTTGTTAAGGATATACAGCAGTAACTGCTAAAATACATGACTCAAAATTATGGCTTTTAATAATGGAACCAGGCATAACATAATGATGTTTTCTACTACATATTCCTTTATTTTTTGGTTTCTAAATCACAATTTTATTAACAGTGCATCTGGATGTTTTTCGGCATAGATATATTGAAGAAAAAAATATCTTTCTTTAGCTACCTTATCTTTTTCTTTAGACTTTCTTCCTCAAACAATTAGCTTCTCAGAAATTTCCTAATAAAATATACATAACTCAAATAACAGACAAGTAATTTTCACAAAAAAAACGTATTTATATATATCTAGGAACTCTAAGGCCAAATTCTCAGTCTTTTAATGTGAATTTTGAAGAAAGTCATGTTTAAATCCAAGGTAGCAATTTCATTCTTATGGTAGAGCTGTAGGCAAAATCCCAATTGTCTTTGTGCACACTAGAAAACTAGAATCAATTTGTGAGATCAACTGCCTTTGAAGAAATGTCTTCCTTAGGAGAAAGTCTCATCCCACCTCATCTTAACCCGTTATTATTAGTTATTCTATAGTTATTTTAACTACTTTATATACCTAAGACACATTAGGATGAATTATCTCATTCAGATGCCTCTCCCCAGAAGATAAGTAGCTTGGAGTAGATGTCTGATCACCAGGAAAGTCAATTATGCTGAGCTGGATCTTAAGCCAAAGGAAAAACCCAAAAAGCATTGTACATTTCTCTTATTTCTACCCCCTGTTCTGTCTTGTTGATTGCAATGATGGAAATCTTGGCCAATAATAAACACTTTTGAAAATCCTACACAAAGTTTAAGGGTCTAGAAAGATATTCAAGCTAAGTGATTGGCTCATTCAGTTTTCTGTCATTTGCATAATGCCTGCCCACATGAAAGGTCAACTCTAATCCATTTTCAGATGCATCAACCATCCAGGCTAAGTTGTGTTACACTAATATGGCACATTATAGAAATTAATTAATGTTCGTAAAACTCGTAACAGTCTCTGTAGCATCTACAGAAGTATCACAGGTTGCCATTACATTCAATATATCTCCTCTTCCAAATCAATGTAATCTGCCATGAACTTCATGTCAAAAATCACAACAGGAAAAAAAACCAAGAGACACATAGAATCTCTTCTTATTACTTGGGTAACCTTCACCTTTGACTTCAACCAATCATTTCCCACCTTTGCGAAATTTCACTTTAGCAGTACTTCATGTTTCTCAATCAACTCTGAAAGATCAAGATTAAAAAATTCTCCGTATTTCCATACTGCTTTACCGTATGCAAAAGCTTATATTTACAGCAATTTTAACAGGGGAAAAAAACAAACCAAACCAAATCAAACCAAACCAAACCAGAACCTAACTGTCCAAAAATCAGTGAGCAAGAAGAATACAGAATAAACATACAGCTTTTCTTTATTTCTCGTTTTATGTGAATTCTTTCAGTTGGACCTCACCTTCCTGTAACCATATATTTTTGGTCTCAGTGAGACAAATCACGTTTTTTACAGCTTAATTTATGCATGCACCATGTTAAAGTTTTATAAAGCATTTTGTATGTTTCATCCTTCGTCTTTTTAATACAAAACAGTAATAATGCAAACAAATAGAAACTTTTTCTTCTGAGTTCATGCAAACATGCCCATATTTAAACCAAAAGAAAGATGTCATTACAGACTAGTGATATTTCCAGAGAGGATGCATTAGCATTAAAAATAAATGCTATGCATTCAGATAAAAGCAGAGATAAGTCTGTGCAATAAATCACAGTTTTAGATTCATGTTATTCAGGAATGTGTAAGGAAATGGTTACAAAAAAGCTTTTACCATATATATATGTATGAGTACACAAGGTACTTATTACTTTTAGAAAAAAAAGATTCCAACATTCTTTAGCAAACCTGGATGCAATTAATTTCAAGGAATGTGGTTCTTTCACTAATGAGAGGGGTGGCTAATAGACCACCAGTGAATTTACTAAATAAATTCTGTGTGAAGAACAGCTTAGTAGTATGTGTTCATCTGTTCCAGGAAACTCTTCATTAAGATACATAGAGATACAAACTATTGTGTCAATGTAGGTTTTTTTATAATAGGTCTTTTTGCATGAGTCTAAGATATGACTTTGAACATATTTGCTATAACAATAGATAGATGAGAAGAAAAAAAAAATACTGTTTTATCTGTGGCCAGAACTGTAATCCAGTAAATATGATTTTTTGCCATTTCTAGTAAAAGGCTTTAGGCTCTGCCCTGAGCTGAGAGCACAGGTCTCAGGACTGGGCTGGGCTCACCTTGGCCAGAGCTCGGCTGAGCTGGTTTCAGTGCCTGCCTTGGGGCCAAGTGTCTGTTGCTTTCCCTGCCTGAGCTTGAGCTTTGCCAGTGCCCCCACGGGAAGGGTCTGGCAAACCCAGGGGGTCCCCATGTCTGAGCATGGGGAAACTGTGGGGGTCACACTCATCTCTCATCTGGAAGCAGCCAGAGGGCAGCAGCCTGAGGTAAGGAAACATTTAAAAATAAATCCAAGTGTATCAAACTGAGGAGGAAGGGCCCACCCACTCCACACACAAATCTCCCATGCACTTCATAAATAACCTGTTCCTCCTGGTGAAGACTTTGTGATGTTCCAAAATCATTAAAACCTTTCCACCCTGCAGCTCATGATGCATACTGAAGAGTTGACCATAGATACCAAAGGAACACTGGAAGGGTGAGAATAAGATCAGGTAACAAGGACAGATCCTAGCCAGTTCACATACAACAATTTAAGAGAGTATTATTACAGACTTCTTGGTATTAGATATTTATTTACAGTATTAAACTGTTAAATAGTTAATTGGACTAACAATAAATGCATAGGTGGTTTTGGTTGGGATAGAGTTAATTTTCCTCATAGTAGCTAGTATGGGGCTATATTTTGGATTTGTGCTGAAAACAGTCTTGATGATACAAAGATGTTTTCATTAATGCTGAGCAGTGCTTACATAGAGTCAAGGACATTTCTGCTTCTCACACCATCCCACCAGTGAGTAGGCTGGGGGTGAATAAGAAGTTCGGAGGGGACACAGCCGGGACAGCTGACCCCAACTGACCAGAAAGATATTCCATACCATATTACATCATGCTCAGCATATAAAGCTGGGGGAAGAAGAAGGAAGCAGGGGATGTTTGGAGTGATGACATTTGCCTTCCCAAGTAACCATTTTGCAGGATGGAGCCCTGCTTTCCTGGAGATGGCTGGACACCTGCCTGCCGATGGGAAGTAGTGAATGAATTCCTTGTTTTGCGTTGCTTGTGTATGCAGCTTTTGCTCTACCTATTAAACTGTCTTTATCTCAACCCACGACTTTTCTCACTCTTACTCTTCCGATTCCCCATCCCACCGGGGGGGGGGACTGAGCGAACGGCTGTGTGGTGCTTAGTTGCCTGCGGGGGTTAAACCACAGCAGTATATTATGTTCCTTTTTGCTTACAAGATTTTGAGTGTAACAAAACACAGTGACAAGGCAATAAACTGCTAAAGAACAAAGTTGTTTGGTTCTCTGTTTTCCCAGTTGGATGAAAAAAATTCTGCAGCCATCACATGAGAATGAAAATCTTGGAAGGGAAAGATTAATTAAAGTCATAGTTACGTAATAGCCCCTCCGTTTTCCTCAACTCTGCTCTCATACACTCTCTGTGTCTGAGGATTTAGTGCAAATGAATTTTTGTTTTGCCAAGAGCTGTCTTTCCGACACACATTGACCACTGAAATGCAAGGTTAGGAAGACAGGTGGCTAAGACATGCAAGGGCAACAGAATATACATGTGGCATCACAGAAGCAAACGTGTACCTATCAAGGGTAGAGGGATCTCCCCATCGTTTCCCTTAATATCTTTGCAGGGATTTCTTTCACATGGAGTGAAAGAGTGAGTTTTACACAGTTCTGTGCAGCATGTTGTGATTTGGATCCATAGTATGTGGGGTTGGGCTTATATGTCACAAACTAAGAAGAGTTTTTCTAGGTCAATGTTTAGTTGAAAAAACTTTGAGCAACCAGAGGTTCGGGGACCGTAGATGCTCTTTTGCAATAATATGTCAAATAGTACAGCCAGACTCCAGTGATATTCTTTCAGCTAAAGCAGCACAAATATTGTAAGAAATTTTCAGTCTTAAAAATTATGTGTAATGTTGGTGGGTGAGCTAAACAAATAGTAGGTGAACTAACGATACCAATGAATATTACTCAAAAAGAACTGTTATCCCTTATTTCTTTCCTGAAATATACAAGATTGCTGTGCACAGAAAACACATGAACACTTCGGAAGTAACCTGTACTCCAGCAGCGAGCGAAGTGGTCTCCCTCCTTATATTGCACAAGCCATTTTGAAAATTTCCACATGATTTTCGTGTTAAGGCTGGTTTACAAATTACTGTGAGCTTTACAGGCAAAAATAATTTAACATAAAACTACATTATGATCATATTTTTAAACTTTCAAAATACCTTAATTTACATTATGAACAAACTAAGCAACAGAACAAAGACACTGAAGATAAATAATTAACGCATTTTGCTACTCTTACTCAACTGAGTGTTCCTCATTTCCCTTGTGGTGATAATCTTTTTATATCAGCTGCCAAGAGACAAAAGACCTTCTCTTCATGAAGGGATAGGTTGATATCTCAGTTTTGCTGGTATACAAAACAATAATTACACAGACAACAACAGAGTAATTAAAAAATATACCAATATAGTTGAATCAGAATTAAAAGATCCCTACGTTCCAAATCTAGCAACATATTCACATAGTCAGTTTAATCCCAAGTGATGTTCTTCTACATTTATACACCTGCCTGTATAATGCACTGAGCTACTAGAAGACATTGTGTGTTTTTATTTAGCCTGTATGGAATTTGTTTTTGAACACATACATTTGCTGATAACATAACAGTGGACAATGCAGAATAACAAATAGTGAATTTCAGTGTTGCCATGTCTTTCTGTTTAAGTAATGAGAAACTAATTCAATTTAATAACATTAAAAGTTACAGTTTATAATAGTGTAATATATTAGCAACATTTTCTATCTGAATATCTTGAAGTAGCCAAAGATTTTAATCAATTGTGGATCACAAGGTCAAGAAATACCAGCATACAAAGTTAACATCAGTGATTCCTGAATAGACCTAAGTTACTTAACATTTTAGGTAAAACAGTCTCAATAGTTAAAACAATTCCCATTCAAAGAGAAGATCTTGCTGTTTTCTTCTTATGAAGACATGGAAACCTAATCATAATCCTTCTACATGAAGATACTTATATTTATATCCTACCAGCATAAGTTCCATATTATCTGAAAGTGATTCGAGCTACATTGTTAGAAACTAGAAAAGACACTTTGCCAATTCACAGAAATACAAAAAAGAACCTGGAGATCACAGTGGAAGCAATGTGCGGAATGCTTCTGACAAATACTATGGGCTAGAAAAACAGTAATGTATTTGGAGATAATCTCATCTTAATAAAAACAAACAAACAAACAAACAAATACTTTAGTTGAAAGTATATGAAATCAAAGAGGTTTGTGACATTGTCGCAATCAAGTCTGAGATAAATTGTGAAGTTGACAGGAATATCTCAGTCCTTGATATACAGAAAGGTGAGCCTTAACATGATAAGCATGAGTACAATAATACAAGTCATGGAGAACATTGTATCTGAAGAGATGATACCACATATGTAGTTTGGTAACTATGGTGGTGGCAATTTGGAGTGTGAGGAAAGTTAAATTTGGAAAGCAGTGTTCACAGACAGCCTATTATAGAGCTCTAGGCTAGAATAAGAGAGATCAGAAAATGTTGAGGCATTCTAAATAGTTATAATATTGATATGAAGGGATTTCAATTTCCTGGATATTGATTAGAATACAAATTTTTAAACAGACAAGGGAAGAATGCCAGGTATTGCCTGATAATTTACATAGCAAGCCCCAAGATCATAGGCTCTTTTGAATTATATCTTAAGAAATAAACCACATACATGGTAGTCTGAATGTGCCGAAAAACAGAAATACTGAACTTTGATCCTACAACAGAGGAGGGCATGAGTTTATTTAATTTCCATTCTATGTCTTTATTTATGTTTCCACCTCTGAGTTGTGGGAAGCTGTACAACACATTTTCTCATTCAGGATAGAGGAAATAAGCAAAGGAAGAAAACATGCAAAGTGTGAAAGGAATATTGAGTATTCTGAACAAAGCTGTTTGTTCCTCCCCTCCTTGCAAAGAAATGTTTCTTCAGTCCTAGATCAGTGTATTCTCAGCTGGTGTAAAAACCTAATCAGAAGCAGGTCATTGCATGTGTGCACTGTTGCCCTTTATCCAATACATGTTCTTTGGGCAGGAATTATTAATTTCTTATGATTTTTATACAGCCTAGGTACAGCTGTTCTCAAGCCTTCAGACCAGGCTCTGCTCTTTTTATGTGCAGTATTTTGGATAGCTTTCTTCATTTGCCTTTACCCTCTTGCAGCTCTCAGAAGCCCCTGCGTTCAGGGACCCACAGAAGTATTCTCTCCACCACTTTTAACCTTTATGTAGAAATCCCTGGGGAGCTGGCTCAAGGTTAGCATAGCAGCCTTATGCTAACTAGGCAAACCCTGTTGCTTTTGAAGAAGATACAGTCTTGCCTTTGAGGAGAAGTAGCAGTTATATCTAGTGAGTCAGTACCCACCACAGGTTAACTGAGATCCAGACCAAGCCTTTGACCTTAATTTTCTCCTATCCTTCCATCTTTATTAGCACAGAATGAATGTGTTAACTGCAACAGATGTGGGACATGGAAAAAGGAGAAGGTGAGGACTGAGAGGAAACAAAGGCTACCTTTTGGGACTTCTTTTTTCACTAAGCACCTTTGGTATGCTATATGTAGGGGGTTACTTGCAGCTTGAGAACAAATAATAGGACCCATAGCACAATGCCCTGTTGCAAAACAAAAGATTAAGCAATATTCACTGAGCGTTACTTTACCTTAAAGTCCCATCTCTCTAGGTTCCCTCTGTATTCAGTAGAGAAAAAGAGGATTCTCTAAGGGACTACTTGGAGTCTGAGACTGTAACAGTTGTTCAGAGTGGTCTTTCTCCATTAGTAGTCTTCCTAAGCCAAAGGTCTCTTGGTGAATATTCCATAGTGATCATAACAACAAGGCTTAAATGTACTTCTCTGACACATACCCACAGCAGGTTACTCCTATGTACTGTAGGATCTTCAGTTATGGAGCTTAACACAGCACTGAGCTTAACATATCACAAAGGACTTGCATAGACCTGCTTTAGCATGAATTCAGCCCACAGTTTTTATCCTAGGTTTGCATAAGCATTGTAATAGTTTTAATCCAGAGTGCTCTTATTTGGAAAAAAGCCTGGAAATGTTTGCTTTGAGGGGGGTGGTTTGTTTTTTTCTATGTGGTTTAAATGGAATGTGTGAATGAGAGATATGAATAAACATAATTAATTTACCTATTCTTTCTCTCCCACTGCTTGCAAAAATCCATTTCTTATCCTCTTATTTTTGTGAGTAGGTGCATCCTCTCAAAAGTCCCTCTTTAGGAACTATTCCCATTGGAATCTCCTGAGTGAAACAACAGCCACAGAAGCAACTGTATATGCTTTAATTTAACTTGAATAATTCCATTTATTATTTAGCTGTTATATTAATGTACTGGAGTTGAGCTGGATGATAATGAAATACTTGTCTTTTTAAGGAGACTTGGTGGAACAGCAGGAGGACATTCAAGTCAGTTTATTAGAGAGATGCTCAGACAAGTTAGACTTCTGTTTCTATATATCATGGGAAGGAAAGACAATTAAAGGTAAAATTTCACAGGTTTTGAGAAAGTATTTACCTGTCCTGTTGTTGCTTTCTTCCTTTCATGAGTTTGATTATCTAAACTCAGCATTTTTAACATAAAAAGTTCATTAAAACAAAAATAAATTAGAAAAATTATTTTTCCCAATGGTGTTATGAATTATGAAACAACCTGTAACTTAAAGATTATATATTACTTTCTATAGCATTTGATGCTGCAGTCAGTATGTATAATGGGTAATGTTCTGTATATCAGTGAGCATGCAGTATCTTGTTATCTGTGTTATTCAATGTCCCTCCCTACCTCAACTAAATTTACAGCTCTATATTCAAAATCTGCTTTGAAGGGAGAATTCTTAACATTGCTATGGACTTTTCTTGGCCATTTATCAAGAAAAATTATATTTGTTTCTCAGTGACTTTATTTCATTACTGTCTTGTGAGATGAACATGTATTATTTCCATTTTACAGAAGCAGAATGGAGACATACAGAGGTTAAGGCTGGCCATATCCAATCACCATAGATGCATTATTTGGAAAACAGAAGATTTGATTTTTTCATTATATAGAACTGCTCTCTTTACAGCTCTGAAGACTCAGTACTTCTATTTTTTTGTCATCTGTCCAGGTTCTTTCATGGTGACCTCACTAAGGAGGATATCCCCCATTTGACTGATATTCTGCAGCTGAATATATCTCCAAAAACCAATTATTAATATTCAGCTCAAGTAATATTTTGTTCAGCTCCCATAAGGTTTGTAAATTTTAAATGTCATTTCATTTTGAGTCTTAGGCTTCAAAAATGCCAAAATGTCAAAGTTGTTATCCTTATTAAAAATGTTCAAATATCAGACAAAATTATGAAAAACATGAAGTGTCTATAATAGCTACATCAGACTGTGTATAGACCCTGTTATACTGTTAGCGTCTAAATCACAAGATATTGATTCCTTAAAGAAAAGCAAAAAGACACTGAATTTTATTAAAATAATAACCGTTAGTGACTGTATATTTATATGCAAGGTAGGCATGTGTCATACAAAAGAAAAGAAATTACTTGCCATTTTAATGTTTTGCTTTACAGGTTACGTGGTTCTAGAGCATTGAACTGATGGAAATCAAACCAAATGAAGCCACTAGACAGAAATCTGCATTTGGAAAAAGGACAGGAGTGCTAGGAAGGAATGTGAAGAATAATTTTTTTTTTTTTTAAAGCCAAGAAAAAAAGGCAATTTTATTTCTATACAGAAAATTATACAGGGTTTTAGTCAATAAAACAAATGTTATCTTTCTAAAAAAATATTGGAGAAGAGAGCTTTAAGCACTTTCTTTTACATATTCATCAATGACATGTTTGATAAGGTAAATGGCTTGCATGAGTATATATTACCAATTACTGACATGCAAATTATTGTTACTCTATAGTGTATGCCAAACCCTGTTATCAGTCTCTTATCTGGCTTTTTGCCAGTGCAAATGCTTACTTTCTAATAATGAATTCAGTCCACACCAACACTTAACATATTTCAAATAGCCTGATTATAGTTGCATATGCTGTGAAGTAACAAATAGAAATAACACAAATGCATTTTGTAATTTTTCTGGATAACACACTGTAGCATGTGGCTGTATTGAGCCTTGCATAACAGGTCCTCATTCTCAATGCAAATCCGACACTCTATGGAAATACAAATAATAGTATCATGTGTGAAGCCCTAGAGGTTGCACTGATATGAATGCATAGCCACAAATTAATGAACAAAGCATGAGAAATTCAAGGAACTGAACAGTTTCAGAGCAGTCAAAAAAACAAAAGGAGTCAAGCAGGGTTGAACCTAATATTGGGTTCAACAAGGAGATGAAGGAAATCTCAGTTCTAATTCTATTTATGTCTTACAGTAAACACTAATTGGGTTTTAAAGAAAATTGACAGTAAAGCCTAAAACTTTGATTATTTCTCAGCTACTGACTGCCCTAACCACAAAGCTATCAAGTCAGAAGACTATATTTCTTCTTTAATCATTCCCTGGGCCTGTAAAGCCCTGTGTCAAGGGATGAGTGAAAGATCTGCATGCACTAGCTTTGGTCTGATAAATAGGGAACTTCCACAGAATATAGGATATATAAATCAGATCCCCTGACATGGCTCTGTGAATGAACCACTGGGCTAAACGGCAAAGTGTCTCCTGCAGCTGCATGCCAAAGGCAGACCTGTAACTTCTTCTTGCTAGAACAGTCATTGGCATTTGCACTTAGCAGAGGGCTCTGGGTGTTGAGGTCTTACACAGATTGCCACCACAACTCTACACTATGCAACATGTGAGTGAGCCCAGGACAGAGGATGAGAATTAAACCCAATGTGAGGCACTTAATTCACCCCTTACAAGAATCCTAAGAATCTAACACTCATCTTTGGTTTCCTGTGTGCCTACAAGTCTTTAAAGTAACTCTGTCCCTGTCTAGTCTATGACTGAAATCAGCAATTCTCTGCTCTGCTGATTTCAATGGGAATAGAAGCAAATGTTTCATAACCCAAGTCATAGGCCTTTTGAAGACTTTTCATCAGTTTCAACAATTTGCATTCATTCCATTTAGAGCTTGACTTTAATGCGATATAAAAGTCTGCATAAGCCCCTCATTGAACAAGGTCCTGAAACACCTAAGTGGGAAACTATCCAAACAGCTGCACTGTTGAAATGAAGTTCGTATTCTGTATATTATGTTTGGTAGTCATAGGCAGTATTGTGAAAATACTTCTCAAACATGGAAAAACAAACAAAAAAAAAGACTGGAAGGAAAAAAAATAAAATAAAAAAAAGAAGAAAAAGAATAAAAAGAATAAAAAGAAAAAGCTTTGTATCTATTAATTTGAGACCAGCATGAGCTATAGCTTTCATTGACTTTACCTGTAACATTTTCAATGCCACCATTGAGGACTCACTAAGGTGATGAAGATTTACTATGAACTCAGGGCCAGATTCCATATGGTTTTCTATTCATAGTCATTTATAACTCCCCAAAGGGGATTAAAATGCTACCCAAATTTTAGAGGTAATTTCTGATTTGATACCATAGTCCTTTCATATTACAGATATATATGGTTGTATAGGACACAAACCAAAGATTAGAGCAGTACTTCTCTCACTTTTCACAATTCAAGTGGCATTGTTAAACAGATTATTTCAGAATTTTATTTGAGGTTCATACAAAATAATTTAATGAAACTAGATCCTTTCTATCTACTCTTTAACAGTTTGTTTTGTTTTGTTTTGTTTTTTCCACCAGAGGAAACAGTTTCTCATTAGGGAGCTAAGTCATCAACAGTATCCAGATTAAGAGGAAATAGTATAAAAATTTTCTGCATTTCTCATTTCATATCTTTCAGTTTTCTATTGGTAATTTCAGTTTAAAGATACTTTGCGATACATCATGGGGCAAACAATCTCAGAGCTAAAAACCAGCAAGAGATATTAATGGGCCTGCTATTTAGTAACAGCAAGAATGTACTATTCTATAAATGGCTTTTTTTCCACCTTGTAAATTGAGCCCTCAGTATGTCCTTGATAAATGAAAAATACCTCTGGCATGTGGAGACCAACAGTCAGTCCCTCAGATATTTTAAATGATAATTGCCACAGCAGGCCTTTTTGCAACAGAATGATGATCAAAATCTGAAACCAGTCTTATAAACAAAATTTTATAAGGGTATTTGACAACTTCTTTTTTTTTAATACTTCACAAGAATCATTTACCTTTCTTAGGTAAAAGAAAGGTAAATGCCTCCATGGGGGGAAAAAGGAAAGTCCAGGTCTAGAACTCCATCTCATTCTTCTTTTGAAGCCATTTTAGATTAATAGGACCCTGGTGATTTCAAATAATTTACCATCCAGCCACTGGTAACTTCATAAGAATTTTTCCCTGAGGGACTGCAGGACGCTGAACTGCTGACTCTGAACACTGGCACTACATTGCTAAGTGGATGAAAGTGGTAGAATTAGATGAGAGCATTTTCAACACCATTTGGTCCTTGCTGTTTTGCAACAAGAATCCCTGTTGTGCCCAGTGTGTGAGATCATGGAGAGAGAAAATACATATTTACAGAGTTACCTGCTCATTCATGAGCCAGTGTGACTGCCCGCCTTTAAATCTGAAGAAAAAGCATGCATCAACTACAACTTTTTAGGCATGTAAAAGCTTGCAGAAGTGGTGAAAAGGTAAGATGGATTTTAACCTTCTGACTTTCATGACAGGGAAGATTGGAAAAAAAAAAAAAAAGAAGAATGAGAAATTGTTCTAACTGATGTGCATCTATAGGTCTATGAATATAATAATTCAGAAGGAAATTGGAGGTATTTGGTATGAAGTAGTCGTCATTTCAAGGAGAATCATGTGTGACCCTTGGGATTAATTCTATTTTAAAATGCCATTTATTGGTTGAATTAAAGCAAGAAAAAGCTTAGCTATATCATCAATTTAAAATGCAGTCTTCTATCAGAAAGCAATCAAGGAGCATTTGTAATGAGGGAAATCCTCTTGGATTTTAAGGTCCCCTCCCCATCCCCTTTCAGTTTAGTTTAATGGCTGCTATTATTTTATGTCAGAGCCAAAGCAGACGTATACCTCTTAACTTGAGTTCAGAATGCAATGATGTCAGACATGCTCTCATGTACAGTAAGAAGGAACCATTGAGTGTTCATGTATTTCGTAAAATATAATCCCAACCCAAATAAAATAGCATAGTATTTTTAAACCTGTTCAATTCATAAAACGTCACCTTTGGCACTTGATATCAAAATCATCTATTGGAATCCTTACCACCCTAATGCAGAGCCATTATCTTCAATGGCATATCGACTGCTGAAGAAGTCACAGTAGACATGTTTTAAATGTTCATAAATTATAGAAAACACTGACCATTTGCAAATGTTATAAATAATATGTGGGGAAAAAAAAAAAACCTTCAAGAAAGATCCTCATTCCTTGTCTGTCAGAGGTACAAAGTAGATGAGTCTTCCATCCCTTATAAACTTTAATAGTATGTACAAAAAGACAAAAGAAGCCTGTTCTTTAATCAACAGTGCCAAATTATTGAGTGTAGCTTTATTCTAACTATTTTCTGTGAGCTCTATCATTGATCTCAGTCATTAGGATCTAGACTTGTAAATGTTAATTACATTATTACTGTGAAGTAAATACCCACAGGTCAGTTTTTAAATGTGAATTCCTTAAATTGAGATCCTTTATCTTTATTTGGGGTCTACAAAATTTCAAAATTCTTACTGAAGTCACAATGGCTATATTATATCAGCACTGCAGTCCTACATCACATTTCTCATTAATGTTTCCCATTCCTTGATACCACTAGAAATGATCCACACTGCTATTTGATTGGGATTTTTGCTCAGCATCCATGGCGCAAATTCTACAGCATGTGACCTTTTATTTTCTAATCTTGTGTCTGTGCCAGGTTAAAGTCAGAAGTCCTTGAAGTAGGACAAAGGAGAACTTGCGTGGAACACATGATGTAAGTACATGCAAGTTAGAAATGGAAACAAGTTCACATGAGCTTATTGACCAGAAGTCTCTGCCATCATGATTTATAGCTTTAGAATTGAATTCTATAGATCATCTCAATTTCTGTAGCTGTGTAGTTCAAAGTTCTGCAGGCCTTTTGTGGAAAGAAAGACATAACCCCTTAGGTCTGTGTTGCTGAGACATTGACATGTTTCTCATTAAGACAAATGACCCTGGGATACACATGAAAATGAGATGTAACTGCTCATCTCAAAAGATTATCCCAATGCCTACAATGTGAAATAGAATTTAAAAAAAAAAAATTATTCCACTAAAAATAACAACAAATTCATCAGTGGACATACTTTAATCAATTCATATCATATACAATACAATTCTATTAAAAACAATGCTAAAGGTTAAAGTGATGGAAGGAGCCTTCTCATTCAGGTTAGGGGAAAAAACAGCCATCACGTTTCCCTTCAAAAGCCTTATCCCAACTCCAGTGTCACAATCTTGTCTAGAACTGGAAACAATGCAAGTGTATACTGGAGCTGGCCTCAGTAAGTTGCCATAACTGAAATATTCAGGATTTCCTAAATTATTCCAAAGGCTCTCCAGGCTCCAAGAAACCAAAAACTGGGAAGGCGTACCATTGGCTAAGGCTACTTTAAGTGTCTGTCCTTCCACATGCAAGTTCTGTGATGTACCTTTAAAAAGCTGAAGCAAGGCACTCTGAAAATGTCAGTAAAGAATAGTATCTTGCTAAGGTGATTAAAGTCATTCCCACCTGCAGCTACTGATATGCCATGCTGTCCTGTGAGCAGAAGGGAGTGTATTGCACAATCTTGGCCACCACAGCTCATTGTCTGCTGTCTTAGCTCAACTCCTTAGTCAACAGCATGATAAACCATGGTAATACAGCTAAAAGCCAGCTTTGTGTCTGCATAGAAATGTCATGTAATCAACAGTCTCCAAATAGTAGGAATGTGAGAGCTGCTCACATACTTCATTTTTAGACTATTACCCAACACATTTTTAGAACTAGTCTTCATTTTTGCTGTTTTGTTCTTTCAATAAAGATGCAAAGAACTATGAAGAACTAATCTCTGTGTTACATCGATCCATATATGTGAACTATAAGGATATTTTTTACTCTTGAGAAATTGCTTGTTCTGTCTGGTTGGCCTCAGTAAGATAACATAAAGTTTTCTGAGATTAACTTTCATTTTCATATGATAAATATGATAAATTCTATTTATTCATTTGCTCTCCATAGTTGCCATGTTTCAGGTAAGGATCCAGGAATGCCATGATTTACATGCATGCTCTAATTTCTGCATAGTGACTTTCATTAGAATTATTAACTCAAATCCAATGCTAAAAAGGGTAGTGTAGCTTTCCCCTGTATGTGGTCTTTGGATCAGTCCTACTTGCACTAATGTCAATGTCACAGCTCCTGTTGATTTTCCTGAGAGAAAGATGGGCCCCATTTACTGCATACTCAAGACCCTAAAGGCTCTTTTAAAGCCTGCAATAAACCAAGCCCCTGTTGTACTGTGACTGATTAATTCTGTTGGAATTATTCCCTGAGTAGCACTACATTGCAAAACATTTATTTTTTTTCATTTCAATTTCTTTTTTCTCATACCATTTTATTGCTTTTAAACTATTCCCTTTTCTTCATCTTTCACAATCAGCTTCAATGTCTTCTTAGGCTAGCACACAAATTTACTGAGAGGGCAAGCAGCAGACAATGAAACAAGGGCAAATAGAGGAGTAGAAAATGGGAATTACTGGGAAAGGAGATGCTATGTCAAATAGTTTTAAGAAGTTATTCAAATGCCTCCACTTTCATTTTTATAAGGCTTTTGACACTAAATATTTCAGCTAGTTGAATCTTATGGTTGCCACAGCTTTCAGTAGCATAATACATCTTAAAGTTAATATTATTTCCCCTGAGAGGTACAAACCAAAAAACCTAGAGATAAATCATTGAAGTTTGAAATGAATTATAACTTTTAGTTCTTTCAGCAAACAAAAAAACCCTGCAAATACACACATTTTCTCAAGCAAAGTATTTATTTTTTTGCTTTGCATTTTCAGAAATTTTAACACTTTAATTTTCTGGTTTAATTCTATTTCAAAACAGAAAATGAGAAAGGCTTGATTCAAAAGACATTAAAAAAAACCTATTACAACATTTCCAAACACAGAATTTTTCTTCAACTTTCCTCACTATAAAGGTATTCATTAGAATAATCCAAATTCATGAAGTTTTTTACTCCGCGTAGAAATCTATATTTAAACTACTTTTATATTAGACAAAACATATTTCCTCAGCTATACTGATTAGTATCAGAGATAATAAAGAACTCATATACACACAGGCACATAACTATATACACAAATGTGCATTTGTAAGACCGCGTGTGTATTGTTTATGTATTTACCTTCCATCCCCTCTAATGTTCTTTCCTTTACAGTTCATAGCACAATCTGTAACTTGTCCTCCAAATATACAGTATGTAACACGACATAACTGCCAATTCACTTTCCCAGATGCTCTGAAAAGGGCAATGAATACTGGAAAGAGAGTTAACTTGAAACGCCTAAATTCCTTTGAAGGAAAGCAACTGAAAGGAATTGACAATACGTTTCTGATTAAACCTGTTCATCTGAACCCATTTTTCATTCTCTTTCTGTTGGCTTCACCTTGTGTTGTAAGGGGATAGGTTTGTGCAAGCTACTTTGTAGAGCCAGTGAGCAACCAAGGCAAACTGTGCAGCTACTGTGAAGTGTACAGAGTTATATTCTACTAATGAAATCAAACTATGTGTCCTTATGGGATTAGCTGGATGATAGTTAAGCCCTCCCTGCTTCTAAGTGACACAAACCTGTCAGCAGCTCCAGCTCACCATTTTTAAAGCAATGGTGTTTGTAGCACGTAGAGTTGCAGAGCTTGATCCTTTTGTGACATGCGTTAGTTTCCTGTCTGTATCAGGGACCAGGGACCCGGATCACTCTACTCTGAAATGCACACTGTATCAACACTTACAATAATTTTTAAGGATAAGACCTGGGAGAGACGGTTAGTAAAAGAGGGCACAAAACAAAGCCACACAGCAGGGATGTCACAAAGCACTCTGCAACTGCATGAAATATAGCTGTGCGTATAATGATGCTGTCTGGCAGGACGAGACTGCATGTTACAGTGTGAGTATTTCAGAAGGCTTATATCAGTTCTGTGTTTTTAGATCACCTGCACTTGCTCATGCACTGTGCTCTATTAAAATATGCTCCAAAAGGGGACCCAAAGCTTTTTCAAATACACCTACAAATGCAGGGAATGGCAATTACCTGTGTGCCACTGCTCCAGCTGAGACACTTAACTTGAAACTGCTGTGACTGACAAGAGGTGAAACTACCAGGGCAAAATCCTCAAAGAGTCACCTAGCCCTGAAATCTGTCACTGCCACAAGCTAATGCATTAGCCAATGGCTTAATTTTGTTAAGTTCATGAGCAACAGAAGCCATTGCCTTGAATCTTTTCATTGATTTTACTGGATATTAGATTAGACCTCTTAGGAGCTGAAATTTTGATGGTTTCAGCTGTCATAAGTTTTAGTAATGCCTTAAGAAGAGGTAAAATGCTAATAGCAGCTGGAGCTTTTTAGGCATTTTTTGTTCTTTAAAATATTTTATTTTCTTTAAATGTCCACCAAAAGACCTAGTAAGCTATTTTTTTTTTTTTTCTGTATTGCCTCTGGTTGCACTTCAAATTAATTTCTTCTTTAAATGAAAAGGTTTCTGAAAAATAAAACATATTTTATGAAATAAACCCTGATATCACTCATTTGCATCACTTAGCAAAGCCATATGTAATTGATTTGCTGGGTCTGAGAGGAAAAATCTAGTCAATGTCAGTTATTTCCTTTTCATCATCAGGCTGCAACAATTTTCCAGGATTCTGTAAATACAAAACAGTCTTGCACTTCCTCATATAATGTCCATGTATTATCTTCAAAGATTAAGAATAAAATGTCCTGAAACTACCAGTAATCTACACAGAGCACTGTCACCATCTACAGGTGTATTTCATATGATTGCATGATGGGTCAATAACCAGGCTGGACAGTTATATCACAGTTTACATAAATATTGCCACCTATTGTAACTTCTCTAAATTCCTTGAATATTTGAAAGCTCGTTGAGGTTACGTGCAAGCAATAAATTAACAAATCTACTTTGAACCTCTAAAATTTCAAGGAGTAATTATTTTTTATTGTGATTTTTATTTTAAAATTTTTGATAACAAAGGAACAGTAAGGCAAGCCAGCGTTGCAAAGCAGGTGAATACACAAGGTAAAAAATAATGTGATGCTTCTTTTGGGATTGGTCTGATAATAATCGCACCCACACAAGTTTAGTTTTGGGAATCCTTTCAGTCATTACAATTCCCTTTCCTTAATGAGTTAGTGCATTCAGTCTTCAAGGTTCCAGAGCTCAATGCTCTGTGATTAGTGCTACTTCCTTGCACATGTAAAGGGGCTGAACCCACAAATCATTTGTAGCAGGCTACAAGACTATTGACATATGCATTTATTGTTACCCGTGACAGGATGGGCCCTGGTGGGTGTGATCCACAGTAGGCAGCACACTACAGCACTGAATAACATAAACCTCACTAAACTGAAAATAGTGCTAGAATTCAAACCAATGCAATAAAATACAGCCCATTTTTTGGAATACTCATCAGCAACAAATGAAATTATAGTGGTCTTGCTTTTTATTTAACCTTTGATCTGTCAGTATTCATACTATGGCTCAATGACATAGATAAAAATAAATGTTAAATAAATAAAAATAGATGTTAAGCTCTGACTTTCCAAGAACACCAGAGGGAAGTTGAAAACTGTATGTTACTTTTTGCAATACATGTGACTGCTATTAAAGTGCTGTTTCAAACTGTGTGAATACTCAAACTGGATTTCAGGGTCGTTTCTTAAAAGCTACAGAATCTAAAAAATGGGAATGCCTCACTGTGGAGAGAGAGAGAGGAAGGAACAGACAATTTTTCTCTTCTTCTCTATCAGAAATGTTCCTGTCTACCAGGAAAAATCCATAGCAGATGACCTGGCCCCAAATGTTTCAATCAAATAAAATTCAGTATTATATTCCCACCATTGACCTTAACAGAAGGTATATCCATGAGTGTGTAGTATGACATTGATGGTAGTGCTAGGGAATGGGGAGTCTTAAAAAGATTTGTTAAGATGATTTGGTCATGCTTGTCAAATCTCAGGCATCTCCAACCCATTTCATTCTTTTTATATTTTTACATTGAATGCTAGGGTGTTTTATATTGAATGCTAGGATAGAAGACTGAATACTAGTATCCAAATTTAACCTTGTGCAAGATGGCACAGCGCTGTGGAGGCTGGCAATGTCTACTGAACAATGAATATGTATGTGTGATTAGTGTGCACTTTGCCTCACATTGCTGTCAGCTCTTCTCCAATGCTGGTCAAGTCTGACTGCAAAATCTGTTCTAAAATTTTGGAGAACTAATCTGTGCAGGCACAAAATTATGTAGGAAACCAAGAACTAAGCAGAATTGTAATCTGTTGGAACATTTCTATGAGGAACAGATCTTTGGTAATTCATATGATGATAAGAACCTTTTGTTTTGGCAGTTAATTTGTGTCGTAGTAGTAGAAATTGCATTCAATATCTTCCAAGTTATTGTCTGTTGAAACAGAAATTCTTTCACACATCAATGTTTTTAGATGCTATCAGAAATTAACAGTTTAATAACACAAGGTAAAAAGAAAATGTCGAATGTGCTTACTACAAGCTTTAGTATATTAATTCAATAGCATTTTCATCAGTCTTTCCAACAGAAAAAAAATCCTGCCATATATAAGAAGATTTTTATATGGGAAGATATGAATATGCTCATACAGAAATTATTTTCACATACTCATCTTTAACATACGTTAGATTTCCCCATGAGCCTGTCTTTATTACAGCAAGATAGATCATAAACAGAAACCCTTTCAACCTTACTCAAAAATTATAAAAAATTGTTTTAATCAAAATCAACCTTCCATAACTATAGAAGGAATATGAATGAGTGTGGTGGGTTAACCTTGGCCGGCTGCCAGGTACTCACCCAGCCATTCTCTCACTCCCCCTCCTCAGCAGGACAGGAGGAGAAAAAAAAGGTGAAAAAGCTCATGGGTTAAGATAAGGATTTGAGATTACTCACAAATTGCTGTCACAGGCAAAGCAGATTGGACTTGGGGAAATAAATTTAATTTATTGTCAGTTAAAAATAGAGTAAGATAGTGAGAAACAAAGACAAAATTAAAAACTCCTACTCCTGACCTGCTCTTCTGCCCAAACTAAGCTTCATTCCTAACTCTTTTACCTCCTCCCCCCAAGTGGTGCAGGCGGGTGGGGAATGGGGGTTGTACTCAGTTCGTAACCTTTTGTCTCTGCCGCTCCTTCCTTCTCACCCTCTTCTCCTGCTCCAGTGTGGGCTTCCCACTCACGGAATACAGTCCTTCATTAATTTCTCCAACATGGATCCTTCCCACAGGCTGCAGTTCTTCACGAACTGCTCCAGCAGGGGCTCTTTCTGTGGTGTGCAGTTCAGGAACAGTGTGGGTCCCCCACTGGGCCACAGCTCCTGCAAGAAAACTTTTTCTTGTGTGAGGTCCTCCATGGGCTGCAGGAAACAACCTGCTTCACTATAGTCCATTTTTGAGCTGGCTGGAACCAGCTGTGTCCCACATGGGGCAGCCCCTGGCCTCCTCTCACAGAGGCCACCCCTGCAACACACCCCACTGCCAGCACCTTGCCATGTCAACCCAATACAATGAGTTTAACTGTTTGTTAAAGACAATACGAGGCATTTGACTGAAGCTTGTTTCACTTTCTACAAGCTTTTCTACACTGCAAGTTTAGAGCTTTGATGTGAAGCATCAGCAAAATCGGCAGTAGCAACAGCAGCAGCCAATTTTTCTGTGGAGATGTTATTAGTAAAATCAAAATTATTATTCTGAAAGCATTTCCTTAATTTATTTTCTTTAGAAAGAAAGAAAAACATAAAGCAGGACATGACAAAATGATGTAAATTGCTTTTATTGTATTAGCTACAAGCATGCATCACATCTTGTGGGCTTTTGCTTCCCTTGCAGCAACACAAAAAATATGGAAAACTCGTTGTCAAAAAAAAAACCACGACCAGAAATGTAAATAAAAATATCTGAGCTACGAATAAAGAATAAAAGCCTGTCTTACACACCACACAATGGATATAAAAGAATCATCCACTTAATACAAATGCTCTTCTAATAATAGAGTGTTCAGCATCTTTGGAAACACTTTGGAGTAGTTGTTTAAAGACAAAAGGTTGGAAAAAAGAAGGATGTTTTGCCAGATTTCACAGGAGCACAGATACACAACCAATATTTATCTGAATACTAAAGAAATACTCAAAACTGTTACTTACATTTCTGCTTTCCATCAGTAATTCATACTCTTAATGTTGCCCCTTTCAAACAATAACTTGCCTGAGGTAATTTCAATACAATCTATATGGATGTAAATGCACGATCCTTGCTACAAAAAAAATATTCATATGACTTAAGATCATATTGTAAAACAAATTATATATGAAGAATGACTTAGGAATTCACAGGAAAGAGGCTATTGTTCAGTTTTCCAGTCAGCCAGAGCAGCCATATGATTTTAATAAAAAATTTAGTAGTCATTTACTTTAGATTAAGAAAAAGCAAGAACACAGAGTTTCCATCAGAAACATGTATTGACTCTGGAACTACCAGTTTTTGAGGTGCGTTGAGCAAAAAGGCCATTACTTCCTGAAGTATCAAATTCTGTTTGAATAAAGGCTGACTTCCATGCTGCAAAAATGACAGTACTCTATGAAATTTTACAAATACTCTGAAATTTTCCCTCTAAAAAAGACACCAGACATAGAACCCTACCTTCTCTTTCTTGCAAAATAAAAATTCAGGGTAGAGCATCTGAAAGTGCTGTTAAACAAATATTTGGGTAACATTGGAAAGTATGAAACCATATCTATGGATAATTTTCTGGGATATGCAGATATAGGGCCACTTCTGTAAACCTAGTGGAACCTCCTTGGATTCTACCTGTGCAGATCTCATTAGCCAGGTGTCTGCCTTCAACAGATGGTAGGAGATAATTTCACATACAGCCTCCAATGCTGTCCTTCTCATGCAAGCATCAAATGGAGTAGAGAATCACATTCAAAGGATGAGAGGAAAAAAGTTACTGTCAAAGCTGTCATTGTCAAACTAAACAAAATCACAACAAAGCATGAAGTGAAAAATCTGTGTGGCAGATATTGCATATAGCTGCATCCAACAGAAAATTGGTGGTAGACATGGAAGCAAAAAGATGATAATGACATAAGTTTCATTGGTTTATACTCTGCTGCAATTACATTTTTTTCTCTTTTTGTTTTATAATTCTTCCTTGACAAAGAGATAAAATGGGAGAGAGGACAAGAAAGGGAGAGAGAAAAAATATATTTCTACTGTATTTCTCACACTGCTTAATTTCTCTTCCTTCACTTCTGGCTGTTTGGGATAGGTATTCAGCTGGTGATATGCCCCAGTTTCATTAAGGTCAGAAGATCAATACCACCTTACACCAGCTTTGAATCTGCCTTGTCATATAGTGTGTCATGTAAAACATCCCAGCCTGACTTATTCATTTCTTTCTCCATTTTAGCAATTGTATGGGCATTGAGTAATCCAAGCAATATTTAGCTGCTTACAGCTTTGTGTTGTATTCTCTCTCCTGCTCCTCATCTGAAAGAAGATAATTTTTTTTTAAATGCTTCAGAAAAGTAAAATATTTCAAAGAAAAATGATCTGATATTAGAGAGATCAAGGAGAAACTGGAGAAAAAAATCCTTCTTGAAAATATTTTAATTGGTGAAATTAACAATGAATGATCATCACTACGTTTCTCACAACACACTTTAATGCTTGCTGGTTTTCAGAGGGATGAGAAAGTTTATGTGTTTCATACAAATTTAAATGTGATGCCTTTGTCAATGACCTGTACAGGTAATAAACTCCCTTGACCAATAGTATCTGGGAAAAGGTCATGTGATACATAACAAGGTCCTGTATTGTTTCTAAAGCAGACATTATTTTAAAGGATTGTAGTATTTACTCAGCTGTTCTCCCTAACAGCAGAATCTGTTTCAACGGTAGGAGTTTCAGTTCGGGGAGCTAGGCAGTATGAAATTCAGCAACTGAAAGAATCTTGTCTTCTAAATCTGTGCAAGATCTAATTCTTACATGTTACCGTATAAAATGGTGGAAGATTCTACTACGAAAGCTAAGTGATTTATTACATTGATATGGAGAACAGGTGAACATATTTCTTCCTTTTTCACTGATACCATTAAGAAATATGGCTTCATTTATCTTACATATTCTACCTTCATTTATCTTATATATTTTACCTTCAACACTGGTTAGCAGGCTGTAATACAAACTTTTAAAAGAAACTTTCGATACTCAAATAATGAAATTCCTTCGTACAAAATACAGTTCAAGAGACTTTAGAATGTCCTTTTCACTCTTTCTGTAGGGAGAATATTAAAAATAAATTAGTGAACAATCTTGAAAGAACAGAAACATTAAGCCCCATTTTATTTACTAACTGTCCTCCCTTTTTATATGTAAACAAACTTAAAATGTTCTTAGTTGGCAAGCGTGTGATAGCAGCTGAATATACTTCATACTTCAATGTCTATGCCATTGAATGATGAATTACATTAGTTCTTGACTCATACGATGAATAAATCAACCAGAGGATTAGTAATACAATTAACCTATGGGGAAAAAATAATATCAAGAACATCAACATGAGAGATAACAGGGTAGATTTGAAAATAGTATCAGAAACAAACATGTTTTTAAATACAAGAAAGCAAATCATTCTCCCCTTGCCTCTCCCGGGATGTCAGTAACTGCATCCAAGCTCCTTGGGGCAAAACTTCAAAACTCAGCAGAGACAGGGTTACATAAGACAAGTGTTTACCAGGCTGATAGACATTGTCTGTGCAAATTGCTATGAATGGCTTTCAATGAAGTTACAATAGTAGCATACATAGGAGACATACAGAGGTAAGAAATCCAAGGGAAAAAAAAAAGGGTCAGTAGTGGGTCCAGTCCTGTTTAACATCTTCATTGATGGTCTGGATGATGGGGCAGAGTGTTCCCTCAGCAAGTTTGCTGGTGACACAAAACTGGGAGGAGTGGCTGATACACCAGAGGGTCATGCTGCCATCCAGAGGGACTTTGACTGGAGAAATGGTATGACAGAAACCTCATGCAGCTCAACAGGGGGAAGTGCAAAGTCCTGCACCTGGGGAGGAACAACCCCATGCACGAGTACATGCTGGGGGCCACCCAGCTGGAAAGCAGCTTGGCAGAAAAGCACCTAGGGGTCCTGGTGGACACGAAGTTGAACATGAGCCAACAATGTGCCCTGGTTGCAAAGATGGTTAATGGTATCCTAGGCTGCATTAAGAGGAATGTTGCCAGCAGGTTGAGGGAGGAGATCCTGCCCCTCTACTCAGCACTGGTGAGGCCACACCTGGAGTACTGTGTCCAGCTCTGGGCTTCTCAGTACAACAAAGACATGGTCATACTGGAGATAGCCCAACGAAGGGCCACAAAGATTATTAAGGCACCAAAGCACACCTCCTGTGAGGTAAGGCTGTGAGATGTGGGACTGTTCAGCCTAGAGAAGAGAAGGCTCGGGGCGATCTCATCAACGTATATAAATAGCTGAAGGGAGAGTGCAGAGAAGATGGAGCCAGGCTCTTTTACAGTGGTGCTCAGTGACAGAACTGGAGGCAATGGGCACAAAGTGAAAAACAGTAGGGTCCCTCTGAACATCTGGAAACAATTTTTTACTGTAAGGATGACTGAACACTGGCACAGGTTGCCCAGAGAAGTTCTGGAGTCTCCATCCTTGGAGACATTCAAAAGCCATGCAGACATGGTCCTTGGCAACTAGCTCTAGGTGGCCCTGCTTGAGCAGGAGGGCTGAACTGGATGACCTCCAAAGGTCCCTTCCAATCTCAACGATTCTGTGATTCTGCAATTCTGTGATTTTTGGCCACTCTCACTTGATTTCTGAGCTTTCCCAATTTTCAAGACATTTTTTAGTTAAGTCTTTTACATATCTTGTGGGTTTAATGTTTTAATATCCTGTCCAAGAAATCTGAGATATCCTTTCTGTAGTAGGCTTATTAGTTGGGACCAGCCATAGCTCTTCTGTGTTTTTTTTAATTGAGTACAAGATACCACCTCCAAAGAACACTTCCATCGTGACTTATAATAATGTGACATTTCTACCTATATTCAGATCTGGAGATAGTTTTGAGCTCATTTGTCTGGTCAGTCTAATTTCCTTTGTCGCTTAAATCTTACCCTTCTAAAATATCAAAGCAACTCAAACACAGGGAGGTTTCTCATTTGTTTCTTTTTATACTCAGCTTGCCTGTATCAATCATCTTTGTTGATCACTAAAAAGTCTAAAATGCAGTCACTGTCTTTGGTTCATTGACTACATCCTGGAATGAAGCACTAGCTCTTATCTAGTATGAGTGTTCTAAATACTGTGCCTAGGTCCTCGAGTCTGGCTCAAATACATCTTTATTTTAACTGCTGCCTTTGACAGAGGCATCTAGTTCTCTGAGAGCCAACTCTTAAGTTTCCCAGCTCTGAAAGGGTTCAAGAGTGCATCTAGATTTCTAGATCTGCCTGTTGCCTGACCAAGTGTGTACATCATGTTCTGGCAAGATCCTGCTTTCTGCAGAAGGAAACTGGCAGAAGAGGGAGTTGTGTCACAGTGTAGCAAGGTGACAAAATGGAGTGTGTCTAGGAATCTCTGAACATTTCTACAGACGATCAGAGCCATAGAATTTATTGCTTTGCATGAATTGTGGAGGGAGTACCTATGAAATACTAGATACTTCCACCCACCTAGGACCAAAACTAGTTAACCTTTTTTTTTAATGATAAGTAACGTATTAAATAGGCCTAACTGGGATTTTGTTTCCTTCCACTAGCTAATGGTTAACATAATTGGTAAGGGAGGCCTACATTCTAGATCTGCCTTACCTTGACTTAAACAAACATATTCAGTTTCTCTTTCTGAAGTTGGACTCTCCTCTATGAAAACTGGCTATATTTTATATGAGATAACCAATAAATAAAAACAATAAGAACTCTGGGAGCAGGGACCAGCATCCCATTCTACATACTGTAGCCTACTAAGGCTTACATGGCCAAGCTACAGCAGAAGTGGAGACTATTTCTACCCAGCATACACCATAGCACTGTGCTTTCAGTTCCCTATTAGGATGTTAAAGCTATTTTTCAATACCACTTCAAGTTAAGGGAGGACCCAAAACAGCCTTCACACTCCCTGAGTGGCTACCATAGTTTCTCAGGAACCCATGACTCTTCCAGCAGCAATAAATGTGGGAGTTTAATATGTGGGAGTCTAATGACAAATTAGAACATTAAAGACCATAACTAATAGATTAGATTCAGAGACATAGGCAAAATATTGTCCCTGGGGGCTGGAGAGATGGGAGCTGACAGGAATCCCAGGCCCGTCCCACTGTCCCTGAGCAAGGGAACAGGGCAGGCTGGGGAGGGGGGAAGCCCAGACACCAGATCATCGGGCAAGTCTGTAGTGACGAGGTAGACCTGAGGTCAAGCCAGGAACATGGGTCAGGATCTGGCCTGGTGAGGGTACTCAGGGATAAACACAGCCCTGGCATGGCCAGGCAGGGCTGTGGAGATGGGGACAGGCCATTTCTGAAGTCCATCACTGTTTTTAATTGCAGGTTTCTGTGATTTTCTCCTCCTAACATTGTATCAGGTGATTCTTCAGTTATAAATAACTTTCTTTACTGACAAAGTATCTAGATTCATGTACTATCCACAGCTTCTACATGCAATTCACTTCAGTATCTGCATCACACTCTACACTTAGCCTGTGTTACTACTATAGTTGTCGTCTCCATCTTCCCTTATAGAAAAGCAAGCAAAACTCCAGCAAAATCAGCACTTCACCTTCAAACCGCTATCTGCTCATGTTTGCTTCCTTTGCTGATGGCTCTCCCTTGCTTGCAAGGCCCTGGGGATCACTGATAATGTGTCTCTCCCCTACCATTAGGCTCAGATTTTATCCAGGAAGAGAAGCAGACCCAAAGGCACTCGGGAACACGTTCTCAGGAGCAAGCAAGCTCAATACATAAAAAAAAAAAAAAATCTACAGACTTCTTAGGTGTTGATATAGATTAGGGAGTGGAAGAAAAATAAGAGCTTATGGCTAAATGGGCTACAGTCTCTTCATTTTACAGTCTAGTGTGCCTATGTGTGCTCCTGGTTACACAACCCATTTAGACTAATGCCGTTGGTCAGAGCCACTCTCAGTGTGGTTCAGTCTTGCCTTGCTGCAAACCAAGCAAGGCCACCAGACAGAAGAAACACAGTTTTGTTGATACTTCAGCCTTAGATACAGACATGAAGAAGTCAAGGACTTCTCATTGGCTTTCCATAAGTGTTAAATAGGATAGGGAACTCAGCTGAGCAGGAGCAGGGTTACAGAATCTGATTGTCTGTGTTCTCTCTACTTGTGAGAAAAAAACGAAAAGAAAATACCATAGAATTAGTTCAGCTCAGGAAAAAATCCTTGGCTTTCAAATTCTAGTTAAACAAGTGTTCCCCTTAACTGAGGAACGAGGTCTGCTCTATAGTGACATCTAAATGTCACCCATTAAGAAGCTTTTATTTTATTAATGAAGCACAGCTTGGTTACTAGATTGATCTTTCATACACAATATATTTAAAAAATAGACATTGTCACACATTGGCAATGAATTCAGGTGTTTGAAGTAGAAGTAACATTAATTTCCCAAATTCCAACTGCAAAATTTAGAACTAAATGTAGACCAAAGAATATCTATTGGAAAATGAATTAAAAGAAATCTGGTATTTCTTTACTACAGACAAAACAAAGGAGAGCAGTTGTATAAAATACAGTAGGAATGTCGCCCGCATCTTGAATTTAATGCAGATCTGGGACTACATAGATGAGTAACCTCTACACTGCCATTATTGAGGAACTGTGCCTGTGCTGCAGTTGACTGCAGGGCTGTGTATTTGTCTATGTAAAAGAGAGCTAGGAAAAGAGTATTAAAAAATATATATCACCTATAAGTTGTTTAAATCTATAGTTGTTGAAAATACATTTTAATTCCACAGTTCAGAGCAATTGATTGTACTTATTACTTCTAAATTACTCGGAGTTTGCTAAGAGCTTTAATTCAGATGGTGTTTAAGCTCATTTCTTTTCAGATGACTGACCAATTTAAAGTCCTAAGCACTCACAAAGTTACTCCCAAAGTTATTTCTAGTGACATTGTTGGAATTATGTGCGAATAAACAAAAAGTCACAGAAAATGTTTTCAGAAATAGGTCAGGACAAAGACATGTATTTTTTGAAAGTAGATATTTTGTGTAAATACACATTTTATATAAATTTACATAACTGAATTTTCTAGAGACATACATAGTCTTCTTGTCTGTATTCCACATATCTTCCTAGATAATATAAAGAGGAATTTTTCCTTTTTTATTAGGATTTTCATTTTCTATAAATGATTTTCCCTTTTGCGTTCTTCAGGGAAACTGTTGAAAAAGTTTGAAAAAATGAGCATCAAGTGGGTGCACAGTTTGCAAGGATCCTACCGAGCAGACACAGAGAGCAGAGCACATACAGGCATATCATACTTGCATTTATGTTCTAATACTTGCACATCCACCTTTAAGCTTTTGGGCATTCTAAAGCCTTAGTCTTCATTCTGTTCACTATATAGTGTAGGAAATTAATGTAGTAAAACTCAGTGACTGTAAGGAAGGGAAAGCAGAATTGATTTTAAACAAAACTCATTTTAATAATTTTTTCATGGAATTCATTCACTTATACTCTCACACTCAGATATGCTAACAAGCATCTAGATGAACAGAATCATAGAATAATATCTCAAGTTGGAAGGGACCCATAAAGATCATCGAGTCCAACTCCCTGTTCCTTGCAGGACTACCTAAAACTAAACCATATGACTAAGAGCATCATCCAGACACTCCTTGAACTCTGACAGGCTTGGTGCCATGACCGCTTCCCTGGGGAGCCTGTTCCTGTGACCAACCACCCTCTCAGTGAAGAACCTTTTCCTAATGTCCAGTCTGAACTTCCCCTGATGCAGCTTCATTCCATTTTCTCGTGTCCTATCGCTGGTCACCAGAAAGAGGAGATCAGCACCTCCACCTCCTCTGCCCCCTTGTGAAGAAGCTGTAGACCGTGATGAGGTCTCCCCTCAACCTTCTCCTCCCCAGGCTGAACAGACCAAGTGACCTCAGTTGCTCCTCGTAAGTCTTGTCCTTGAGACCTTTCACCACCTTGGTCACCCTCCTCTGGACACACTCTAATAGTTTTACGTCCTTCTTATACTGAGGCGCCTGAAACTGCACACAGTACTCGAGGCGAGGCCACGCCAGTGCAGTACAGAGTGGGACAATCACCTTCCTCAACAGGCTAGCTATGCTGTGCTTGGTGCACCCCAGGACCCAGCTGGCCCTTTCAGCTGCCAGGGCATACTGTAAACTGATATTCAACTTGTCATCAACTCAAACTCCCAGATCTCTTTCTGCGGGGCTGCCCTCCAGCCTCTTATCCCTCAATTTGTACGTATAATCAGGATTACCCTGTCGCAGGTGGAAAATCCAGCACTTGCTCTTGTTGAATTTCATACAGTTGGTGATTGCCCAGCTCTCTCTGGTCTATCCAGATCTTTCTGTAAGGCCTCTCTACCCTCAAGGGAGTCCACAGCTCCTCCTCGTTTAGTATCATCAGCAAACTTGCTTAATGTACATTTGATTCCTGATTCCAGATCATTCATGAAAACATTAAAGAGCACTGGCCCTAAAACTGAGCCCTGGGGAACGCCACTGGTGACTGCCCACCAGCCTGATGTAACCCTGTATGCTATAGCCCTTTAAGTTCAACCCATCAGCCAATTGCGCACCCAATGTATTATGGACTTGTCTAGCTGTGTGCTGGACAGTTTCTCTGGAAGGATACTGTGAGAGACAGTATCAAAAGCTTTGCTAAAATCTAAAAACCCCAGATCTACTGGCTTCCCTTGGTCCACTAGATGGGTGACCTTGTCCTAAAAGGAAATTAAGCTGGTTAAGCAGGACTTTCCCATCATGAACCCATGCTGGCTATGACCAATGACTGCATTGTCTCTCAAGTGTTTTTCAATAGCTCCCAGAATAACCTTCTCCATAATTTTACCAGGCACTGAAGTGAGACTGACAGGCCTGTAATTACCAGGGTCTTCCTTCTTACCCTTCCTGAAAACTGGGACAACATTTACCAGCTTCCAGTCAACTCCAGACTCCCAAGACCATTGAAAAATAATGGAGAGAGGTCCCATGAGGACATCGGCCAGCTCTTTCAGTACCCTGGGATGAATCCCATTGCGCCCTGTAGATTTATGTGCATCCAGCTGGAGCAGCAAGTCTCAAACAAGTTCAGAGTTGGCTGGGAGTTTATCATCCCCCCAGTCAGTCTTCCAACACAGAGCTCCAGGGGTCCCAGGGCCCATCATTATTGTTGAAGACAGAGGTGAAGAAGGCATTAAACATCTCTGCTTTGTCTACGTCCCTCTTTGTGAGCTGATGGACCTCATCAAATAATGGACCAATGTGATCTCTGATCATCCTTTTGCTGTTAACATATTTTAAAAAGCCCTTTTTGTTGTCCTTCACAATGCTGGCGAGCCTGAATTCTAATCAAGCTTTGGTCACATGAATTTCCTCCCTACAGTGACAAACAGCATCTCTGTAGTCCTCCCGTGTTGCCTGTCATTGCTGCCAATGTCCATACACTTTCCTTTTCAGCTTAAGTTCTAGAAGAAGATCCTTGCTTAGCCAAGCTGGCCTTCTGCTTGACTTCAGACACTGGAATTGCCTGTGCTCTTAAGAGATAGCTCTTAAAAACTGACCAGCATTCATAGACCCCAATATCTTCAAAGAGAGATTCCCAGGGGACCTTGCTAACTAGCTCCTTCAGCAACCCAAAATCTGCTCTCCCCATATTCAGGGTTGAAGTTTTCCTGGCAGTTTTTCTCCTCTTGCCAATGATTTGAAACTCAACTACTTTGTGGTCACTATGACCAAGACAGTCACCAATCACCACTTTGCCCATGAGTCCCTCTCTGTTTACAAACAACAAATCTAGGACGGCACCCTTCCTAGTTGGCTCCTTTAGTACCTGCACCAAGAAGTTATCTTAAGCTCAAGAAGTGAGCCTACATGAACTTCATGAGGTTCAACAAGGCCAGGTGTAAGGTCCTGCATCAGGGTCAGGGCAACCCCTGGTATCAATACAGGCTGGGGAATGAAGGGATTGAGAGCAGTCTGGCTGAGAAGGACTTGGGAGTACTGGTAGATGAAAAGATGGACATGAGCCAGTAATATGCGCTCGCAGCCCAAAAAGCCAACTGTATCCTGGGCTGCATCAAAAGAAGCGTGGCCAGCAGGTTGAGGGAGGTGATTCTCAGTGAGGCTGATCTTCTCTGAACTTTACACACTAGGTTGTTTCACCTCCTGTCCTAAAATCTTAGAACACATTATTACTTTCACATTCTTCCTACACTGAGACCAATTCATCAGTTTGCCTTTGATATGACTGTTTCCTAGGACAGAGAGCAGATTGCTCAAAGTTAATCATGTAACTGAGAGCTTTACTGAATCAGAGCTCTAGGCTTATTTTCCTTTCACATCAGAAAATGCATGGATTTAAATTTATTTTCCACTCAGAAAACTTCTGCTTCCATTACATGGGAATGCAAATAGTTAATTATTAGTAAAACAGTAAAGCTGCCACTGCCTGTTACAACTATTTGTTTCCAACTTCTTCAGTATATGAACTTGAGTAGCAACCATTTTTTTCTGCCAGAGGTGAGTGGAAAACATAAAAAAAAAAAAAAAAGATATTTCCACTTTTCTTTATGAAAAACAGCCTGAATGTTTATAGAGTTAAATCTCTCACTGTGGAAAGTTAAGATCTTGGCTTACTGTAAATGTGGAAAAGCTCCAGAAGTTAACATGCTCTTTGGAGGTGAGCGCTTCAAGCCAAGCTCCTTGGTATTGATTGTGACATTATCTTGTCAGCATGAACATCCAATATCCAACTTAGGCAATATTTCTCATTTAGTTGCATAGGCTATGGACAGCATAAACTTAAACAAATGTGCAGTGTCAGAGGACAGGCAAAGTGCAGCACCTAATTTTAATAAAC
Source organism: Platalea leucorodia (assembly GCF_965183815.1). Taxonomy (NCBI): domain Eukaryota; kingdom Metazoa; phylum Chordata; class Aves; order Pelecaniformes; family Threskiornithidae; genus Platalea; species Platalea leucorodia. The sequence goes on from NC_138826.1 coordinate 108,810,143, forward strand.
TGAAAACAATCTATCTGACAATCTCTTCTAATTTTACCTCTGACTCAGTTTATGCTTTATTCCATCCAGCATCCCTCTTTTTATCATTGCTCTAGCTTCTGCTTTTGTAATCTTCTCCCCTCCCCCCCCCCCCCCCCCAAGTGAGTGGCTTCATAAAGGACTTGATACTGCTTCACTGATTTCAGCAGTAATATTCTCATTGACACCTATGGTCCAGTATCGAGCTCATCTTTAGCAAAGCAAAATTTTTATTGCCACTGCTCTAAATGGTTAAAAGTTCAATACTCTTCTCTAGCCGTGTATTTCATGTATTAATTCTTCACTAAACTCGCAGATTTTAAAGCATAAAGAAATCAGCATAATCAGATAATCTAGTATCTTGCATAGTGTGGAGCATATAATTTCACCTCATTCTTGTGATGCATTCATTACTCTCAACTATACCATTTCTTTCCAAAAGTCATGTTCTCTTGAATGAATGACATCATATAAGGCAGAGCCTGTCGTGATCTTTGATAAGTTGTTCCAATGGCTCATTAAATCACTAAACAGTTACGTTTCAATTTTCAGTATGTTTCGTTTACGATGAAGTCACCTCTTAAACTTCTGTCATATAAACCAAAAAGCATGTCTGTTAAGGCACACTGTCAAACCTTGAATACTTTCATATCTCTTTTCTGAAGCTGTTGCAATCTGTCATTTTTGCTCTAAAGAGCTTCACACAGTCAGTATTCAGGTAACGACTTCACTAATGTAATGTACTGTGGTAATATAATCTCCTTCTTTCTACTCAATAGTCTCTTGCTTATTGAGACTCAATAGTCTCAAGCTATTACCTGCCATGGGAAGTTCAAAGTGCTTTCTGATTACTCACTTTTCAAAAACATTTGTGTTTTCCTATGATTTCTGGTTGGCTGGTTAGTTGGTTTTACATTTAACTGTCTTAAGGGCAAGTGAGTTTGTTGCTGAGTAGAACAGTTGTCTGTATGACAGCCAATTTTTGTGTCATCCATTGAATTCACTCGTAATGACTTTGTTTTTTCTTCTACAGACCTTCCAGTACTTGAATGATGTCTCAGAAGTTTCTGAAACTATGTAAAGAAGGTGATTTTTTTAGTTTGATTAATGAATACAGAAAAAAACCAACCATCCACTAACATGTCTTCTTACAGAACAAACTCCAACTTCCTTTAATAGAACTCCAACTAGAAAACAAATAAACAACAAATAAAAACAGAGATACCATGCAAACAGTTAAGAGTCAAAAAGACCAAGTGCAGGAAGCTGTGAATACACTGTCTTTTTTTAGTATCTTAGATTCAGAGTCTCTGTGTTCAAATGGAGTCTGTATGTTTCAAAAAATCCTTGGATTTTGAATTTTGTATCTAACTTTGGTAATAAAGATACCAGATTACACCTCGCAGAAAGCAGGACCTGATCCATTTTATTTATTAGTTTTGAGGTGTCAAACAGAAGGAAATTTCTGGAATCCCATGCATTCCTCGTACTGAGTTAATCTGCCTTTACAAACACATAGTAGATTAGGCATTTAATATGGTTTACCTAAGAAAGTCAGAGCCATAGGATTATTTTCAAAACCTTAGCTAAATTCCCCAAAGCCTAGAATTCAGTATATATATAGATATATAAAGTGAGCATGTCTCTGTGACTGTAAAAGATATGAAAGAAAAATGAAATGTATAGAAATTCAGATAAATCAGAAATTGGAAATAGGAAGTAAAAAATATGAGTAGAAGCAAAATGATAGAAGGGAAAAACTCTAGAAAATAGAGAAGAAGTAGTTTTGAATTATAGCATTAGGAATGAGGGAATATCTCTATGGTTTTGTGAAAAAGCTAGACATTGTAGTTGCATGAGATTTAAATTGTAAAAGGTTTTCCATTGTAATGGGAAATAACAAGGTTGCTAAATAGCTGTATGATAGATGTTGTTAAATCAGCAGGTCCAGATAATTTTACCTCCAAGTGCTGTAAAGAGTCAGCTGAGGAGATCTCTTGATCATCAGCGATGATTTTCAATAAGTCTTGGAGCAGTGGAGCATTTCCAAAGGGCTGGAATGAAGCTAATGTTATGCCAATATTTTAAAAGTATAAATGGGACATCTAATTATAGGCCTGTCATCCTGACATTGATCCCAGACAAATTATGGAACAAGAGATATGGGATTCGATGAATAACCTATTAAAAGAGGATAATATAATTAATGACAATCAGCATGGGCTTATAGGAAAGACACACTTTTGAACTTACTTGTAAGCTGATCAGGAAAAGCTATCATTGGACTGATAAAGATGATGCTGATGATCTTGTTTTACTTCTATAAGTCATTTAGTTTCATACTGAGTATGCTGATTAACAAAGAAGAAATTGCAAACCATAACATTATACGTATTAAATTGAATAAAAGCTTCTAACATGTAGGTTTTAATATACAACTGTATTTAAAGAACCATCAATGAACATGTGTTTTCCCAATAAAATGCCAGAGGGAGTATTTTCGGCCTTATTTGCAGCCTCAGTAAAAAACAGAATTATTACTGAAAAAAATGTGGATAACACAGCAACTGGAGGAGCAGTAAATGAGGAAAAGGAAAGGTTGCTGACAAGCAATTGGCATCCACCAGACATCAGGGATGGAACAATTTATTTTATTATAGACAAAGAAAATTATATATCTAGGGACAACAGTGTAAAGAACACTTAGGCAATGGGAACTCTATCCTGAGAATTAGAACTCTAAAACCTTGGGGATGACAAGCAGTAACATACTACAGCTGGAAAAGCCTAATGTAATCCTGACCCATGCAGCATTCAGACTCTCTCTCGGAATACAAAGTCTATCTCTGTACTCCTCAATTAAAGGACACTGATATACTGAAAAACAAGTATAGAGAAACATTACAAAATCATTAAAACATAAGAAAATAAATCTTACACCTACTTAAGGTACTGCTTTAAATTTTCTGATACAGCAGTTTCTTTCAACTCTTTCAGCATAGAAAACATAGCAACAATGTTGGTAGGAAGAAGTCAGCATTTGTGACTATCCTCAAGGAGTTCAATCTGCTTAAGAATTACAAAAGAAGGTGAAGGATTCATTTGACCATAAGTTGTTTGTTCTTACATTCAGAACAGAAATATGGCTGTGGAAAAATGTGATAACCAGAATCCATTTACCAGAGAGTGAAGCTTTGTTTATTTTTTTCCCCCCAAATCAGACACAAATTCTAACAGAAAGTGTAGTTAAATCATTAGCTGTGAGCCTGTTTGACTACAATCATTTCCCCTACTAATTGACTTCCACAAGTCATCACTGATAAATTATTCCCACAGACTTTGCTCTTGCTATGTACTGTCCTTCACGGGTCCTATTGAATTCAACAGCATTTATGAGATTTATGTTTGATTCCCCATCCACAAAAGAGTTCTAATTGAGACGAAATTATTTTCCAAAAATTAGTTCAAAGAAGAATTAATTCAGGAAAATGTTGTGCCTTGTGTTACATGAGATATCAAATGAAATCATGACCTCACATCACTTATGATTTAACAGCCTCCTGAAAAAATGACCTGTGATTAGACTGAGAGATCTCTAACTTTTGTTAGAGCACGCCAGTTCTGACAGAAGACATGAAAGACGTAAGAAAGCAGGTAGACAGTTCGCAGATTTGCAAGATACCAGCAGTCTAATTTTACTGATGTCCTCAAGTTAAGTAATTTGCCCCAAATTACACAAGACAGTGTTGTATGTCTGTTTGCCTGAGCATTCAGAGGAGTAAGAGAATGCATAGTTTTCTCACAGTTCTGCATGGTTAGAGATGTACATTAAAGTTCTCTGCTATAGCTCCATCCCATAAAGGTGTATAGCAATAGACAGGGAATAGATGGAAATCCATAAATTATTTCCCTACCCTTGTTAGCATCTTACTCACCAAAAATGGCAAAAGAACCCCCACCAAAAATCTACAGAATAATCTGTAGCCAGCAGCAAAATATGTAGCACAGATTACTTCTTTGGACAGCAGAAAGTAAGACTGCAATGTGTAAAGTCATAGTTTACTTCTCAGTTTAGATGGTTTTCATTCAGCTTGCAACAAATTTGCCTCTCTCCGGAACAGAACACAAGAATGATTTATATTCCAAATGTTTGTTTTGATTTCTAGATAATACTACATATTTCTGTACTTTGAGAAATAAAGAATATGTGTTCTTTTTTTAAGACTAAAAAGTCATGCTTTGAAATGCTTCAGTGCTACCTGGCTGTTTATACAGCAACCTATTTTCAACTTCTACTGCTTCTCTAAGACTTCAGGTCTTCTAGTCTACATTAAAATACACAATTGTTTGACAGCATTCCCAGCCCATTCTAAGGAACTTCTGTAAATCACAATTGAGATATTATAGCCATAGAATTTTACTTTACTGGATGTTGTCCATGTCAGTTTCCACTGAATTCAGGATGACACTAACTAAAGATCTCAAGCAGCAATGTCAATGAGAGACATGATTCCATAATGCTGACTAATTCAGGACTCTTCTGCATAGCAGACAAAAGAGTAGTTGAGGAAATAGCCACTTCTTTCAGTGCTAAGTGTGTAGGTGCTCTCCTTTGTGAAAACAATAGCAATCTAACATCCAAACTGAAGAAGTCGTGAAAAATAAAGATATTTTGAAAACCAAGTTTAATACAAAACTTTGAGTTGGCTTTACAGCTCCAATGCTACTATATGGTACCAACAACTTAAAGCAAAGTGAAGCCCATGCAAATATCTAGGGACTTTCTAAGTAAGGAATGCTATTTTTCAAAGACAGTAATTAATAAAATTCTTATTTTATGAAATACTGCATAAAAGTCCTTAAATACTGCTATTGAAATCTGGTAGAGCAGTTTTTCCCCAAATAGCAGAAACACATATAAGAATGCAACTTTCTAAAGATGCAATGCCAGGTTAAATTTTCACTAGAGAATAAATTTATAACAAGCTAAAAATGCTTTATGCTAATATTAGCTGATTGACAAGAAGCAGCAAAATTACTGTGAATGTAAAAAATTATCTGCTTCCTAGGTATTTCACAGACACAGACTATCAAGGTACTGGAGTGTGAAATTAGTGAAGCACTTATGCAATATACAGGCATTGTGAATATGACTATACCTAAGAGATGATCCTAGTAATGATAACTTGAAGCTTACACTAGAACAATTACTCATTCACATCAGGTGATAAGGGTAACAATTTTAAAACTAAAGGTCTCTATTTTGATCCCTCCAGCCTAAAAGCATCTGTATGGATACAACCAATGTACCCATCCACTAGTGTGGAAACAGTTCCTGTTCAGAGGGCTGAGGCTGGGATGGGATTTTTTTGTTTTTAATACAAGCTTTATCTCAGTTCTGTGTGGTGAATGTATGGCTAAAGGAATTTCAGTCTGGCACACAGTCAGAACACTAAGCCATGGAATATGTTTAAAGAATAGAATAGAATAGAATAGAATAGAATAGAATAGAATAGAATAGAATAGAATAGAATAGTTCAATTGGCAGGCACCTACAATGGTCATCTAGTCCAACTGCAATATTTTGGTCATATATTTTACAGGCCGAAAGCCTGTTACTATGCTGATATGTTGACTGCAAAATTATAAGGTGGGTCAATATTATGCATACTTTAAAATGACAGGGTGAAAATTATGAAACGGGAAAAAACATCTAAGCCTAAGGCTAGGTACTGATCACAAAGTATCTGTTTGGATACTTAGTCAGCTGCTCATGAATGTAGCCAGATTGTGCTCATATTTCTATTCAAGGAAATGTCAATGGTGATTGGTAGTAAACCAAACCCAGTGGCATTTCTTACAGGAAGAAGTTCAGTTAAGTTTCTTTTTGTTTTTTAAGGGGATCATTCTGGAAGGTGCAGGTTCTCCACTCTGTCAGCAAGAGCACAGCAAGAATAACTTGATCTTCACAGACTACCCAGTGAAAGTATCTTCTCATAAGGCTAGGAAAATCAATCCATCTGTACCTGTCCTAGGAGGCTTGCATCATGGGCCAAGCGTTTGGCTTAAATTGAATTTTTGCATGTTCAGGAAACAATAGTAGTTACCTCCATCCCTTCAGCATGCCAGGACTGCCAGGACAGCCTCTTTCTTGCTATGTCCCTGCTAGCATGTGCCCAGAACCAGGAAGAGTAAGGTCTGTGAGAAGGCTGAGATATCAGGTTGGTAATGAGCAAGCTCTGGGTAGCTTAGATTGGGTGGCCTCGTTGTTCTTCATGAACCAAAGGAGTCCCATTGACCACCAGCTGAAAATCTCTCTAGCTATAGAAACAGCATCCATAATGCTGTCCATTTCATTGATCAGTCCATCAGGACCTTAAATGAGAAGATAATATGGTCCCAGATCTACCACATGTAAAAGTTCTTGATTTTATTTTTTCTTATTGACATTTGGAAAAGAGATTAAATGTTTGGTTTTTTTTTTCTATTTCAATGTTATACACAAAGAAGTGCATGTAACAATGTCTTAAATAAAACTTATATGGACAAAAGAATAGGATTAATTGAGATACAGATTAAAAGACAACAGTCCAAGTGTGAAGATATACCTTGAATTGTGCAAAAGTGTTTGGAGCTTTACTGCAAGCTCTAGTATATCTCTAAGCAGCTTATACAAGAGTGTGTAGTCAGCATGAACTGACAGTTCCCTGTGTAGTTGAACACACCATCAACCACTCCTAGAGCTCCAGCAGACAAAGTGTGAACTTTAAAAGCATCCCATTCTCATGAAAACTATAAATTATGACATGGCACAAGCCCAGTATTTAAATTTGTTCTTATACAGCCAGCTGAGTTGAAATCACCTCTTATTCTGTCACTGAAGCCAATTTGCACAGAGCTTCTCAAGCGCTGATGTTTGAAAGGAAAAAAAAAAATATTTGAATGTGGGCCAGAAAATACCTTGTTCTTCAGGCAACTGCAGTCGCATATACATGGAGGCAGTTGTCCTAGGCATCTCTAACTTTCTAGTGCTTTGTATTGATGTCCTCAAGCAAGAATTCTTAATTTCATTTTTGAACATATTACCTACTGAATTATAAATCTAGAAACACTGACAACTAGCCTGAAGTAAATTAATTTTAATAAAATCTGAAACTTTTATTTGGATCTTATCTTCCTCCTATGGCAGTATAATCACCAAGATAATTTGCATGATTAGCTGAAAAACTCTTTCTTAATACTAAACATGCATGCATGAAAACCCATGCTGGCTTGGTTTCTTATGTATTTCAAAATGAAACCGAACACAGTGCTTTCTTGTTGAACCTAAGATTCAGGAGTCTACAGAATAAGAACATTTTAAAAAAACATTTGAGGGAGCAGATGGCTCAAGTATTCCTATTGAGACAATAGCTTTCATCTTTCCTCAAAATCTTAATATTAAACTTGGGTGAAATCAGTAATGGTCTTATTCCAACAACTTGTTTTATCATGAGCCACAGAATTAATGTCTGAGAGGGTGACAAATTATTTAATTCTAAGGTGACCATTAGCTGATACAGTTATTGCCAGTGTTATGTACCATTTTGTAGATAATCTGTCCTTTTCAGCTACCAGTGTAATGGAGACAATATTCATGGACACTGATATTTTCTGTAAGTTATTGTAGGAACAATACCAGCACCACTTATTATGTAACTTAGTCAAGCAATTTTTGATTATTTGTAATATGCTATCCACCCTGTCTGAATTTCTCTCACAACACGTTAGCCATTTCTAAGAAGGAGACAGAGATGACTTTTTTCCTCAGATTGAAAAACATGCTGGTGAAACTTGCCTTTGAATAAAGTCTGTAGCAGCAAATTCAATTTTGCAAGGTATGATATTTGTGTCAAGAATCTGCCCTCTTCATTAATTTTTTTCTGAAATTAATCTGAGCTTTGAAAAACCTAGCAGTTCTCACAGACCCTCACTAAGCCTGTCCAAGCTGTCCTAGCACCTCAAGCTGACCAGAGTGGTTATTCATAATGTTACTACGTAAAATAAGCATATTTACCTTCTATCACAACATCTTTGTACAGTAGACTTGTTCTTGCCTTTCTCCACATCTCAGTTTCTCCCGGTTCAACCAGGGTTGTCATGAGAAAACTTTTTTCCCTCTAATACTGCTTCTGTCTAGTCTGAGCTGAGTTCCACTCTTTCCTGAAACTGAAATGAGAAAATCTGTGTTTTCTTGGTTGCAGTGACATATATCTCTGCTGCATCGAAATAGCACTGAAGAGGGAGCCACCCAAATGAGAGAGAGATGTGATTCTCATAGGATAGTAAAGGGGAGTAGCCCAGGAACAAAATAATGTAGCCCAAGACCATCAAGAGGCAAGGGAGGGGAGTCTGGCTGAGCAAAGCTACTAGATCTTGAGAAACGGATACTGAAGATGGAGACTGAGGAGTTAGGAAGCTTGCTTGGGAGCATGATGGAACTGAGGAAAGAGCTGGGAAAAGACTGTGCCTAGCCTTGCAAGATGACTGCAAGGAGCAGTGGTGAAGGAGGACACAAGATGGGGACCAGGGACTACTGTGACAAGGAATAGTATGAGATGGAACTGGGACTGGCTTAATAAAAAAATGGAATGAAAAGAAAGAGAAATGAGATTAGGTGATAAACTTAAGTATGAAGAATAAGAGAGGAATCTAGTGGAGACAGAAAACCTTAAAGTGGCTGAAGCCTGACCAGCAGAGACAGAGAAGGGACACTGAGAAGGAAAATTTAAAAAGCATATGAATAAAGAGTGGAGCAAAAACTGATGGAAGGCTCTTGAAAGAATATTTTTCCTGGTATCAGAAGCCCATTTTAGAACAGGAACAATATATAGAAAAAAACACATAAAAAACAAATAAACAAACAAAAACAAAACCAAAAAAGGGCAGAATGGTCACATGGGGAAATGTCAGAAAAAAATTTTTCACCGCTAGCAGCACACATCTCTTCCCCATTTGTCTGCCAGTTGGAAATACCTGTACAGTACCTGTACATAGGGATAGTGAAGTGTGCAATAACTTTCATTTATAAAACATTATAGAGGGGAAGCCGTATTAGTCTGAGGAAAGGAAAGTCTATTAGTCTGATAAAGGGAAGTATTATTAGTCTGAGCAATTAATTCTTATCATTCAGCTTGCAAAATGGACAAAGATTCATGGCCTTCATGACATGTCACTGAAACCTTCTCTCTTCATCCATGTAATAGCTCAAACAAGGGATTTTGCTTTTCTCCATCACCCACATTAGAAGAGATCCAACTGATGGAACTGAAGGTCCTTCTCATTCAGTTGAAGACTTCGGTGGAAATGCAAATTGTATCATATGTTGGAAATTTTTGGTTTCTTCACCTTGCTTTTACAAGAATTAGGAAGATGTGTGCAAAAATCTACAATATATCTACAAAGGCAACATTCAGATTCCCAGATTTGTTCACTGACCTGACATAGGAGGTGTAATAATTTGTCACAAGGCATTAAACAAGGCAGAAGGAGTGAAAAAAAAAGTTCTATGAAAAAAATGACTTGTAGGTCAGGTGCTGAACTTGCCCTCAGGAGACCAGTATTCATTTCCTAATTCAATAACAGATTCATTATATAGCATTGAGCAGATCTTGTCTCTTCCTCCCATTTACAGAGTAAAGATAATGCTATTTAACAGACTCTCTAACCACAACATCCCTAAACTGCTATGAATTTCTGAAGCTTTCTGACAATCATATTTTCATAGCTTTGTCTGTACAGCGTGTCTTAGGAAGAGGCTGAAGCATAAGAAGAAGCAGGCATTTCCTTTCCCACCAAAACTTTTCTTCCCCCACGATCAGCTAACCTAACTGGTTTTGTTACTGTCCAGCTACTCTCATTGTACTGTCCTTGTATTGCCCTGGTAGCCCATAGTCAAACTCCAAGTACGTTATCACTTTAGGAAGTCTTTCAGCTTATGTATCGCCTTGTTTATTCCAAGAATCTCACCTTTTCTTCTTCTGTAAATTCTAGCTTCATGGAAAAGCAGCGATATTGGCAAATCCTTGTAGATACAACCTTAGAAACAATTTAGAGCTGAACACAAATTTAAAACTTGATAGCAAAATGTGGACAAAATACTACTCGGTCCACCTTCCCTTTTGCCCCCCGCCCAGGTCATTCATAAGAAAACTGAATTCTTGTTAATTATGTATTGCATCATGTGCCAGAACAACATGCCATGTGAGGCTATGACCAGAAAATAAAAGAAGTAACAGTAAGTGACGTCTTAAAGCATAGAAGTAAATTTTGAAAAAAAATTGCTTCTAAAGAAAATAATTTTTTTAAAAGTTGCTAAAGGAACACTGTGGAAATACCTTCCCTACACTAAATTGTCCCAGTTGGGTGTCTAATGCACTAGTTCTGGAAAAGTGATGCTCAAGTGACACTATAAATTTCACACAAATCTTCCAGTTATTTACCAAGTGATTAAAACCAAATATATTATAGCTGTATTATGGATTTTTTTTTTGCTAGAATCTTAATAATGCTGCCTCAGACATGCCCTTTTTGCTGCTTTTTATCAATACTGATAATGTTTCATTCTCACTTGGCAACTTATTTATTTTTCCTAAGATTCACATCATAATTTTGCTCATAAAAATGTTTCGAAGCCATATTCACTTTAATAATTTAATAATAATACTGTTTATGTAATGTTTGAAATACCAGTTTCAAATGGATTTTAGACTTTTTATATTGCAGATTTTGATTATGGAGTTTTCTGAGGCAAGGAGCTGAAATTTTTCCACTCAGGCTATTTTATATTCATAAACGAATTTATTTTGATAGAAAAATTTTCATTGCAGGCTGAACTCACAATGTCATATAATTAGTGTTGGATTCCTTCCTTCCTTTAGTTGGATAAGCTCTCCAAAATTAACAAAGAAAGTAAGTCTGAATGCAATTCTTTTCTCCTGTTTCAGACACATGGCTTTGGGTTAGAGGACTTTTCTTTGATAAGTACCTATCTTTCTCATTTAAGTTTAGGGCTTACATGAGGTGAAGTGGACTTCATTCTGAATATTTTGAGTCAGAAACTGGAGCCAGAAGTTGAGTCCATAGCAGTGGCTGCTTTTCTAAGTACACTGTCTCTGAGCTACTCCCTCCCTTACTTGAGGACACAGATAGAGACATCTATTGTCCAATAACCTAAACAAGTTAACAATTCATACAATGGGACTGTGTTTATATTTGTGTATGTCAAACGCCTTGAGGAATCTGCCTTCTGCTGCCTGATCCAAATCAAATTCAGGAAATGTGAGGCTTCCTATTTAATTCCAAAGCCTAACCATCAAGTTACTGGTTTTAGGTGACACAGAACATCACTCTTCTGAACTGACTATTACCCTTAATATGCTATTTATGTATTTTACTCAGAAACATAGAAGACATTTTTTCCTGTTCCCAAAACGCTAATAATAATTTCCCAGTACTAAGCCAAGCCACCAGTTTCTTTTTGGTAATTTCCTTCTTTACTCACTTGTTTGGAATGTCAACATGGAAAAAAAAAAAGTTAAAATCAGAGGATACATTGTTATATGCATCTTAAGAAACAATACAACTACTGGGCTGGTAAGAAATGCATTATCTTTGAGAAGTTTGTCTTGCCCTACTGTTGTTATTTCTTTGTGTCTGAATTACAGTCTCTAAAGCTGATCAGAAGTAGGATTACCTTGAGGATTACAGTTCAAGTAATCTCAGTACTAAGAACTGATCCAATTGAGGATTCTAGTTTGAGCCGCCTTCTAATTAAACCTGCTAGTTAAACATCTGGGAGGATGGAGAGTGCTCTTGTTGTTCTGCTGAAGTGTCATAGGTACGTTGAACTTTTCTTCATCGATCTTTTTATCTAATTTGCTTAGGCTTTCAAAAACCTGCATGTTGCATTGCAATACTGGTCTGCACTTCATTAGGAGAAGGCATTAACAAAAACAGCAAAAAAACTCATACATTGAAAGTTTAAGCTTCAAATAGAAGAATTTGTAAAACAAATCTAAAACAAACCAAATTAATTAGTCTCAAATGATCCCTCTTTTGGTGGCAAAAAAGTGTTAAAACCAGGCTACTCCACTCTAAAAAATGCATATTTTTTTTTTCTTGTAGGAGTGCTGACACACTGCACTACTTGTTAACCTGGTCATTCCTAAGTCTGTGGGGCACAGCTTCTTGTATAATCAGAAAATGAAGTGTGGGACAGAGAAGTCTACTATTATATGATGGAGGCTTCTTTACTACTCACTACTGTCAGCAAAGGAAATATGTGTTGAGTTGCCCGATCAGCAAGGTGAAGGGAGAATTTTACTTCCCCCCCCGCCCCCAGAGTCAGGATAGTTTTATATTCTCAGCATATCTGAATAAAACCAGTGTCCAGAAAAACACTTTTGGAATTCTTCCTGCTGAGTGCAAAGGATAAAGCTTAGTGCTTTACTCTGTGCTCAAGTGTAGCTTCCACTCACACTTGAGCTAGAGTGCAAGTCTTGTTCACTGAACAAAGGCTTATAGCATCAGGGCTTTTGCACAAAAGCCAGAAATTAATCTGAAGGATTCATATATCTGAGCCGAAAATGCTACTGCATGATAAGCTACTATTTCAGTTCCTTTCAAACAAATGAAAAGAAGTATGTAATGGTATAAACAAAAAAAATAGTTCCAAGTTGCAAACCATGGAGATATTAAAAAAAATCTAGGTAGATATCAAGAAAAACGTTCCCCCTTCATGTCAATTTGTTGCAACATAAAGTAAATACATACTTTCTTCCTTTTTAAAAAATGTCTTAGGTATAGCAGTATTCAAATTACGATTTCTCTTTGAAAAGTAATTTCAAGGCTGTTACAAACACGTTAGCTGTCCATCTGTTGTATGCTATGCCAGAAATACCCAAACAAAATTTACCTGTTGTGTTTTACAATATTCCAGAACTTTATGAATGAGAAGTGGATCAGAAATTAAGTATTTATATTTATTAGGGCTGATCAGAAAATGAAAATCTGCTATGGAAAAATTATTGAAGTTTGCAATTTACTAAGTAACTGCACAAAATCGAGATCTTTCATTTTTTTCATAAAGAAATGCATGTAAGGATATGTGGATGAATAAAAGGCACAGTCAAGTTTTTGCTCTAGTTGCTCTAACTGAAGCTATTGGACAGTAGAGAATTTAGGCTCTATCTATACTTCTCATTTGTTTTGACCAGAAAATACTTTCTAAACAAAAAAAACAAAAAAAAAAAAAAACCAAACCAAAACAGAAAAAAACCTTAGATTTTATATGTTCCCACTAACTTTTTCAGTTTTGCTTAATAGATGTATTTTGACAAAATTTGTTTCATTACAAATTCCAACCTGTTCTTTCTCCAACATTCTCAAATTTTAGTGGTTTAGATAAAACCAGACACAGATCTAAATAATTTCCATTTCAAAACCTAATCCACATAAACCAGTGTTGGCCAGAGTGAAAATAAAAGCAAGATACAGTCTCTTTAGTGCAGCTGTGATCATAATAGGCTTAATCACATTAGAATGTTGAACTCAGGATTGTACTTCTTGATTTCTAGGATTGCTGCATAGTCTAGAAACTGAAACTGAAACTTAATTATAAACCACTGCCACGCATTCATAGAGATAAGACAGATGAGACCAATAACAGCTATTGTTGCTTGATAGCCTGTTAAAGAGATTGCATCTGCCATTAGGATTTGGCCGTTGCCTCTTGTCTGAGAGACGGAATAACAGATTTGTTTTATTTGCATTATGTTCCACTTTTAAAATAGAGATGAAATCCATTTCATTTTAATAAAATAACACCTCTGAATGGAAATGTATTTTATATCACCCTGTATCATTTGGTTGGTATTGATTTAAGAGGTAAAAAGAGATATAATTCAAATATGATATGATTTAAAAAAAAAAAAAAATCACTTAGCAAGCAAAAATCACTTCTCACAGATGAGCATTTAATCAAGTAAACTTACAGTTCCATATCAGTTACAGTTACCAATAATCTTCTCTTGGCAGAAAAAAGATATAGAAGAATAGTTAGAGTCGTGAGCCCGAAACACATAATCATTCAAACATGAGAACAGGAAGCTTGAAATAATGCACAAATCTCAGGGGGTCAACCATAGACAGTCTGTTTCCAATTCTCCCACGCAAGTGATTCCCAGTTTTCTTTCAGCATAGTGGCATGTGTGGCACATTCTTTTTTTTTTAGTGGAGATTTCAATTCCTTGCAGTAAATAGATTCATACAACTGTTTCTCTTAACATAATGTCACTCTGTGCTCAGAGAACAAGTTTTCATCCTTGAATACCTTAGTTTAATGAACTTTCTTCACCATATGATAACTAACAGTGTCCTGGTTTCAGCTGGGATAGAGTTGATTTTTTTCTTCCTAGTAGCTGGTATAGTGCTGTGTTTTGGATTTAGGATGAGAATAATGTTGATAACACACTGATGTTTTAGTTGTTGCTAAGTAGTGCTTACACTAGTCAAGGACTTTTCAGCTTCCCATGCTCTGCCAGGTGCACAAGAAGCTGGGAGGGGACACAGCCAGGACAGCTGACCCCAACTGGCCAAAGGGCTATTCCATACCACATGATGTCATGCTCAGTATATAAAGCAGAGGAAGTTGGCTGGGGGGCAGTGATCGCTGCTTGGGAACAGGCTGGGCATTGTTGGCAGGTGGTGAGCAATTGTACAGTGTATCACTTCCTTTGTATATTATTATTGTATTATTATTATTATTATTACTATTACTACTACTATTCTATTTCATTTTACTTCAATTATTAAACTGTTCTTATCTCAACCCACGAGTTTTCTGCCTTTCACCCTTCCAATTCTCTCCCTCATCCCACTGGGGTAGGGGGAGTGAGCGAGCGGCTGTGTGTGCTGAGTTGCCAGCTGGGGTTAAACCACGACAAAGAGATAAAATGACTTGTATTTTGAAAAATATGGAATCTGGTACATATTCTAATACTTTCAGCTGTATTTAAAACTAGGTCTTTCACTGCAATGCCTAGTATGGTGGGCATTGTCACTTTAGTAAAGTATGAGAAAAATGGATGTTTTATTGAGTACTAATAGTTATTAAAGACTATTATAAACATATAAAGCCCGTCTTATAAGACTGAGAAACCCCAGAATTATTTAAAATTAGATTATGTGCTGTTTGTTATTCATTTCTTCTGTAAAAGATGAGTATTCTAAGAACATGTAGTTGAGCTCAAATACATAAAAAAAAAAAATTATACCAGACTCAAAGTTTCAGAACTCAGGATATATTCTTATAATAAACTGTTTGAATGAGGGAAGCCTTGGTAAGATGTTTGATAACATTCATGTTTATGGTAAAGATTTTGATCAGCACCATGAACAGAAGACTTACACAACATAGGGAAATTGTTTATAGAATTCTATGCCAGCTTATATGCAGAGCTGTGCTAGCTATCGGTGAAAGCTGGTGTCTTAACTTCAGGACCAATGAAACACTAGCATAAGCTTAGCCTTAATGTTCAGTGTCATTTACAATTCTGCAAGGTTGTGGTAACACGCAGTCTGTGGATGAAATGGTGCAGAATTTGGAGGTAGGCAGAATTGACAATACTTTCCATATAGTAAAGAATGACTCGGAGACAATGGATATTGCCAGCAGGACAATGCCAGGCATGAAGGAAAATTTAAACAAAACAAAACAAAACAAAACAAAACCCTCACAAAACCAAACAACAAAACCAGATTTGTAAAGTGAGATTATGTAGTGAATTTCTTTCTTTCTGTGATCTGTGTCTGAATGTTCTACTCTAAAGATTTTGAATGTCCCATATGAAGCAAGGCTACCTCTGACTTCAACCATTGCAGCAGAGAAATATAATGGACTCTTATTTTGGCAGTTGCAGATAAAAATACTTTCCAGAACAAATACCTCTTATGGTCATGATTGGAATTTTGGCTGCATATATTAATCTCCATCTGTTACGGTATGCCTGTGCACATTCATTTGATGATGACTTCAGGAGGGTTAAGAGCCATCTAGGAATCATTTTAAAGGAGAATCTGCAGAATGTAGCTAGTTCTATTTCTTCTCTAAGGAACTTCTAGTTAGTGACAACAATGACTGATAAACCTTTCACACCTGTTCACATTTATATTCCAAATCAGAGTGGGCTCTTATTGGCTGGATTTGGTGATACCACGGTTGTATACAAACTCCAAAGTCTACCCAGCAAGGATTTCAAAGCCAGTAAAAAAAATCATACATAGTGTAACAAAAAAAAAATAATTTTGGGTCTGAACAAGGTAGAATTCTAGTTTAAACAGATTGAGCTTCTGCTCATCTGCACATGCACTGAATCTTTCTATTGGGTAAAAAATAATTACTATCAAGTTTCAAAAAACCAACATGGGAGAAAAAAAATCAATAAATACAAATTCTACAGACTTTAAACTGTTGAGAATACTTATCAAACACTTATTGATGTGTTTCTCAGAGATGTACACAAATAGGCAGATGAATCTAATAATTCTGTGGCTCTTGAAAGACAGCTGAAGGAGATGAAGATGTAAAAACAGATTCTGAAGCTGCATATTCCAGGTTAATATCAAGTCACTCCTAGTGAACAGGAATAAAGCAATGTAAGTCAGATTAAAATCATGCAAATGTTATTCAGCACCTTTTATATTCTAACAACACTTCACAATAGTTCACAAGTGAAAGTAGTCAGTTTGGTTTCCAAAGTGATGTTAAAAATTTCAACTTCGATTCCATAGTCAGAATAAGAATGTAAAACTAGAATGTTAAAAACTGTGGTCCCATCTCTGAAACTACATGCTTATCATGGGTCTGAATGAAGCTGGGGGGAAAAAATATGACTCTCTAAGAGATTATTGCTTATTTTTTTATCAGTTAAGGACAGAAAAATAAGTTAGTCTTACAGATATTGATGTGTTAGAAACAGTATTGCAATACACAATTTGTCTTGATGAAACTGTAACTGTTACAAAAGGTCATGAAATCTTTCTTACTTGATATGACTGTTCTCAATCATATGTTCACGTGGGTCTCCAGTGTACATAATTTAATGTCAATTCAACATTTACTGCTGAAGCCGTGGTCAAACATTTGACATGTATCCAGTTTACCCCACTTCAATATCTGTATTAGGTCTACTTCCTATTATAATTAACAGGGTTAACCACACCAGTATCACTTATATAATGCTTTTGCAGTGCTTGCTGTTGACCTTATAAATTTAACTGTAATAGGTCAAGATCCTGAAGATAATATATACTTGCAAAAAATGTATCTTTGCTATCTAAATATCAGGTATTAATATATTAAATTATTACCATTATGATTTCCTATACCTTTCATTTGCAATTACGTATGAGATTTCAATTATTATTTTAGAGCTTTTACACCATTGGAATTTATAATGAAATTATGAGTTTTAGATGTAAAATGTATTCATATACATTACGTGAATAACTGTACATGAACAAAATTGCTGGCAGGTAGGTAACAAATTTTTTCTTATATTGTTCTACTTTTATTTTCCCCCTGATTAAATTTTGTGCAGGTTGTATTCTAAACTCTGTGATGAGAAGGTATCAGTTCACATCTAAGTAGTTCATTGAGAATTATAAAACAGAGTGCCGAGATAATTAAATAAGTATTAAGTGGATTAGTTGGTCACATCCCAAAACTCTGATAGAGCTTTTCAGTGGGAAAGAATGCAAAATGACTACAAAACCTGATGGTACAATTTCAGTCATGGATTTAGCTGTCTTTGGGAGAATGAGCTTTTACTTTCTTCCATAATTTGTACTTGCAATTTTACAACAATTACCAAAGGGTAATGAACATATTCTAATTATTTTCTATTTTCAATATTAGTTTACATGGAAGAGAAAAGGTCTGCATGAAAATTTGACTCCTATTTCCCAGATTGATTTCATAAAATGTGTCATATACAGAACCTTCTAATTTCTTTTTTTCTACACATGTAGAAAATATGAGTGTCATACCGTGGTCATGTCTGCACTATTCTGCAGGGCACACCACAAAAAATCTGGATATAGCTGCTGATGGGCTGGCTCAGGCACATGTTGTAGCTGCTGAAATGCAAGTTCAAGTCCTGAAAGTCCAATAGCTGCTTTTAACAACCTACATACCAGAAGAACATCAATGACCAGCCGCTATTTTCATCCTTAAGTGAAATCTCCTCCTTGCCAAAAAAAAACCCAAAAGACAACATTCCAATTCATTTCAATGGGAATGGGATTCCACCCTGTTCCTTATTGTGGGGCTGCCAAATTTAATTTAAAATTTTGAAGTAATAGAGAATTTACTCTATGCCTTGGAAACTTGTTCAACTAATCGATGGCTTACAGAGTGTAAAATGTGTAATTTTTTTTCATGTGATTTTATCTATATTTTTAATTTTCCCAAGACTTCCTATATACATTTCTGTGAATGAAAAAACTTAGGGTCAGAAGTTCATAATTTTATATCTTGATATAATATGGTGAGAAGAAAAACTGAATTATTCAAAATTAATTAATTTTAGATACTGGATAAATTGAGATAAAAATTGGGATTAAATGCTGGTTTCTCATTTGTTTTCTTTTCATAACAGACTAAAAGAGACTTCCACGTTTTCAAAGAAACAAAGACGCTGCAGAGGTATAGATCCCAAGAAGGTGTCTGGGTGTGTAATTTAATTTTCATTCATCAAAAATATGGAATCTAAGTGCCTTTAAGTTCTGGATATTTGCTATTTGTAGGAATTCAGATAACTACCATTGTTAAGAAAAAAAAATTGTTCATATTTCATACTAAACTGCTGTTTAGTTTTGAAGTTATTTAATTATAATTAATACTTATAGCAGGATCAAAAGGTTTCAATTTAAGTGGTATCTCACAACACAAATAATATTTTTCAAGAAGTGAAAATACAGAAGGGATAAGGCATTGGATAAATACAAGGATTTTTCTTTTAAAGACAGTGACCAGACTTCTTAAAGTGACAGCAACAAAGACTACAGATAGAAGCAAACTGGAATGATTGCTAGTTTTCTCCTTCCACTTTGGAAATTTGAATTATTCAGCATCCTGCTTATTGGCAGCATCCTGCTAGCCATGAGATGAGACCCTGGCATGGCAGCCTGAAGTGAAAACTCGATTTCAAAGTAAAAAGCTATAAGCAGCTACAAGCTGCTCTAAAGTACCATTTTAAAAAGGCTTGGCATACTTTTTTTATAACTGTGTTCCAATTTTCTCTTTTTTGTATTTGGCCTGGGGAAAGGTACTTAAGCAAACACATGGGAACTGTTTCATCACAGAGATTTAAATGTGTGTTAATTAATCAAAAGTCTATATAATAATCCTTCACTGTGAATCTGTACAGGAAATGTTTGTCTTCTCTTGGAATTTCCAGTGCTAAAAATCTGATGAATTAGCTTTTAATTTTATCTCTAATTCCCTGGAAATCATATGTCTTTGACTTATGAGCCTCATCCTTTTCTGAGTCCTCTCTCATGAATAACACTGTTACATTTTTATTCTAAGTGTTGTGTATATTTTGCAATACCTTTTCATGTTAGGACACATCTTCCTGGCAAACCCTCCCATTTTGTTTCAGGTATTGATCTCTGCTGGATTTTGCTTTGGATCTGTGAAGAGAAATTTTCTTTTGTGACTCAATTTAAATTCTCAATAACAAAATGTTAAACTTCCCCAAGGTATTTCACTGGAGATCCTTTTCTTCAGTAACACCTCTGGCTGCAGCTTATGAATTACAGACACATCCTGAATGTTGAAAATATTATGAAAATAATTTTATTTTAATAGGCCAAAGGCTTGTGCATATCTTAATGGTTTATATTTTTCTTTAAAAACATAAAAAGAGACAGGCCAGATCCATAATTAGCAGACAATAGACAGCAATGTCAATTCAACAGATAATTATAATTACTTATTTACTTCCATACTTTCCAGGCTTTAGTCAGCCAAAATTATCTGCTAGTAACAAGCTTAGGTTGCATTACCATAGCTCTGTATAATACAACAAACTATATATCTTCATGAACAATTTTGAAATAAGGAGATTCTAGACCATTCCAATTTTATGTGCTCATTACTTTAAAAGTGATTTTCTTAAAGTAAATGTGCATTTATCTGAATAAGAACTATAGAATGTTTTGTCAGAATAACCTTTTTTTTTTCCAGAAAATGTAAAAGATGGTATCAGAAAAACACTTGTTTAAAGTGGTACATATGTGCTATAAAATAATTTTGAACTGTTTTGTCTTAAATATGGGAGCATCTAGGTAAAAGGAAGGCCAAACAACAAAGAAAACATCATTACAAAAAATGAAATTTTGGCCGATTCGAGTCCAAGACTGTCAGATCAGGAAATGCTGGACGGAGCTTTTCGTACACACACACACACACGTTTCCTTGCAAAAACTGTATCAGTTAGAAGGTCCTTAAAACTGGGAGAAAAATGGGGATATAAGATCTTTTGAAAGGGCAGGACTCTGTCTCCCTGTATTGAAAAGAAAGGACAGTAAATGTTAGAAAGGTACTGAGACAGAGTATGGAGAAGATGTGTAAAAAACAAGAGTCATAGCAGAGGAAATTTTTATCTTACCATACAGAGTACAGGTCTTTTACCACCAGTTCTCTGAGGTATCTTCTTTTCACCAGTGTTTTAAACTAACTCTCTTCAGGCTGAGAAAATTAGTAAACTGAATATAAAGTTTTCCACTGAAGTGATTTTATGCAAATGAGTCATTAATGCAGTCTCCAGGATGTTGTCAGCCCAATCTGTTTCTATCTTAGCATTAACTTCATAACATATGTTTGCATCTATTTTATGATACTGGTAACATTTCTCTCATGTGAACCAGGAATTGGCCCCAAAACTTTTGAGTAGTAGCAGCTTGCTATACAATACAGGAAGCTGTTGTGCAGATCCTTTAAAAATGATTTAAAACATTCCCAAAACATCGCTTAAATAAATTGCTCTTTTAAAGGATTATAGAATAAATGGATAAATTGGTTCTAGCCATTACATATTCTGATGTATTGCTTCATGCTAGGCTATACTGCAATGTGTCACTTCTGGTGACTTTCCTACTTTGTTTCCTTAGCATTTCAGATATGACATGCTGTTACTGTGACTAATGCAATCTTACAGGACCTAAAGAAACTTGCATGCCAGGAATTAGCAATAAAGTGTACCACTGCTTTGTTTTGCACACTTTTATTTCTTTAAAACAATGAAAAATGTCTTTTTCTTAATAATAGAGATAATACTTGTTACTTTCTACTGGCTAATTTTTAAAATAACTAAGAGCTACAAAAAGTGAACAACCACGCTAAATATTATACACAGGAAAATACTTTTCTGATTATAGTCTTTTAAAAAAAATCTCCTTATTAAACTGATAAAAACAGAGTTCTGTACATAAATAGTCAACAGCAAGTTGCTATTATGTTGTGACAGATGTGCTCGACCCCTTGACCAGACTGGCCGTGGTTTGGTGCAGGCTCCGGAAGAAGTAAGGTCCTGAGACGTAGCTGGGTCGTGAACTCCTCTACTTTCAATCTATTCTCTGAAAACCCACAAAGAAGCAGAGTGACACAGTGAGCATTGATGCATATGAGCTTGGAACACCGATCATGCGATTAACACATGAATAGCGGGTGCCTTTTCCAAGACTCATTTATCAAGGAACAAAGAAAGTTGTGGGTACAAGGAGTCTCCTGCATACCTTTTCCATTGCATGTAATTCGACTACAAGCCAACCACTTTGTCCTATAAATACGGCAGCCTAAGTTAGCCTTCTTTGAGCTCTCCCTGCTAGACAGTGTGGCTGCATGGCAGTGATCTCCTCTTGAGCTGGGACACCTCTCAAGATTGCTCCTCAAGGCAGACAGTCTGTGCCAATGACAGATCTTTGGTAAGCAACCGATATCATGCATAACTTCATAATATGGTAACTTTGATTTT
This sequence comes from Platalea leucorodia, assembly GCF_965183815.1. Taxonomy (NCBI): domain Eukaryota; kingdom Metazoa; phylum Chordata; class Aves; order Pelecaniformes; family Threskiornithidae; genus Platalea; species Platalea leucorodia. The sequence goes on from NC_138826.1 coordinate 108,832,240, forward strand.
GTCTTGGTAACTTTGATTGCATGCTGAATTGATGCTAATGAAACATTACATAAACTTTGCCTGTACAATCCCTTAGACGTAAACCGTTGACCAAGTCTGAGACTAAGTTTGGACCTAGCTGCACCAAAGATCCATCAGGAGTTTAAAAAGCGAGCGGATATACTCTGAACCTTGTGACTCAACAGGAGGGTCTTCCTTACTCTTTTCATCTCCGGTCTCTCTCTGTGAATCATTTTAACCTGAGTGTAACTCAATTTTCCTTTGTATGATTCTTCCATGCAGTAATTAATAGAGTGAACCTTGCCACTGAACTTTGTTAAGTCGCACTTTTACAACATCATATTAAAACCACTTTTGATAATACCTTTGTCAGCGATACCTTCAGCGTTTTAAATTACTCATTCATGACATATGTCTCTTCTGCTCTCAGTAAAAAAGAAAATTCAAACCCCAAAAGCTTCTTTTTTGGCATTTTTAAAACCTTGATAGCTGGTTTTACACTTCACAGTTTGAAACATTTTCTGAATGATTCCAAATTCATTTTTGAGAGTGCCAGGTTGCAAGAACTTAGAAATTCTCAAGTGTTATCCACTATAAAAGGCATTAGCAGCCCACTGAGCAGGGACTGAAATTCTGGACTTCTTAAGCTGTTTCATGAGGTTTTGAATGAAGTTTAATTTTCCTACTGCAAGAACAAAGAACAGGGGCTGGACCGGGTATGCCGTAGAAAGGATATAGTAGAGAGGCAAGGCTCGTAGTCTTGTCGTCACAGCTGGGGGGAGTGGGAGGAAAAAAAGAGAGAACTGTGACAGCTTCAAATAGGAGGGTCTTCTCACTTTCTAGCAGTAGCTGTTGTCCCAGCTTCTCTCTTTGGAGCTGGAGGCAAAGGGAGCACAGTTTTCCATGGCTCTGGCACAGCCGGGAATGCAATGGTGCAATGACTGGTTTTCTGACTCCAGCAAGAAGCTGGCTTGGAAAATTGTACAATTAGAAGCTTCTCTGCCTTATTCCTAAGTTATCATTCATAACAACTGCACTTCAGCTATGCTTCCACTTTGTTCTTTTTTCCCTGGTCTCATGAATCTTATACTTTGATTTGTACAGTGATGCAGCCTTGTTATATAATTAGCCTATAGCAAGTGGTCATGGTGAGATATGGATCTGAAACCATCAGACTGAAATGGATATTTTACCTTTACCACCATTTTCTTGCTTGATTCATAAAACACTATATAAAAAGTGGGCAGGACTTTGTCTTTTTCTGATTATGCTTTGAAAGACAATAGTAGCCTATGGGCAGGAATAGCTATAGATGCTTGAATACAGAAAAGACCAGTCTCTTCTTTTTAATTTGATGAAGATATCTACCTGCAGGTAAGTCAGAGGCCTAAGCCTGAAAAGCAATGGGATTTCAGGTACCAAGTCTGTGGTCCTTCTTATTTCCTAAATCCCTAATCAAAACATGAATATTTTGAAGTATCTCATTTTTCTGTGTACTGCACAGGCTTTCCCACTCAAATATTTGACTTTTACTCAAAAAAAAAATGAGGACTTAATATATGATTTCCAAACAAGTGGCAGCCCAAGATTAACTTTACATCTCTAACCCCATTGCAGGATGGCAGTGCAAGAAAACAAGGAGGTTGTTCTATCTTATCTTCTTCCCACCTACTAATTTGCATCCGGGTAATGAAACATTCGATATGTTTGGGTAAAAATTTCATCTTGGATTTTGCTTATTGACCTGTCTGTGATGGATTTCATTCTTTTCCCCTACAATGTTTCAATGTTGCTGTTGGTGTTGCTGTGACTGATACTATTTTTTCACTGCTGAAATATAAAAGTAAAACAGATGATATTCTCCAAGTCTAAACAAAATAGTCACCAGGGACATCACTATAAGGGGCATAACTAGACCCTTGGGAGCACAGCAAGAGAAAATCATTCTCCCAGAAGATTCTGCCTCCAAAGTTATAGCTGTGGGGAAAGAAGATAACAATCAATATAACCACCAAGTCTAAGAGTTAGAGAAGAAAGGAGAAAGAAATGAGGTAAAGAGACTCAGTAAAGGTACTCATTAAGGAACAAATGAAAGAATATGTCAGAGATCAGAGAAGAAAAAGAAATTGCTGCTATTCTTTATTTTATCAATACCAGAAGCCTAAATATGTTTTCGTTCTCTATATTAAGATATTTAGTGTATATCCTTGGATGAGCAGAGGTGCGCAGGGTTACTTCAAGGTTTTCTGTTAAATTAATATTTTTAAAAGGTGAGTTTTCTTTGTAAACTTGAGTTTCAGAGAAAAATACCTATAGGAAATACATGTCAGCATCTGTTTCGGACATAATTACTTTGTAATAAAAAATCATTGAAACAGAGAAATGTCAGATACGCATTTATATTTAAAACTGTGTGTTAGTTTAACCAATTGTATAAAGTGAACTCATTTAAGTGTTTTTCAGCTTTCATCTGTAAATGCAGGCAAGGTTTCCAATGCTGTTCAAGCATTTGCATATATGAGAAAGAACGAGTTCATTTGAGAGATTTACCACAGTAGTTGCTTGAAAACCTTTCTAGAACCTCTTCCTCCTCTGTTTATGATACTCTTCCTCCTACATCATTAACTGTAGAATGATTCTGTTTTATATAAAGTAATACTAATTCAAATTGGTTTCATTAAGGGACATCTTCAATAACACTCCATCTTTGTGTATCTTCCACTTTATCTTCTTGCATTGTATGATTTAACTGCATCAAAAGAAGCATGACCAGCAGGTCAAGGGAGCTGATTCTCCCCCTCTACTCTGCTCTGGTGAGACCCCACCTGGAGTACTGCATTCAGCTCTGGGGCCCCCAACATAAGAAGGACATGGTCCTGTTGGAGCAAGTCCGGAGGAGGGCCATAAAGATGATCAGTGGGCTGAAGTACCTCTCCTATAAGGACAGGCTGAGAGAATTGGGGTTGTTCAGCCTGGAGAAGAGAAGGCTCCGGGGAGACCTTATAGCAGCCTTCCAGTACCTGAAGGGGGCCTACAAGAAAGCTGGAGATGGGCTTTTTGCAAGAACACATAGTAATAGGACAAGGGGTAATGGTTTTAACTGAAAGAGGGTAGATTTAGATTAGATCTAAGGAAGAAGTTCTTTACTGTGAGGGTGGTGAGGCACTGGAAAAAGTTTCCCAGAGAAAGTTGTGGATGCCCCCTCCCTGGAAATGTTCAAGGCCAGGTTGGATGGGGCTTTGAGCAACCTGGTCTAGTGGAAGGTGTCTATGGCCATGGCAGGGGGGTTGGAACCAGATAATCTTTAAGGTCCCTTCCAACCCAAACCATTCTATGATTCTATGACGATTCTATGATTTACATGTGTATTCTCCTCTGAAGTGGCTTTAGCCTCGTTGAAAATAATGTGTGAGGGTATATGGAAGAAGAGTGTCTGCTCCCTTCAGGGTATCTGGTAAAAGGAGCCATAAACAAGAACACACAGACAAACCCAACCACACATGATAAGCAGGGTTGTGATATGAACAAACGTGGTCAGTCGCACAAATCAGTAAGGATATATGGAGAGTGAGAAGGTTTATTTTATTTAGTTGGAAGGATAAGGAAAGGGAGGGAGACAACACACAGAGACATAAAACCTGACCAATTAATGTTAACAAAGACAACCGGAAACAAAACTGGTCATTAGCATTAATTGATGGGCTATCAGCAAACTGCAGGCAAACCAGGACATTGAAGCTGATAAGGATAACCAGGACATTGGAGGAGGTTGGTGGGACTATGCCAACTGATGAGGCAATGTGCAGGGTAAGGGGAAGCAGGGAGGAACAAAGTGGGGGTAGACAGAAAAGGATATAAAAGGTAGTGACTTCGTGTAAAATGAGGCCAGTTAGTGCACTTGTCTGGCTGAGCCCTGTGTCTGATCATTGCAGTCTATCCTATCTTCTCATATCTTCTTAAACCTTTTCTTAACTATGTCTCTGTGTAATCTCACTCTATCTATCTCATGTGTATGTGTCCAGTGCAAGGACTAAGTGCCAGCTACTGGTGAGATCTGTATGCATGTAAGTGGAATTTGGTGCCAGCTACTGGAGCCAGACCAGGGGTGTGGGTGCCCCTGACCTGTGGTGTCAGGTACAGGAGCAAGTGGGGTCTCGGCATCAGCGACTGGAGTGAGCAGGCATCTTTTAACCTCCAGCCATCGAGTGGGAATGGTGCGTGTCCAAAAAAACAGCTTCTGGGGGGACCAGTGTGAGTCAGGGGCTCAGTGCTGGTAGCTGGAGTGGGACCACAGGACACAGCCCATGTGAGATGTGCTGGCTGCTGGGGCTCTGAGCATCTTTATCTTCCCCAGTCCTGGTATGCATGGGGTGTACACGTATATTCATGGGCAAATGTTAAGCTGGACCAGCTGACAAACAGGAGGGCCTCAGGTCTGGTCTGGGGTATCAGGTGGGTGGAGGGTCCATGCTGGTATCTGGGGGACCCGTGATTGTGGGGTGTCTGTGGGACAAGTGTGTGAGTGCTGTGTGTGTGCAGCAAGCACCAAGATGGACCAGCTGGTGAAGAGGGGACCCATGGGTGGGTAAGGGGGCTGGGATGTGGACAGGGGTACTGGTCATGTATGCACCTGCATTAGTGACCTTCTGTCTCTGCCAGCCCAAGAGGAGGAGGGGACTTGGCTGTCTGTGCTTGCGTTTAATGAGTCCTCTATGTAGGTGCTGTTAAAGGCAGAGCCTTTTCTGCAGCAGTCTGTGCGACTGCCTGTGCCAGCGTCCTGCTTGTGTGTCCATGTGTGTGTGTCTCTCTGTCTGTCTCTGGGATACATGTGTAAATTTGCTGCTGGTTTTACCAGCAAACAGGAAAGCAGGAGCCATGTCCCTCAGCCTGGGCAGAGACCCCAGGTCCTCAGGCTGTGGCCCAGCAGCCAGGAAGGAAGGACACCTGGCCCAGAGCTGCTGGAGGAGGCAGCCACACTCTTAACTTCACTTAACATAACACATATATTGTAATGCAGAATTTCTTTATTAAATTTGGAAAGAAATTAATTACATGCCCTTTTCTTTAATTCAGTGCAGTTTTCAGTTGAAAAAACTGTGTTGTTAATGCGCATTTGTCAAGGATGCTAAAATACTTACCAATTAATTTTTATTAAATAGTTTCCTATTAAGATACAAAAAGGTCTTAACCTTATGTATGAAGCTAAAAATGTCATTTTAGCCTTTTCTCTTGATTTGTCTCTCAAATAATGGTTAAAAGAGCACAGTATGGATGAGTTGTTTGGATATGTCATAATGACCTATTTTTCTTCAAATTTCTGCTTCTGTTATGAAAATATAAAATGATAGACCCTTCGTGGATAAAAGGTTGTTATCAGCTCCAGTCTTGATATTCAGTCTATAGTAACATATAAGTCAATGAACTTTTTATTTTTAAAGCTTTCAGACTGAGAAGACAAACTAACATCCAGATTCTGATTCAAAATCACTATTTCTTTCATCATATGCAAATGAAGGTAAATAAAATGAAGGCAAAAATGTTTCTACATATTCAAATAGGTTCAGTACAAAAATAGGTTCATGACTCCAATTTCAGTGCCAAGTTAAAATTATGCTTTGTCTTTTTTGTTAGACTTAATTAAGACAGTATCTGCCATATTTTATTTTGAAATCATGGAAATCCACTGGACAAATAATTCTCATGCAACTTCCAATACTTAGATCAAGGACCACTTGTATAATATTTTTGAAGACAGCTCAGCTTTGTGTAGGAACTGAATGTCCATTTTATGGAATAAGGGAGAATTTCACTGGAAAGCTGCCATTTTTTTCCCTAGCTACAATTTATGACAATATTTCTTTCCGAAATTGCATTGAGCTATAACAAATGTGCATGGTTTGGTGTCTCTTGTAGAGCATCCAAAAGAGCATTTCCAAGATGCTGCAGAGGTAGGGACATAACGCAAATGCGTATCACCAAGCCAATATAACATTCTCACACATTAGGAGCCAGAGCCTCTGTGATCAGTTGAAAGGCCTCAGGAGTGGAGAAAGGAGCAAAGATGTTTCTAAATCACAGTTCACCTTTCTGAATCCCAGCCCAGGTCTTGCCACTCATTAGAGCTTCCCAGAACAATTTTACCAGAGAGTGCAGTGTGATCTTCTTTCTCTTCAGAGACTCCTCTGTAACAAATATCTAAATTAGAAGCTAATTAGAAATCAGTATAAATGATGGTCACTAGGTGGATCTAGACTACCAGAAAACAAATTTCTTACTCCTCCCATCACTTATCAGCTCCTCCCCTGCTAAGGATAATGCAATTTGGTTTTATGTAGCAGTTCACAGGTTCCTTTGTCTTTACCACTCCTGAAATTGAAAAGAAAACTGCAGTTCAAGAGAAAAGTTATAGGAAAGAAAAAGACATCGGTGATGTAAGCATTCTCTGGCTGCAGATTAGATGAATTGAGTTTACAAACTTATTTGTGCTGAAAGGAAGTCATTCAGTAAGAGTTTCTGGCTCTTAATACATCTGTATGTACTTAACATGAGAAGTCAGTATTATTCTTCCTAATAGCAAATTGAGAATACAGAAAGGAAGAGATGTTTATTTGCATGCATTCAGCATAGCTGGTAGACTCCCAGTCACCTGTGTCCATAGCTGCTGCTCTAGGAGAATGCCAGCATAAGCATGATCTGCAAAATCTCATCCCAAAATGTATTACCACCTGTGTAACTGTGATCTTTTTCTAAACTAAATATAAAGCTCAGAAGAAACTGACAGGAATTTAAGGAAAAAATTTAAAGCTTTCATTATATGTAATACCTATGCATCAAACTCCAAGGCACTAAGCTATAGATTTAGGTTGGATATTAGGAAAAACTTCTTTACCGAAAGAGTAGTCAGGCACTGGAACAGGCTTCCCAGGGAAGTGGTTGAGTCCCCATCCCTGGAGGTATTTAAAAGACGGGTAGATGTGGTGCTTAGGGACATGGTTCAGTGGTGGACTTGGCAGTGTTACATTAATGGTTGGACTTAATGATCTTAAGGGTCTTTTCCAACCTTAATAATTCTATGATTCTATGATTCTATATTGTTCAGATATTGTATAGCATTGTGCCTTAATAAATAACTCCATTGTTTCCTATTATATTTCAATGGCTGAGGTAACAACACTTCCCTGTTTAGGTATAATGTATGCATTTGTAAATTTGCCTAGCATGACTCTTAAAGCATTCTCCTTTGCTGTAGGAAAACCTAATCCTGGTGAATGTGTCACAAGAGAAGAGACTTGCATAAGCATAAAAACACAAAAAAAAAAATCTACAAAAAGCTCCTCACTTTTCAGAGGACTTGTACCCCCTTATAACCCTCTCGCAAGTAGCAGGAATTCATATTCACCATTTGCCTCAGGGAAAGAGTCCTTTAACTGTGGTTCATGTTCAAGGAGATATGGTTTCTACTGTACCCTCACATGCAAGTAGATTCAGTCCTTTCAACCTGATAGCAGAAAGGAAACAGATATTGTGCCTTCCTCTCCATCCCACTCAGACTATAACAAATGGTAATGGTACCATCCTTGTGTTTCATAAGAGGAGATACAGTAACCCATACATAGCCAGCTACAGCCATTCTTATGTTCTATGGTAACTCATACATTAACATGCAGCTGAGGCACAATCCAGGACTTACAGGAGACCAGGAGCCTTTTGAAGCAGCAGCTGGAAGCCAGAAGGAGGACTCTAGGACATACATCTGGCTAACAAAAACTGTGGATGGAAGAGGGGACTCTGAACAGTTCATTGCTCAATCTGCAATTCATCTAGCAATATGAACACAGCAACTGATCCTTACATCCTTTTAGAAATTAACTTCCATCTCCAACATCAGAGTCAGGTAGCACTCCATGACCTCTGCATTTTCTCTCACCTTTCCATGCACTGGGAAGGAAGACTTGGAGGAAGGATTGAACATGCAGGTCTCCATGAAGCCCATAACTCTTTTCAGACAGGAGTTATATGGCTATAACTGCATAAAAAAGTGAGCTAAAGACTTTAATCACCCTTTTGTCCTGAGGGATGGCACCATATCTGAAGACATAATCTCTTTCTTTCTATTTTTCTGAGTATGACAGTGTACCCAAAAAGTGAATGATGCAATCTCTTTTAGGAGGGATCCAAATCAGTCAGAAGCATGAGAGGCATACGATTTGCCCTCTCCTATCTTCACCAGAGTTTAATTCACAGCCATTGCATAAGCAAAGTGAGAGTCATATGAATGAAGCTGGAAAGGTGGTTAAATTGTTTGACTTTCTGACCTAAAATACTTCCTATCACACACATTTTCTTTTATCTTTCAAGATGTCTTTCTTTTTACACTCGCTATTTTGGCATTCTGAAGGGCAATGCTCATTTTAAAATATGTATAGACTTCATATAAAATAAATGAATCTAAAACCCTCTGGGGCAAAACCATGTTTGGTATATCTCAGCTAACTTCAATGGAGTTACACCAAGGTTGAATCCAGGCCTATGTCCTCTCGTTTGTCATGAGCTTAAAGAAAAACAAAGAGACTTCTTTAAAAATACGGGTTATTTTACATTCTCTCCCTCATTGTCTAGTTTTGTTTTATAACCTTAATAAAAACTTATATTAGTGGGATTTCATGCATTTATCTTTATGTTTGATAACATTTTTGAGCACTGTGATAAAATCAACGGAAATTAATGTAATTGTTTCCAGCCAGATTCAATAACTCTAATTAGCAGCATTTCTAGTCCAACTGCATAATATGCTTAACTATCCAGTGTACTGAAGGAAATTTAACTAACACTGACTCAGTGTTCTTTTATGTTTGTATAAGAACAATCAGAAGAGTAAATAAAGAAAAAAATGAATTTGCAAATTTCTGTTCATCATAGAATTATCATTAAGGATATTGCAGAGCTCCATAGAAATATATGAAAAATTCAATCAAGAATCTTTTGTCATGGTGTATTTACAATTAGAGAAAATTGTATGAACACATTATATGAAGCAATGTGATATCAAAGTTATGAATTTTTAAATTGAAAAACATCTCTGATATCCTAAAATAACTAGCTCTTTCTGATATGATATATTCATGACTGTCTTTGTACACTTCTACACCCTTATTTTTATATTCTACTTGACTGAAAATGTCTTCAGTGGCTTCATGTGCTGAAAACAACACAAAGAAAAAGACCTAGAGTCCTGATTATTTATCTTGTTTTGATCAAGGAAAGCGAGGAGTAACCATAACCTACTTGTATCCAGAAGAATTTTAAATACACATCCATATAAATCCTTCTGTTGTTAAATTCCAAAATAAAAAAATTGATTGGTATATCACTGAGTTATGGACATTTTGGCTTACACAGATATTTCTAGATATTTTTATCTAGAAAACACACTATAAAACACAGGCACGAAGTATGGAAGACGCCAGCATTTTTTACATTATCACAGCTGACTCATGTAGCTCTAAGCAGTATGTTCTACTATTCTTTAAGTTACCAAGCTATTAATAGGCATAGTACCTCTGATACCCTGAGAGGACAGACTGAGAAGAAAAACTGATATGTGATCACTAGGGATGGAGGAAGTCATTACTCTAACATATGATAGAAAAGCAATATACCTATCTTCTCCCCACTGAAAATATAATTATTTATACGTTTAGAGATAGTCAAGATTTGGAAAATGCTTTTGCATGTTCTATCCAAACGTAACTCTTTAAAGCTTGTTGGGGATATGGGATTATAATTAATTCTTCTCAAGGCTGCAGATAAAGTGATTCACTGAGTTTATTACATGTGGCTCAACAAACCATGAGATTTAAATATACATAGATCACACTCTACCTACTTTAAAATAAACATTGCCATTACACAGTAAACATGAAGTGCAGGATTTTTTTCCTAACATTCTCATTTCCCAGAACAAAAAATATCTTTTCTGTTCAGTCTTTAACTTCAGAAAATAAGATTCTGATCCAATATCAGAAAGACATACTTATTTAACTTTCTGCCTATATGTTCCAGCAGTAAATTTCAATGTGCATCTCTATGGTGTTCACTTTTACTTGTCCACAAACCCAACTGAGGCACATCAAGGACATAGAAATCTACATATCTTGTGTAACATGCATGTCCAGAAGCTCAACTATCCTTTGCTGTTTAATCTGAAGTGAATATAAACAGGAAATTCACTGTTAGTCTCATGTGCTCATCACATCCCTTTTTTTCCTGAATAGAAAAAAAATAATTTCTCTTCAGAGTAGTGGCATAGCATCACTACACTGCTTACAGTGCTCTAAATTCCTGAGCTTTGTACCATTCCTCTTCAAAGAGATATATATCCAATTTAGTATTGCAGGACTGGAAAACAGTTAACAGTCCTGAGTGTCTGTCATTTCTAGAATGAGATACTAGGTCTTGTTTATGTTATCAGCTTGCTTTGTCTATTTTAATTCTTCTCCTACTCTGCCCTGCTGCTGTATTTTGTTGACTGGTGTTTGTGCCAAGCATATTTTTTCTTCTTTTAATGTGGAGACTCCCGCCTTTACGGTGACTGTGACAATCCCAGCAAAATCCAACACCTCAAGGAATCAGAATGCTTGTTCTTGCTGAGAAATGCAGTAACCACTAACGTTTAGGGATGTGACCAATATTTTTTAAAATAACTGATTTAAAGAACAGTGACCAGATTTGCTCAGGGGGATGCAGGGAGCCTCAGTAACTCTGAACATCCAAGCTTAAATAAGTCCTCAGGCTGCACAGTGGTAGAGTGCCCAATGGGAACTCAAAGCACCTGGGAAACCAGTCTCTCTTCAGGAGATCCAAACTGCAGATGTTTATTTTTAGGTGCCCAGCACTTTAAGGCTTCCTTTAGTGATAATATAAATATTCCTTATCCATGTTGTCATAAAAATGACATTGTTTACTTAAGTAGAATTTTTTCCAAAATAAATACTTCAGAAAGTGGTTTAATATAATTTGATGTTTTGTTTTTTTGGTTTTTTGGGTTTTTTTTTTTAATCTTTGTAAATATCTACCATTTAGTACCAGCTTTTTGTGAACCATGTTTGACCCTGGCCTTGATTTTTTTATTCTGTATTAGTTTTGCATCCTCATCTGAACTGTATCAGACAGAAAGCTGAATTGTAGATAACACACAAAATGGATACAATCTCAGTTGCTGCTCTGCAAAGCGGCTAACTCTTCGGATTGCTGTATGTATAGAGTAATGATCACTAGTAATAATGCACAATAATGATCCAAATGCACAATATATATAGATCAACCAACATGTTATAGAACTGAAGAAAATAATGTTTCATTTACCTTTTGGACCCTGACCTTTTTTTTGCAACCAAGAGAAAAGATGAGGAGAGGAAAATAAGGTAACAAAATTGTTTAATGAGAAAATGTAAAAGTTACTACTGATGGTCCTACTGAATACAAATTCACTACCAGATCTAGAAGCTAGAGGAGGTTTGGAGGAATTTTTTGTTGTTGTTCTTTCAAGCAAAGTAATTATTAACAGTTCATTCATAGATTACATTCTCAGAGGCCTTACATATTTATTAAAAGAGCCGAACATTTTCACTCAGGTGTAGAATACAAGAGCTTTAAAGCAATACAAGTACTTTCTTTTTTATTATTTTTCCTCACTGAGTTTTTCCCCCCCCAGTATTCAAACACTCTAATGATTATTTGCCCTCCTTCAAGGAAAAAGTTCCAAAGTACCACAGACCCAGTAGGGTTCTTTCTGCATCCGTCCAAGACCTTGGCGTACTTCCCTGTGCTCTTCTAGCCTCAACCTTAAGGGCAGCCAAAGACAAAAGTATTTTTGGCAGACTAAGAAACACTGTAAGCTTCAGGGATATTTGGATGACAGATTTTAAACTGTAACCAAAGCAGAGGTGTGATTAAAAATAACAAGAGCTAAAACTTGTCTCTGAATTGTAAAGGAAAATGTGTAAATTTAGCTTTCCTCAACATCATAACTGATGACTAAATAATTTCTAAGTTATTCACAAAAGTTAAAAGCAGGATCAATCTATTATGTCATTTGTTCCATGTCCTTAATAATACAGTAAAACTCTCTACAGTACATTTTGCTGTCATTTTTTGCAGTCAGGATTTAGATGTTTTGAAACTGCCCTTGCTGTGTATAAGGTGCTGATATCAAATACCTGTGCACCTCTTGGCTGTTCAGGATTTTGTTTTCTTAAATCCTGAAGAAAGTTTGATCATTTTGTCATTCCTAAAGAAGAGTGCATAGTCACAACAATAAAAATAACAACTGCTTCTCTATCTAGCTCAGTCTAATTAGCAAAGCTCCTTTTAGACAGATTATGGCATTGAAGTCATGTAAGGTAGTGAATAGTCTCAGCTGAAACTTATGGAAACATTTATGGAATTAGGAATTAATTCAGTGTAAAGGAGTATTTATAGTTATAAAACTGGAATCTATCTGCACAAAGACCTAAGTCCATCTGAATAATGGTATATGCGTTAGTAATTCTGCCGCACATCTTGAGAGTAAGTGTGGTAACTGAACAAGTTATATGCAAATTTATAATAAATTTGCTTATTCCAGGCAAAATCATTGACATATTAAAAAATGAGGAAGCTTATTGTAAATATAAAACAAAATCTGTTTGCATTTTATTCAGAGCTCTCTATTTCCTTTCTTCATGAACTACCTTTTTCTGGTGTAGTGCTCATCTATTCACTGCCCCTCTGAGTCCTAAGTAGGGACTTCAATCTGGGTGCAGAAGGTGGGGGTTTGAGGGGGAAGTCCTCAGTCTGTTGAGATTATGATGCTGATCTTGGTGGTTTCCTCCTCTTCCCTCTAGGACTTGCTTGATAACATTTTAATATTTGATGATACACTTTACACCTGTGTATTCTTCATTGGTCTGCAAATCTACATAGACCTGAATTTGTTATCTGTGGTGTGTTTCACTTAGTCAGATACTTGCTCTTTGTTCTGTTACCCCCTAAATTTTCTTTTACTCATCTCTCACCATGGCATTCATATTATAAGAAGTGTTTGATCACTGATAAATTGTTTATAGTCCTGGGGCCTCCCATATCATCCTGTGTATTTTCAAGGTACTTAAACACAAGTATCATGTCACCAGGTAATCTCATCTGGTCTCCAGCAGTTATTGCAGAAGCGTACACACTCATTTACAGCTTGTGTCATATCTGGCAGAGTTAAAATGGAACTGCGGGTTTAAGTTTAGGCAACTGAATCTCTTCTGAAGTTCCTACAACTTTTGTGAAAAATCTGTAGCTGAATTAAACTGAAAAGAAAAATACAGTAATTCCCCAACTGACAAAAAGCTATAGGAGGGACTCAATGCTCATCTGTCCAGTTTGGCCTGTTTATCACAGTCTGATCAATCACCACACATGTGGGTCAGAATCAGCTATAACAGATGTTGGCTTTTACTCAGCTGTTAATATTAGGTCACAGAAAGGATATGAAGATACAGCAGAGGAGTTCAGGATGCTGAGAAGGAAGGGCAGAGCAGGTAAACGGAGAGGAAGTAAATGCATCACAGGGACAAGAGCTTGGGACTGTGGGGAGGTACTGCAGGAAAAGACTTATGGATGCTACAGCAGAATGATACGGACACATGCAACAAAAAGTTATAGGAAACCAGGCTTCATTAGTTCTGCTACTAATTAAACACTTGCTATCATTTGTTTTAAGATGATGTTGTGTGGGGATTTCAACAGGCCAATTCAACAATGGGATGGCCTACATGGCACTAGGCTTGCTGGCATCTGGTGGGATTCACTTTTCTCAAAGGGGGAAGAGGGTCTTTGCTCAGGAGCTTGCAGGGCTCATCGAGAGGGCTTTCAACTAGATTTGAAGAGGGAGGGGGTTGATATCAGGCTTGCCTGTGATAAGTGGTGGCATGACACACCATGGTTAGAGGGATGGGGTACTAGCGAGGGCCCTCAGCCTGTTGATCTGAGGCATGCTGGAGACACTGCAGCACAGTCGAAGTCTTATGGGAATGAACGGGGGGTTCTTGAAGTAATAGGAGCCAACAGGGAAATATCGGTGAAATTCCTCAAGGGAACAAAGGGGTGTTCCTCTAAGAAGGTGACACGGCCAACAGCACAGCTGAAGTGCCTCTACACCAATGCATGCAGCATGGGCAACATACAGGAGGAGCTGGAAGCTATTGTGCTGCTAGAAAGTTATGACCTAGTTGCCATTACTGAAACTTGGTGGGGTGAATCCCATGACTGTAGTGCAGCTATCGAAGGCTACAGGCTGTTCAGAAGGAACAGGCAAGGTAGGAGGGGTGGAGGAGTTGCTCTCTATGTCAAGAAATGGATAGAATGTGAAGAACTGTCCCTGAAGAATAGCCACGAGCAGGCTGAAAACTTATGGGTAAGAATTAGAGACCAAGGTAACACAGGGAACCCCATGGTTGGTGTCTACTACAGGCTACCTGATAAAGGGGAGCCTACTGCTGAAGCCTTTTTTCTCCAACTACAGAAAGGTTTGCACTCACAGGCTCTTGTCCTGCTGGGGAATTTCACCCACACTGACATCTGCTAGGAAAGTAACATGGCGGGCTGTAGACAATCTAGGAGACTCCTGGATTGCATGGAGGACAACTTCTTAAACCAGGTAATAGACAGCTCTACCAGAGGGGATGTAATACTGGACCTGGTTGGTCACCAATGCAAGTGAGCGCATCAATGATGTCAGGATTGGAGGCAGCCTCAGCTGCAGTGATCATCCACTGGTGGAGTTCACAGTCCAGAGAGATAAGGGTCAGGTGACGAGTACAGTCAGGACCCTGAATTTTAGGAAAGCAAACTTCCAGCTCCTCAAAGAGCTAATCAACAGAACTCCCTGGGAAATGGCCCTCAGGGACAAGGGAGCAGAACAGAGCTGGCAGATCTTTAAGGACGCTTTCCATAGAGTGCAAGAGCTCTCAATCCCCAGGTGCAAGAAATCAGGCAAGGAAGGGAAGAGGCCAGCATGGCCAAGTCATGACCTGTTGGTCAAACTAAAGGGCAAGAAGAGAATGCACAGGCAGTGGAAGCAGGGACTGGTATCCTGGGAAGAGTACAGGGACGCTGCCTGGTTGTGCAAGGATGGGATCAGGAAGGCCAAGGCTTGGCTGGAGCTAAAACAGGCAAGGGACACAAAGAATAATAATAAGGAGGGCTTCTACAGGTATGTCAAGCAGAAAAGAAAGGTTAAAGAAAGCATACCCCTTCTGATGAGCAAAACTGGCAAGCTGGTAACAACAGATGAGGAGAAGGCTGAGGTACTCAACAACTTCTTTGCCTCAGTCTTCACTGGCAACCTCTCTCCTCACACCTCCCAAGTCAATGGACCATAAGACAGGGATCAGGGGGGCAAAGTTCCTCCCACTATAAGTGAAGATCAGGTTCGTGACCACCTGAGGAACCTGAACGTACATAAGTCTACAGGTCCTGATGAGATGCATCCCAGAGTCCTGAGGGAATTGGATGATGTAATTGCCAAGCCACTATCCATGATATTTCAAAAGTCATGGCAGTCAGGTGAAGTCCCTGGTGACGGTAAAAAGGGAAACATTGCACCCATTTCTAAAAAGGGTAGAAGGGAGGACCCTGGGAACTACCGACCTGTCAGCCTCACCTCTGTGCCCAGGAAGATCATGGAACAGATCCTCCTAGAAGCTATGCTAAGGCACATGGAGGACAGGGAGGTGATTCGAGATGGCCAGCATGGTTTCACCAAGGGCAAGTCTTGCTTGACCAGCCTAGTGGCCTTCTATGGTGGAGTGACTGCATCAGTGGACAAGGGAAGAGCTACAGATGTCATCTAACTGGACTTCTGTAAGGCCTTTGACACTGTCCCCCACAATATCCTCCTCTCTAAATTGGAAGGATATGGATTTGATGGGTGGACTGTTCAGTGGATAAGGAATTGGCTGCATGGTCGCATCCAGAGGGTAGTGGTCAAAGGCTTGATGTCCAGATGGAGATCAGTGACAAGTGGTGTCCCTCAGGGGTCCATACTGGGCCCAGTGCCATTTAATATCTTCATCAATGACATAGACAGTGGGATTGAGTGCACCCTCAGCAAGTTTGCAGATGACACCAAGCTGAGTGGTGCAGCTGACATGCCTGAGGGATGTGCTCTCACAGCCCAGAAAGCTAACCGCATCCTAGGCTGCATCAAAAGAAGCGTGGCCAGCAGGTCGAGGGAGGTGATTCTCCTCCTCTATTCTGTTCTGGTGAGACCCCACCTGCAGTACTGCGTCCAGCTCTGGGGTCCTCGGCACAGGAAAGACATGGAACCTGTTGGAGCTGGTCCAGAGGAGGGCCACAAAAATGATCAGAGGGAGGAAACACCTCTCCTGTGAGGAAAGGCTGAGAGAATTGGGGTCGTTCAGCCTGGAGAAGAGAAGGCTGCAGGGACACCTTATTGCAGCCTTTCAATACTTACAGGGGGCCTACAAGAAAGATGGGAATAGTCTTTTTAGCAAGGCCTGCTGCGACAGAACAAGGGATAATGTTTTCAAACTAAAGGAGGGTAGATTTAGACTAAACACAAGGAAAAAATTTTTCACTATGTGGGTGGTGAAACACTGGAATGGGTTGCCCAGAGAGGTGGTAGATGCCCCATCGCTGGAAACATTCAAGGACAGGCTAGACGGGGCTCTGAGCAACCTGTCCCTGCTCATTGCAGGGGGGTTGGACTAGATGACCTTTAAAGGTCCCTTCCATCCCAAGGCATTCTATCATTCTACAATTCTATTATTTCTTTTTTCTTTCTTCTGCTTCTGGAATTCCTGGTTACTCCTAAAGTGATTAATGTAATAATACAATTTGCCTTGCACATGTCAGAAAGATTATTTTGGTCCCTAACTTATCCCCCTGACAGCCTTGAAGGATGTTTTGTTCCTACATCTATTCACGCTGATACTCTGGAATTAGACCTGTTCCTCCAAATCAGTTCTGTCCCCTCAGACCATCATTCCTTTTCCTTTCATCAGTTAAGCTGTCCACTTCTCACATTTTCTTAGCTTTACTACCTACTTCACAGATTCCACTTTCATATGTAGGTCCTACGTCAATCACTTTTACATCAGCTGGATAGTGGCAGATTCATTTCTGTTCCCCACTAAGTTTTCCATCTTATTTCCTACAATCAGAGCAGAAGGAGTGATTGTTTACAGCAGGATCTTCATCTCTAATTCAGGACTGAAGGAGGAGGAAGCAATTTCAAAGCCTTTTGATCACCTTTTCTTCTTCCTAGGGAAGAGTTGCAAGGATGGAGAAGGAACAAACAGAAGGAGGAGATATCCTTGCATTAAAAGGATGAACAAAGGATCTGCCCTGATAATGTTGTTCTCTCTGTATCTCCTTTCCCATCTAATTTAGGAAATAAAAATTTCATTGTTTATACCACCCAAGGAGACAGGCCTGTGGAGAATGTCTTTTTCTCCTTAAGAAAATTTACTGGACTAGAAGAACTTCCTATGTCACTGAAAATTTTTTTTCAGTCCCTGACAAAGTCTTATTATTAAAATTTTCATACTGTTGATTGGAAGCATTGTCATGATTAGGTATCTATTACATTATAAGTAGATTTCTTACACATTTCATTTTATGCACTAGGCAACAATATCTTGTAGATTCAGCTGTTCTTGTTATAATTACTATAAGCCTCCAATGTTAACCAGATAATTTTAAAACATGCCATGTTACCTTTCAAGACACTAAGGACCTTCTGACACACAAATAACTGCAGCAGTTGTAATTCACACATTTTGGCTTTGGGTTTTGTTTTTGCTTCTTTGAACAAGTCTCTGGACATATCAGTTTCAAAGTAATAATAATTTATATGCTGTTTGTGAGTATTGCAACTGAATATATTTGTCTATAGATTAAGAATTGTATCAGTTAGGGAATTAGAAATTGTGACGAGAGTGATGTTAAGACCAAAAAATCAGGTCCATGAAGATGATGCTGTACTGTTAGCACCAATGGCTACAGTCCTTGGTGGTGATTAGTCCCTGAAGCCAAGGTGAACAGGCTTGAAAGCTCTTTGACAAAGAAGTCAGGACTATGAAGTAGAATTGTCACCTTTCTCCATCTTCCTCCCTTATGCCAGATGCATTTATACTACTCAACCCTCCACCCCAAAAGGAGTTCTCATTTGCTTCTGATGCTGCTTATGTTGTATATGTTTTTTCCAGTCATCCTTGTGGATTTGACAAGAAGTCCTGCCTATTTGCAGTCCTTTGTGCTTACCTTGTTCTTTGTTCTCTAATTTGAAAGACCTACGATTTAGATGCCTCCTAGGAGCAACCACACAAGTCTTTGCCCCTTAGGTTGTCACATTGCATACATATTTGTGCAAAATGTCTATACACTTCATTTGTCTATGCCATCACAGTATTACAAAGTACTTATATACTATTGTTAGTCACATTATTGTAGTATGCTTATAATTGGGTTTGAGGCAAAATAATATTAATTATATTCTAATCAATGCACTGTTATCCTATAGGTGTCACAGGTGCCTGCTTGAGCTGTATGATTATAACTGTCATTACAGCATTTTTGTTTGGTAGTCATAGTTATCAACTTTGAGATCTATGAATTTCCTGGAATATAAATGATTTATATGACACCATGGCCAAGAAAAAAATTATAAAACAGCTTTATAAAACTGCAATGCAAAACCCAGAACAACTATAAGCACAAATATTGGAAAAGAGAAGGAAAGGAAAATAACAAGCAATTGAATTCTGAGCAAATTTGGGAGAGGAAAACTATGCAGTTTAAGTAAAGGGAAATAAAGAAATAATAACAAAGGAAGTACCCACTATACATCTGCCACAGATAACGAACATCAGGGCTTGTGCAACTTTCGAGCAATACCATACTTGAAAGTCTGTTCTGACTTATGATCAACAGGTTAGTTTGAAAACCAAGTCTTTTTTTTTTTTTTTTTTTAATATTCAACCATCTTCCATTTAATACACACTAGAATTTATCTGAATATTCTTGTGTATGGACTTTGATCATTCTTACATATTAATGTACCAAAATGATGTAACTGAAGATCTGTGGTCAGCATAAACTGGCAGCCAAGTCGACACATCTGTCTACAGTAGAGCACAATGGAAATTCTCATGCCCCATGGGAACCCCTGTGCGTTGCATTGCGCTTTATGCACAATAGCTGGGCTTCATCTTGCCTACTTGGAGATATCTACAATGTAGACTTCTATGACTGAGCCTTAGGATTTATTTAATCAGTACTTTTTGTTCACAGAGGAAGAGATGTTTTTATAGTGTCATTCAGCTGATGAGATGAGGCATATCCATGACGTGCCATTTTCTTTCCATTGGCTATGATGGGAACTGGGGTAACTAGCTCAGATATCTGTATTTAGTAGGACACCCAACCTGATGCCTAATTAAGGAAAATAGCAGAAAGTCCCCCAACTGAAAGGATGTAGTCTGCATGTTTATTCATTTGCCTGTGTAGCTGAGTAATAAGATTATAACATCTCTGTGTTTAACTTGCAAAATGTAACAACATAGGAGGTAGCAAATGGCTGAAAATCCAGACCCATTAAAATTAGTAGGACATTTGGCATAGCAGTAATTCTGCATTCCTTGTCTTCAGAACTGAAAAAAAAGGCAGATGTGTTTCTTTCCTGGGGAAGTAACTGTAGTGGAGTTAGTTGACTCTTTTCTGCCTTTCTAATTCAGTTAAAGCCAAATGTAGTCTTGCCTTCCTTCTTTCAGATCAGCTTGGTAAGCTGCATTTGCTTACATTACTTATCTTGTCATCTAGCAACAGGTGTTACTAAAATAGCATCAGTCTATAATTTATGTCTATTTTAAAGTTTAACCTCTATCTGAAATTTATCTCATATTTGATCTTTCCTATGAAAATATATCTGAGTTTAATAGCATAGGAGTATATTTCTTTTAAAATGCTGTCTTTGCATTTTTCCTAAATGCTACTTGGAAAGACTCCCATTAATTTCAGAATTTAGGTCCTTTGTTAAGGGAAAAACATTCTATTTTAAGAATTCTGTGTTGTCAGTTATAATATTTCCATATAGAAAATAATTTTCAATTTATGTTTTTTAATTCAGCATACCACATAAAGGTACTGCAAACATAACAAATACACAGACATTTATACAAATTGGAAATCCTTTTTAAGTCAATATGCCAAGAATAAGTAATAGGAGATGGTTATATAAATTGCATCAATATGAAAGCTGATGTGATTTAAAGTAAGAAGTAAAAGTAGATGTCTGAGATAAGAGTGATTGAAAAGTTGATGTAAAACTGATGTCATTTAAGCCCATAAATTGAAGAAGACAGGGAAAATAAAGCAATTCAAAAAACTGATACAGTTCTAAGTGAACAATGGAAATGGTGAGCTCAAATAAGATCGATGTAAAACTTGAAGAGATTTAAAATGTGAAGCAGAGAGGTAGAATAGGTGCAACTGAAAAACCTATGTGATTTAAAGAGATGACTGGAAGCAAGGACCTGGAGTAGAATTAACAAAAAACCTGATATAGTTTGAAGAGAGAAATAGAAATAGAAAGCTGAATTATGACTGATAAATTTCAAGAAGGAAGACACAATATTAGATTACTTGCTATGTCCTTGTCAATGTCCAGGATAAATCCTGCATTAAACCCATGCCAACTCCCAGATCTAAATGCAAAACGCTTTTATAAGAATTTTCTTGGATTTCATTATCTTTTGGATGGAATTCTTTTTAGGACCTGAAGTTTTCTGTGGAGCCTTATATGCTTATGCCTTATGCTTCTGCAGTTTCAAAACCTAAGATTTTGACCTGAGCATCTGTCCCTTCTTATGACTTAACCATGGCTTTCATACCTACCTTCTGGTCCATAGTCACCTGTGTTTCTCAGCATCCAAAGATTTTAGAATATTATGAGACATTGCAGAAACCTGCTTGTTTAATTTTTTGCAGTCAGGGGTTTTCACAGACCTTGAGTGATATCTTTTTGTCTTTAGAGAACAAGGATATGAATCATGAGTGAATCCAACCTTGGCACTAACATTGACAGCTCCATGGTTCTGGACAAGACACTTCATGTTTCTTCATCAGTTCCTCTTTTTGTAAAACTATGATATAAACACTTCTCTGTCTGTGGGCTGTTTCAGTGCATAATTGAATTTGTGGGTGTTCAGACCACTATTTATGCCAGCTTTTTGGCACAGAAATACTCAAGAATGATGTTGGTGCCATGGGGAGAGTGTAAACTCAGGGAGTGAACAAGGAGGATCTGGAAGTGATTATATTGGGGCTGGGCAATAAGTAACTTTAAGTATGAGGTATGACTCCCATTATTGGATCAAACCCTAAAATACCTTAGCAAGGACAATAAGAGTGATGTGATTTAAATTTGAAGTAAACTTATTATTGTTAGAAGTGTATGTATTGACATTCTATTCGGTCTGCAGTAAGATTAGAATTTTTTGACTGAAATATTGGTCTATAGCTATATCTCTTAAAATGCTGCATAATGCATATATCAGCTGATGAAGAAGTTAATCTCTGCAATTTTGTGCTGCATCTGAGTTTTAGTGTTTTATGGAGCTGCTGATATAGGTCTGACTTAGGAGAAATTTGAGATTTTGTCTGGTTTACTACTGAATAAAAACATGACCATTCTGGATATGGTTTTAACTCAACTCATAAATAAGTTGTATCATCATTAAAAGGATATAAATAATTAAAGGATACCACAGCAATAAGGGTGGAACAAGTATTCACACAAGGCACATTATTAACTCTAATTCATTTTTGTTCTCAGCTGTACTATCAGGTGGAGATATAGTGAACGTCCTACTTAAGTTGTCCCATTACCAGTTGCAATTCACAGCACAAATTTCTATAGTTTTCCATTGAGAATGAATCTGTGAAGGAAATCAGGAGGGAGGTAACACTGAAAAAGATTATTCACTCATTCCAGATATTTAATTGAGAAACCTCTTATTCCAGATATTTAACCAAAAAGCCTACAGATAAAGTTTCATAATTCATTTTCCTTAGCCATGAAGCTGACTCAAGTTTTGGGGGAAAAAAAAAAGGAAACAAATATTTTCCACTTATGCATTGATTTGTTCTGTCAGATTACAAAAACAAAGCTGTTTGAGGAATTTAGATGAATTCTATAAATCAGTGTTGTCAAACCAGTAATTTAGTAATGTAGCTGACAGTCCAAGTAATAACTTCTTATAAATTCAATCTTCTAGCTCTTCTCATGCAAACACTACTGTATACCCTTAAGTGTGTGGGTTATCCCATTAACTTAGTGGGACTGCAGCCATGTTTTAAATTCAGGAATATATAGGACTGTTTCCAGCAGTGGGGCCAAATAAGTAGAGAGTACACTAAAGTTGAAAGTAATAAAGTAGTAGTAGTATATCACATTTATATCTGCCAGTGGAAAAGGTCTCTGTGAATATAGATATGTTATTACTAAATCAAAATTTAAATTCTGTTCATCCTTGGTCCATTTCTGGTATTGCTTTGAAGAAGATGTTGAAGTAGTAAAATGATGATTAGCCTTTGATATTCATCCAAGCATAAGTTAAGATTCATGACTAAGGCAGGGGAGAAAAGATTTAATTAACATCCAATCTGCTTACTTGCAGATATATTTTTGTTGCTAGTACTTTTTGATGGCACTCTGCCTCTCACTTGGTTTTACTTAAAATCCAGATATTCAGGACAAACCAGTTGTAGTTAGGCCTTACTTCTGAGCACTCCTGCTTGAGATCAGTTAAACCGTTCAATACTTATGCACGTATATATATGTGTGTGTGTGTATGTGTAAAGTCATCATTTATCTCTTTGACAGAGAGTGGATTAACCAGACACTGTCTTAGATTGCTGTTTCTAGATAGATCAAGTAAAGACATCTGAATTTAGTGTACATGAGACTTCATTTCTCCATTTTCTTCAAGGTACACAAACACTGGATTGAAACTCAAAAGACCTGCATCCTAATCCCAGCAGTACTACTAGGCTGCTCTGCTGCTCCTCCCAAGCCAGTAAAATATGCTAAAACTTTAAAGGAAAACAGGACAGACATGTAAGCCTTCTCTGAGAATATGGGTTCCTTTCTGCCATACACCTTCATGATTCGTTAAGGTGAATGAATGGATGATATGTTCTCTTGATTCTTCTTTTGGAAGGGCTGTTTTTCACTTTCACAGAAAAGACTGGAGATTATACACTGCAGATTTAAGTAGTGCACAGAGGTTTAAACAGATTTACTACTAGAAAAAGCAATACTGATGACTATTGTATGAGTACATTGGTGTCCATGTTATTCATACCCTGGATCTCTCTGGTCCCATAAGCATATCCTTGTCTTTGGGATGCCAGGATAAAGTCAGCAATGTAGTGAGGGATCTTGCAGCACAGGTTCCAGTTGCTTTTTTTTTGATCTTGGATTGCTGGAACTCTTCTTATTCCTGTTCTAAAGCCCACCAATAAAAAAAAAAAGAAAGGGGGGAAAAAACCCCAAACCCACCAAAACCTTCTAGAGTTGATTCAGTAAATCTTCCATATATCAGAGATGAAAGAAGAATTTTTCCTGACATCAGCACCAACCACTCATGGCATACTCCAAGGGGAAGTTACTGTCATCAAATATCTTTCAGCTATCACAAAAAGCCTTAATAATAGCTAAAGGTCCTTCCAAAGCTCACTGAACTGAAGGCAAATGTTGCCTTTGCCTGTGCTGGAAAGGGGTAAGAATTAAGCAGCAGAGAAGTGACATGACAGAAGACTATAAAGACAAATTCAAGATAAAAGTGAATGAAAGGAAAATGAAAGCAGATCATTAAATTAATAAGAATAGCTCAATGTACAAGAAGATAATGAAAGGAATGAGAACTGAAGTATGTGAGACACATAACTAATAGAAGGCACAATACAAAAATTAGCTAGAAGCAGTAAAGGGAAAATTGCCTTTTAAACAGAAATTTGAAAAGTGCAACAAAAGTAGAAGGCTGAAGGATGTCATTGACTAAATGCTGCTTAAAAATCTTCCATGTCTTCATTACCTTTCCTGATTTTTCCCCCCTTATTTTCCTGTCTCTCTCACCTATCTGGTGCTTAAGTTTTTCCTGCAGTGATCAGCAGTCGATGCCAAAGATTGTCTTAAAAGAACCATTTACTGTTTGTTTCAAAGGCAAGTCAAAGCTCTGCATGTCCATTTGTTACAACTGACAGCTAGCAAAATTCACAGATACCATATTTGCTATTATAATGGCCACAGTTCCCTCCTGATTTTGACATCAGAAACAAGAACTCAGTCATTATGCACATTTGCTCTAAAAATAAAGCAATCCATTACTCACTACCTACCGTTCAGGGACTGCAGTCACATGGCATGCATAGCCATTAGAGAAGAAAACACACTATCAGAGAGGTGTCTTCTATGACACTATCAGAGAAAGTCTTCTGAATAAGTCAGTTGAAAGATGTAGGAAAGGAGCCCCAGCAGTGATCTGTACAGAGAGGTAGGCAAGTAGGAGGGGAGATAATGTCACTGACTAGACACTGTTATAAAACAGAATACCTTTCTCTAGTGTGTATTCATTTGGACTTTCAGGGAAAACACAAATGCTTTTGAGAGAAAAAACCATGGCAATTATCATCTTTACTTTGACTAACAACTAACTTTGGCCTTTGAGTTCCACTCATGGCTAAGGACCTCACTGCAATAAATGCATTAGGTGGATAACAATGTCCAATTCTTCTCTATGACTGTTTTGTATTGCTGGTAAATCTAAATACTAACTAAATAAAAAAAATCAGATAGCTGACCTTGGGCAAATGACACTTTCCTTATATTTTAGTGGCACATCTACAAAACATGGATAATAATACCCTTTTTCATCAACTTTATGTAATTTGTGAGTACTTAGGAACACAGCTTGTCTCACTATCTAATACACTGATATCCTACTCTTGATCAGAGTTTGAAGATTCTTTTGTAATACAAATAAAAATAACGGTTCTCTGTTCCATTTATTTTTGCCAAAAGCTGAATAAAACTTATGAGATTCTGCAGAGATCAGATAAAGTAAATGTACCTCCTTAATATATTTTACAGTATCTGTATCTGAGGGCATGCTATATCAGCTGTTCTATAAGGACGCTCAAGACTTCTTCAGACAATCAAACTTTCATTGATTTCAAAGATATTTAATCACCCCACCACCTTGCAGGGTGCTTACTATATTATAGGTCCATTTGACCCACATTATCTATTTCTAGATGGTATGAGAGCTTGCTAGAGGCCCAATATGCTATCATAATAATGAGAACTTTATCTTGTCACTTAGTGAGAAAAGAATAGTTAATTAGCATGAGCCCTTCCCCAAAAGCTATCTGAAAAAATAACCTTATCATTTTTATACCAAGTCTATGAAAACACTTGAATTTGCTTTAAATTAATTTTCCTGTACTGAATGTTCACTGACACTGCAAGTTATCACTTAAAAAAAATCAACTTCACTGAGCAAAACAGAATAGCACTTTATACAGAAAAAAACTGAGAGTCAGAGGCTCAGCTCTCGGACTTAAAGAGCTTCTCTGCTGAAACCATTGGAGCTACGCAGCTTTACACTAACGAAAGAACCTTTCAGCCTCACTGCCCCTGCAGCTTTAGGCTTTGCCACTCTCTGAACCCTAACCCTAATCATAGAGGTGGGCTGATCCTGAGCTCACAGGTGACATCACTTATCCAGATGAGATAGCTGTGAGGGGAGGAATCTTGGTGCAGCCCTGCTGGGTTTTTTTGCATGCCTTTTCCAGCCCCACTGCCCTTTGCAATGGAGCTGAAAGGCTTTTTAGTGAGCCCCAAAAAGCTCTAGGCTTTTTGATTTTTCATTTTCCTTCATAACAGACTATGTTGTTTCAGTGTGAGCAAGTGATGTCCCTGCAAGATACTCAGTCCTTGGACAAAAGTCAAATAGAAGCAGATTCAAACATGGATTTTTCTGATCTATGACAAAAGTTTCCGGGAGACAGACAAGAGATTGTTTAATTCAAGATATGACTCATCTTTAACCTGAATCATTTGTTTTTTGTTCTTTATTCCCAGAATTTTGTCTCATTCTCTGTGCACATCTTATAATATACTGCATACTTGTATCCATGACCTTTCTTAGAAGTAAAAAATAATTGCCTTCTAAAACATAAATATAAAGAAAACATTAGGAATCATTTTGAATTTGGTGAATGATTTTCAAATCCTACTTACTTTGGACATTATAAGTCACCAACTACCAATGGACTGATAGCTTATGATTAGTTAAGGGAGTAACCAAAAGTCTGAAGCCACATTTTTAAGAATACAATTGCATCACGGAGCCCAGAATAGATAGTTCCTAAACTGGTTTAAATTATAGTATCTTGCTTCTATGACTCTTAGCTAAGAATTTACATTTTCCAGAGATTGAATGCTAAGATACAGACAGGTTGCACACTTGGTGATATTCAGCTGGCCTTTCACCAACGTCTTCCCAGAGATATTTATATTATAAAACACCTTTTTATTTTATTCACCCCTTCTTGGTGAATAGCTAATTTCCTTATTGTGAAAGATTGGTTAATAATACATCTACAGCATTATGCTATTATGCATCTGTCTGTCTTTCTTGATTTAGAAGCAAGAGGGTGACCTCCCAATATAGCTAATTTAATCTGTAAAAATAACCTTGCAAATTGACTTTCCAGAAACTAATATTAGATGAAATCTTTGTTCTATTGAACCTGACTGTCATTAGTGATTCCCTGTGAAAGGCTTAATCTACAATTGTAAAAAATCTCTACTAATGTTGTCAGGTTTCATAAAATATCTATTTTATTAAAAAATTAGTGATGCTGATTCTGGCAGATTTGCAATATTTGGGTAGAAAGCCTGGATCTAATTCCAATTCAGATCACCTTTTGTATTAAAGTTTGGTAGAGCTAAAAAAGTGCTGCAGTAACTACGATGGGTATGTCAAGAATACATGGTTTTAAGAAAATGTTAATTCTTTTAGGAATGTGAAACATTTTGTTTCCTATGAAAAGCAAGAGTTAGATCATTGGAACCTTTTTCAGCAGTCCCCATTAATGTGACTACAATTTTCTTTTTACCTAAATAACTGTACTAATTATTTTAGATGCCCTATACCTCCATATAGCAAGGGCCAATCTTTACAGCAAAACAAATACATGATGACAGTGCACACTGTAGGTAGTTCTGAGAATTTCAGTATTAAAACAGCAAATCTATTTGAAAGAGATTTAAGAGCCACATATATTTAACTTGGATAAATACTCAAGCAAAGACACAACAGTCATACTGAAAAAAAACAGTACTGCTGTTTTTTGGTTTGTGCATAACTGGAACAGTCTCTAAAATCATACAAAGATAACCGAGGACAAATAGGAAGAAGATTCTCTAATGCCTAGGCTGCACAGTGTTTGAAGTGGTCTCCCACCAGAAAGAGTGAAATGCTAACACCTGATCATTTAAAATTAAAATGCATAGATCAAAGTTCTAGAGAAAAATCAAGTTTTGGCTGGGTGCAAAATAGTGGGATTAGCTACTTTCTATTCTGACTTCTCTATGATTCTTTTTACTTACAGATGATGCTATGAATTGCATGACGACAAAGAATAGGTTTTAACAATTCAAATATAATAGAGTCTATTACATTAGTGAACAGACCATTCTTTGAACTAACCAGTGAACATAAGTCACAATGTGTATGCTCAGTGAATACGCAGAAGTTTTTCACTAGGTCAAGATGAGAGCTGAAAGACAGGTTTAGAAAACAAGCAAAGTCTCTTTGAACACCACTTCACAAATTGGTGGACATGAATACAGATTAAAGTACAAAACTAGAGGTTAGAACTCTTCCTTTTAATGGTCCATTGTATAGTGCTGTTAAATACTGAACCGCTTCATCTGAGGCCACAGGAATATATATGTTTGTGTATACATATACATATGCCTTTCCAGAATTTACCTAGTTTACATTGTGAACCTATTCAAGCAATGCACAGCTCTTGCTCGAATACTATTTTCAATATATGTTTGAACATTGTTATTGGACTTTGGACTGTCACATTAAGACACACATATACATGAAGAATACAAAGGTTTATGTTTATCTGAGTTATATGTGTGTATGTATATTGTTGTATACCACATCTGCATTTGTAATGTTGTCAATATAAGACTATACAGAAATATGCAATACACAAAATACATGTAGTTGGCTATCTGTGCAAATAGCTGTGTAAGTACCAACTAATTGCATAGATGTATTTATTCATATCTGTATACAAAATACAGCCAGGTACTGCCTGTGATATATCTGCTTAGAATTACAATAATTTTTAACATTTAAATCTTTAAAACCTATTCAGAAAAGCCTGATTTTGAACACTGTGCTTATAACAATGGATCAAATCACGCTATCATTTTTTTTTAAATCAAGTAAGTGAATTCAAAAGCAATGCTTATTTTTAAATTAACTGCCAACACTGTGTAGAATAAAGGAACTATTTTAATAGAGAAGAGGGCATGGGAGCAGGCTTCTGATGCAGTGTTGATATTACATAGAATGTGAATTACACACAGACAGCAATTCCAAATAGGCAATAATAATTGCCCATTTGAATTGCACTGTTTGTTTTGCATCATATTAAATAAACAAACATGTTAATGGGCCAAATAACTTGTATCCATATAAAAAATTTTGACTGTTACAGTGTGTACTAGCACTTTCTATTGTTTCTTATATGTTTGGCTTGAGCTTGGGCTATAGTAATGTAAAACATCAGGACAGTATTTGATCAGCTTTTAGGAAACTCATTTTTTGCTAGCCGGAAAAGCCACCGCAGTAACATCAAAATTCCTGTTGACAGTACCTTTTCACGAAGTAGTACAACCAAAGGAAAGTAATTCGTATCCTTACAGCATGTCTGTCTGCATCAGGATAGTCAATATATTTCTCAGGTATTATGAAAATTTCTACCCTACAGTTAAAAACTATTGGTTAAGAGAAAAAGCTTTCTCAGGGGATGATGTGAGTCTGAGTATGAAATGAACTACAAAAAGATGCTGGGACCCCATCATTTTGCTGTTGCTGCTTGTATGGTCACTCATTCCAACAGGCTTTGTTCCTCTAGCAGGCGGCAGCTAGATCATCAGGAGAAAGTCACCCATTTGCTGTGTTTCAGCTACTGCACTCTGAGTCACCCAAATCCTCCAGAAAGTGGAGGTGAGAGGGGAGTTGTTCACATATGGAAAAACGACAGGGTAGGGCAAGCAGACAAAACCGCAGTAATGATGGAACCTGAGGCACCCAGAGAAAGATGGAGCTTTCTGAGATGAACCAGAGGGCAGGCTCAGCAGTCGGGGGTTGAGAGGTGATTATGTAGAGTTTGTTTTAAAGCAGACATAGCTGGAAATTGCTGGATCAAAGCAAGCCACAAGGCTTAGAAATGTTACATTCAAAATCTTATGGGCAAAAGGAGCCACAACAGATACATGGAGCTAGGGATTTATTGGCAGTAGAATTAATGTTTTAACAGTCTAAAAATCAAAATTATCATATTGGAACAGAAAAACTTCAATAATAATACAATTAGAATTGTATGTAAACAACCTAATATCTACTACTGTTCCTGGTTTATATTCACTTTTCCATTCTCCCTCTGGATCTGAAGTTTGAAAGTTTCAGTCTTTCTCAAATAGCACTGGGTTTATATAAGCAGGTGATACATTAAGACCTCCACTGGGAAGGATATGATGTTCATGATGGAGGTCCCCTCCACTGAGCCTTGCAGGTCCTGCTCAGCTAATTTTTATATTCTTCCTTGCCCCAGGCTGCTGCCTTCTGGCTGCTTCCAGCTGAGCATGAGCATGGCCCCACAGCCTCCCCAGGCTTAGCCTCCCTGCAGGGGCTCTTGTTTGTTGGGCAGCAACTCCCCGAGTTTGCCAGACCCTTCCCATGGAGGCACTGGCAGAGCTCAGGCTCAGGCAGGGAAGGCAATAGGCACTTGGCCCCAAGGCAGGTGCTGAAATCAGCTCAGCCCAGCTCCAGGCAAGGTGAGCCCAAGCCATCCCTGAGACCTGCGCTCTCAGGTCTGTGCAGAGCCTGTGATTTCTTACTAGGATTGCCAAACCCTATTGGTCAGGTTATACAAAGTGCATTTCTCCAGCTTCACTTTCAGAATCTGGAAGTGTAAAGGGATTTTCACAGTCTCCCGCTGCAATCACACACTCTTATGCATGTATGATTTATTGTGTAAGCAGTTAATTGCAACTAGGAAAAAAAAATGAAATTAAGTTACAGAAATGGACAGAAACAAAAGCCCAGCACAGATATGGTCCTAGTAATATCTAAAATTTCAGTGGAGTGAAGAAATCCTCTGCCTTCCTGTATACGTACACACACATACAACAAGGAGAGGAGCGTAGGACCTTCCAGGATCATGAGCTACAGGAAGTGGTGAAAGCAGAGCATGCACACCTTGGTTGGCCGCCAGGTGCCCACCAAGCCACTCTCTCGCTCCTCTCTCCTCAGCAGGACAGGGAGAGAAAATAAAATTAAAAACCTGTAGGTCAAGATAAAGGCAGTTAAATAAAAATTTAAAAAAACAAACCAAAACAAACGCCAAGCACCTTAATAATTAATGCCCCCTGCCTCCTTTCTCTTAGTTTGTTTTTTTTTTTTTTTTTTTTTTCTGAGCATGATATCATATGGTATGGAATATCCCTTTGTTCAGTTTGGGTCAGCTATCCCAGCTATGTCCCCTCCCAACCTCTTGCCCACCCCCAGCCTACTGGCCTTTGGGGGGGGGGGGGGGGGGGGAATGTTGGAGAGACAGTCTTGATGCTGTGTGAGCACTGCTCAGCAATAGACAAAACATTAGCATGTTATCAACACCATTCTACCTATAGCTAGAAGCACAGTGCTGTATCAGCTGCAATGGTGAAACTTAGCTCCAACCAAACCCAATACAGAGGGTTCTGTATGGGGTTCATATGACTTCACCTTTAATTGAATGAAATAAAAGCAACAGCTTTATGTTAGATGTTTATTTCTAAGTACTTAAATATTGAAATTATGAAAAGCATAATATGCAAACATTCTTTCCTGATGATTTTATATTATTGTCTCAATTTCAGTTTTTTAAAAATCTTCAAGTTTTTATAAACATTGCAAAGGAACGAAATTTTACATTCCATTATTCTGCTTGTATTTCAGCCACAACTTGGCAATCTACCTTGTGCTTCTTGTTTTGCCATCATATGCATATTTAACATTCTTATGTAACTTACTTTATACACACAAGAATTTCCACTGTGTTCAGAAGACCTCTGTAGAGATACAAAGTCACTGAAGCATTTCTTTGTAGCCTTAAGAAAATATTTCTTTTTTTTTTTTTTTTCTTCTATAAATGACAGCAACACATCAGGAAATATATTTATTAAACTAAGGGGCTTGGTGTGGAAAGTTTGAGGCAAGGTAACCTCTGAAGCAACCAGGTTCCAGTTGGTTTTCAAGTTGATCGCATCCTGTTAAATTGGATAGTTTTCCTTCTGGTAAATTGGACGGAAAAAAAAGGTGACCTATTCTAAAACTTTGAAGCTCCCTTGCACTCTATATGAAATACAGAGATCAGAGACAAAGACCAATGATGTTCTTTAGAGATCTGGTATTGCCCATACAGATGCATTGCCCTAGACTCCCCTCCCTGCCCCAAGTTGTTCGTATGTACATATGCACAAACTTAAGGTGGAAATTCTTAGGACAATTTACCCAGACACTTGGTAAGAAAGGCAGGTGAAAAAACACACCTCACTTGCCAGAGCATGGTTGATTCTGCAAGGGAAATGCATAATAATTCTTCATGCTATACAGACCTGAGCTCCCAAATGTACCCAATATTAATTTTTTTGAGAGCTTAGTAACATAACATAGCTACACATCAACATAAACATAGTCCTACTCACATCCCATTAAACTCAGAAGAAATGTGCACAAAAGGAAAAGTAAAATTATAATTAGCGAAGACTAAAGATCGAAAAGTTTGAGTAAGATCATCAAAACTTCTTAAAGAGGTGGGAAGAAAGTTTTTTTCAGAAACCAGCAAACAAACTGTGTAACAACTGCCAGTCCTTTGATCTATCAAGTAATGAAAAAAGCAATCAAAGCAAGGCAAAAATTAAATGCAGCTTTCTACACCCATATTTGCTAGGAAGGGCAATGAGGAAATTTCTTGACCCAAAGACAATTTTTTTTAAGAAATTAATATGTGGACTTAACAAAGGCTGATGCCTCTAAGAAAGATGTTATTGAGCAACTCCAAAAAAGTCAAGGACAGTAAATCACTGGGACCAGATGGTGCTGATGCAAGAATTCTGAAGGAACTGAAGTGTGAAATAGCAGAGGTAGCAATGAAGATATGCAATATATCCTTAATAAACCACACACTGTTCCTAAAGATTGGGAAGTTGTTATCTTAGGTTAAAAATAAAATAAAAAAGCCATAGATGATCCTGGGCATTACAGACCAGTGAGCCTTATATCTGCTCCAGGGAAACTGGTTCCAAATTTAATTAAAGACAGAGTGATACAGCATTCATGCAATTATAGCCCAATAGGGTATGGCTTCTGTAAGGGCAAAGCTTTCAAACCTCCTAGAAGTTTTAAATGACAGTGGGAAAAAGAATGGTGCTCCTTTACTGACCAAACTAATAATGTTTTACAGGTTCAGCACATTACCAAACACATGGGGATCACAGTATACAATCTAATAGATATAAGTGCAGAAAAGGTACTTCATTTTACCTTCCCAGAGTCATGGTGTCATGAGAGGCAACTGGGTGCTTCTGAAGTGCTGAAAATGTAATTACCATCTGAAATGAAGGTAATCTCACTCCCCTGCTACTGAACACCCTAATCTCAGGAGAAAGTATTCTCTGATGACCTTTCCAAACAGAGTCACACAAGTAAATTCTATTGACTTCCCACTGATATATTTTTGTACTTGCCTTGACAGCAACTGTAAGGGAGGTGGACATGAAAATTTAACTTTGAATAAGCAGACATCTACTTGGAAAGGCTGAGAAACATTGCTTTAGGGGAACTACTATCATTTTTTGTTATGGTCTCTTTTTTCATTGCTAGAATTCTCATTCTCTACCTCACAGCTTGAAAAAAGGTAGCTGCTAGAGGCCCTGAGGTAGCAAGAATTCATCATTAATCTTCTCATCATTTCATTATTATTCCCACCCTTCATACCTAATTAGAACTGTGCAGAAAGGGGTAATTCCATTTCATGAAAGATTTTATATTTTAAATTTAGGTTTAATCCAGAATTGGAACAAAACCAAAAATACCATTTCTTCCTGGTGAAAGAAAACAGAACCCTATCTCAAATGGTGGAAGATCTGGGTCCCTTAAAATTGTGTATCCCAGAAACCCCAGAATCCAGGCTTCTGGGTTCAATTCACGTGGCTCAAGATTAACCAACATGGATAACTGTCTTAAGGCTGCAGATTCTGGCAATTATTTTGAAAAATTTCTTGGTGTTACAGTACTGGGGAGCTGTGGGCTCCTCAGGCCAGTGGCAATCAAAGCGGCTGGCAGCTGCATCAGCCAAGTTATCTCCCTCAGCCAGCCTATCTCTGAGTAAGTAAAATGTCAACAGGGCACCCTGTAACACCATGTGGATAAATTAGCACAAATCCCAAAGCAATATATTCAAAGCTATATTGAATTCAGTTCAAAGCCTTGCTTGCTCAGCACCAGAGCATGCCTCTCAGCACCATGCAGAGCCATGCTTGCAGAACTGCACACCTAGGAAGCCAAAACTGCAGATGGATTGTGCAGGTAAATTACCAGGAGCCTAAGAAGGTTCCCAGGAGATGCATGCCATATGTTTAGGACTCATTTACAAACCTTACAAGGTTTCCATCAGATTTTTTTTTTACAGAATTCCTAA
Source organism: Platalea leucorodia (assembly GCF_965183815.1). Lineage (NCBI taxonomy): Eukaryota > Metazoa > Chordata > Aves > Pelecaniformes > Threskiornithidae > Platalea > Platalea leucorodia. Next base: position 108,866,350 of record NC_138826.1, read on the forward strand.
ATTTCAACAAAATACTGTGCTTGGGCTAATATAACGCCCAGTTAGTATGTATCATGCCAATTACCTGAGGCTTTGGTTCAATGTATTTCTCTATTGCAGAGCTTTCATTGAGCTTCCACCTCCCTGATCCTCTATCACATTCCTTTTCAAACAAATACTATATCACAGGCTGTGGAGTCTTATTTTATACACCCTATAGTTCAACAAGTTGTTCTTCAGGCAATACTTCAATACAAATGTTAAAAAGCAGTAACAATAATTTCATGAAAAATACAATTATATCAGATGAGACTTGGGTTCTTACTTGAAAGAGGACAATATATTTGCCTGTTGTATGACAGCCTCATTTTTTTTCACTCTTCTAAAATAGTTATCTAGTACAAATGGTCAATATGTTTTCACATTCTTATTAGCCTCTTTTGTAAATCAGTGGTACATTTATAAATGTTTATTCTTGACATACTGAATGCTATAGTTTCAAAACAAATTATTTTTCAGCATGGTATAAACAGAACAGAGAACTTAGCTATGAAGGCTGTTGAGTTTCACAATAATAATACATCTGTCTTCATATCACTTTTCTGACTGTACAATACTCTTTTGTAATGCAAATATCAGAGTAATGCAAACATAATGCTGAGCTTAATTGCCTTATGAAATCTTTATTCATTTTTCAACATGCATTTTACTCACTCAACTATTCATTAACAGATAGTTTGCTATGTGGAGATAATATTTTTAATATGTAATGCAATTTATAGAGTATAAAAGTGCTTACAGTACAGAGCTGTTATATAGGTCATTGACCTATATGGAAATTAATGAAGAAAGCTTCTTAACTTATGAGTGCCAGTGAAAAAATGAGACATGCCAACAATGCAAATAGATTATGTTTATCTATGTAAATCTCCTCTATATAAATGAAATCTCAGACAAAAATCAATAAATTCAACTTTTTTTTTTTTTTTTTCTAGCAAGCACTCTATTACACATAGAACAAAACCGGGCAAACAAGAAAATAATCTTTAGGTATTATTCACTCTAACTTAGGGTAACATTCAAAAATTAAGATCTACCAATCACTAACCTTCTAAAACAAGACTTGCATGTAAATTCAAGAATAATTAAAACCAATATCAGTTCTCAGTTCTGAGGCCAACTTAATTATGTCTTAATACTAAGACATACTAAGACATTTCTTTCTCTATTTAGATATAAATGGGGAAAATGTGAAAGGAGTGAAATATCATAGAATCATAGAATGGTTTGGGTTGGAAAGGACCTTTAAAGATCATCTAGTTCCAACCTTCCTGCCCTGGGAAGGAATATCTTCCACTAGATCAGGTTGCTCAAAGCCCCTGACCTTGAACACTTCCAATGATGGGGCATGCACAGCTTCTCTGGGCAATCTGTTCCAGTGTCTCACCACCCTCATCATAAAGAATTTCTTCCTTACATCTAATCTAAGCCTACCGTCTTTCAGTTTAAAACCATTGCCCCTTCTCTTGTCACTACAGGCCTCGGTAAAAAGTCTCTCTCCATCTTTCTTATAAGTTCCCTTTTAGTATTGAAAGGCTGCAATAAGGTTTTCCTAGAGCCTTCTCTTCTCCAGGCTGAACAATCCCAACTCGCTCAGCCTTTCGTCACAGGAGAGTTGTTCCAGCCCACGAATCATTTCTGTGGCCTCCTCTAGACCCTCTCTAACAGGACCATGTCTTTCTTGTGCTTAGGGCCCCAGAGCTGAATGCAGTACTCCAGGTGGGGTCTCACAAGAGTGGAGCAGAAGGGAGACAATCACCTCCCTCCACCACTTGTTTTTATGCTGTCCTGGATACGGTTGGCTTTCTGGGCTGCAAGCACACATTGCCAGATCATGTCCAATTTTTTGTCCACCAGTATCCCCAAGCCATTCTCTGCACGGCTGCTCTCACTCCATTAATGCCCCAGTCTGTATGGATATCTGGGATAGCCCCAACCCAGGTGCAGGACTTTGGCCTTGTTGAAATTTATGAGGTTCACATGAGCCTCAAGCCTGACAAGGACCCTCTAGACGGCATTCCATCCCTTGCTGAAGGTGCACTCAAGCCTACTGTCTATGTCATTAACAAAGATATTGAATAGTACTGGTCCCAATATGGACCCCTGAGGGACACCACTTGTTACTAATTTCCATTTGGACACAGAGCTGTTGACTGCAACTCTTTGGATGTCGCCATCCAGGCAATTCCTTATCCATCTAATAGTCTATCCATCAAACCCATATCTCTCCCATTTAGAGACAAGGATGTTGTGTGGGATTGTGTCAAAGGCGTTACAGAAGTCAAGGCAGATGACATCCGTAGCTCTTCCCTCATCCACTGTTGCAGTCAGTCCATCGTAGAAGGCCACCAGATTAGTCAGGCACAATTTGCCCTTTGTGAGGCCATGCTGACTGTCTCTAATCACCTCTCTGGCATCCGTATGCCTTGACATAGCTTCCACGAGGATCTGTTCCATGATCTTATGGGGCACAGAGGTGAGGCTGACTGGACAGTAGCTCCCAGGATCCTGCTTTTTACTCTTTATATATATATAAATCCCCTAAAACTTCTGAAATATGAATCAGTATAATTTTCAAGTTTTTGAAACTTTAAACATCATACACATAAATATGACTAGTGTTTCATTAAATCCTTTTTGACATAGGTGTTGTGGAAAGTAATGTATACTTTTTTACAAACGTACTTAAGATTTCAAGTGATGAAGAGTCCACTAGCATCCACCAGCTCTTCCAGTGCTTGATACTGTGTGGTGTTTCTCGAGCCTAAGTTAATCTGCCTTCTCTTTTTAGTTATTGTTAGTTTCATGAATTTGAATTAAGTAATCTGACATAAGACATCTATAGTGTGTTGGGACTTTTATTTTTATTTTCCAGATTTCTCTAGTGCTTTAAATACTTATAAGTCTCTGATCATGTCATTTCTTAAACTACTTTATGAAGGTTAGCTGGCTAAGCTCTTCTCTCCAAAGCTCTGAAATGGGGTTTCCAAGACTTGCATCATTCTTATAGCTCTTTTCTAAATCCTGTCTTATTTTTCCATATTCTTTAGTAGAGTGGAAGTAAGGAGTAAGGACGTAAGGATTACCAGGTGATACATTGAAAGCGTTGCACCAGCTGAAAATCTGCATCTGCAGCTGTATGAAGTACCCTTTAACATCTCTATACGTTCCCAGTCTTTGCCATCTTTGCGTTCACACTTAGTATCACCATAGAGTTGCACCACATCACTCCCAAAATGTGTGTTTAATTTAGCTGTTCATCATGACTGTTTTTGCAGCATCATTTGCTTTAAGGTAATCATCTCCTTTCAAATGTAATGCAAATGTTAAATTTCTACCTGTGTGATTCAAGCCATTTAGCATACTCTGTAGAACTGACTTGTACATGTCGTGTACCATTCTAATGATGCTATTATGTTCTTTAGAGTGCCAGACTATTTATGATGATCTACTCAGCTTTAATAAAAAACAACAGCATTAGAGATCTTCTTTTCTTTTAGAACTGTTAGGAATAAGCTATTTAATCCTATAGATCTAAAAAAAAAAATAAAAAAATAAAAAAATATTCTATTTAGCAGCTTTCCTAATTATTGCTGAAATAGAAAATATGGCTGTTTCATTGAAACTATGAATTTATCATCTAACTCTCCTGCAGGTGCAGTAGGAAAACATTTATTGAACATCTTATGCCGTCTTTCTATGTCATTATTAATCTTCTAAAACTTTTATTTAAAGAAAACTAAATTGAAAACAACAAAAATCTGCAACGCCACAGTATTACACTTTCCCACATTCAATAGTAGCATTACTTTTTCTGTGATCACTTATGCACTGTCTTCTATGTCTCTGGTTAAATTTCTAAATGCATTTCTTTCATTGGCACAGTCACCTCTCCTTGTGGGCTATATAAGTATTTCCAAAGTCAGTGGAGAAGTGGATAATACCTGCATAATATAGACTCCTAGTTTACTATTGGCTTTGTCAGCAGAACTCATGAAAATTTGTCAATATGATGAGGACCCAACTACATAAAAATTTAGGTCTGTAACAAGGACAGGGAAAGAAGAATGGTGTGGTACATTTCTGGTACAGGAGGGGTACCAAACGAAGCAAAATACTTATCATTGCTGTTGGTACTGTAACACAAGAAGAAATACTGAAGCTCTACAGGTGCCTGGATGCAAAAAGGACAAGAAAAAATAAAGCGACAGAATAGTGTGTAGATGGCTCCAGGAACTTTAATCCCAGGATTACATTGTTATCCTCTGTTCTTCTTGTTATACTGGGTGTTGATTCTTTTGGTTGTGTTAAATTCAAAATGTTAGGAGACAGTTGAAAGCAAGCAGATTATCACTCACTGTTTCCAGAAGGCATAACTACATAAAATCTTCTGGCAGCTTTGTAAGCAAGAAAGAACTGATCAGGATTGGCCATTTCAGCACTCAATTCATGCATATTTCCCTCAATATTCGCAGTTCCCATTCCTAATGGGAGCTGACAGAATGTAAATGAGTTTCTAAAGGAACCAGCAAAAGTGGCAATTTTTCTCATTTAATCTTCAGATGAGCTGTCTGTTTCCCAGCTGCTGAGCTTCATTAGAATTCTGAAACTAATTTCACCTATCAACACATGATTATTGGTTTGAGTGAGGTTTTTGGGATACTCTGAGTAAAAATCACTCTACAATGCAGAGTTGGCTAAATAAAAAAAGAAAATAATACAATAAAACTGGCAGGCTTCAGAACAGTCAGTTCTTACTCTGAAAAAAGCTTACATCTATCTTTGGAGTCTGGTAAAAGTTCATCCTATACAGATCGGTAATATAACTAAAATGTAATATGTAGGAAAGCTAGAAAGAGATTACACATTAATTATTAGCATAAACCAAGTTAGAAAATATTAATATTTCTGCCCAATGACAAAAACCAGTATCCAGAAATGACTGTTGTGAATTCCCAAACAAAATACAAAGAGTATAGATGAGATTTAAATTATAAAGAAGTAGAATATACTGCAAAAAAATAGAACCATTAATTGATTCTGCTATGCAAAGTGAGCTAGTTTTAAATATTAACATTGGACAAATATAATCTTTTCCATATCTTCCCTGCAGTCATGCCATGCTCACTTCCAATATTAATTATTCTGTCACTTGTTCTTAATTGAGCAGCTATCTCTGTTTCGAGATCTATGAAGACTACTGATGTCATCACAGCTTTGTCATCCAACTGTATGTATACAAAGCAAAAAAAAAAAAAAAAAATTGTTTTGTACATTATAATTTGTCCAGGAAATGATATATGTCTGCAGGAGATGGCTTTAATTGTTGCTATGGCTCTATGTCCTTGGCACTGGACAATTGTGTTGTGCTGTGATTGCCTCTACATTTATTACCAACAAATCTGTTCTCTGTCATTCGTTTACCCCTGTATTTTGTCTTTATGAATCAGTGCATGTTCATAATAAGATGCTCTTCATTTCTCTCACTGCTTTCATTTGGGAAGTCAAGTTTTCACTAATCTTGCAAACTATCCCCTGCTCTCTTAAAGTACAGTCCATTTCTCACAATAATTCAGTTTCAACCTAGTTATCTGTTACATCACAAATAATTTGTCTCTGTTGGTCCATCTGTTATCTGTACAGCTTACATGATTTAGGTTTACTATGTAGGCTTAACAGAATGGCTAATAGTCTCAACTGGCAGCTTGTTTCTTGTAAAGAAAATGCCTTTCCCCTGTGACATTATTGAATGCATCACAGCAGTCTTGAAATTTTTAAGTGACTTTGCCTAACATTTTACATTCCCTTTCTTTCTCCCAAAAGAGCACTGCTCTCAGCTTGCAACACAACATTTTGATTGCTTCCAACTCTGATTTCTCTACACTACTACCCACTTTAACCTAATGCAATTTTACACCAGGAACCACTGACACAGTTGTTAAGGGGCTGCAGAGGCAGTGAGCAGAGCGAATGATGTTTACTTTCCATCCCTCAGTCTCATGGTATGTTTTGTAAAAAGGTAAATCTACCACAACAGATATTAGCATAACCTGATACACTGGCTACTGGACATATGGTACAAAAGAAAAGGAACAAGCTAACACTAAAAAATAAAACCTGTTGTTCAACGTCAGATGGCTATTTTCTTTCTACTAATCAGGGTGTCCCAGGAAATAAAGAGAACTTCTTGAATAGAGGAGGATTTGGCACCAAAATATCTTCATAATTCCTTTTTTAAAAAAAAAAAAAAAAGAATAAGGAATGATCATACAGATTCATATAAATGTCACTTGTGTTTACTAATTTAAACTCACTTTCCAAGCCACTTTCCAATCAAGCATTTATAAGGAATGAAAAGTAAACTTCCAACTAGTTTTAATTCTAGTATACATATATATATATCTCACAGAATGAATAGTTACAAACTGTATGCCATATCATATGCGTAGGTTCACATCATAGGCTTAAAGAGGACATTCACATTATACAGCTGCTAAATAGTCTGAAATATAATACAAGATACATAAATGCAATAGCCTACAGTTTATCTGAAGAACTTGTGACTATATCAGAGATCCTTACCACTTTTCCAAATTACCATAATTAAAAATTGTTTATTACACAACTGTACTTTATGAATACATTACTACTTTACAGGAGGTTCTGCAGGATAACCACAGAAAGTCATTATTATTCCATACATAGCAAGTGACTTTAACAGGACTGGTTTTTATTTCCCATATTCATGCATTTGATGTAGCTAATAATCCATAAAGCACTTTTACAGCCAATTTAACCTGCTTTAAAATTGTATTTGTCAACCATACAACAAACTCCACTTGCTGCAGTTGTTTCAACAGGTTACCACTATACTAACACATTACAGTAAAGGCAATGGTAGAAGATTTGACATATCATAGAAGTGAACTTTAACAATGTATTATTGGTGCAACCACATTCTCTTTCCTGAAGAATGGTCTAAACTCTGCCTTTTTGTTATTGCTTGCTGTAATTAATTTTTGCAGCTTCTAAACCCTGGTTTCCTACTTTTCCCAGGTTCTGACTTCATGGTACTTCATGTTTCCCCTAAAATTGTGCTGCATGTATAGGAAGAGCAAAATACAGGTCTGAGGCAGGTGACAAGGAGGGCTGGTATATGGAAAATGGAAAAGGTAAATAAGGCTAATGGAAATAACCCCAGTAAAGTCATGATGCACCAAAAATCCAAAACAGTCTATGGAAGAGTAATTTATTGTGTCAAAACTGTTGTAATTTGGGGCATTTACCTTTTTTAACTACAGTACTGTAGTATTATGTTGTCTTTACATTATACTGAGATCCAGTCATGGTCAGCCTTCTGCTTTTCCTTTCAAACTAGATTTGTCAATGTTCCCTCACAAACTCAGACAAATCAATTCCTACCCTCAGCAGCACTCATTTTGATCACATGCTGTAGAAACAAGCATGGTTAGAGCACTTTTCACAGTATCTGCCTGTATGCTGCATGAGGGTCTTGGTATCTCATTGCACATATACTGGAATAAACACATTCTTAGAGTGAGTGTACAATGGAGAAAACTGTTCTTTGTAAAAGATTTCATAGCTAGCTAGGAAGTGTGGACATTTCAGGTTTTTTTTCTTTTTCTTGCTCTCTTTTTAGGTCAATTTTCTATTTTGATGGTGATTTTTCAACAGGTTCAGTTAGAGGCTCTCACTAACTGGATCTCTGTTCCTGGTTGATAACTCACTGATAATTCTTAATCTCATAATGAAAAAAAACATGTCCTGGGAACAGATACTGTCACACAGGTTATTAATATGGGTACTGTGTCTTAAAGAAAAAAACCCACAACAATTCACTAAAAGGTAATAATTAAAATAAGAAAAGAAGCATCTCATTAAATATCACTGAAAGGGAAACCACCCTGAATTACATAAACAGCTGAAGATCAGACAGCCATCAGCAGCATATAGTATTTGTAACACAATGATACAAATTCCATTTTTCAGTTCCAATAACAAACTCTTACCTCCTCATATGATTTTGGTTATCAGACTGACGGTTCTTCTTGTCTGATATATACAATATTTTAGAGAAACCCGCAGTTTCAAGAGTTCTGTATGGGAGAGGCAGCACATTGAAAAGAAGCCACACAGCCTCAGGGACAACTGCTATTTCCCTGAAATGAGTGAGATGACTTCCATTGTTTCCAAAGCTGTCAGATCAATCCTAGAAATGTCTAATCAAACAAAGCAGGAAAAGTACAGCTGAGGTTATAAAGCTACATTTTACTGAGTCTCAGTTGTTTTTCTCATTCTCCTCATCTTTTCTGTGTCATGCAAGCTGTTTTGCTAGAGAGATTAAACATGGATTTGGGATATTCAAGGAAACATGAGGACACAGGTGTTGTGGCATTCCACTTGCTTTTACAAAAGGACGTTCAGAAAGAGCATGAGTCATTGCTACGTTCTGCAGTCTGCGAAATGGCTGATATTAAAAAACCCCTCAGAAGTGGAATAACCTTATTTCAGATTTCTTTTCCCCTTGTCATCTTTATACACACACAGCATACATTATACTGGACTGCTAGCCATGGTAAAACTCCATTTACATAAGTGTGCTTCATGAACTGAACTTGTATTTTTTCCATCCTTTTGTCTGGGTTTCTAGAACTATTAATGTGGAGCTGAAGCTTTTTCATAGTTATAAATGTCATTCACAGTAGTAGGTTATACTTATTCATTTGCTTAATTAGTTCATTTATCAAATGGATGTGTCCCATTGTAGAGAAACCTGATTAAAAGCCTGTCTTTTCTGTTGGTTGGTTGGACTCCAGCTCGGCTGTGAGCTGATTTCATGAAAACCAGCCAAAAAGTTTATAGAATGAAGACATGAGCCTGATCGATCTCCAGTTCCTCCTGTTGTGTTCACAAGAACATTAATAACAAGTAATTTTTCTGAAATTACAGAAAATGAGGAATTTTCTTTCATTTGTCTGCTGAGGGCAGAGTTAAAATTGGCCTCATTATAATTATTATTTATATTGCAGTGGTTTCATTGTGCATGCTACAAATGTGTAATACAGACTCTTTCAAAGACCTTAAATTCTAAAGACAGGAGACAAAGGGTGAAACGAGAAATGGAAACAGAGAAAGGTGAAGTGATGCTTAGAGACCACACAGCAAGTCACAACAAAACCAAAAATAGATTCTCTCTTGTCTTTCAGTTCACATTGTCTCCAAAATCCCCACTAAAAGTTCATAAATTCTCTGAAATAAGTCCTCTAAATGTTGAATATCAGTTGTCTTGCTGTCAATTGAGTGAACATCTGCTGTTTTCTTGGCAACAGTTCCAGCCATTTTGGGGTGCATAATATGTTTTGTTCCTTTGCAGCATTCATCATGGTACTTCACACAAATAAATATAATTTAAACCATGCTAACATAAAGCACATACTACAATATGTGGCACCTAAGGGTTGACTAGAATGAGCATAGGAACAGATCAAACTTTACATGTGTCTTTGTAATATTTGGAGTACATTTCTGCTGAAAACAACTAACATTGAGGGAAATCAAAGAACTATATTTATGCCATGAAACACAAGAGTCAAACAGTACTCATAAGATGAGGAGTTCTCTTACAATTTCTGCATTTAGTAGACCTTGAATAAATAAATTTTGGTCAAAGAATCTGGGTGTTTTTGACAAGATAGGAAAGATTGCTCAAGAAACTTGTATGTTGTTATAAGGTTGATGGTTGTATCTTGCTTATCAGATCTTTTCCAAATTTCTGCAGTAAATTATAACCTAAAGCAATGGCAGAGCAAAACCATCGCCAACAGATCAGCTGCAATGCGGACAGAACACGGTTACTGGGAATGACTAGCAGCAAACATGGTTACTGGAAGCAATTACTGGAGAACTATGTCATGGAGACTGATGAGGTATCTGGTTCCTTGTACCTAAGGGAATAGTTGACATAAGTGGCTAATGGTGAATGGCCATCAGGACTCAGTAATTTTGGTGAGGCCACTCTACACAGCATTCTAGATTTGGCCTGTCATTGTAGGGCTCTGAAAACTCACCAGGTCCTTCAAGTATAAAGAGCAAGTGGCATGAAACAAGAGAAGAAAGTAGTGAGAAGCTTCTCCAAAACTTCTTACAACCATAATAATCTACTTTGGTTTAATAACTTTGTGATTTTTATCAAATTTATAGTGCCATTTGAGCACCATTTTTCTAAAAATAACACACTTGAGACCCAATTGAGGCTAAATAAAGCCTCAATACTAAAAACAGTCTTGGTGATTTAGAGACCATGCATGGGGTTTACTGAAATCAATCACAATATTTGAACCCATAGAGCAAAGACAGTTCAGAGGTTCTTGGCTTTAGGTCACTGTTTTAGTTGTATCCCAACCACATATCAAGGCAAGATTGCAGTTTTACCATTGTATTTCCCATCCCAGATCTTAATTTTCATAGGAAAGAAATCTGGAAGCACAGAACAGAAGGAGGGGGAGCAGGTTTGAGGTGGTTCCTGGCCAGGACCCAGAAGAGATCAGGTGCTCGATGGTATGTATACAGGTGCAGAGAGCAGCAAGTCTTTATCCCATTGATTCTCTTGACGAATTAGGGGCCCAAAGAGCACGAATATTAAGACTATAGCCAAGTGATCTAAAGTTACCTTTCACTAAATGCTAAAAACTTGGGAGTTTGGGGTTTAGTGGCATTTTTGGTTGGTTTGGTTTTTGTTTTGTTTTTTTTTTTTTCTTCTTTTCACTGAGATATACCTGTTAATAAATAGGCACAGGGGCCTATTTATACCCATATAATCAGGATGTTTTTGGCATAACCACACTACAAAATGCAGATATAACAGTAGAGGGAGATGAAAGAGAGAGATGAGAAACAGCTTAAGGTAAAAGCCTCTGAAATCACTTTAACTTCAATGATAATATTACCTAATTTTAGCCTAACTTTAGCCATCTATAAATCAGTCGTGTAATCTAAACTAATCTTCACAGTTCTGGCCACAGAGAAGGGAGGATTAGACATCTCCTGATTCACTGTACATTTCTTATATCTATCTTCAGTATTTTAAGATGGAATTAAATATTTTCTATCACTTTTCCCCTATCATTTACTCTGGATGGAATCTACAAGTCTATGTGCCTATAGGAGAGCAAATACGGCCTTAGAAAGAAACTTCCCTCAATCTGATATTCTCTGAAATTAGAAGAAGCATCCTGTTGTCCTTCTTGCACAGTTCATGATTTATAATCAATCATTAATACGTATTAAGGTAATGTATATCTCGGCTTCCTTATTGATTAGCCACAGAAACTGTTTAACTTTGAAGTACTAGAGAGAGGAGTAAGATAACTATAAGCAGAATAAATACTATAACCCTTGAAAATATTTTTAATTAGAACACAGACTCTTAAACAAATACCATGGAAGAACATAAAGCATTACATATGCAGATTTCGTGAAATCCAAATATACTTGCACCTTTGCTAAGGTTGCTGAGATAGCTGTGCACAAGGCTGACCAAAAGACAAACGGGTGGACTCCATTTCTATTCTTACTAGGGCAGAATATGTCTTCTCTTATCTTCCTACATGTTCAAATTCACAGTGTAATTATTTCCCTTCTTATTTTCAGTTATCCTCTTCATCTTACTTCAGGTTTCTTAAGTTAATTCTTCATTGCATTTGACTAAATTCACAAATGTCTTGTTTTCATCAGTTTCCTTATGAGTCCTTAGTTTTATTACTCTTCAGTGTCAAAATTGGTTTTTTATTTGTCATGTTTTGATTCTGCTAAAAAAAACCCACATTGCTATGTTGTTCCCTGCTGTTCATCAATTTCAGTCAAGTAATTTCTATTCAAAGCTAATCAAAAAATCATTTGGTATTAGCTAATTATAGAAAAAAAATGCTTCTATATATAGAGAGAAAGACAGAGAGCAAGAGATGCATATACAGTTCTAATTATGTTAATTAGTTCCTTAGTCTGCTAGGTCTTTAATTATATAAGCACAGCTTCTTGTAAGCCTAAGGCCAAAATGCTTGTTTGCCCCTTACATGCTTTCAGTAACATAGCCAACAAGATGGACACCAATGCGAATTAGGTCATTCACGTAGAGAAATATTTTTTAAAAAACACCTATAAATAACAAGCCAAGTAACAGAGATTGGATGAAGGCAGTCTGACTGTTAGGATACTCAGCATATGACAGAGGAGATCTGGATTACTTAAGAGCAAACACATGCATCATCATCCCAAATGAGTTCCATAAACATCAGGTTATGAGTTAAACACCTTGAAAAAAACCTGTCTTTCTGAAGATATTTCACTTTTTGGACTGCAAAGAATGAATAACTAAGCACGCAGTCCAGTGGCATGGGCTATTATCAACTGTTCATACAAATAGGACTTGCATGAAAAACTGAAGAAAAGCCACTACAGAATTGTCACTGGGCTGGTAATCAGCATAATCAGAAAGAAATTAGGGGCTTGAATGCAGATGCCCTTTCTGTTGGGTCTGGGAGAACCACGCCCGCCTACAAGACTGTTCATGGACAGTATGCACAGAACATTTGCAATGACAGTTTGATCAACAGTCACTAGTGAGTTTGAACTGATGATAGCCAAATAAACGCCTTTATTCTTCACACGTCCTAAATTAAAACTAAAATTATTTATGGGACTAGTGGAATATATTGTTTATAGCAACTTACAGCAGCTTTGTAAACTTTGGTTGAAAAGATCAAACAAGAGAGGTTGTACCAAGGACAAAGCAGGACAAAGCATCGTCAATAAAAGAGCAGTGGTTTGTACTAAGAATGGTGATGAGAAAGTGTGAGACACTGAATTCATTGAAGGTCTTTAAGAAAGAACAAGATTAAGTGCAAGGAGAAAAGGGAATGAGACAAAGCCCCATAGAACAAAATTGGTGAAACATGAAAACTCCATTATAATGAGAGGTTACAATATAAAGATTGTATAATATACTATTATCCTCCACTTTGTAGTAGACCTATTTAAATGAGAGAAACATGTATAATTGCTAGAAAATGCTGTTTTCTTTATGACCATGTGTGATTCTTATTAATTTCGAATAGATATAAGCCAGTGCTGTTAGATTTTATACATTATATTCACATAACTATTGTTCATAAATCTTCTTGTTGTTTATACTCATCAGAATTCAAACATAAAATCTGTCAACAAGTCAATATGAAGAGCATACTCTATAACACATAGCAAGGTTGCAAAGTATCTCACATACATCTCTTTACATGCATTCAATGCAGAAAGAATGGGGTGAATGTGCATATATCCATTTTGTTTGCACATACATACTATTTTGAACAGATAATAGCCATGTTTTCTGCATAAGGACTTCTAACTATACATAGAGTACAAAGCATTTTCAATACTCTTCAGGTCTATGAATTCTATGATACATGTTGACCATAATGACTGCATAACTGTAAATCAAGAGTTGCCTTAATAGTAAAATAAGTTTGTTTTTTTTTCCCCAGACTACTGAAAAGGCTGAGATACTTTTAATGGATTTGGATAACTGTTGCATTGTGTCTAGGTAGTATTTATTATGTTTCATGCATCTTCGGCATTTCTTCAAGGCAGTATCTCCCTTTAACAACTCTGACATAGGTTTTTAAGGCACTTGGAAAAAGACATTCCATGATTTACTTCAAGAGTCTTGGCTTTAAGATCAGCAACTTGAAAGGTACTTCTTTGCAGTGCAAATTAGAATACCTCTGAAGCTCATCCAGCTTATGCCAAGCATTAACTTGAGCCCATCAGCTCTCATAAAATGTGTTAATAAGGCCAACTATGGTGTTAACTCCCTTATTCAGGTGAAACAAGCCATGTGTGTGCAGGAAAGCATGTTTGCACACCCCATTATGTAGTTTCACGTCATGTTCCAGACATATCTTAGTAGTTCAGTGTTTAAGAATTCACTTTTCATTACTTCATACAGCTGATTACACATATAAACACTATGCTATTGAGTACGCTGTGCAAGGGACTGTTTGTTAACAAATGTTCTGTGCTACGGATGAGGTGGCACATAAATACAAAGACACAGATCTTCTTTCCCTTTTGTTATTTTTGAATAACTGTTTTAAAACAAGTAGTGAAACATTTTTACTCCCAAAAATATTTTCAATAAGAATTTGAGTTAACTTTATTTCTAGAATCAAACATTTTTGGTGTCTACATTTGTCCCTTGCCAAATAATAGTTTGAAAAATGTAAGATCACAGCCTTTGTTACAGCAAGTCTTTCTTTTCATATTTCTATATCTGTGAGAATAGCTGAGGATACATTCATCCTTTAATTATCCTCAGTAGCAGCTTAATGTTATACAGCTTTCAAGACCTGAGCAGACACCTCTTCACAGAGCTATACTAACCCATGAGATAGCTTAGAGCTAAATCTGAGAGGCCTTAACATTGCACCATTCTGATATAGCCTTCTTTTTCTTGGGGCTGCTCTCAAAAGGTGGAATGAAATTCATGGGAACAACTCTATCCTACCAAAGCAAACACATCTTTCATAGACATACCTTAAGCAGATTATGGTGGAGTGAACATCATGTATACATTAAATCACTTGTTGCATTACTACGTGATATTTAATTACTTAACTGCAGAGAGCAGTGTAGAACTGACAGAATATTTGAACAGAGTATGAATTTCCCTAATGAAATGCCGTGTTCCAATCTAGCCTGTGGATTTGACTCCCTAGATAAAGATGGGAATGTGTGAGTAAGTTCCTCGGTGGACCAAACTTGATTTTGCTCACAATCAGGCTGTTGGTCTACAGGTATACCTCAGTGTATTGGGAGCAGCAGAGAGGAACTGACCACAACCCCTCCACCCATGTTGTGCTGCTTGATGGGGGAGCAGAGGAGGTAGAGGAGTGGGGAATGAAGGAGTGAAGTTGAGCCTGAGTAAAAGGAAAGTGTTGCTTTAGTTTTGTCTTTGTTTCTCACCATCTAAATGTATTTTAATAGGCAACAAATTAAATTAATTTTCCTCAAGTCAAGTCTGTTTTGCACATGACAGAAACTGGTAAGTTGTCTACCTGTCTTTATCTTGACCCATGAGCTTTTTCATATTTTGTCCCCCTGTCCTGCTGAGGAGGGGAGTGAGAGGAGCAGCTGGGTGGGCATCTGGCAGCTGGCCAAGGTCAACCCACCACAGTCAATAACAGAAAAAAAGCACAAACATGAGAATCCCATTCGTACTTTCCCAAAAAATCCTTTGTGTACTTCCCAGAGGGAATATGTCTCAAAGGAGAACTGAAACCTTTCAGAAAAAATGAGACAAATTATTTACATGCTAAGTAAGTCCCACATCAATGAACAGGAGCCTTCAGGGTTCTTTAGATCTTTTAGGTCAGCAGCTTTTAATATTATAAATGTTTATTAAACAAATTGATAAGATGTTATTATTATATGTCCCTGATTGCAGCTATGAATTCAAGCTGACTATTTATAGAAAGTAATATTTTGGAACCATATCACAGTAGAATGAGACATGCTTGAAAGGCACCAAAATACACACAGATTTTCAAGAAAATGTTTTAAAGAGAAAGCTTCATCGCTGGATGAATTATATTCACCTCTTCCCAATTTACTTCCAGGGGGCTCAGCACAGATATTGTAAATATGAACGAAGGTTAGAAAGATTTTACCTCTTTGCCTTTACATCGAGTAAGCTTACAATGAAAAAAATTTAAAAATCTCTGATTCTTCACTTAGTCATACTCTAGGTATGCTGTCTATGCAAAAACAACTTGGTTTACGACTCTTGGGAACTGTCTTCAGAAGTTAATCTGACCCCACCTAGTGCTGAAAGAAGAAATCACTACTTTCTTAGTTCTGTTTTAAAATAAGATGGGCATTGGAATATGAGACAAGTGAAAGATTTATGAAGAAGCTAGAATTTTATTTTTCATTGATTTTTAAAGTAACATTTTAAGATGTATTCTGTTTACTGCCACAAAACAACATCACTGTGCTATTAAATGGAAATTAAATAAGCTAATAAATAGAAGAGTACACAACAAACAGCAGGAAAAAAAATAACATTCAGTTTTGAATTGTCAGTTTGAATATCTATGTCATGTAGCGTTGAACTGTAGTTTAATAGTGACTTTTTAATCTACTAATTTTCAAAAATTTTCAAAAAAATTTAGCCTGTATAACAATTAAAAATATTTTCTGTCTTTTGAACAATTGTAGCTCTTAAAAATTAACGGATATTAGTAGAGAGGCAATTTTGAAAGATGGCATATCCTACAAAACCAGACAAATATTCTTCGAAGACCATTTATATGATTTCAGATTTAAATTAAAAAAAAAAAAAAAGGTGCCCTGCTAAATGACACAGTTGAAGAAAAGACTGCTGGAAATAGAATTAAACATCTCCATAAAATTCAGGAAGTCTCTGAGAAAAGAAATCAATACAGAGATATAAACGGAAAAATTTTGCAATAATTTGTGGATGTGCCTCATAAAACATCAGACAAAAACAACAGAATCTCTGGGGCTGGAGGGAGGGATTTTGCATTCAGACACTTGTATTTTGAATAATTTTGACTGATAACTCATTTGGATGTTGCTTCTTTTCCTGCTCCCAAGCTGTTGGTGAGCAACTCATGATTGTTTCCCTTCAATTTATTTTTGCTTATTTTTTTTGCAGAATGACTGCTGCTATTGCTTGAACTCTTGGTTGTTCACATACACTTTATTACTCTTGATTTTAAATGAAAAGCTGCTTTGATTGCCCACGCGACAAGTCAGCATGACAACAGAGAGCCAAACCCATACACTTTGCACACTGTGCAGTACTCAGTTACAGAAAACGAAATATGCAAGAAAATAATGAGGTTTACTTGGTTGGTTTAGAGTATTTTAAATATATTCATATGAATATTTGTGCTGCAATCTGAAAAATCCTTGTACACTTCAATTCACAAGCTAGGACAAAATCTTTCTCTAAGAAAGTATCTGTGGCTACTGTTTGTGTTTCTTACCATCATTTCCCAAAATGAACAATCAAAGCTCAAGAAAGAGAATGTTACCCGTTATTTTATACTATACAAAAAATGTAAGCTAATTTTCTCAACAGTATATACATAGCAGATTTGGGAACCATTATTCAGTATCCATCTACTCTGGTTTACATATACTGATAATGTGAGTCCTTTTTTAATGCTTTTGTCAACTGGTGTATCAGCAAATAGTACAATGAGCAGTCTTCAGAAGGAAGTATTTAGAGGAAAAGTCAATCATCATGAGTTCTTGATGGGTCAACTCCTTACCAAAGTTCATGAGGTTATTTGAAATGTTTTCATTAGTCGAGAGTGATAGAAAACACCTTTATTTCAGTGGTATATGAATAATCCTTTGTATGAGAACAATCTCTGCAATTATATCACCCCTTTGTAACAGAGCGTGTCGAATTCTTAATCCTGGTATTGTAAGTGAATGTAGTGGGCACCTCACTGAAAGAGAATGAAAATCAACAGGCTTGAATAGCTTAAAATAATGCTGAACTTTCACTGAGTTCAGCAGCTTGAAAGGAAATTCATACTATTAATAGAGCAAACGAGAGCCTCAGAGGTCTATTTTGTCATGGTACCAATGGTTACCCAAGAACAGTGCACATTCTCCATAAGCCAATAAACATATAAGAGTTGCTTAACAGCCATTTTATTGTTTCTAATTCAGTCTTCAAGAAGTAGTGAAGCAAATTTCAAAGACACTATTGTTTGCCACTAAAGAGACTCAACATTTTCTAAGACACTAATTTCAGCATACAATGATGTTTACACAAACATATGCATGTTACATGAAGATGGACCCCAGATGCAAATGTGAAATAAGAACTAAATCCAAAGGTCTTCAAAATAGGTCCTGGGGTTTGGTTTGGAGTTCAGCCTGCTTTATGCATGACACGTTTTTCATATAAACCCATTTTATATACCAAAAAAAACAGACAAATTTTTTTTCCTAGCATTGTCTTCTACGCTAAAGAACGGAAAACTGACAATTGTGACAGAGCCAATACGTTTTCACAGTTATTTTGTTATATTGCTATGAACACAAAACTTGGCTGTACTTCCCAATTTAAAGGAATAGGAAAGAATGACTGACTGCTTTTATGCAGGGGTGTTTTTCTGTTTACTGTGTATCTTCTCCATAAAAAAGTCCTCTCTGGATCAAAGGAAAGCAGTGGTTCGATTATTATCAACACTAACAAGAAAGAGTAATGTTGGGTTTGGCAGGGAGGATGTATACATGGTTAATAAAGCCAATAGTTTGAGATAGGAATCTCCTGAATAGATTTCACTCTGACATGATGGGGAAAAAAACCCCAAGTAATTAAACAACTTTATAAGGCAGAAATAAAATAATAATGGATTAGTCATTATTTAAGCAAAATATTCTACAAAACTTGTCATGTTCATATGCTATTTCAAATGCCATGTCTTTAGCAAGGAAGTGCATTGCAGAATATTTGTTTTGATTTGTTTATTTGTAGAAATTACTGTGTTATTCCTTGATACAGTATCTCAACTCTATATTTAACACAATATTTGTTTCCCTTTAAGAGTGGAACTGGTAAAAGCTTAGATGATTGGGATTAGATACATTTTCTTCACCAAATTTTCCACTTCAATACAGCCCAGGAGAATGAATGCAATTGCAGCTTGGGTGGGAATTAATCACATCAAAATAAACTGCTTAAACCATAATCACAAGCACTCTAGTATTTATATGTGCAACCAGTGAAGAGATGCAGACATTATAAGGGAGAATTCAATTCACCTGTGACCTGAATTGTTCTCTGCAAGTGTCTGTCTTCCTCCGTTTCCTACATAGGAACTGAGGATACGTCAATTCAGTGATGATGATGCCCAGTTTGGGCATGTGGGCAGTTAAGGCTTTCTGCAGTCTGAGCTCATTCTGAACAAACACAGGTGAAGGCGGGCAATGCAGAAGGAAAAAAAAAAAAGGGGGGGGGGGAGGAAAGAAGAAATAAAAGGAAAAATAAGGTATATAACAAGCAAAAGTTAGAATGCCGTTGGGCTTAAAAAAAAAAAGTTAGATGAACGAGGTCTGGATTCATTCCACTTAACTTGAGATAGCCTGCTAGGTTAGGCGCATCAGTCACTCTAGGTTCCCTCTACAGAAAAACAAATTAGAGATAGGAACCTTCAGAGGGCAATTCATCCCACCTAAGAACCAAGTCATCTCTGTTGATATGTCTCACACTGTTAACTACAGGGAAAACCTATAATGCCCTTGCTCCCAGCTAGGGTATTTCAGTTTTATTCCTGTAGGTGCACTTGAGCTTAAAAAAGAGAGGGGCAAAGTGGCAAGAAAGTAGTAGGACATGGAAATTGATGGCTGGGAAACGAGCAAAAGTTAAAGAGCGTGAAAGACCAAAGATTACGCACAAGTTAATTGCCATGGAAGAGAACAATCACAAAGGAAACTGAAGGACTGAAGAAAAAAGCAAGAAATCACAAGGAATTCAGAACAAGAAAAAGGCTTTTCTTTTTATTTATAAGTTCAGACAAGCAGAGCTGGCATTAATAGAGTGAATTAAGAGGCCATACTACATTTATTATTGGTTATATTATTTTTATATTACAGGAGGCTGGCACAGCTCTAGCCAATTGGCAAATGTCTGTCCATGCATCACATGTGTGGTTTGATGAGATATAAAGTTGATGATGGTTTGAAGTATGCTGGCACTTGCAATATTTCAAACATCCCAATTTATGTCCAAAAAAATTACATCCATCCAGGCAGGCAAAAATTCCTTTGGTAAATTCCCAGACCCTACTGAGAACCAATGTCAAAATTCCCATGAATAACCTTTGTGCAATATGTATATTCACTCCCTTTAAAAGAGGTGGGGGGGAAAGTGTGCAGAAAATGAAAAAGCATCTTAAATTAATTTTTAAGCCATCTACAGTAAAACTGGTTAACAACATAATTCAATGTTTATTATTTGTTAAGCAATGTACATCTTGTTAACTAAAAGGTTAAAATACTCCAGTTCTCCTGTTGAACGGAACAGTATCTTTGACTTGGGAATTGTGCAGCTACTAAACACGCTTAATTTACACAGGCTATTTAAGGTGTTAAATGAACCATAAAGGGCAGATGACAGAGATAAATAAGCCTTTTCCCTGAAAGTGCAGAGTTTCAGGGCCTGGGTCTCCCTTTCACACTGATACAGTGTGTGACACTGGAGGACCTGGCTATCACTTTCTATAATTGGCTTAACCTTCAGCTTTGTGTGGTCTGTCTAGTACTATGCCCTGTCAATTAAAGAAAATCAATATCTGGCACTTCAATGCTGAAAACATGGAGCCCCCTTTGGAGGTAAATAATTAGTTCAGAAATGCTTCAGGCAATAATTAACCAAACTAGACTTATTAAGAACACTTGCCTACAGCACTTTTCCATCTCAGAGTCGTTGAATATCTATCACATAACTTTTAAATTATTTAGATTTAAGCATTTCAGCTTTAAACAATGTTCAAATTAACATTGTTTAGCTGGTTACTCTTTTGCGCAATAAATTATCCTCAAATCGCACTACCTTAGTGAATCTTTAGACCCCATGTTCATTTATTTCAGTCTACAAAGAGAAAAGCACATGAATTATTTGATTCAGAAGCCTCTGATTTACATTGCTATTCAATACTCGTGGAGAGGGGTGATTGTGTTATATGTTTCTGTTTGAATCACAGATTATGGATTTGATTCTACAACACATCTGCACAAAGAACTCCCATTTAAGCCACTCAGCATGAGGGTGAAAGGCTAACACCCTTGGGTGTCTGTGGGTTTTTTCCATTGCCTTTAGAAGTAATAAGAATTTATAGTAGACTTCTATGGTGAAGTCCAGTGACTTGTCCAACCTGTTTCAAGTTTACCTCATCTGACTCAACGACACAATAGAATAGTGTCATTTGTACTGGCCACCAGCTAGCTACGTTATGGTTAAACAGCTGGCTGGAAAGAAGGAGTGGAAAGAGGAAGAGGTAATTTTTGTCAGACTGTATGTTCATATTTTTCATGATGAGCTGTGGAATTATTAGCAAACTGAGGCCTTAGCAATTGCTCAATTTTGAAATCATTAGTGTTCCTGTTGAAGTCAGCAAAGCTTCTAAAGCTCTCAAATGCGTGTAAATGCTTTGCAGGATCTGGGCCTGCCCCTATGTTGCTTTTATGACACTGGAAAGTCAACATGATGAAGGCAAAAAAGACACTTCATACTTCTGGGTTTGGTGGTCCTGTGATATCCTCCTACTCGGTGGACTGAACTATGGTCCTGCCACCATTCTTATGTAAGTAATTTACAAGAGCAGAACAAGAGATTTTCACAGAGCTGGGTTTGGGGCTTGTGTGTGTTTGTGTATGTGTGTGCATGCGTGCATGCGTGCTTACTACTGATTAGAAATCCATCCTTCGTCTTTACAAATTTTATGGAAAACATTTTTTACTAGAACATTTACACTAACAAAAGGAAAGAAAACCCCTATATCCCAGTTTTGTAACTGAACAAATTAGCCATCCTCAGCCCGAGACCAGTGGAAGGAACTACAGAAACTCCATATAGAATACTATCCTTTTTTCTCCTCTAATAGAACTGCTTGATGGATAAAATTTGTATTGTAGGTGATCTGTATCCTCCAGTGCCTGATGAATTTCATGGGCATAAAAGTAAACTTCCTCTTACAAGGCTTTAAAAAAAAACCCACTATAGAAATTAACAGTCCTAGATTGCTTTCTATATTTTATAGAATCTATATCATCCATTTAACAATGTAAAGGTGGCTAGTCAGGAAAATCAAACATAAAAGCATAATGATTTTTCCTACAAAGCAAAGAGCATACTTATGGGAAATGAGACACCCTAAACTAAGGCAGAAGAGAATTGTTCTACTTTTATTCACTTACCAATCTTGAAATGCAGAAGTACAAATAATGCGAGTTAGATATCTGGCTTAAGTTACGCACTTAAGCTTCCTCTACAGTCTCTACAAAGACATTCAGTTCTCTGGCCACTGGCACATATCCTACACTAGAATATGTAACTCATCTTCTGGAGTTGATGTATTGGCTGTAAAAGGGTTATAAGCAGCTTATAGTAGGGGCAAATTGTGGCCTAATTTTAGTAGTGTAGAATGTAAGCTGCTACATAGCTGGTTGTTTAAGCTCTCATTACAGTCAATAGAGGTCAAGCTAGTAATTTCTAGGCAATTCACTGGGCCAAATGTTGGTGTCTCCCTTAGGATAAGGTAAATTGTTCTCAGGACACTATTAACTGTATTTACAAGATCTCCACTGACTATAAGGGAAGCCCTGAATAGAGCTCACCTGTGCTTGAGGCAGTCAAAGCTGAGGCAAGAAAAATCCTACTCAAATGCCTAACTTTTAGGTATATAAATTTAGATTAGATGAACTTTACCCATTATTTATTTCACACTAGACCTTTCTCTGCCCATTATCTTGAAATTTCCTTTGTAATCTATGCCATATCACATGGTTCTTATTTCCACTTAGTTCTTTCAGGTTTTTATCACTGACCTCATATACATCAACACTCACATTATATTAACAGTGTGAATGTATTATTTTCCTTCCATGTATTTAAATTCCAAAGGTTAATTCAGTTACAATACTTTAGGCTACATTCATAAGAGGTTTAATGAAACACAATCTATTTCACACTAGTATTATTTGAGTGACATTTATTTATTTACAACAATTGAGGTCCAATAAGAGTAAAAATTCTAAAAATGCCAATATTTATTTATTTATTATAGAAATTCTGCCAAGGAAGTAAAGTATTCATTTAGCCAGTGTGTTTTATACATGTTTGGGAAAAAAGCATAATGTGAATATATACTTGTCTTCTACAAGATGATGGGTTTGAGTTCAGCATAAGAGTAAAAAATATTAAAGAGAAAATATTCAGACACCTGAAATTATTGTAAAAACACTTTACGGATGATAACTTAAGTTTCCAAATAAATTGGTATAAGATGTTTGTTGTAGTCCAAGGTTACAAGAAAATAAAGTCAAATGGTGCATTTTATTATTTCACACCCGTTACAACCTCATAGGTAAATGGTACCCTTACTGTGAAAACAGATTGATTAATTTTCCATATACTCCCATATTTTTATATCCTTTCATTGATTTTCACCTTCTTTGTGTTCTTTTGCCTTTCATGGATTGTTTACCACAGAAAGTCTGAAGCACCATTGCTAGTGCTACTCCTGTGCTCGCTGTGGACCTCACTCCTGTACTGTTGCAAGCATTTAACTCCATATTTAACAAGTCGAGGGAAGTCTAAACAGAAGAATGAAATCCTAGCCTTTTTGAAATCACTGAAAGAAATGTCATTTGTATCTGTGTCAGAACTATATCCATCTGATGCCTTAGAAGGCTTAGGTGCAGTCAGCCATCTTCTGTAATATTGGGTTGTTTTCTATATGTTGCTTAAATTTCTTTGCAAACATGCTGCTCTGCAGGGATACAGGGACACTCTTAATTCTTAGTAAACATTCTACCTAATTCTATAAATGCTGCTTTATGTTGAAAAAACAAAGAGCCAAACAATGAGGGAAAAGAACCATTGACAGAATCTAGAGGTAGGATGCCATGCAAACCGGAGGTACAGCATGAGGAAATGCAAATGGAGAACAATAACTTTAATGTAGACAATATTTCTTATGTTTGTATGACTACAAGTCACCCTTAATAACAGTTTAGCATGAAATAATCATACAAACCTCTGCACAACTGAGGAAAGAGCTCAGTCTAACCAAAGCAACCATTAACATGAGGGAAAGGTTGATTACCACTATCAAAACTGTCAACTGCAAGTTTTTGGAAAAATAAAGATTACTTTTCTGTGTTCTCAATAAATTGCCTGCTCTATCACAGGAAGATTTCCACTAGAGTTTCCCCGGATTTATTTGTGAAACTACATTCATGGAAATTTATTATAAAACTGACAGCTTTTAGATATCTTCAACAGAAAAACATCCAACAAGTATTTACCTCTGAACTGTCAAACATTTTTGCAGGTAATCAGGTGATGTTTCTATGCTTAAAATCAAAGATGTATTTTGTTTGAAGATATCCCAGAATTAGTCTTTGGGATTCATTTATATTTTCTGTCGGTTTTTCAACACGCTATCTGATAACCACCTATTAATTGAGGAACTTTCAGAGAATTTAGAGCATCCTATATCACAACTGACCTTGTCTGTATCAGTGGAAAAGCAACAGAGCACATGTATGAGATCAAAGTATTGGCATTTTCTCTGACATGTTAGCAGTGATGAGGAAAGCAGATGGAAAAAACATATTAGATATTGATCCCTTTCTCATTCCTACATACCCTTTAATTAGATTTAGATTGTAAACAATGCTGTTGTATCTTGTGGCTGTACACATTAAATGGTAGCCTGAACAATGTCTATGTATATTTTGAAATATTAGTCAAAACGAGTGCTTGGGATTTATATGCATTAGGTAGATATGCCTGTAGTCATGTTGCACAGTATCTTAAAAACTACATTTTTTTTTTAAAGTAGAAGGCACTTTTAAATGCATGACGGGGAAATTTACCAATCTCGCTTTCAAGAAAGGGAAGCAAAGAAACTCATATAAGGATGGATTGTTAAAGCTTATGTTCCAAGTATGCAGACAATGCAAACTAAGAGGGGCAGCAATAAGTCATGATTTCTGTCCTTTTGTTATGCCATGCCTGTCACTGTAGCTGCATCAGCATTGACCAAGCCGGTACCAAGCAAACAAGCAAATATGTCTCTCCATTTTACACATACAATGGTACATCACAAAATTATCCTTCACGGAGCCAGTGTGAGTCCAGCAGAGCTTATCAGCTTAGATCCGTTGTCATACAGGGATAGCTCTCCGATTTCAGAACCACCTCTCTGCTACAGTAAAGCATATCAACATATTACTGATCCCAGGCTCCTATGCTTTGCCAGAACAGCAGCAGCCCCAAGCAGACAGCTGAGTAGTCTGCATAATTCCCCTGCACACTTTGAATTCTGGAGGGGTTTATTAGCAAGGGATCTGTGTTGTAAGAATGTAATTATACTACATAGGGTGCAATGCTAACTCCTGGTACACAGGTGATCCTAGCTATTAATTAATTCAGGAGTTTGGTGCAGAGAGACACAGGAATTCCACACAGAGACAACTTATATTTGAAAGTAGTAATATTATCTTTTTTCTTCCTTTCTATGGATCATTGAACTTCTTCCTGTTTATATTGCAGATTAATGTCTTTCAGAGGCGAGAAATCCCTTCACTAGTGGAGATCTGACTATATTGCTAGGTAAGTCTTTTTCCTCAAGTTGTCTGTTGAGATAATTGTAATCAAAAGCTAACACAAAATTTCATCGCACAAGAGAGTGAAAGATGGTGCTGTGACCAGGCTCTGAGATGCTACGAAAACAAAAGTGAGTTGGATCAAGGGTCTGCTCTGTGAAAAACAGAAACCTAAGTTGCATCAACTTGTTCCCTTGTCTGCACTTTTCTGTCTTATCTCCCATCACTGGATTAGTCAGTCTGACTTGTCTTTGTTCTGTTAATCTTAAAAGACCACTTCAATGTTGTTTAAAACGAATACAGAAAAATTTCCCCCTGAAATGAAATTTAGCTTTACTTGTAATTAATGTTACTGATTTGGAATTTTCCGTTCTGTTAGGTAGTGATGTAGAGTAGTGATGAAGTATACCCTTCCCAGTGGTGCCCAGTAGGACAAGAGGCAAATTGAAATACAGGAAATTCCATTTTAACACAAGATTTTTTTTTTTTTTTTACTGTGAGGGTGATCAAACACTGGAATAAATTTCTGAGAGAGGTTGTGGAGTCTCCATCCTTGGAAACACTCAAAACCTGACTGATCAAGGTCCTGAGAATTTCCTACTACAGCATCAAAACTGGCTGTTTATTTTTTTTTTAAAGTGGGTTGCACTCCACCACAGTGGGATGAATCAGAAATCCCAGCACGCCACGCATATGAGTTACAGAGATTCCTCCTCAAGGCCATCTAGTTAAAAAAACAAGTTTGTTGAGATTTAGCAAAGCCAGATTTTTCCTTATAAAATACTATTAATTGCATTCATGTCTAATCCATACAATATACAATCTACTTATTTGTTCCTTCCCACCAAAGCAAGACCAAACCTAAAGTTTTATGAAGGGATTGGGAGGGGCGAGGAGGTGGAGAAGAAGGTAGAAGGTTCAACTCCCAGTGATTTTTGTTATGGACTACCTATTGCTATTAACTTCACATGGAATGGATACAGCAACGGGCAGCAGTATTAAACCTTAAAATAAACTCAGTAAGATGGTCTGAAAGGAATAGTCTAAATAAAGTGACTAGTCTTCAGCAAACACGGGCAAGTGAAAAGTCATGGCATGCAGCTCTGTGTCGGTAAGTGCAATACAGTTCTCCACTGACTGCAATCTACAGTCAAAGAACAGAAGTTGTCTACGTGTCTGTGTCTGTGTCTCAGATACCTGGCATTGTCTGTATAAGGGAGCAAATACCTTTTCAAAGGCTCTTGCTTTTCCTTATTTATTGCAATACAACTCTACATTCCAATTTTGGTTTGGTATTTAATCCAGTGAAAACACAATTATCCCCAGAGATAGGAGATGTAACAGACGTGGGAGAAGGGAATTTTGCTCAGTCCAAAATGAGATTGTCAAGGAAGTAAATCTAGACTCTACTGGCTTCACTAGTTTACTTAGTTCCTGATTTCCTTCAAGCCTCAGCACCTCTTTTAAGAAACTGTACCATAATTTTTTACATTGATGTCTGCAGTTTGGAAATTAATTTTTTTTTCTGAAGTTGTTACTTAAGTGGAATTTTTGTTAGAAGACAGTTGCTATTAAAATGTACTGGATTATATGCTAAATTCCCTGTAGTGCAGTTAATGAAGAAAGTTGTGAGGGGAAAAATAAGTCAGTTAAAAGGAAAAAAGAAAACACCCAAGCACACTCACAGGAGGGAGGAGAGCATGTGGTTTTGTGCAGCTTTTTGGATGAAGTTGTCCAGTGGATCCACTGGGAGGGAACATCTATATTGTCTGGAAATACCCAAGCAAGGTAACTTCCCTGCTGGATACGAACTGCTTGTTGCCGCTATCTCTGCAGAGCACACCACCAGGAGTATTAGATTGTTCCAAAATGCAGTAAAGAAATGCTAATTTTTCTCTGCAGTTGTCCTTTTGTCTCCTCCTCGTGCATTCCTCTGCTTTTTCTTACTTCATACTCTCACAGTAGTGCCAAATACCAAGGAAACACTTACAGCAAGACATACTGCATTGGGTGTCCATGCCCAGGTGCTGGCAGCGGGGGCTGCAGGGCGGCCTCTGTGAGGAGAGGCTGGGGCTGCCCCGTGCTGGACACAGCCGGTTCCAGCTGGTTCCAGCCAGCTCCAACCGACCCAGGGCAGGGCACAGCTGTGCCCCTCGGCCAAGATGGTGGCGCCTCAGGGAAAACAGACTTTAAGAAAGGGCAAAACTCTGCATGGCAGTGAGGAGTGAGGAAAAAAATTGTGAGTAAACAGCCCTGCAGACACCAAGGTCAATGAAGAAGGAGGGAGAGGAGGTGCTGCAGGTGCCAGAGCTGAGATTCCCTTGCAGCCCATGGAGAGACCATGCTGGAGCAGATATCCACACTGCAGTCTGTGGAAGATGACATGCTGGAGCAGGTGCTTATGGTCTGAAGGAATTGTGGCCTGTGGAAGACCCACACAGGAGCAGGTTTCTCCTGAAGGACTTCAGCCCATTGGGAGAACCCATGCTGGAGTAAGGAAAAGTGTGAGGAGGAAGGAGCAGCAGAGAGGAACTGTTATGGACTGACTGCAACCCCATCATTCCCCACCCGCCCTGTGCCACTTGAGGGTGGGGGGGGTACTGGGTAGAGGAGCTGGGAATGAAGGGGTTGAACCTTAGGAAAAAGAGGAGAGGGAAGGTGTTCTTTTAATTTTGTGGTTTTTTCTTACTATCCAAACCTATTTTAACTGTCAATAAATTGAGGTAATTCTCTCCAAGTTCAGTCTGTTTTACCCATGACGTTAATTGGTAAGTTATCTCTCTATGTCTATCTTATTTTCTCCCCATGTCCTTTTGAGGAGCAGGAGTAAGAGAGAGGCTGCATGGGCGTCTGGCTGCAGGCCAAAGTCAACCCACCATATATATAAAATGCAAATATTACTTTGAATGCCAAGAGTAGCAATATTTTGGTAGACATTGTCAACACATAGACAGAAAGATATTCTCTTTGTGAAGAGTCTGCAGCCTATGAGTGTACATACAGTACAGGAAGTATCTCACTAAAATCTCACCAATTTTGTTAATAGTAGCATAGAAGATATGAAGATGAAGTTTCTCAAGCAAAGACCATCATCCCCCCAAGGCCAGAACAGCCCCTACATACGTCAGGCTAAATATTTCTTCCTTTACCACCTAAGCTGTATGGACTACATCTCTGAATTTGTTTACCCATGTTGCTATGATAGCTCCTGCTTGTAACAGAGGCATCATCTATGAGAGCAAGAAAGACAATAAGCTCAAACCAGACACAATGCCATTCACTATGTATATATATGTATAGATATATATGTAATATATTTAAGATAAAGTTATTTAACTAATAAAATATTTAAGATAAAGTTATACCTTACCCACACCCAGATAAGCCCATAGCTTCTCCTTATTAATTATCCATTTTCACATAATTTTAATCCAAGAAAGACGTCCTAATCGGGGACTCGAAATAGGAAAGAGTAATGGTCTTTCAGTTCATATGACACATATCTAATACCTTGTCACATTTTCAAGTAGCAGAGTGGTCAAGTTATCTCATTACGTAAGGGTATTTTGATGTTCTCAATTGCTGCTCTGAGGTGAGCATTTCATTACTTGCACACTTCTAACTCACATACATTTAAGCCCTACTAATGGGATTAGAGAGCTATGATGATTCATGACAGTAGGTATAATTCTCCCGTAGATTTTTGCAGAACTTCCATTAGCATTAAAGGGAGTTACACACCAGAGGACCAAAGTCTATTAATACGAACAGCATCTTCCACATACAGTCTTCTAAACAGCAGTTTGGGTGTCCTAAAGCTCTCTAGTCATTCAAGAGAAACGACTCTGATGTCAACACTTTAGCAGTGGAGATTCATTCATTCCCCCAGAAGCACTCACAAGAGACTCTCAAGCAAGGCCTTTTTTGTTTTAGTTAGTGGAAATATCTTCCATTCTTGAGCCTATTAACTTGTAACAATAGAAATAATAGGAGCAGAGACAGGTGTAGAAAGTTTAATTCTTTTCTTGTGAGCTTCAAATTTAAAAAGGGAGTTCAAAAAAACCATGATAAAAAAGGGTATTAAAATTCATGAATGCCAGTATAATATAATTTTGATCTGCACAGTTTTTCAGAGATTGTTGTCAGTTTCTATTCCACTGTTAGCCATCATTAACAGCAAATATGACAGATACACTAATGAAATCGATTTGGTCATGTTATCAATTTAATTCAAAAATGTAACCCCATTTTATTACCATGTAAGTTATAAAGGCTTATAGGCTAATGTCATCCGTCACTGTAAGAGTCCTCTGCTGGACTTCTTAATAACTAAGTGTAGGTTTATTTTAATTTTAATTTTATTTATTGTATTTTGAATCAATTACTTCAGTACAGTAGTAAGCATGCTGTTTTAGCTCATGGTAGGACTGAAATATTGGTCAATGCACTCTAGTAAGGGAAACCTTTCAGTGAAATGAATATAGCAATACAGTGTTGCCTTGGAACCTGGTACATGCTATAGCTGAGCAATAGATTACTGTGCAGCATATATTCCCTGCAGCCGACTCACTGTCTGAGGAACTAATACATTCCTAATGCCCTTAGAACTGGTGCACCCTGTTGGAGGAAGTTTTTGAAGGCAGAATGAAAGCAGGGTGGTCCTCAGACGCATGCCTCTCTCGTTATTAATATTAGAAGTCTCTGTAATATATTCCTTCTTGTAAATGGCAATATTTTTTAGGAGCACTGATCAGCTGATGAAGCCAGGGTATGGCTTTTATATTGTGTTTGGAAAAATAACAGACAAAGCTAAATATCATTATGACAGGTGTCACCAGATGGCATCATTATACACAGACTTCTACATTATTTCACTGAGTGAGTAACTGTTTAAACGTGGGAAAGCTCTCACCTCTGAACATAATCTTAGGCATAATCTTAAGAAAAGGAATGAGAAGCAACAACCATTTTCTTTCCATTTTTACCTCCAGTTCAAGTTGTTTCTTGAGGAAGAGCTGTTCTCAGAGCATTAAAAAATACTGTTGGATGCAAATAATTGTCTTACAAGCTACTTGCCTTGTTTCCAAACTCAGGGCATCTTTACAAGTAAGTAGAAAGCAACAAGCTTTATCGTGCATATATCTAGACTTCGTATTCCTAATTCTTCTCCAGAAGACAGGCAATGAAAGAATGATACAAGACTTCTGGAAAAGGATAATTTTCTTTTTTCAACAAGACAGAAATGCTGAAGAAATCCTCCATCCCTGTTCTCCTCAGAAAGGCAGCCAAAACACAGCAATATCAGATTCTGCAGCTTATCCAAAATCCCCTCAGAGTATCAAACCTGGGGTCCACTAGCCATCTGGCATATAAGTGCACAGCTAGAGGCAATATCACGAGCTGGGCTTTTAGTTTGCACTGCACTCCGCGCCACCAAAACCCCATCAATAGCCAAATCAGGCTGAACATCCTTAAAATAACTCCTTTAGAACTGCTCGTAATCATTGCAGTGGGTGTGTTTGCACAGCACTACAGGCTGCAACCATTCCTGACCCGCCACCTGACCTGTTGCTGTGTCTCCCAAGTGGGAGAAAAAGGAGAGGAGAGGAAGCTTGCTGAGTCCTTCAAACTGCCTTAGGAGACTACAGTCACCATAAAAATAATACAAACTGGCCTTGCTATGGAGCCACTTACACATGTGGTCTACAAGGTCTAGCAGGGCTTTCAGCTCATAGTATTAGATTTTGTTAAGCTGTGAAGAACAAGGCATTTCTGAAGTAGAGGAAACTCTAACCTGATGGGTACAATTAAAATAACAAAGATTTCAGAGCAGCTTTTCCCCTCCAACTTGCTGTATTTGTCTTTTAGTTTAGAACATTTCCATCCATTCCTGTGGTGGAAGAAGCTCTAAAGAAACCCATGTAGGTTCCTAGAAGTCTCCTTTGCAATACGTACAAGGTGTGGCCATTTGCTCTTCTCAGGAACTTCCTGTGTCCCTAAAGATCCGTACTTTTTGTGTTCATCTGTGACTCTTCATTGCATTTTGCATTGCCAAACTTGCTCTCTTCTTCCATGATAACGTTTGAAACAGAGTGAAGCAGTCAGGACAAAGCAAGCAACTAGCCTTCCTCTCTCCCTTTTAATATACAACCCAGTATGCTAAATGTAACCTGAAATTAAATTGCTCAGTCATCTCATAAACACTGATAAGGTCTACTCAGCAGTAAAGTGAATATTTTGGAAAACTACCAAGAAGTAGTCAATTTACTAGCAATCTCCTTCCAAAAGAGAATACATTGGGGTTTGCAATGAGCTAAAAAAGA
The DNA here is from genome assembly GCF_965183815.1 of Platalea leucorodia. Lineage (NCBI taxonomy): Eukaryota > Metazoa > Chordata > Aves > Pelecaniformes > Threskiornithidae > Platalea > Platalea leucorodia. The sequence continues at coordinate 108,898,164 of NC_138826.1, forward strand.
GAGGGACTCAGATTATCCTTGGCTACTCCAATTCCACCTCTACTAGAACCTGTTACTAAAAGTTTCTTTACTAGCGGCTTAGTTCAATGAAAAAATTGTTTTTTCACCAAAACACATATAACTGATCACACTGAGAAGCAATTTAACTCATCTGGATTTTTGCATGGCTCACTGCAGAGCAGGGCATTCATAAGGGAAATAAAACTGTGCTTCAGGAATGACTTTCCATTGTAAAGCAACTTGTTCCCAAGCCAGAGGTTTATGGGACAATATAATCCAAAGGAAATTTCACATCATAATAGCTGAAAGGCAACACTGGCTCACACTGAAGCACCACTAGTCAGTATGTCCAAAACAGCAGATGCTGCTGTCTGTTGCATTAGGAGAACAGGAAACAGGCATTCATCTTCCGGTTCTGCTGTGCCAGAAACTTAAAGGTATGGTTGCAGTTAGTCACAATTCCTATAAACAGTGGAACATCCTAACAACAGCCTAAAGAAATCAATCACGTGATATTTCATATTCTGAGAGCTATTCTTTGGACTTGAAGGCCTTGAACTATATGAAATTAGCTTAACTGATGACTAAATAACAAATAAGACTTGGCATCACTTTTGTACCAATGAATTTCCAAAAGATCAGATTGCCTTGTTAATATATTGGCAACAGGTATTTCCCATTTGCATCTGGTATCTCCAAAGATCCCAGCCCTGCCTCCAGACAGCAGAGTTGATGGGGATAACTTGATTCTGCTCCTGGATTTAGGTGCCTCTATAGAAGCTTTTCCTGAGGAAGTTATGGAGACATTTACTTTCATGAACAACAATCTCAGTATTATACCTGTTAAATTAAACTGAGGCAACACTATGTGCTTGCTACATTTTTTTTACTATTATTTTTTAAAATAATTATCAAAAAGTCCTTCCTTTTAGAATTCCGGCAATCTTTCATACGTGTTCCTTTTCTCAATTTTCCACTACCTGACAAGATATTGGACACTACTACATTCACCTTGGGTTACTGTTTTCTGTCTCCCAATCAGCTGAATAAGAAAAAACATGATTTCTAAAGTAAGAGTATGTTAAATATTGTACATATCCGGTGTTCTTTCAGGTTTCTCTTGACTGGTTGGATGGTTAGTTGATTAGTCCTGCAAAGCTTCTGGCTTCATGCCCTTAAATAGATTTTTTTCCTGCCACGAGGTTCAATTGTTCTGAGGCAAAGTTTTCTACTCTTCCCACATTTGTCCTGCTGTCTCCAGCATCTCCATGTAGTGATAAGTACCTGGAACATAGTAACACGCAGCCTGTATTCTCTGCATTCCGCTTTCCTAGTAGAGTAAACGGAACCTTGGTCTTTTTTTTTGGTTTTTTTTTTTTTGAAGAAGGGAAGCCTGACATGTCCTATTAGCTTTTGAAAATGATTAAAATGAAAACAAGCACAAGATTGCATGAAATTCTAAGTGCTGTTGAGTATTTTATATTGCAGATTCTCCTATGATTGTAATAGTTTGAGTAAGAATGAGATAACAAGGAGCTTGGGTGGCACTACAATTATTTGTGATTTTTTTTTCTTTTTTGTGGATGTTGGTTTCCTGTGCAAAGAAAGGTCATTGCTACTTGCTCCACTAGAATTCCTGCCCTTCCAGAGCTCACCCTCATTTAATTTGCTTTGCATGGGCTGGAAGTTACATTATCGCTGTTGCTCTCTTCAAAATTTTGGGAAGAAAATTGTAACTTGTGCTAAATTAAACATAATTAAACATAGTTTTCTTCACGCCTCACTATACTTTTTTATTGTTTGCTACTAGTATATCAATCAGGCTAATATGTAGTAAAGTTGTAGCCTATGTTGCATTTCTGCTCAGAAGGCTGCTTCAATACATTTGTGTAGAAGTGACTGGGGAGTGTGGACAGAGGTAGCCCACATTTGTTTTCATCTATCCATGTGGATATGTTCTGCATATACAGGAGTAAATATATTACCCTACATAAAGGAGTAAATATATTACCCTCGCGTTTGCATTAGTCATTGTGATGGAAAGGTCCTCTTTACTGCCACTGGGGCTCTGTGAGCTCCTGTTTTGTGCGATGTTTTTGTACATTAACAACTGACTCAGGTTGCTACTGCCAACCTTCTGTTAGCACCTTCACAACTCGGTAACTAATTTCAGATGACAGCTGATGTCAACATTTCCTGTCATTATAGTCTCTGCCTTAGGTGGCTGACATGTATTGTTATGCCTGTGTAAGAACCCATACTAAACCACCTGTCTCTCTCCTTGAGTGTACAGCAATATATATAGGCATCTTGCTATGTAAGTGAAGGAAGACAGACGCTTGCTTATGGTGATTTAAACCACAGTTTGAGGTAGTGCTCAGGCTCCTTAGCTAATGTAAATTGGTCTCTGCACATGCTTACATTGTTCCTTTGATTATATCAGACCCTGTACTCCTAACATAGATACTTTGAAGTTTCTACTACTAAACTTTTTCATGGTTGTTCTGAAAGTTCTTTACAGAACTTTTCTTTTTCCTCTTTATTACATTTTTTGCCATTTTTTTTTACATTAACAGCCATTATATTTTTTACTTCAGCTGTTCTTTGCATGTTATTTAATAATATTTTTAGAAAAGTTGCTTTTTCATTACATGCTAATCAACTTTGTTCATTTGCACAGGTCATTTTGAATCAGTGCAGGACAGAAGAGTGGTTTAACATCACTTTCACCAGCCTAATATCGGCAACATCAAACCTAGATAATTGTGGTCATGGTCTGTCCAAGCCAGTTGTGGAGGACGTCAGTGCCACTAGCACCTTGTGCCTTGTGACTATAGATATGTATCCTAGGGGTCCTCCAACAGCTTGCTTGGGCTCTGAAAAGGCATAGCTAACATAGGTTTATCATATGAAATCAGTGACTTGCACTAGGCACTGAGCAGCTTGAAACCTACATTCATATCAGTCTCAAGAGCAGAATGAAAGAAATCTTTCTCTTTTTCACATATGTCCTAAAGTTTTACGTAACTGAGGCCATAATGGCTTTGCTGGAATAAGAAATGATAAACTGAAACTCCTGATTTTCAATTAAAGTTTTACAGTTTTACAATTTTTTGTAATACTTTGTGGCCCATGTTGTCTCTGCAGATCTTCAATGCCTCCCATGTCTTCACTAATCTCTATAATTTACTGATACTAACAGAGCATGCAATCTCAGTGTTCATATTTCATTCATAGTCAAAAGCAGTACAGGAACTTGTGTCGATGCTCCCAGAGAATGGCTCATTATTAGTCACTGTCTATTCTGGCTTATTGTCATTTACTTCCACTTTTCTCCTATGTTTTAGTTTAATTGGTGACAGAATTACCTTTTACGTATTACCCATGGGTCTCAAATTTTAATGGGATTTACATCTCAGAAGAAGACAACCACGTTATCAGTAAAATTCTCATCTCTGCAGTTAGAATAATATTTGCTTTCTTATTTCCCTGTTTCAAATTTTACTCCTTTTGGCTCCCCTAGCACTTATTAAATACTAAAAAGCACCTATTAAATACTAAATACTCTGAAATGAAAAATCTTTCTCTGGTCTTGTTTTCTTTTCAGTGTCTTTCTTGGCTTCCTCTCTTTATTCAAGCCCCAGCTTGAAATCAGATGTTTCTGTCCATCCTTATTTGCCTAAGCCCAGTCTGAGATTCATTGCTTCAGTGTAGTTCAGTGTAGTTCTCTGATGTTAGAAAAAAAAAAAATCAGAAAAAAGAATAAAAAAATAATTACTTAGTTGTAATTTCTGTAATTACATAAGGCAAAAATATATATAAAGACTGCATTCTTCTAGGATGTGAAGCATACACCAAACAGTAAGCGGAAGATCAGAAGAAACTTCACTTCAGGGAGGCCTGTGATATATTTTGCCACCTGAAGAACTCAGTAATTTTAAAAACATTCCAGTTAAGATATGGCATCAACCAAGAGGAAGCACTTGGCTGAACTGCTTTGACAGTTCCCATATTCCATTGACAGCAATTCCCTTTGAAGGGGGTGTGATAAATAAAAAAGCATAGTTTATAAAATACACTTAAAAGAAGGAAAAAAGAAAACACCCACAAGTTACTTCTTTTCTTTGCATTAAGTATATGCACCACCTTCTTCAGGGCTTTATGTTTTTCACCACAAAGGTGGCAAATCACTTTCATTTGCATTAATCCTTCTCCTCAGAGAATCATTACCGAATTCCAGCCACAAAATTAATGCCACTATTGGCATGTCTGGGAAGTTTTTTCTGCATGTTTGGAGCAGAAGGAATAAAAGTACCTGGAAATCATTTTAACCTTACCCCATACTGAAGCTGCTTGAAAAACAAGCTAGTCTGCAGGCTAATATAATTTATACTGACAGAGAGTGGCTCTTACAAGCCTTAGCGATGGTAGCCTGCTGCCTGTGCTCCCTGGGAAGCAGTATGGTAGTTAGATGGCCTTTTACCACCCAAGGATTCTGGCCACTGGAGGAATTCTCCTCTGGCTAAGCCTGTTCTGTTAAAGATTGCCTTGGGAATCAGAAAATGGAGCTATTTTCCACTATTTCATGGTGGTTCCAACCCAGTCTTCACTAGGTCCATTCCGAACCTTGTAGAAAATGCTGCTTCTTACTGATCCAATCTTTCATGTGAAACAGTTTCAAATCTTGGAAGATTATGTGCCAAAGGCTTCCATTTTTCTATCATCTCTCACTTTGTCCCTTTAATGGGAGGAATGACAGCTTGTGTATATGTACGCAGCACCCCTAGTCAAACCACTTCTGGTCTTTGGTTACCACTCATGCATATGTTATTCTTAATATAAATCATACAAAGAGGTTTAAAAGCAAATGCTGCCTTCTGTATTTTTTTATCAGGAAAGATACTGCATATATGTAGGTTTATGTGATGAAAGCTGGTTCTGGTTTTTTCCCCTTGAACAAATATTCCAAATTTTTCTTTATTTTTTTGGCTTCTTGTGTCTACCTCCAGTGTTGCCTTGTGCTTTTTTCTTTCCACTAGTTCAGTGGCACAGGCAGTCAGTGCTGTGATTTTCCTGTCAACCGATCAGTTTACCACCTTCTAGTTCAGCTGTTCCTCATAGCCATATAGGCTCTTCAGACACGTTGTTGAATTCTTTATTTTCTCCTGGAAACTCTAATTAGTACTCACGATTGTGATGAATAGGCTATAATAGATAGTAAGTGCCTGGGTTAAAGATTTATGCAACAGCATGTGGGTACAGTTTCAGTAAACAAGTGAATGATTGAGGTTACCACATGCATAAAACCTGAGCTACTGCAGAGAAGAAATGAATTGGAAAAAAAACCCACCACCACAAAACAAAGCTAAAAGCATAATTATGAAATTGGTGAATGATGTGTCATATTGATTGCTATAATGTGTTAATATTTCCTCCATTTTATATCCCAGATGTTTAAAGCAGTAATTACATCTGTCCTTGCCTGGGCTAACAGAAAGCTATAGAGAAGCTTTTTTCTAAAAATGTTTAAAGGTTTACTGAATTTCTAGAGGTTGTTTTTATTAGTCTATTACGTGTTTTTCTGTATTCTTCTGTTCCCTTTCAAGTGTGTTTTGAAAAAGTTACTTGTTTGCAAGCTGAGAAATGAAGGATATTTAATAGCATTCAAATAAGACATTCCCCTCTGTGTTTCAAATCTTGCTTTGGAAGAGGCACATAAAATACTTTCAGAAACAAACATTTTTTTATGTAACTTAGTTTTGTAAAATTAGAAGTTCACAATATTCTGAAAACATCTTGTTCCTGAGAGAGAAACATTTCACCACTGCTCTTAGAGTAGTAATTCACAGTGACAAAGGCAGCCAGTATATTTTGTTTGTTTGAAACTGTACATTTTGGGGTAGGAGGGAAGAGTACAAAACACATTTTAAGTGCCTTGAGGTGTCTGTTGTACACAGGAGACTCAGCAACTAGAATCCGTTTCTGGTGAATAATCAGAATCTTTTGTCTTTCATATTTCTTGTCCAGAGTAGACCTTATAAACAACGTACATCTACCTTTTGTTGAGCATTTAAAGTCCTCAGAAAACAAAGACATAAGCTTGCATATTCAGAACTGATTGGAAGGTATGATTTTAGATATAAAGATTTCAGATGTCCATTCTTAGATCCTCTAGCGGGATCTGGTTTCCAGAAAATAAATGACCTTAATCTGATCTATAACTGAGCATATCAGAATAAAGGTATCCAAGACCTGAAAAGGGAAGGGTAAAACTTCAATTTCAAAACACAACCCGTGTCCTCAGTTTCCCATTCCATTGCTAAGTCTTCCTCTCTGTGCCCCCACCTTACTTATTATCTGGCAAAATTCCTTTGGTGATGTCATGCTCAGGGAACAAAACTCTCACTTATAAAAGGATTTTCTTTATTTTTCATAATTTAGCTGAACCAACACAAAACTGAATACTGTAAAGCAACAAAAATGATGTAACATCTTTAATTGTTCTGTGTTTACTAAATAAGGCTACTACACTCCCTTTAAAATAAACCAAAACAGAGAGTTGGTAGAGTGAGGGATCTGGCTCTGGAGGTCTACATGTACATTAAATGTATTTACCATCATTTATTGCATGACATGTTAAACCTGACATTGGTCATTTATAGTGCAGTCAGTCCATAACACTTTTCAAGTGGCTGGGCTTTAATTGCTACTTTGACACTGGTCAAAATCCTAAGATTAAATAAGAATTTTGTATATATTTATTTTACTTGAAGACAAAATTATCTATAGTTCATGTTTCCTGCAATCTCTGCATTAAATAAGCCTCAGTATTACAGCAGGCTTTAAAAACATTTCTTTAATCAACTTTTCATTTTTGTACCTTTCATCTATGGTCACTTGAACAATCTCTATATATTTTTCTTTAGTAGAATAGAACTAGCATAACACTAAAAGTTAATTGCAGTATTAGGTAGTATACTTGAAACCATAATACATTTGCCAGGAAGAAATTAAGCTCCCTTGTTGATTGCATCATACCAATATGTACCAAACGTGCATACCGAAAGGTACAGTAAAAGGGAACAAGGTTTTGTTTGTTTCTCTGTTTGATCATAATTTCCCCCTCATCTATGCTGTCTTTGCTAAATTTTCACTAATCAATAATGCCGAAAAAGTGGGCTTTCTAACAATGAGGTAAAACACTGAAAATGGGATCCAGGAATAGGCTTCAAACTGACCCTTACATAAAAGTAGGGGGAGAGAAAGAGAGAGAGAGGAAGAAAGAAAGAAAGAAAGAAAGAAAAACAAACCTTGCTATGAAGAGCAATGAGTAAAATATTTTAAACTCTATTTTTATAAGTACAGAAAGACAAAAAATAAAAATAAAATAAAAATAAAAAATGCCTTCCAACAGTGCAATGGTTGAATGCATTTATGTAATATAAACAACATCATTATTCTTTGCTTTTTCTACACAGTCCTCTCTGGTCATGCTTTACATCCAGAATGTCCCAATGGAAGAAAGCAAACGACACCAGTCACTTCAGAGACAACTGAAGTAATAAAACACAACTTAACTCTGAACCACTTGTCATGACTGTCAGAGTTATCACGTTAATTGTTAAATAGGATTTTCTACAAATATACAACATATAAAAACTGTTAAATATATAACTTTAGGCTTTTCAAAATACATTTAATGATCTCTTTCAAACAAGTGTTACTTTTGTTTTCTCTTTAATTTGCTTCCTGGTGCTAAATGGTGTATCAGATGAGACATAGGCCACAGATGACCAAACATGCTCTTTGCAAATACTGTATTATCCAACTTTAACTATCAAAAATGGAACTGTAGAAGAGGCATGTTTAACTGGTTAAAACTGAAAATGATTTTAGTACGAGAAAGTCAATCTAAGTACAGAGGAATAAAGGTGCCGTGTAGACAGTTTATGTTCTTTTTGTCCAAGTTTTTCAAACATAGGTCGTTTTCTCTCAGTGCTCCATTATGGTCTCTTGAACACGGTGTTTCAAGAGGAGGTTTCTGAGTTAGTTTTTACCACAGCTTTCCATAGAGACTTCTGCTGGACAACAACATCTCAGCTTTGTGAAAGCTGGAATCATGTCTTTGTGGAGACCTCCTACAATTTAATGACATAACTCTGTTAACAGTAAGATTGTGTCCACTTTAAAATAGATTTTGCTCTTTGGTCTATTGTATATACTGAAAGTATAAGAAAATAAAAGCAATTCAGACAGTTTAGGGTACAAGAAGAGTTTCTCTTTTGCACCTCAGTGTCCTCCCATAGGCAAAACAGTCTTCTCTAAGGCTGATTGGGATGATACTCTTCATTGTAGCAGACTCTTCGGATTAAAACATGTAGGTAACAGCAAGTCCAGCAGTGGTGTATAACGCAGATGAAACGTTAACCATGACTTTTGTATTGCTAATGCCCAAGCATATCTCTTTTTCTATATTCCTTAGTCCAGTGATCCTTAGTATGGTAGAACAAACTTTAGCTCATAATGTAGAGGAATTATGCTGTCATTCATGAGATACAGAGAAACAGACAGTTGAGTTGATGACATATAACAGATGATGATCCACAGCAGTGAAACTTGACTAAGTTAAGTAGCTCACACAGAGCCTAAACCACTCCTACGAGGATTCTGTGTTGCTGCATTTGTCAGGAGACCTGTAAATCAATAAGAACAAATGAGTCAGTGTCTTAATTTACAATCCTGGCTATCTTTGCTGTCCATTATTTTAAAATATACTGTACTGAGATTTTTCAAGGAGACAGTTAATGAATTAGAAGATATTTATTTTTCACAGCAAACATTCTCCCTGAGAAACAACACATGAACAAACATATATTTTTATTTATTATCAAAAATTAACGCTTTAATAATTATTTCTAATAATGTCATGAATATAAATGATAATTTGCAAGAACTTCAATGCCATCTACTTTCTACCAAGCTCCATGCACATTCTTTTTCATAAAAATAATATCACAGGATGTTCTTTTGCCTGCCTTAAAGTCACGTATAACAATATCAAATACACACGGCGATTAAGACTACTATTACTTTTTACATATCGGATATGATGAAAAATGGACATGAAAGCCATGACCATTTATTAAAAATGCAAGGATGTTTATACTGGAGGCTTTTCTCCCTTTAAGTTTCCAATGAGCACTAGAGTGCGCCTAAATTAATCAATACTGCCCTCTAGCGATGTTATTACAAGTGCAAATTAATGTAAATAATGTTTCTTAATAGTCAATCAGCTCAGAAAATTGTTTTAGTTACATAGCACAAAAAAACCAAAAGAATGAAAATGGGCAAGGAACTGCCCGATGAACCTGTTTAAAAGAAAATGGAATGGAAGCAGTGGTTTGAGAGAGAAACAGAACCAAAGTTCACGCTATTAAAGAAAACGAGTACTGGAAGACAGCACAAACACAAATGAGAAAGTAATGACTGATTTATACAACAAGGAGCCAGCTACTCATGCTCACCTAAAATATCAGTTTAGAAATGGTTTCAAAATTACACAGATACTGTACAAGACAAAATGTTTTGAGGTGTATTAAGCAAGCATGATTGTTACAAAATGCCGTTTGAATGTTCAAACGCTATCTTCTGCTTTGGCATTTTTCTGTCTCCAAATAGTCAGAACTGTTATTACTGATGGAAATACCATGCATAACTCCAGAAAATACTGAACAGTGAATGTGAAAGAGCAAAACAAATAAGAAAATCCAATTCACTTGGTTCGAGCCGTGTATTGAATTTAGAGTTTTTAACCTAACCCTCAGAGCAGTAAATGAAAGAGATACCTGCCTCCACATCAATTTACTGACAGCTTGAAACATATGGATCTCTCTATATATGTATGTAGAAAGACAGATAGACAGACAGATAGATAGATAGATAGATAGATAGGAAGGTAGGTAGGTAGGTAGGTAGAGAGATAGAGAGATATTACTTTCCTTATAAGGCATAAAGTGTATGTCATAGATTTCTGCTTTTGTCCTCTCACCTTTTCCAGGAAAAAACACCCCAGAAATCTTGCAAACAGCCTTTCCTTTTCGGACTAGTGATCAGATCTCCAAACCACATGGCCTCAGACAGGCTGAAGGCAAAAAACCTGGTTGATTATTGCGGTATATTCCCCTTTTTAAATATACATTCAGCAAGAGAAATTATTTTAAAGTTTTGCTTTTATTAATTGGTCTGTTTCCCCCTTATATTCTTTCCTGGGGTTTCCGCTATGCCCTCTATTTTTCTTCCCATTAGAAAAGAACACAACTTTCAAGGTAGTAATACTTTTTAGGCAGTGAGACATAAAGCAAAAGATTTATGGTTTATTAGGTCTGAAAGTAAACTACTATTGTGTTAAGAATTAGGCTGACTTAGCCCCATCTTTCCTGAATTACGCTGGAATGGCCCAAAGCTAAAAGCAACAGCGTAAACTGCTGATGGACTGTGTGTTTGGCGTTTTCATAGTGTGCTTCTCTACCATATTTTTCCCAGGATGGAGAGACAATTCAGGTACAACCACATTCATTTGCAGATACCTGCTGCTTTGTCATTTTATGGATATAAAAGCTTCCTTCCTGACTTGCTATCCCTGTCTCCACTTTGCACATCCCTGCTGTGTGAATATGGTATCAACACTTTAAAAGAAGGAGAGAAGAGGGGAGACAATTATGCATTTTAAAAATGCTGAGGCAGGGCAGAGAGCAGGCTTGAAATAAAGCGATGACAGGAAGAGGAACAGATTAGAGAACAGGAGGTGAATTTACAACTTTGGACAATGACAGGAGAAAATGGAATGAGAGGGGAAAAAAAAGGCATAGATTAGCCAGGGAAGTTTAAACATCATTTATTAATGAAGGCATGAAAAAGAAGTATGATAGGTAATAGGAACAACAGATAAAAAGGAGAGAGAGGATAGGACAGAGCATGAAGAGTCCAGAGAAGAGGAAGAGAATGCACACCTACCCTCCCACCTCCTGTTTTTCCCTCTTTCATTCCTTATTACAGGTAAATTAATCACTCCTCAGAAAACCAGACAGATGAAGCAAGAGAAAACAGGGATTCCCAAAATGACCATAAAAAGGACTTGTTTACTATTTATACTAATAGTTCAAACTATGGAAAGTACCACATCCCTGATAGGCAAGTTTAAAGGAAAATGGTGCTCTTGATGACTGGCAGCAATTTCTAGAATATTAATTAAGTCAATAAATTGTAATGAAAAGTGTAAAAATTCAATAACTACATACATAAAACTGCTTTAAAGCTTCAGAAAGGTGTGTTGGCATTGTTTTGCTCCTTTTTTCCCTTCACTTAGGAAATTTGCAGCAGTATCAAATAAAACTGGGTACCAATCATGTAGTACAAGATTTTCTTTTCTGTCCGCCTCTACCCAGGACTCTAGGTTCTAGGTACATTGTGCAAGTCTGTTTGTCACTGACTTCAGTGAAGTCAGAATTTCTCCCCAGTGCTTCAGACAGCAGGTTCTGCTTCCTTCTGAAGGAGCCAGATGTTCTGGCTGTAAGTTTGGAGAACCCTTGACCTTGTTCAACTTTGACGTATTGAGTGGGCATCTAGTACCAGAGATTAAAATACTACTGTACATGATCTGACTGTTTACATGATGGAAGCGCAAGCTTCTGTGTGCTCCACAGAACTCTGCTCAAGAGGAAAAATCATTTTCCTGACTGCATATTAATAGATAATCCAAAGCATAAGAAACAATACATTTCATATGACCATATATCTTATTATAGTTCTTGGATGGCTTCAATATGTCCTGAGACTATTTGGCTTATTAAAACAATTATAACACAGTCCACTTAATTTGTCTTACTCTGGAGGGAGCAGAATAAGGGACGGTCGATCTCCAACTGTGCCCTAATGGCACATAAAATAAAATAATTCATTGGTTCATTCCTATGATCAAAGACAAAGGAAACAAATTATGGAAGTCACTATGAGAAGATGGGAATATGTGGTGCTTTGCTGACTCACACAGGCTTTCCACCAAAAGAAACCCACCCAAAAACTTCTGTCTGTCTTTCAGTGTAGTATCTAGGGTTGAATTAGTGACAAAATGTTTTCATTTCTCATCACAAACCGGAAAATTCAACCAGGCTTACTGTAACTGGCAAATATTTTCAGAGTCAGGACTGAGTTTCAAGCATGTCTGTCCTGACCTTTTATTTTAAATGGAATCCACATAGATACCAGCAATTCCATGTCAAGCCTGGTAAAGCTTTAACATTTTCATCTGGTTCCCACTCTGTATTTTTAGAATAAAAATGAAAGTCAGAGTGAACCAAAGCCATTATTTTTGCTACAGTAGCCAAGTGCTTTTACATGACTGCCTATTGGCGTTCTGTGGTGACAACTCAGAACTACCTATCATGTTTCCAGCACTGATTTCTGAAAATTTTCTGGATGCCTACAAAGTAATTGGTCATATTAAAGAGGTTTCAGTGTTGCCTAACAGCCAAACTACTTGTCTAAACTGTGTATTTTACGCTTTCAACTACAGTCTTAAAAATGCTTCTGTGAGTCTTAGGATTCTGTATAGCACCCATCAGTGTAAATGGCTTTTATTTTTAATTTGTTTTTTTTTTTTCTTCTTCTTATACTATTATACGAAAAAAACCCCAACCAACCAAACCCCACAGCATTTTGCACAGAGGTAATTCACAGAGATAGATGTAGGCTGGGCCAGTCTCTGTCTCCCAAATCTACTCATATAATGGAAACAGTTCCAAATGTTTTACGTACTCACTGCAAGTCAGATAAACGGCATGTCTTTTCCCTCTGCTTCTGCAGCTGTCTGTTCTAGGTCCCTAAATAACTAAGCATGTATAATGCAGAAAGAAAGATATAAAAGCATTAAAATGCCCAAGGAAAACCTTACACTGCCTTGCAAGATACCTCATGCTTTATGGGAATAAAAATGTAAATTTCTGGTGATGATCCAAGCAGTAGCAATGACCTGTTGCATTTATGAGAACTCCCAGAGTCCCTCCTGAAAATTTATTCTGTTTTCCTCCCTTCCTCTTCCTTTCTCCATGCTGTTCATATATGCAAATTGAACTGTTTAGTCTTCAGAAAAAGACAAGTTAATCTAACTTTAAAGCGTCTCTGGCTATTAGGAATAAGAAAAAAGAAGCATGGAAGCTACTATACTTAGTGCTGTACTCTGTCTCACTGAGCTAGCCACAGGAAGGACATCTTCAGAGTTCAAACGGTAACACCTGCAGAACTAGGAGTAATAAGATTGGTCAAATCTAGTGTCTGTGCTTGTGGGTGAATGTTTGTAAAAAAGCAGCCTGGTGTATTAGGCAGTGTACATACAGATATGCTTTCCTGCGTTGCACTTCAACAATGTAGCATTCATGAATTACAGAGCAGAATCCAATTATTAGCCACCTTCTAGGAGGACATGCCTTTTCCTTAACACCCACTGTTTGTTTTTTGTTTTACTTCTACTATTCAAGTCAGACACAGAAAGAAGTATTTATTCCAACTTTGAGACTCTTTGCAAATGACATTTTTTTCCAATAATAATTTTAATATCAATAATCTGTCCAGAACTAAAACCAAGAAGTGCCATTTCCCCTTAAATAACACTCTTAGCCCTATCTTAGCCCTATCTTCTAACACTCTTAGCCCTATCTTCCCAACTTCCCCTGACCATCTGCCAGGACTATCATCATCTTGATTATTAATTTTCTTTTCTGTTAAAATCCTGTTTGTCTCATATTACCTTTTTTGCACTTACAAGATCTTGGAATGTGCTGGATTAGATCATACACTCCTTCCTTCTACTGAATTGCCCATTACTTCATAAGCAATACTAGTGAAGGCAGTGGGAGTGTTCTTATAATTAGATAATCCTTACAGTGAATGAAAATGTCAGAATCAAGTGTTGTAACCCAGCTGAAATACATTTGACCGTGGGTCACGTAGGTGACCCGTGTTTAAGAGCTCAGGCTTAGGTATATATAATGCAAGCTTGCTTTGCAGCATCTGAACACATGCTAAGGAAAAGCAATGGAGGTGGCAGAAGAGACAGCAGCAAGAATATCTGCGCTCAGAACATTCAAAGCCATTGAGCACAAAGGTGCAAAAATGGGGGATTTTTGGCTGGAGTTGCATTTGGAGCTATTTGGAGCTATTGTGGATAACATAAGAGCCAGGCAGGTCTCAATCTGCCCCCCACAAAAGTCTAAAGCCAGCTCCTTAAAGCAATGTGGATAGAAAGAGGGAATGAAGAAGAAGATCACACATCTTGTAAGGCATAACAATGCAAAACAGTGCGTTTTCATCTCTCATGTGCTGGGTGAAAAAAAAACCACACTTAAAATAACTCTAGCTAAAGGCCTTGAGCAAGTAACCCAATTGTATCTGTTTTCTTTTTGCTCTTTTAAAATGGTAAGAGGTGTGCACCTATATGAAAATTAGTAGCAGGTAAAACTAAGAAGGATTTGTAACTGACATGGAATTGTAAACTTGAAAAATGACTACTTCTTTGCCTCCCTTTTACTCTTCAAATAAAAGCAACTGCAATATTAGCACGATTGAAACTGTATAAAATAGCCAGGGGCTTTCCTCAGGGTACTGAAAAAATAACCTGGATTTACCGTTCCTGAGACTTTTCTCTAAGGTAGGAGACAGGTTCAGATTAAATCACCAATGCATCTAAGAATCTATTTTTATTTAAATGCAGTAACTTCATATATACTGAATTCTGAATATTCATACGTATATACCTATACTGAACGCATACTATTTATAGATTAACAGATCTTAACAAAGACATAACTTTAATTACATTAAAGCTTCTTGTGAAAAAAATGCCTTAAATATTTGTGTGTGCTAATAAAAATCTATTAAATATAGTGATCTTCCATAAAATAATGATTGTATTGCCACAACAGAAGAATATCTCATGAAGAGGGTGATGTGAGTTTTAATTATAAAGTTTAAAAAGCAGTCTTGCCTATAGTTAAAGTTTACTAGTCTACTTAATGGAAAAAAAGGAAAAAAAAAACCAGCAATCCACATCAGCCAGCACTGAAGTCCACAGCCAAATCTAAACTGTTACTTTTCCTTCTCTAATTAGAGGAGAAGATTGGTCAGGGGCATCTGTGAGTGGCATCTGATTGACAAGCAGCTGGTCTGGAGCAAGGTTAGTCTCACACTCACAATAAAAATTGGAACAGTGATTTCCTAGAACTGATTGTGAAAATAGTTAAATGAATAACACATCAAAAAAGCAACATGCTATTAGATGGAATATTTAGGATATTTCACACATTAAAAGAGATAATTCTGACTTACAGAGCATGAGCTTTAAATGGGAAGTTCAATTGCTAGTGAAGGAACGGAATAGTTGGTGTTCACCAGCGAGATACTGTGTCTGCTTTATGTATTCCATCTGAGAATTTATTGTTTAAGAAAACAGTCATGATTCACATCACTCCAGAAAGCAATGTAGCACAGTAGATGACTTTTAACAAGCAATTTTTATAAATATGTTGTGTATGGGAAATAAATTTCAGTATTTAAAATTACTCTGCTTAGCCTTTGTCTATGACTTGAGGAGAAAGTAGTACGTGGACAACTGTGGGGAGTGGGAGTAGAGGAGGAACATATATATGTAGGTCAGGTAAGAAGAATGCAGGAGGGTTTTTATTCTCTCATAGACCTGTTTGAAAACAAAAGCAAGAAAATACATAGCATTCTTCTGTAGAAATAACATACAGGCATCCACTGCAAACACAGAAAAGCAAGTGGGGTCTTCAACAAAGCTCAAATGTATGTGGACACATAAATAGAAGAAAGCCCACCACATTTTCTAAAGGTAAAATTTTCTAAAGCAGAATTGTTCTTAGACAGTCCTCTAATATGTACATGCAAAACAACACAAGCATGTATCTGCACAAATTTGTTCAGCTTTTTAAACCCTGATTCTACTCACTTTCAGTGCAAAAACAAAAAAATCTCAGCCTAACAGATTGTTACATCCTTGTTAACAGGTTTATGAGATTTAGTTCCTGGCCTCAAAGACACATTATAAAATGTGAAAAATCTTTCCCTGAAACACCTCACCACAGAAACAGTGAGGTTCTTCAGGAAAGTGAAACGTATATTCCTTAAAAAGTCGATGTTCCTGCCTTATATCACATTAAAACCAAGGGTTTTTAGAGATCCTTCAATCCTTCACTCAACCATAAACATCCTGAAAGGATAGTGGAAAATGTAGTGACTTAAAGTATTTTCTTCAAGATTTGGGGGGGGAGGATATTTCTCAGCAAGGTAAGGGTTATCATGAAATGGTAGAGTTTTCAATTCTTGGAGAAGTAAGGAAGGGGGTCAGCAAAACCACTACCCTGAACTTTAGAAGGGTGGACTTTGGATTGTTTAGGAGTCTGGTTAACAGAGTCCCTTGGGAGGCAGTCCTGAAGGGCAAAGGAGTCCAGGAAAGCTGGATGTTATTCAAGAAGGAAGTCTTAAAGGCACCGGAGCAGGCCATCCCCATGTGCAGAAAGATGAGCAGGTGGGGAAGAAGACCTGCCTGGCTGAACAGAGAGCTTCGGCTGGAACTCAAGAAAAAAAGGAAAGCTTACCACCTTTGGAAGAAGGGGCAGGCAACTCAGGAGGACTACAAGGATGTTGTGACGTTATGCAGGGAGAAGATTAGAAAGGCAAAGGCCCAGCTAGAACTTAAACTGGCCACCACCATTAAAGACAACAAAAAATGTTTTTATAAATATATCAGTGACAAAAGGAGGGCCAGGGAGAATCTCCATCCTTTCTTGGATGCGGAGGGAAACATTGCCATGAAGGATGAGGAGAAGGCTGGGGTACTTAATGCCTTCTTTGCCTCAGTCTTTAATAGTCAGACTGGTCATCCTCAGGGTTTTCAGGCCCCTGAGCTGGGAGATGGAGATAGGATGCAGAATGAAGCCCCAGTTGTCGAAGAGGTGACAGTCACTGACCTGCTCCTCCACCTGAATGCCCACAAGTCTATGGGGCCAGATGGGATCCACCCGAGGATACTGAGGGAGCTGGCAGAGGAGCTTGCCAAGCCACTCTCCATCATTTACCAGCAGTCCTGGTCAACCAGAGAGGTCCCAGATGACTGGAAGCTAGCAAACGTGACGCCCCTCTACAGGAAGGGTCGGAAGGAGGATCCAGGGAGCTACAGGCCTGTCAGCCTGACCTCAGTGCAAGGGAAGGTCATGGAGCAGATCAACTTGAGTGCCATCATGCGGCACGTGCGGGACAATTGGGAGATCAGGCTCAGCCAGCATGGGTTTATGAAAGGGTGGTCCTGCTTCGCTAACCTGGTCTCCTTCTATGACAAGGTGACCTGCTTAGTGGATGAGGGGAAGGCTGTGGATGTTGTCTACCTGGACTTTAGTAAGGCCTTTGACACTGTCTCCCACAGCATTCTCCTGGAGAAGCTGGCTGCTCATTCCTTGGATAAGTGCACTTTGCACTGGGTTAAAAACTGGCTGGATGTCCGAGCCCAGAGAGTGGTGGTGAATGGAGTCAAATCCAGTTGGCGGCTGGTCATGAGTGGTGTTCCCCAGGGCTCAGTGTTGGGGCTGGTCCTGTTCAATATCTTCATTGATGATCTGGATGAGGGGACTGAGTGCACCCTCAGTAAGTTTGCAGATGACACCAAGTTGGGTGGAAGTGTTGATCTGCTGGAGGGTAGGAAGGCCCTGCAGAGGGACCTGGACAGGCTGGATCGTTGGGCTGGGGCCAACAGTATGAGATTCAACAAGGCTAAGTGCCAGGTCCTGCACTTGGGTCACAACAACCCCATGCAATGCTACAGGCTTGGGGAGGAGTGGCTGGAGAGCTGCCTGGCAGAAAAGGACCTGGGGGTGTTGGTCGACAGCTGCCTGAACATGAGCCAGCAGTGTGCTCAGGTGGCCAAGAGGGCCAATGGCATCCTGGCCTGTATCAAGAACAGTGTGGCGAGCAGGACCAGGGAGGTGATAGTGCCCCTGTACTCGGCACTGGTGAGGCCGCACCTCAAATCCTGTGTTCAGTTTTGGGCCCCTCACTACAAGAAGGACATTAAGGTGCTGAAGTGTGTCCAAAGAAGGGCAACGAGGTTGGTGAAGGGTCTAGAGCACAAGTCTTATGAGGAGAGGCTGAGGGAGCTGGGGTTGTTTAGTTTGGAGAAGAGGAGGCTAAGGGGAGACCTTCTTGCTCTCTACAACTACCTGAAAGGAAGGTGTAGTGAAGTGGGGGTTGGTCTCTTCTTTCAAGTGACAAGTGATAGTACAAGAGGAAACAGCCTCAAGCTGCGCCAGAGGAAGTTTAGATTGGATATTAGGCAAAATGTCTTCACCGAAAGGGTAGTCAGGCACTGGAACAGGCTGCCCAGGGAAGCAGTTGAGTCACCATCCCTGGAGGTATTTAAAAGAAGGGTAGACGTGGTGCTCGAGGACATGGTTTAGTGGTGGATTTGGCAGTGATAGGTTAACGGTTGGATTCGATCCTAAGGGTCTTTTCCAATCTTAATGATTCTATGATTCTATGATTCTATGAAAGGAAAAATTGACAGGAGTAAAGGATTTTGTATACAGCAATATATGTTGATCCTCTGTTTAATGACAACATATCCATATGCCTTTGCAGACTTTCAAGTCTTCTGTACTTCCTTTCAGGAAATACTTCATGTTTGTTTTGTGATATATTCTTGTAATCCCAACTAAGATATCCTTTTGTATATCTATGCTCATCCTCCAGTTTTAAGTTTTGCATGACTATGACAAAGCTCAGAAGAAAGATGAGACAGGGAATTTAAAGATCATTATCCCAAACTAGGCAATTAAAGCATTTTTAATCCCTTAGTGGCAAAGCAGACACCTAAATGCATTATACTGTGTAGCATTCTGATCAACAGTGCAAATATATTTAAACCTAACACAAACTAGGGATGCATACAATGCAGCAGTTCAAAAACCAACCAGTGTGTCACTGTCTGCTGGAGGCAGGGTGCTCTGTACACTGTGCAGCATATTGGATCTAAATTCTTTGGCAAGATCACCATTACTCTCCCTACCCCGTTTCTGTGATATTTTGGCAAGCAATGCTGTGGTGATCAGATTTCTGCAGTAGACTGAAAACAAACAACAAAAGAGGAAAAATAAACTGTGGCAAATGTCAAGGAATTTTCTATAATTTATAATAAATTTTACACACACAAAAACAGAACTATATAAAAGCAGCTGCAATACAACTTTTGGAGAGCAGGAGAGGAAGTGAATTTGATCTTCTCTTGACACAAAGGTATCAGTCTCACAGAATCTTATCACCTTATCTAGTTTCATGTACCTCTCATAGAAGTAGGGTGAATCCCCTACCTTGTATTAACCTTTGTCAATCAGATTTTAGGGATTCCTAGCCCAGTGTCTCTTCCATAACAGCCCTTCAACTCCCCATTATTACAGTCTCCTTGGGTCAAATTCAGGCATTATGAGACCTAAATGTAGGTATCTCTATTTAAGTGCGATCTCAGTCAGGGTCGAGAAAATCTAGAGTTCAATTCTGCCTAAACATAGATGCTTAGTGCCTGTGGGACATCCTTGGGCATCTCCCTGATCTCCAGATGCTGCTTCAAAAGGCCTTGTGTCATACATTTGCACTCCTGAACACATCTTAGACTCCTGGATCATCTAGGCTACTTAGGACATACGTGTTCAGGGAACTGGATTCTGCCCTTATTCTCTTTTCTCAAGCTGAAGACTCCCAAGCAGCTTCTGCTTGTGACTCAGTGGGCCTCATTTGGTCATGAGCGACCCACTAGACCCTAGTGTAACTCCACATGGATCACTGCCCAAACCATATTCTTGTGACTGAGCATTTCCTCTGGGTTGAGTCACACAGATGACAGGGAAGAGGAATAAGATACCAATCTTGTGATCAGTCCCTGTGCCTAAGAAGCAAGTAATCGTGGTTGAGTTAGCTAAGGCTACGAGACAGACCATGAAACACTTGTGTGGGTCCATCCTTAAGAGAGAAATGTCATCGCAGTGATCACACAATCGTAAAAGTTCAGGCGGATGGGATCACAGATAAGCATCTTATTACACTAAGCACATGTCATTACAAGTGTTATGAGAGCTGTCAATTTGTTTCTTAGAAACATTTATCTGACCTTTGTTATCTTTCAGGCCTGTTTTCACATTATCAGAATGACAAATAGTAACATCAGACCCTGAGAATACTTAAAAAATGACTTCCCTATTTAAGAGATTCTTCTGGATTAAATCAGAGTAAAATTTTCCATTCCTCACTTGTTCCAGTCGTAGGTGTAGAACGGACCTTGTCAGTTCATAAAACAGTTACTCAGATGAAATTCAATGAACCTGAGAAGCAAATAAGCTTCAGGTGAAGACAGGGATCAAGATATAGTATTGACAATGTCATTAGTGAATCCAATGTGGTGGATCACACAGTACCTGTGCTGTTCATCACAGTACCATTTCTGAGTTCATAATCTAATGCAACAAACCAACTCCAGGAACCACTAATATGAAGCTTATTTTATAATATTTTATAATATAATATAATATAATATTTTATACTTTAGGAATTTACTCTTTTCATTATGGTAAGATTTTTGCTGCTGAGAATTCACAGATTTCTTTTTCTCAGCATAGATTTTCTCAGATTTGAAAAAAATATACAAGAGATTTGAAAGACTTCAGCTGCTGGCAGTATCAAGCCCTTGGTTCCTCTGATATGTCTGGGTTTGTGAGGGGGAGGTTCTCAAGACAGAAGGAAGAGATATCACCATGTTTTAGCAGTTACAAGAAAGTACATCAAAGTTAAGGGGATAGGTCCTAAAATATTAACTATAGTCCAGATGGCCTGCGTGGGTGAAACTTGAGAATGTTTTATGAGGAATCACACAAAACTCAGATGCTATAGAAACAAGAGACAAAACATAAAAAGAGGAAAATGTATGACTGACTCTGCCAGACATGCTAGGCAACATTTCATAAATATCAGATGGAAGAAGTCATGATCAATCTTTCCTTTGAGGTCAGGCTCATATGCCATATAGAACAGGACTAATGCACAAATGACATCATATGGTTTCAGTTTCTTCTGTCAGATAGGAGACCTATATATTCTCCTCAGAATAGGCCTTGGCTTAGGCTATGAGTTTCTTGGAGATGTCACAGTTTCAGGGTTAATTAACAAGGAATAGTTTGTGTTTCTCTAACATTGTCCCTTTTTCACTAATTAAACAGAAATGGAAAAAAGAAGCAAATTTTTTTTTTTTTTTTTTTTTTTTAGTAGGATAGGAAATCTGCTCTGTGTAGGAGACAATGTGGGTGTGTTCAAGAGATTCTGTAAGATTCACAGGGACCACTGTGGGAATGACAACATAGGCAGGAAAGTGCTATTGAAAGATAGCCTTGAAAGGTACAAGCATAAAATTTGCCCCAGCAGTCATATCTGTTTGTAAGGCTTAGCTGCAACTCTCATCTACACACAATGATTAACTCTGTTCATAAAGTGTTTTATCACTGATAGACTCAATAGGTGCAAGAACATGTAAAAATTATTTTGAATAATTTTGCTTAAGAAAAAAATAGTATTTCAAAATGTTAAACTTTCATTTTCAAGTGAATGAATTACTTTTTCATTTTGCATCCCAGGAGTAGTACTGTGTAATAAGATATGCTATTATGAGTATATACTATTAATTCTGACATTTATTACTTAAATAATTAGCATCACTTGTTAGCTAGAACTGACTGGGATGTCTTATTTTCAGTGTCACAGTGTTATCTGTTTGTGCTGTGGTGAAACTATATAATACTTCTATTTGAAAAATCAAAACCTGGGCTCTAATAATTATCCATTGACCTTTGGGCATCTAAAAGCCTTACTTAGGATTTTGTTAGTCAAGGCACTTCTTATGGAAAAACAGAGATTTTGAGGTGGCAATACAGTTTTTTCAGCACATACTGCAACTACGTACACATATCTTGGTTATCTTATTTAGGTGCCTCCAGTTAGAATACATAAATCATATCAAATGCTCTAAAAATGTATAGCCTGACAGTCTTTGAGGAAAAAATACAATTGCTTTTATGATGTAGATGAAATTAAACCTTACCTGTTGGAAGGACTTATGTCTCTCCACTGATGATGGAGAAGGCTAACAGCAACTAGTTTCTGAAGTCGTGTAACAGGTAAGTGCCTTATATAGAGGAATGACTCTGGATGTCACTAATTTTTTTTTATATTTTAAAAAATATGTTCCGTGTTGTTTTGTTGGTTTTTTGTTTGTTTGTTTGTTTATTTTTAATAAACAACTGTATGCTATGCAACTTCTAAAGGTAAGATGATGTTTTCATCTTCCTAGAAAAAAATATTTCAAGCTAAGATATTAATAGGAAAACAGCTGCTTTTCTAATTAGTACATTTGATGCTTAGCTTCTTTTTATTACAGCACAGACAGGCAACACTTTGATCTAGATGTTTTAATCGGTGTTAAGTAGCATTAAGCCTTAATAACTTAAAAATATGACAATCACAAAATAAAATGCATACCTAAAATTGATTTGATCAATAAATCCTATTATAATACATCAGTAGGAATGAAACACATTATAATTGCTACTGATATGCCATAAAACAATGTCATAAGAGTAATGAAAATGAGAAGTAATGTGATACAATTAAAAAGTTTCTTTTGGATTCCAAAATTAAAAGTATTGAAATACTTCAATGTCAAAAAGAAGTGAAAATTCCAAGTTTTAACAAATATGACTAGTTATTGCTCTGATTCTTTGTTGATTTAACACGTGGGTAAGGAGAGTTTGAAATTATTCCTGAATCTTCTCCCTTGCCTTTTAAAAACTCCACACCAGCACACTCTCTGACTAAAAGGTTGGGGTGAGGATGGTTCACTTTTTTACAATATATGCACTGTCAAGTCTTTAAACTTATTCTGATAAAGTATGCTTAATTAACCTCTGGTACTTGCTCTTCATACAGACTTTCACAATGCAGAACAGCTGTTTCAATGGGTAATAGAAGACCTTTTCACCATGATTTTCCATTTAAAGGTGTACTTATGTTGGTATTTGATTACATTAGTGTTCTTCTATAAATAGTAGAGTATCTGCATATTCCACCAATAAACTCCATTCTGGGAATTTTTGTTCAAAATCTGGCACTGTGGTAAGTCAGAGCTCTGACATCTGGAACACTTTGGGCTAACTCCAGATGGAGAAAAAAAAAATTATCAATGTGTGACAGAGGTCATCTTTCTCGAAGATGGACCAGGCATCCATGGCCAAGCACATATAAACTGCAGTTGAGCATTTTGCCATCAAAATTAACAGACAGGGTGACTTGAAAATGATCTTGTCATTCCTAGCAATGACACTGCTCTGCTCACTTATGAGATATACAGTTTTCTGATAGGCCAAAACCACACAAACAGCATTAAAATTTGGAAAAAAAAAAGATATGGATTATAAGCAGACATAACTCAGAAGCTACAGATTCAGATCTGTATTAATGTCAACAAAGAGATAAATACATTTTGATTTAAAGCCTCATACATAGTTTGATCTGAAATTAGTGCCAAGATTCATCAAAAGCTGTCAATAGCCATTTGCTGTGCTAATTTGAGACATTCATGTACTTAAATACAAGTATACTTTTTTGTTTTTCTGCAGTCCTGCAGATTCTCCTGAGACCATTATAACTGGCTTATTTCCCAGAAATCTCTGTAAAGGATATTCTGCCCATAGAAAATATAACATATAGTTTCCTAAAGAGAAAAGTGTGGCAGAACACTTCTGTCTGGCAAGTTTGTGAGTTAGGGGAAAGAAGTGTTTCAATCTCAAGATAAGAAAGATAAACTGAACCCTTGGCTAGGTCTTTAAGGCTTACAAAATGACAAATAATTAAAATAAATGCTCAATGGTCCTTTTGCCAAATAAATGTAATTATTTACTTATTAAATTTCTGCTGTTTAGTATCTATAATAAAAACCTTTTGATTTATGACTGATCAACTGTATGAACAAAGACTGTAGATCTCACAATTCAATTCCTATCGAAAATAAGGCATATGGTCTGTTGTAATATCTAAAACATCAGCTAATGGCCATACTTTACCTTAAACATAGTTCACAGCTGTCACCTATAAACTGAAAAGAAAGTTATTCACTGGGATTCTGAAGAGGAAATAAGGCGTAGACTTCTGTAACACTTTAAATTACAGAAAGAGATAAGGGGAATAAGGAGATATTTAGGTGCAGTATGTGGAAGTGGTATGGCTGTTAGCATAGCAGAGTTATTAAATTTTATTACATCAGAGAAGCACTTAGCTGAATTGTGTGAGTCTGCAGGTTCTGGTTAGTACTTCTTTGGTGGATGTACCACAGTGCAATGTCAACCTGTTCACAGATTCAAGTCTACTTTTAATCTGATGACGTGTAAAGAACTACTCAAGTAGTTTCTTGTGTTTTTATTTTTTAAGGATCCCTTCAAAAGACCATCCTCTGTGCTAGGTTGCAATATCACATTCTCCCTCCTCCTTGCAATGTTGCTGGCTGCACAGTGGTACCTCTAAAACAAGAAAGGTTTAGTGTTTGTTCTCCCTTACCTTAACTCTAGACTAGAGACAAAGTAGATTTCAATTCCTACACTGAAAAGAGAACAGAACACGAGTTTCTTGCCTCATCAGTAACTATTTTTAGTTAGGTCTAACCACCAGGTCTAAGCGTTCAGTTCATTACCCCTAGCATGCCATGCGCAGATGCCTTAGTGTACTGAATGCTGATGGACCTGAACAGGCTCCAGTGATCGTGGATGCCTGCCTACTTTTCTTCACCAGGAACTGCAGCTCCTAGCAGCGAAGCAGGGTGGCAGCTGTGGGAGCTACCTCACACAGGAATAAATTGCAGCAGACCAGCCACTTCCTTGAAGAGAATTAATCTTCAACAGACTTCTGCCTTACAGGTACTATGTGACAAAAGTCTGCACACAGAGAAGTAGAACAGAATACCTGATTTCTGATAAATTGACTCGGTAGAAGTTTGGACAGCCCAAAAACCCAGAGGTTCCCAGAACTATTAGTCCCCATTCAGTTAACCTGCAAAATGACATTCAGACTCCATGAAACCTCCTAAGGGATTGGATTCTGGCTTTGACTTGAGTCCTCTGCGGTATCGTTAAAAAAAGGTGGCTGGTGCATTATTCTGCTGCTCTGGTTTTTGAGGAAATTACCTTTGGATTCAGTGCTTTGTGCAGAAGCCTGGAGTACCAATATGCACTGGATCAGCCTCATTTCAGACTTAAGTGAGAGAATATGCACTTAGTGGATATCAAACACAGTTAGCTATAAGACAGGCACTAAATTGCTCAGCTTTGCCACAGTAGCCACATCCCTGGGTATGTGCAGAAGTTAAATGATATGCTTGTAAGCAACTTTACCAGGAAAAAGAGGTTGTTTATAAAATCACAAGGACCAAAGATAGTAGGCAGGATATTTGTTGCACACATCATCATCAATACAGGACTACAGGAAATGGCCTCAAGTTGCACCAGAGGAGGTTTAGGTTGGATATTAGGAAAAACTTCTTTACTGAAAGAGTAGTCAGGCACTGGAACAGGCTGCCCAGGGAAGTGGTTGAGTCCCCATCCCTGGAGGTATTTAAAGGACTGGTAGATGTGGTGCTTAGGGACATGGTTTAGTAGTGGACTTGCTAGTGATAGGTTAACAGTTGGACTTGATGATCTTAAAGGTCTTTTCCAACCTAAATGATGCTATGATTCTATGATTCTAATAAAACAGGGACAGTATATACACAAATACATTGCACTAGAGGATTCAAGTAAAGTATGGTTCCGTTCAAGAAAGCCTATTTCCTGGTGTGGTCCCTCCAATAATCTGTTTCCATTAACATTTATGCCTTAATCACCACACCAAATCTATTGAAAACACTTTTAAATATACATACTTGACCTCACTGTCAAAAACCACTCACCTCTGTACCAACCATAGGCTATATTCCTCAAGAATTATGAAAAGGAAGTCAGAGTGAATAAAGCTGAATGGTTCTAGCCCCCATGGGCTTAAATTGCTTTTGAAAATGATCCTGAATATTTTGAATGCTGTAGTGTAATAGAATATTTACTCAGTAAATATTACTCAGGTGCCTTTCAGTGTAAATATGATAAATACAGCATCAAAAAATTCAAGAGGAATGTCTACCCTAGGAGCAAGGAATGATGACAGGTTTTGCATGTGATGCGGGCGCAGATATTCTACTGCACATCTCTTCATCCTCACCATTCACTAGTTTCACCTTCCACATTGTTTTTGAAGGATGTCTCCACAAAAGATGTTTCTCACAAAGAATGAATTCAGAAGGAGACCTAGTTTTATTTTCTTAATGAAGTTAACTTGATTTGGAATTGCTGGAGCACACAAAGGGTGGAAATCTGCAAAGCCATTTTGCAGATGTTTTTCATAGCAAAGCTGCACTGTAGGCATGCAGGACTGACTGGAATGCCTAAGGTCAGACCTGCTCTCAAAGAGCTCAGTCAGATGCTCTCAACAAGCTCTACAAGATGTTCTGGAAACAGTAAGATGGGACAAAAAAATGACAGAAACTTTCATAAATGTATCATACCCTCTGAGGACTGCATTTATGGCCCACTAATGCATACTCTGTCTTATTGCTAGTATGATCCTGATATCTGTTAGATCTAAGAATAATAAATTTTTGTAGCATTTGCTCTGGATTACCTGTAGTAATGAAAAATAAGTAATTGAAAATACAAGGGAAAGGGACTGTAAAAAGAGATGCTGGGAACTTCTTATAGCAATCTTATTCTGTCTTTTAAAACAACTACCTTTTAAAATTCCCCCAACATTTACTTCTTTCCCTTGGACAGGATGTAGCATCTAAAACACCTTTTCTGCAATGCAATTTTTAAACTGCTCAAGACAGCACAGGATATGTGGTACTCCTGTATGACACCCGCAGGCTGTCTCACATTTCAGTTCCAAATACAGAGGGACATAAATGGATGCTTTGTATCACATTTTACCTGTAACAAACACACAAAAATGGGTGGCAAGAGTGGAGTCTCAGCTCCACCTCCTTCATCATCAACCGACAACGGGCTATTCTGCACAAAAGGAGGCGAGTATTGTTCTGTCCCATACAACTGCCTGAAGTAAAGTACTGCCTGTCTGTGGTGCATCCCAGGAACGTGAGAGGGAGCTCATATGTGGCACAACGCCTTTTATAGCACCTTCCAGCTTCACACAGCTTTCCCTGTCACCAAGACCTATCTCATATTACAACAGTCAATCCCCAGTTTCTTTCTTAAGCTAATTTGGGGCCCAGTACTGACCGTCAGTTTAATGCCCATGAAGTGAATGAAAGATTCCCACTCAATAGGACAGACAGGAGGTGACTGAGAGGCACCCTATGATCCTGAAAAGCACCCTCTCTCCAGCCACTGCATCAGCACATAGCAACTTCATAGCCTTGTTTCGATCCCAAGGAAGTAAATGGAAATCATGTAACTTCTTATGAAAAATTAAAGGTATAAAAGGTGCATGACTGACTGACCACTAAGAGAAGCTTAAGAAAATATTAAAAAGAAAAAAAGCCCAAACCTAAAACCTATTCTCCTGCTTTCAAACCCCTTCCTCCTAGTTTCAGAGTCACATCCATTCATTTATTTTCCTCTTGGAAAGAAGGAAGGTGAAATTTAAGGCATTTCTGCTGTGGGTGAGTAGCTATCAAGGGCAGCAGATGTACCAAAA
This sequence comes from Platalea leucorodia, assembly GCF_965183815.1. Classification (NCBI taxonomy): domain Eukaryota; kingdom Metazoa; phylum Chordata; class Aves; order Pelecaniformes; family Threskiornithidae; genus Platalea; species Platalea leucorodia. The sequence continues at coordinate 108,926,049 of NC_138826.1, forward strand.
ATTTCTCTGTGGTTTTGAACAGCACTTCCTCCATGGCAAGACTGTTTTTAACATTCATGCTGTATAAAAAAACCCAAAAAAAACCCCAACTGAGTCTGGTGAAATTTCATTTTGCTCACATACCTTATTTAATAAAAAATGAAAGTAAAAGCATTCCATATGCAGGTCTATGTTGCTAGTGGGAGCTGTGGTCATGCTAATATCAGAAACAAAGGACAGTCCTATGAATTATGATATATGTATTAAAAAAAATCTGCCATAGTGACCTAGCTGCTTAATGGTAAAGGTTGCATACTACTTTGCAGAATATAATTTATTTTCTCCTCTGTGACTTTCACTTACAAGCAAAGCAGGTGTTTGACCAGATCTTCTGAGGACAGGAAGATATCCACTAGAAATCAAATATCTGCAAGCACATGTAGACTGCCTTTCAAGGGAATCTCTTTCCATCTTCCTTGAACACGTCACAATTACCACCTGCTGACTGAAATTTAAGTGGAATAAATGAGGGACAAAATGGAGGTGGAATGGCAGGCTGTCCTGTGTTTCATAAAAGGTTTAAAAAGGATTTTGTTTGGAGGTGAAATCTTGCTACACACCTCAAGTTAAAGCATGAGTCCCTTAGCATATGGGATCTTTAAATGTGTACTAAAAAAAAAACAAAACCAAAAACCTGCACAATTAGAATATTAATAAGTTTTAATATTCAATTCTACTAATAAGCTCAGGGAATGAAGAGTTCCTCCCAAATCTGGTCCTCAGCAGAGTGACAAGTCCTCCACTCAGCTCCTGACCTGCCATTTCTTCAGCCCTTTGCCTCACTGCAGTGTCTGGCTGTTCACACAATGGTGCTGGAGAGGAAGGATCCCTGCTGATCATCAGAATAGCTGGGGCCCAACTCACTCACACCTAATAAAAAAAATCAGCCACACCTTCAGTTGCAGGCAGAAGCAAATAAGGTGCCAAGACAGCATCCAGGGAAGACGTGGTTGTCCACTGATTCTTGTATCAGTGGGGAGTTGCATTCTGTGCTTACTACTGGTGTCTGAAGCTTTGTTAATCCTGACTTTGGCTGTATGTGTGGGTGGGGAAGGTTCTGTACAAAAGTTTTCTTGTATGTAATACATTGCAGGCTCCACGCCTACAATACCTTCTACTGACAGAGAAGTATATACAATTCTGAAATCACTAAAAATCATGACTATGACCTAAGGAAATGTCTGTATAAAAAGTTTTTTAGCAGCCACAATGATTACAGTGCCTTTTATCACTAAAGTTGATTGAAAATCTAGGAAAAGTCTGTCACAAAGATTCCTTTTTAACCCTCGTTTCTTTGAGAAAAGATGTTAATTTTATAAAATAAGCTTTCCAAATGTTCTCCTTATACAGTGTCTTTTCCAAACTTTTATGCTATCTGGACTTAATTTTGGTTTCTGTCTTAGACAAGCATTATCCCCTCTCATTCTTATTTTTTCTAGCAGAATAAAAAAACTATTGTGAATAATATATGTAGAGAAAGTAGATGACTCTGTCATTCCTAGTGATGGTATCACCAAGACATTGTTCAGGCACTTTGGACAACACTTAGGAAGCTTATAGCATATTTCCATGGCACTATGGACCCTTGACCTAAACAGAGAACTTCAGTTTCCATTCAAAAGGCAGAATTTTTGAACTTCCTGAAACATTGGGACTACATATACACACATGATATTCAAGTTTGAATGCAAAAATAATTCTTTTAATCGAATCATTTATTTGATATTCCTGATATGTTAAGTAAACATTCAAAATGATAAAAAAGTCTAAAATAACTTTCTTCACAAATCTAAACAACATTAGCATACAATCAGTTCTTTTCTGTATATCAGTTGATTTCACCTCTCTTCATCCTTTCTGTCTTATGCTTTGTCACACAAGTGGAACAGTGAGATAAATCAACCATTTATTTGCTTTATGGCATAAATCTCACAGCAATAAAATGGAATTGATCACATAAAGAAGTTTAAGATGGGTTTCAGTGAATTCTTGAGATGCTGTAAATTAATCATGCAAGCTGATATTGTATTTCCTCAAGGGAAATATATTTTAATAGATCTTTTCCAAACATTTTTCTCCTTTAATATATTTATAAATGTTGCTAGTATTCTTATCTTTTTCTAAGATGATTAAACCATTATTTTTCCCTAGTGTCGTGTGTTGCCAAACTAATCATGAAAATCTCTTCATTACTTAGAAAAATATACAACAAAATCACTGGGAAATTTAAAATAAAGGTATGAATATATCTTCAGCGACAATTAATGCATTCCTAACCTTTGTTTAAATCAAAATAGATGACACTGCAAGAGGAGCCATAAAAATGGAAACCTATACTATATGTAGCACGTAATGCTATCCTTAGATAAGTTTTAAAGGAATGAAAGTTCAGCTAGTAAACTCGTCCTTTGCATCTAATTGATACTGTCCATAATATGGTATTTTAAACCATTAAAAATACATTTCATTAATTTCAAAGCTGTTTGATTTATAATACTAGAGTGTATAGTCTAAATCCCCATTGGAAAAGTACAGATTAGTGATTTTATGTGCACAGATGTAATTTAAAACAGCATTGCTACTAACTCATGAATAGCTACTGTATGAATATTGTTTAGTACAAGTTCATCTTCACTGTCATGTTTCTCCTTTGCAGAGACCTGAACTGCAAAAGTGCAGTCGCTGCTTGCTCTTGAGCTCCTCTACTATATCTGTCCCATATCTAGTGATTTGTGCAAATCATGACAATTCTGTTCTAAGATAGTTATCACTCCCTGAGAAACTGGAAGCAAGGCATGAACATTTTTGTACTGATCCCCACAGTGGAAATGAACATTAATGAAAGTAGACATCTAGGTTAAACTATGACTGCGAAGATGAAAGCACCTTCCCTATCCCCAGTCTTAAACAACTTACCAAACCTGAGTAGTTTATTATGGAAATACAGGATTAAAACATCTGAAACCTGTGACAGATAAGGTAATATCCATTCCTTTAATAATCCAATAATATGTGATGGTTTTAGTTTGCTCTAAGACTATTACTTCTAGAGTGACAACTGTCACATCTGTGTGGTTCCTAATGATCAACCCTTAAAAAAAATCTGATGTACTTTTATTATTATTATTATTATTATTATTATTACTACTACTACTACTACCACCACCACCACCACTATTATTACTATTACTATTATTACTATTATTACTATTATTACTATTATTACTATTATTATTATTATTACTACTACTACTTTCCTTTCTGGTGAACAGCTGGATGGTGAATCCAGGTTGAAACATTCCATTGTCAGATAATCAAAGTCACCATGAGGCTGATTCACCATAAAGTTGTTTATAAGAATGGAAATCATGTATTTTTTTGGGAAGGCACAGGGCAAGCCAACTTTGTATCTGATTTAGAGTAGAAACTTAGTGTTACTTGTGTACAGTGATATGGATAGGATGAAACCTAAAATATGTTTTTACCAGAGACAAACTGGTAACAGCATGGAAAGTAACATTGAACTTTGCAACACAGGGTAAACATTGACAGTAGTACACAAATAGGAGGATTCGTATGGGATCCTGTAACAAAAACATTTTCTTTATGTTTCCATAATATAATTTTGTTCACTGTTATTGAAAAGAAATCCAATCAGATTAAGGGCATAGTAAATGTTTTTGGCAGTATTTTGCCTTGTAACCATAATTTGAAGGGACTGACACTTCACCATCTTCAGACAAAAGAGGGTACATGTAAAATGAAACAAAAGGATGAAACAGGATAACTGATTTCAATAATAAAGCCAGTGCCAATCTGCTAACTCTTTTACTTTGATTAGTGGACTTTCCAGATATAGAAGTAAAGGTGTGGTTTCATTATACATTATGCTAGCACAACTATATAGTTCACTCTTCCCCTTCTTGCACCATACGCAGTTGCTTATTCATTTGTTTCAGATCTAATTATGGTGCAATCAAAGAAGGAAGTAGAACAGCCCACTGATCTAGTAGAAAATGAACTCATCAAAAAAAGCAAAAAAAGATTTTCTGTCAGATCAGTGAGCTCAACTGATTTATGCACACAATTGCTAGTTGCAAGAGACAGACATGAATTTCCAGCCAGGCCTAGAAGAACCTCCTTTTCAGAGGCAATGTACAGCTCTGCTGAATTAGGTGCAATCTTACACTATGTCCTGAGAAAGAGAAATACAAGGTAATGACTGGGAGATGTAATATGCTAGAAAAACTTAAGTGATCAAAAGTTGTTTATCTTGCAGCTTTTAGATAAGCAAACTAACGATTTTGCTTATGTAACAGAGAATTTGTACATACGGGACTCAAAGTAGACCATTTAATCAGAGCTGTAGAATTCCCATATTAGAATTGGCCTTTCTAACAACCATAAGCTTCAGCAGAAGGTTACTATATTTGAAACATTTATCACACAATTTCAAACAATGCCATTTTCATGAGGACTGGGTTTCCCAGTCCAGCTACTTGCAGACCACCACATATTTCACAATGCAATCATTCATTAACTAAAATTAACTTGTCTTTACAAATGCTACATAGCAGATGTTAAGTGGTCTTTTTAACTTTTACTTATCTCCTTTCCCCTTCTCTTTATCTGACATATCGCTTCCCACACATTTGGAATGGAAAGTTTATCTCATGTCATATGTGTACATGAGCTGACATAATGGCTGCTGATAATTTTAGATGATTTCTACATTAATCTACATTGATTTTCTATATCAATAGTAAAAGTACCAGCTGATATCAAGGTTCAAGAAGGTAATTTGTAATTTTAAAGAGGATTCACAAGAGTCATCCAGCACCCATGAAACATGTTCCAAATAAAGTTTAATGATAAAGAGAAGTATTGGCCTTCAGTCCTTTTCATTTAACAAGCTAACAATGCTTCATTTTCTTTGCCAGCACTGAGAACATTTTGATTTACAGTGGATAAAAGAGGATAAAATGTTTACAACTCAAGCCGGACAATCTTTCTTCAAAGACAGACTAAGCATATCCAGCTCCTGGCTAAAGAACTTTGAATTTATTGTCTTATCAGAGGTCAAGCTTGCCAGCTATTGTTGCGATGGCTCAACCTGTACTGCATTGTCCACAGCACCTGTGATGAAAGGATTAGTGAATCACATCTTTCCACCATGTGGATCAATAGATAAAACACTCTCACAGATGCCTCTGAAGTTCCCTCAGATTATGATTAATGAGTTCATGATGGTTTCCTGTTGGCTCTTGAGCTCCCTCTCTATTGTTTGAACTAAGAAAAACCCATAGTTTCTTTGCTCTCATGAAGCCTGCTTTCCAAGCTGTCTGATGGCTGCTACAGTTTTGCTGTTCATGAATGGCATACTCCACTCCAGAGAATTTGTTCTGTTTACATGACCAAGATATCTGGGTAAACATACCAGATGAATATAGGCAGTAAAAAGCAAGGGAATGTGGCTGATCAAGCATGATCAGTATCACAGCAGTATCACATAGCCTTCAATGAAGTTCATTACTACTCAAGGAATTAATACTGTTAACTAGTAATATGAATGATCATTTTAATGCTTCTTTTGATTTGCTTAGCAAGAAGAACCTGGAAATATCAAACATAAAGTACTGGAAGGGATGCTTTTAAATCCATGTAATCAGGTTACTATTCATATGTGTTATCATTTGGGTGGTAGTATATGTACAGAAGGATGTACTGTCATATCACCTAAAGGCAGTAATTTTTGCCTGTTTATTGAAATATTTTACTTGCACCTTCTTCCAAAAATGCAAACTCTTTTCAAAAGAAACTTCAAACTAGAAGTTTTGCTGTAGAAGTTGACTTACTGAGTTTAATTACTACGTAGCTAGTTTTCCTGCCTTCAAGATCAACTATATCTTCCTTCTATGACATAAAGCATTGTTCTTTGACAAAGACATTGTTTTCAATTCAATAGCTGCTTCAGGCTGTATAAATTTAGAAACCATTCTATGGTGCAAGATAGGATAACCTTCTGGAATGGCACATACCTTAGTCTAATGCAATACATAGAGATACCAGAGAAAATACCTGAAGGGCATTTGTGTTGACAGTGCCAGTTTAAGTAATCAAATCTTGTTGATCCACCAAGACTGAAAAATCTTGAGCTTTTTTGTGTTCACTGTCAGATGTCTTGTTTTAAACACTGTGACAATGCTGAAATCTCCAGTCTTTCAGAAGCTGGCAGTTCTGAGCATGCTACATACTGTAGCACTGAAGTGACTGAAGCAAAGCCAAACATCATATTTGTCATCATATTTCTGCATTTCCATTTTCTCCCCTGGCCCATCATTGGAACAATTTGTCCTTGTCCTTTTCAGAAAATGCTCCCTTTCCAAATCACCCCTCAAACAGAACAAGCTGCCAAGAAGACTGAAAGGCACATACAACATGGTCATGATAGGTTGTAATGAGTGCTGTGGGTGTCAGCAATTACCATGGGTGCATTTGGCGTTTCAATTCAATGGTACTTTTCAAGATGATATTTGTACACACGGCTACTTGCAGTCTATATTGTCTATCATAAATAAGGATTTTCTGTAAGGTATACTAGGTATACTGACCAAGAAGGTATAATATTGTTTTATTAGCAGGCCTCTGGTATCATTCATTTCTGCATCATTTCACTACTGTTTTTTTCCTGCATTACATTCTGATGGCATTTTCAGGCTGAGGTGATATACTGATTTCTGTAGGTTACATATATCTACCATATACAGCATGCTATATCCCAACAAGGGCCCTCAGGTTTCTTTATAGTAATTTTAGAAGGATGTATCTAAGATTTAATGTGTGTATCTGGATTTAGCATTTTAAATGTTATCAAAGTATTGTTTTTACCCCAGTGTCAAGCATTTTCAATACCCCAGCATCCTTCTAGTTAGAAGGACACATTTTGTTAAGGTATATGCACACACACAGTGCGTGCTATAATCATGTTAGAAATTACAGAAGTGCTGCCTTCCACATTTGCCATATCTAATACAAAGAGACCTTCCACCGTTCTAATGGTATGATCCCCACCTGGGCACCGTCCAGAGGAGGTGTTCTCTGGGAGCACCTATGCCTGGTCAGATTGTGAATCAGCAGCCCTCAAGGAGTACCTCAAGAACAATCTGGTATATGGGTTCATCTACCCCTCCAACTCCCCTGTGAGGTCTTCCATGTTTTTTCTCATAAAGAAGCATGGGAGTCTCTGCCCCTGCATGGATTACAGAAGGCAGAAAGACATCAGAGTGAAGAACCAGCACCCCTCTTAACTTGGAGTGCTCTGAACATCTGCAGTGGGCTCCCTAGTTCACTATGCTGGATCCACAAGGTGCCACTACGAGCAATCCTGTGATTGCCAGTCCCTGCAATGCTCAAGCCACATTCCAATATTCTGTAAAAGCTGTCCTGAAGGACTTGCTCCATTGCTATGCTGCGGCACACTTGGATGACATCCTGGTATTCTGCACTTCTTGAGAGATATGTATTGACGGCATTCAGGATGTTTTCAACCACTTGCACCAGCACTGACTCTGTGCCAAACTGAAGAAATTCTCCTTTCACCAACAGAGGGTGGATTTCCTCGGGTAACTGTGGCCAACATTGACTTGTGCATAGACTCTAAGGAGATTAATGACATCACAAGTTGGCAGGCCCGTTCTAGCATGGGGGCAATGGTTTTCAGGATTTACCAGCCTCTAAGGATAGTTCATGAAGGGGATTTCTGGTATTGTGGCTGCCATAACGGCACTCACTCAAAAGGGGGCTTGATTTTCATGGATGCCTGAAGCACGAGCAGCTTTTGAAAAAGTAAAATGGGTATTCACTGTAGTTTTTACCTTAGCCCCGGCCTTTTACTGTAGAAACAGATGCTCTAACCTGTACCTTTTTCTCTTGGTAGTTCATCCCACTGTGAGGAATTATGCCTGAGAAAATGAGCTCCTGGCAATCAAAGCTGCCTTTGAGGAGTGGCCCTCCACCTGTGACCAAAGGACTCAAAGTGGTTATAACCAACCACCACAACCTGGAATAGTCTTGAGGGATGAAGTGCCTCTCTCCCCACTTTGCCCACTGGGTCTCCTTTTTATGCTTCCCCTTCACTGTCCTTTGGCATCTAGGAAGCAGAATGTCAAGGCAGATGCCTCGTCATGGAAAAAAGGACCCAAACTCGGATGTACACCTGATACATGCTCCTTGTCCTCTTTTTCTCTGAGTCACTTCACTGCAGCCATGACAGAGGACGAGCTCATGGCAGAAGTTCACCAGGCCACTGCAAATGACCTGCTTCTGGCCCAGCGTTGTGGTGGTATGGCTTCCACCAGCCTGTAAGAACGGGATGGCCACCTATAAACGGGCAGGCAGGTAACATCCCACAGGGATTGCTGCAAACATGGCTCCTCCACTGATGCCATAGTGCATCTAAAGCTGGAAATGAGCTTCAGCACTTGAATACTCAGTCCTGCAGGTAATGCATGGTATGGACATGTGTGGCTGATTGTGTTTGGGTCCATAACATCTGTACTTGCACCAAAAGGCCTCTGAAAAGACCACAGGGTGTCTTACAGCCACAGTAAGAAAGGCAGGCTGCAGTGCCTTGGTGGTATCTTAAGATCTCTCTCTCTCTAATCAAGCTATAAAAACCTGTAATGTTCCTTTAGCTATCATTGGAGCAAGTGGGTAGGAAAGATGGATCAACATTTCCGTCTCTCTCTCTTCCCACCCCGGATCATGGGTGCAAAGGAGAAGGAAAGACCTTTAATTTTCGTGCTCCAGGTCTTGGCTTAGAAAATGGAGACCCTGCCATTTGCATTGGCCCTTTGAGTGAAGTGCTGTTACACTGAGAAAGGACAGTTGCCACAGAGTCTTTTACAGATTTCCTCCAGATGTCCTGGTCCCTGGATGGAGATCTCCTTCTTTCTTTTTCACTGCAGGCTTAATTTTTGAAATTTTATTCTCTCGCACCACTATTTCAGTACACATGAGGTACACATAAAGGAAGAGTTATCAAAATGTCTATTGCATAAATGCCTGGCACTCACACTCTGCCATACAGTTTTTATCTCCCCTACATGTGAGATACCATGTTCAAAACAAAATTTTAAACATATTTTATTTGCATAATCTATGTGTCTCTACCAAATTATGACTTTGAGATTATTCAGCATCAAATTTCTCATTTCTTCCAACAATTAAACAGACAATGTCTTTTCTATGGGATGTTCTTTAGTTTTTCTTGATTGCATTACATAATGTAAGAGAAAAATCTTTGTGCAATATGTTTTTTGTCAAAGCTTCATCATTACTGACACAAGGTATCTTAACAATCTTCATGCTTCATAATGAACCTATACCTTCTAACTCTTTTCTTGGCTTGCTTATACCCTTCATTCTCTTGCTATTTCTGACTTGGTCAAACTATTTTTCTAGTTGGAAAATGCAAGCTGTCTAGCACATAGTCCATGTATTACTAGTTTTAGTCCACAACTTGCAAAAAGTCTCAGCAAACTGTTAATACAGAAAAAGTGTTAATTGTAAAAGAAGCTTTCTGGTGAATTTTCTTTGGATCAGGCTGTGATGTTTTGGAGCTTTGCACATTGGAATATCTCTTAAGAAAACATTAACCATTCTGATTGGACTATCATTTCTCTGAAAAGGTCATATACACTTAAAGTAACAGCAAAATCCTCACAGTTGCACTCAGAAGGTGTAAAGACACAATATGCAAACAACATTGCGGAAGAAATAAACTGGAAGTGAATATGTAAAATAATGCAAATTTTAATAGCACTAGCTTTCTGTAATACAAACTGTGAGGTGCTATTAGCAAAACGAGCAAAGATAAAAAGAACAGTAATCTCATAAACACAGAGAAAAAATAGGAGATTATGTAAACAGAGTACTAAGAAAAGAACATAGCCTTTTTTTGAAAGCTCAGGTCATGATTTGTCTAGGAATATTGGTACAGAATACTGGACAATGCTGTGGTTGTGCCTAGTCATGTGGAAATTTGATTACTGCAATGAACATTTACGATTTCTGCCTTGCTAGCTTGACAGTGTCAGCTGTTAAGTGTAGAGGTCCATATATACAGCACTGAGATTTTGACCACACAGCTTTGTTGCTGTTGTTCTTACCCTGCTCCACGGCAACCTCCTGAGCTTTGGCTCTGCAGTATTTTGTACTGTAACATTTCAGGCTGACATTTCTTGTAAGGCACCTGATTCACTGCTCCCACAGACAGTATGCCTGAGCTTCCTCCATGGGCAGAGTCTTTCATGGTGCTGTTTCCCTGTATCAGACCTTGCTGTTTTACCAATTGCTTCTCATTATGTCCTTCTAACAGCTTGTAGGATGCTAGGGATACCAGTCACTCCCAGCTGAACCACCACCAGACCTTATTCCCAACTCAGGATATCGGGTGAAATTGGAAAAAGGTTTTATACTTCTCTGAATGTAAGAACTGTAATTTCACTCAGTCCCTAAAAGGTCCTCGCAGGCTTGGAAAACTCTGTGAGCCCTTCATTTCCCATATGTATCCACACAATATCAAGATACATTCTGGCATGTAAGAATAATTTTCAACTTTTATAGAAGTGGATTTATTAGATATGTATAGGAAGAAACATACTTGGCATGGATTGTCTGTAGTCATTTTTCATACAGAGCTTTCCTGGATTCTAATGTATACATACATACCATCTTGCAAGTTACACAGCCCTATTAGACTGAACAGAAAGTATCTAGGTCTGGGAGTCTGTTTCAGTATAGACTTTGAGCTCTGGGTCAGAGAGCTTGCTTTAAGTACCATCTGTATCATCTCAGCTATCTCCAGACACGGCATAGGACATTTTTCCTTCTTTCTCCAAGGATTGAATGACCTTCTGCCTGACAGTCATTCAAGTTATTCTCTTAATGTTTTAAAGTTAAATACAAACCATTTCTCAGAGTTATTTCCCACTTGATACTATACACATGGCTACATCTGTTATTCTTTCCTTGTATTGCCCCCTGGTACTTGAAGGACAGATGATAAATCTGGGCTAGATTGTATCTGGCTTTGCATGGGCTTGCAGTGAATCAGACAAAAGGGTACAAGGAGCTCTTCCTGCTTCCTTAAGCATCCAGGTAAGGGCAGACACAAGAGACAATCTCAGCCCTGATTTAGTAGAGCTCTGAATGTGCACAATTGGCGTATTTAATATTTATAGAACCACTGAGTGCCAAAAAATGAACTAAGGCCATAGTCTTCTGATTGGGTCAGCAGTGAAGTTAGGTGACATTTTTTCATGAACTTCACTCAGAAACACAGTCCAGAAGAGACCAAAAATACTAGGAAATGTAGCTTGAATTTCTTGACTAGCTTTACCCTGCACTTCAAAACCAAAACAAAACCAAAAACCCAAGTAAAACATTTCCCCTCAAAAAAATGGATACAATGACAATAAAGTTAAATATTCTGTTTCAGTTGACTCTCTGTCTTGATTTTTTCAATTGGATCAGCAAATTAAAAAAAACAACTGTTTTTTACACAGTATAGGCAACGAGAAAGGCCAGCTCTCAAGCAACACAAATTGTACCCTTTAAAAAGAGCAAAGGAATACAGGATTATAAGGGACCATCAGACTCCTGAATATATCAATTTCATCCCTTTCATATACTAATCACACAGATTACACTATACATTGAAATTGGTTATACTGTCTTAGCTTACTTCTCCTATTAAGAGGCTATTCCAAAACCTACTTCCATTGACAATCAGAAACCTTTTAATTTTAAGATCACAGTTGTCCATGGCTACTATTATCATCCAATTGCTCTTGTACCAGTATTGTCTTTAAAACAGTTCATTCTCTATGGTGTTTACTTCCTTGCCTATGTCTAATGTGCAATCATATACCCTCACAGGCTTCAGTTCTCTGGAGTGAGCCACAAAGACCATTTTTTTCAAAAAAGAAAAAAATGAACTTATTTTACAGAAGTCTTTCTTCTGATTATTATGGTAACCCTTTTCTTTACACGTTGTAGTTTGAAATAAACTTGAATGGTGAGTACAACTAACCATAGCATTCTAGATGAAGTTTCATTTGTGTCTTGTGCAATGGCATTAGTGCTTCTTTTTAACTCCAAGATGTGGTTCTCCTGGTGCTTCCAAGGGTAAGTAACATTTACCTTATCACAGCAACTCATATTTCTTGGAAGGCCTGATGCAGAAGTGATGCAGTGAATAACAAAAAAAGCATATGAACAGAGTACAGTCCTGAGGAGTTGGAGGAAACTGTTATAATAAGACTATTAACTTTGGGTTAAAGGAGAAAACAAATAAAAGACAGGTGTTGTTGTTAAAGCTTTGGGTCAGATAAGCTAGGTTAAAATAATATTTGTTTTAGCCGTGGGAAAAGAAAAGTAGCAAACTGGGAAATAGGAGTTATTATTACAGTTAGATAAATATAAATAAGATTAGCTAAGTAGTTTTAACCAAATAACAAAGGATGGAAACAGTCCTGCATTATGACTATGAGGTTACAATTGAAGGCAGGAGTTATGCATTTTTTAAGTTCTTTGCTTACTGTCTCCCAATATGCTGTTGGATTGATTAGCCACCAGTGTTTCTAATAAGGATGTAGTGTCCACTATCCAATTTAACTTCACTTCTCAAATAGAACAATTGAACACATAAAGCTTCCTATTTGGGACACTGAAACTTAGAGCCATGCTACCATTACTGTTCAACATTACTCATACTGAAAACAAAAACAAATCAATTTAAGGGCAATGGTTGTACTACTTTTTATGTCCTTAGCAATCCTTTTTTTCCTTTTCCTTCTTTAATTTTCTGTTTGCATGGTCAATAAACACATTGTCAAGCCTAATGCCCCATAAAAGTTTCATTTCAGTTTGACTTCTGGAAATTCTCATTTTATTCTACAAGATGTAAGGTTTTACATCCTTTGCAGTTTCCCTATTTAATCCTAATGTCTCATTTTTTTCTGCAATGTCTTCTAGCTCTCTGCTTGGGATATATGTTCAAGAACATTTTTGGACATGCAAGACAAAGGACTTCCAGGCCTCTTTCACATTGAAGCGAAATGTTAATCTGAGCTCTGTTGCCTATATGAGTAACTAATTACTTTTGTCTACCTTAGCTTGCCTATTCAAAAGTGATACCCTTCATTACAGGCCTCTATTTACTTTTCCATTTAATTAAAACTCAATTACCTTATGATCATGCAATCTAAGTCTGTTTTCTACAACTGACATTTTGTATAATGTCCTCACTACTTAAGAAAGCCAAGTTTAAAAGCAAATCAGTTTTGTTGGTTCATTGGTGAAGGAACCTGATCATATTCTGAGGGAACTCATTCTTTATGAGTAGCTTTTGGTCAGAAGCTCTAGCCAAGAAATGAAACAACTCTGCTGCACACGATTTTCCCAGGGTACACACTGGCAAGAGTTTGCATACGCAGTCTTAAGAGTGTGGTGGCAAACACTCTTTCATGACAGGTAAGCTTCTTTGAGGCATCCACTTCACTGACCGAGAGCCAAGGTTCTTGAATACTCCAGAGCAATTACCCTGGAGCCTCCTGGGATGCTCAGAGCAGTATCGGTGGGGCTCTTCCTACAGTCTTCCCTCACAACCAGGTGCTGTTTCATTTGTGTTATACTTTGCTTTTTTAGTTTTTGACACTGCAAAGTAAGAATGTCCTCCCTATTGCTTTTATCTTTCTTTTTTTTTCCTTTTTTCTTTTTCTCTCTCACACAATGAAATCCCATATTCTGGAATAAACTATAAAATATAAGCCTGAGTTTTAAATAATAGAGACTATGGACATAATCAACTAACACATATCTTTATCAGGTTTTTACTAGCCATGCTGTTACAAAATAATTTCAAAGCTGTTTTCTTTCCAATTCCCTCACATGCAAGATGAAGCAGGGTACTGAATAAAAGACAGGTATCTGTGAGATGCAGAAGGAGTGGCAGTAATACTTGTCTTACTTATTTTTATACGAGGCTTACACAAAGGAGGTGCTCTAGAATTAATTTAACAAATGTTATGCTCTTTTGCATTGCTATGTAATCTAAAAGGAAAATTTCTGTGTGATGCTCTTTTTCTGAGGGCTTTGGGTTTTCAGCTATGTAATTTTTATTTTTTTTTTTTAAACCATGTCTTTCTTTTTAAAACATTCAGTCAGACTCAGGGAAGATCCCATTATTGTTCCATGGACTGTATGGCTTCACATATTGGTACTGAATGAAAGACTCGATGCATTTCATCAGTATGAGTGCACACCAGTACTTTTTAGCACAACATTGGGAGGTTATACCACAACTTTTGTAGAGGATACTAGCAGAACACTATTAATGTTAAGAAGATTTCAAAATAGATTAAGATCACATAGCCAAAGACTACCTTTTGCACAGAGAGTGCTATCCTTTTCACTATCATGGATGCCTCCGTGCTGACTAAAAAAAAGCATTTAAGCGCATACTTAGTTTTCTGTCAACATGCACGTTCCAGTCTGAAAGCAGGACAGTGAATCACATTTCCCAGAATTAATTGGAGGTGACTGTTCTTTAGGGGTATTGCTTCAATACTACTCCATTTCTTTTCACCCCTCATGTGGGGTCCTGATTTACGCTTGTGTAATTCCAGTGTAGCACTCAGCCTCTGTAATGAGACTGCAGCATGAGTAAAAACACTTACAAGCAGATTTTTATCTTGCTGTAAATTAGCAGTTCTGCAAGAATGTCAAATGGTCCTGCTAAACACATTGAGCTGGCCATGTTTGAAATTAACTTTCTAGTCATTGCTCTAGCCCACGTGGCACTTGACAAGTGCTACAACACTCAGGAAAGACCACGTTAATTATCACATGACTATTATTTATATCTCTATTTCTTGAAACACTATTCAGTCATTAAAGATAGTGAAAAATGGCACTATCCAGAATGAATATGAAATGAATATTCATAACACAGCTAATTGTCACTGACATCTCAAATTTCATTATCATTTCTGTTTTGCTTAGCACTTTCTCATACTTGCAATAAACCCACCACTATGCCATTTAATTACTGACTGTAACAGAAGTCCAGAAAAAATTACATATACACAATAGGAGTATAAATTTCATAACCAGCTATATAGTTAGGATGTTTGGAGAAATGTTTCTTATATAGGTATAGATGTATTTATGTAGCATAACAGATCTTAACGTGCTTAACAGAATCTCCCACTTCTTTTAATAGGCATTGCATGTTTTAATTCACAGCAAATCTAATAATTCAAGAGTTTCTAAACTTGTTAGTGGAACTAAAATAAACTTTTGCCTTCTACTGGGATATTATAATAGGCTTTATTTCTTTGCTCTGTGCATTTCATCATTCCTTTGAAAGTGCAAGTAGGAAAATGCAAGTAAACAAAAAGGCTTGCAAGTGAGCCATTCTAATGTTTATCAAGACCATTATTTTTCTTGCAGGCTTGTTAAGCTCTTAAATATGTATTAGTATCAAGCTAATTTAAGCCCGTGCTTTTTGTGTAGTATCACCTACTTCACATACGCATAGACAATAAGGGAGCTTAATTTAAAAATGGCTACAGTTATAATTCTGGCTATATAAAGCCAAAGGAGGATTATTTTAGCTTTAAAAATTGACTTGGGGAAAATTAACACAGTGAAGAAGCATATTAAACACTAACTGCTTCAAACCATACTGATTCTTGTTGCTTCTAAAGAAAGGGCTATCTAATTTAAAATATTTCTCAGACTTTAAAGAGTACTTCTCTTACAAATACTTACCTTTACAAACACTATTGTTTGAAGTCCATTAAAAAAGGAGCTGTTTATTAGCAGCTGTTTAAAGCTGACATTTTTGAACAGGACACTGTGATGAGGGAGTCTGTCACGGACAGGAAAGCAGTCATTTTGGGAGGAGAAATTATGATGGTTTGATCATGATGTATTTACTGGGGTTCCTGGGACTGTGGGTCAATGGATCCTCCTTTCTGTAAATGGGAAGAAGTTGACCCCTAACTAGAGGGTGGTCAAGCCACACTGAACTGCAGGCCTAGCTGCAGAATGCCCACTGATTTCTGCTTGTAATAAATGTCAGCCTCCGAAGCTGTTATTTACAAGCTCTCTCTGTGGTAGCCCTGAGATTCCCAAGGCATCGTTGGTTGCAGCATTATGCACAACAAGTTCTTTCAATCAGAGCAACCAAGGTGACAGATATTGAAGCTGACAGATCACAACCCCATTACACTTTATAGCGACTGACGTTCTTGTCCTTTAATGGATACTTTAAAAAAGTCTAAACCATTTTAATTTTCCTAAGAAAATGTTTGTGTATCTATAAAATATAGCTTCTCTCAACTTCTCTTTGGCTATCATACTTTCTTTTTCTTTTCTGCTGCAGGATATTCACAGTTGTATATAAGCAGGAATGACAAAAGAGCTGAATGTATGACAAAGTTTTAGCCTGATTGTACATTTTAATTCTCTAAAAAAAGGGGAACAGGCAATATTTGAAAAATTCTTTAAAGGGAAAAATCAGTGCAGACACTCAGTTTAAATCTGATGCTGTCTGTATGGCTCTTAAAGAAGCCATCCATGATTATTCCAACTTAGATAAATAGTGAATGGAAAAAACTCCAACAACCAACTATATGAGAAGCACATCGTACAAAGATTCTTTCTTGGCAAAGAATTGCCTGGTGACACTCACAGGCCTAGTTAGCTGCCCCCCTCCTAAGAGGGACTAACAGCTAATGAGAGTCTGTCAATGAAGTTCTGCTGGAGGTCATATTTGATTTAACAAACATTTAAAACAAGAATGTAGGAAAAAAGATGTTAATACTGGGAAAAGAATGAATTAAGTGGAAAACCACACAAACTTCAGCAGAATTAATTTGTTAATTTTCATTTCTACCTACAATCACCAGTATTTGCTTTACCCCATGAAGCAGCTAGCTGTCTGATGCATCCTTATGCAGGAAGTGTGTTTAAACATGTTAAATATAAAGACATATTTTAAGTGAATTGAATACATTTGTGAGCATGTGTTTAAATGACACTTTACACAAGATTTTAAACAAGTGTTTCCTTGAACTGAGTCCTTCATCATCAGTTAATCAGCTGGGTCAGAACAGCTACACTGTGGGAGTGCAGAAGTGTGTGAAACAGGGCATAAGATTCAATTCATGACTAAAGTACTCCCAAAAATGCTGGAGTCACCGTTAATGGCCTGGATTCTCCAGATAGATCAAAGGCAAAAAAAGCAGACAAGATACCTTGAAAATTCAACTGAACCGTGGAAATTAGAAATGTTCTCAAGTGAGAACAATCAGGTTCTGTAGCACCATGCATTCACTGCATTTTTTCTAATCTTTGTGATTTGGAGATAGCTTTTCAAGTGTGATCTAGTAGTAAACTGGTGTTGTGTTTTCTTCTTCAGTTTGCAATCAGAGAGGTCCAGGAGGACTGTGAAGATATGTTTTAGAGCTTTTAAAAAAACACATGAATTTTAATGAGAATCCCTAAATTTCCCTTTGGTATGGTTGATACTGCTTTTCTGATTGTAGCAAATGTTGAGTGAAGCTGCTATTAAGTTCTTTAGGGCTCCAAACTGACAGTACTAAACTCACTATGGGAAAAAGAAATCGGTTGTCGGAAAAGAAATGGACAAATAAATAAATATACTGGTGGAAGTCAGAGAAAATTATTTTGCAACAGTGTTACTGGAATTGCTGCGAAAAGCATGGCTTTAATCTATTAGAGAAACCCATTCACTGTGAAGACGAGATTTTGAAAAGTACGAAGAGGGGACAATGTGAGAGAAATTATATACCCGTATATAAGAGATTATACTATTAAACTGGCACAGCTGTCATGTTTGACCTCACCTGTAGGGTAGCTTTTTTACAAAATAAGCAACGAAGAGAACAAAACATAGTACCTGTAATAAGCACAATGTAGAGAAAAACTATTTAATTGCAAATTGTGACCAAGGAAAAGAAAGACAACAAAAAGTAAGCCAGGTGGTGAACCCTCCTCCACTAAATGTCCCTTGTTCTACTCAGTACCTACTGGGTATTTTAGTTCAGATAGCAAAATATCACCTCATCTGGTGGTGAGGTTCCTCTCATTCAGCTGTAGACATGGAGGTGAATGAGATTTGACTCACAGATTGAGACACCAAATTTAGGTATCTATATGTGAATTAGACATCCAAGACCCCAGTCTAGTCAGTAAAATGGAGTTTCAGTCAGCTGTCTAACCACAGATGTCTATTGCCTTCCATTTAAAATGTCTTCTTAGGGTATCTGAGACAACCTCATGGGACTGGCAGATATGACAGAGGACTTCAGGGACACTCTTCTGAAGAAGAGGCTGGAGGCTAGGCAGGTATACCTGAGGCATCTCTAATAGCATCAGACATCTATGCATGGACAACTGAAGCAAAGCCTTAGTCCATTTGATCCACGGACCCAGAGAGCTATTCAACCCAATCCAAAGTGGATATCTACAGCAGATCAACTGAACTGTTCCCTACATGCTCTTGTAGAGGACCAGGATGAAATCAGCATTATGAATTCAATGGTGTGCATCTTCTTTCTTCTCTGCATACATATTAAGTGGTTGGTTAAAGGTTCTTCCTCAGTGCACATGTTCTACAAACGAGCCAAGCTTTGGATTCATTTGTTAGCCAAGTGAACTTCCACAGCAGTAAATTTTACAGTCTAGCAGGTAAATCATTGGAGAGAAAGACGATCATCGTCTTGTCTTATGGAGCCACTTTATTTGGAATACTGTGTTCAAATAAAGGAACTGCATTCTTAGAAATAGATTGGCAAAATGGAAGGCATTCTTTAGAGAACAAAAGAGATTAGGAATAAATGCTTAGATCTTTACTTCTTAAATCATTTAAATATTCCAGAGAACTTAGTGCTCTAACTACCATGGACAAGTGATGAAAAGGAGGAATAGTATCAGCTTGCAACAGCGGAACTCCCAAGAAAAGAAGGGAATTATAGTATACAGTACTCTGGGATGCAATTAGAAGCCAGAGTGTGAAACAAAGACAAGAAATATAAAGAGAAACTTCCCAGTCAGTGACACTTTTCTAGTTATTCAGTAACCTCTGAAATGTAGAAATCCCACTCCATGGGATACTGAAATCCAAGCTTGATTTAGTAATAGAAAATGTACTTTAGAAGAGTGTCTTATATCAACAGGGAGATGGATGGGATAATCTGAAAAGCTCGTCTATTAGCAACACCTATGAATTTTTTCACACACCATTAGTTGTCAGATATTTTGTCAGAAAAGCAACTATCCTGATAAAGAAACAAGATTTGTCAAGAGAATACCAAATAACTCTTACACAGAACTCACACTGGTAGGCCCTTAGCAGCACTGCCTTAAATCATATCTACGCACCAATATTTCTGTTTAGCCAATGCTCATTGGCTAGTACTTATTTTGGACTGGCTTTAAAGTAAAAGATTAAAGACACTGAGTATTGATAACTAAATTAAAAGGGCTGGCTGCCAATAGCTATAACAGTAAGTAATGAATAAAGAGCATTGCCTGCTCTGTGTCCTCTTGACCATGCAGAACAATCATTAAGAATTAAATGCTGTGATTCAGTCCCCCTCCTCCCTTTTCCCCAAGAGGCAATGCCTCACACACCACCAAGTACGCAGTACTCCGGGAACAAAGCCAAAAGTAGCAACTCGTTCTCTGAATGAGAACAGCTCAAAAATAGGTCTTACCCAAGAAGGAGCAGTGGGGGAGGGGAATGACAATGTTTCCTACTATTGCTTATAATGCACTTTTTTTCAATGGAATTAAATTTGTATTAACACATCTTTTACTGTCTTTCTTAAATGAAGTTCAGGATTTTGGCTGAGAGGCTACATTAAAAATATGTAATAAAATGATGCTGTTTCCTTTACTCTTAACTTATTCTTTCACTTTTGTAATCATATACACAATGTAGCTAGAGTGACTTTTGTATAGGCAGGTCAGGTAAGTCACAGCAATTGATGATGTGTGAAGTTTTGAAGGAAATACCTTCCACCATTTCACATCCCTCCTTCTCTTTTCCCCACCAATCTCTGCTCCTGGCACATATAAAAAAAAACAGTTGCATGATACATATGACACATATACCAGCTTTATACACGTAGGCTGGCCTATATGTGTATATATAGACATAGACTTGCATTAACCCTTGTGGTTAACCTGAAGAGCTATGGTGATGATTTAAAGAAACTGTTCTACAGAAAACTGAAATGCAACTAAGAATATAGCTGAGAAACAGAGACCCCGCTGTTGGCCTGTTTGCTGTCTTAGACTGATTACACTAAAATAAGGACACTGAATTAATTGTAATTGAAAGTAGGAACAAACTACAACAAAAAATATGTAATGCTTGCATGTCTTTTTAAGTTACTTGATTTATTTTCCATAGAATGCAACACAACTTTTGAATGACTCTCAATTACATTTTCAAAGGGTTTCTTTCCTTTTGCTTACAATCACCTGCTGAATGCTTTAAACTACATGTTATTTTCCATTTGGAAAACATGTTGTGGGGGGGTTTTCTACATGCTTTCATTTCTAATGATGCTCAACATTGATGTCATTTTCCTATTTACTCTGTTTGCATATCGACCTTGATGTCAGCCCAACAGTTGTGCTGGATGTGGTTAGTTGAAATTAGTTCCCTCTGTTTACTGTGTAGCAACAGAGCATAAAATGGGGATGATACCTGAACCCTCCAAAAACAGTGGCTATTGTTTAGTTGGTTTTAGATGTTACGTCTCCATTAATGACTACAAGGTAGAATGGGCTAAACACAAGTGGTACTGAATTCAGTGGGATTATACTGGTGATTCATTTAATCAAGCATGTTCAGCATAAAGAAAACATTAAATACTCTCCAGGCTGTGGCTGGCCACACATGGATGTGCAGATGACAGAAAAAGCTGCTCTTTCAGGTGAGAGCCACAGGAATACTGGGGAGGGCAGTCGAGGTTAGCAGAATTGAGCTGCGTAGCGATAAACAAGCTCTGAACCCTTTCAAACTGTGGCTGAGCTCCTCCTCCAGCATCCCCTCTCCAGAGGTCTGGCACCCTCTGAAAAGGCTTCAGTATGTGACGGATGAATCAGAGAGTATTCCTTGAGGGAATTCCACTGTTGCACAGCTTCTCTTTGTCTCTTGTTCCCTCTAGTGTAACACAGTGCATGCAGTTACCACGTTCATATATTCAAACCCTGGATTTGCACACAAATACAGATGTTTGCATCTGCATAATGAACACACCTCCTTTTTTTAGGGTATGCTTACAATGACTCTAGCCTTTAATGTCTGATGAAATTAGGACGATGTGCATGATGACTTTATATAAACTTCATGGAACAATTCTCAGATCAACAGTGTGTGTATTTTAACCATTAAAATACCAATGTCATTCAGTTGTTCCAACATACACACTGGAATAGGGCATATCTTACATATTTCTAAGTAAGTAAAAAAGTATTACAGTAGGTATATGATAATTAATAAAATAAAGTGAAGATCTGAACATTTTTCTTGACTGAATTCAGTTTTCTTGATATCTGACTTTTAAATACCTTGGAACAAACTGGGCACTGAGCTCACATTGCAGTCACTGGAGATAAAAAAAACAAAAAACACCTCCAGAGAGCAATCTATCTTATTTTCAGATAAGCATCTGAGGTAGGTCAGCACATTACTAAGTGCTCATTTCTCTGTGTAAATTACAGGTAGAGGTTAGGGTGGATATCTCAGACTTGTACGTCTACATGTCTGTGGTTAGAGAAATTAGCACAAACCCAAATGTACAATGCCAGTTAAAAAATGTACCCCTGTGCTCATCCTCCTCCCTTTTTACATAGACTTCATCACAGAATCACAGAATCTCAGGATCACAGAGTGGTTGAGGTTGGTGTGGACATGTAGAACTCCTTTAATCAAACACCTCTGCTCAGAACAGGGTCAGCTAGAGCAGGTTGCCCAGGGCTGTGTTCAGTTGAGTCGTGAATATCTCAAAGGATGGAGACTCCACAACCCCACTGTGTTTGACCATTCTCAAAGTAAAATTTTTTTTTTTCTTATGTATAAGTGAAATTTCCTGTATTTCCATTTGTGCTTATTGTCTCTTCTCCTTTCACTAGGCACCACTGAGGAGAATGTGACTCCCTCTTCTTTATAACCCTTCCATCAAGTACTTAAAGATGTGGATTAAGATCCACCTGAGCTTTCTCATCTCCAGGCTAAATAATCCCAAGATCTCTCAGCCTCTCCTCATATGACAGATGCTCCAAGCCCTTAACAATCTCTGTGATCCTTTGCTGGACTTGCCCTAGTAAGTCCATGTCTCTCCCATACTGGGGAGACCAGCAGTGGACACAGCACTCCTGATGTGACCTACCAGTGCTTAGCAGAGAGAAAGGCACCTCCTTCTTACCTGCTGGTGATGCTCTGTCTAATGCAGCCCAGGAAGCTGTTGCTCTTTGCCGCTAGGGAGCTTTGCTGGCTCATGCACAACTTGCTGTCCATCAAGACTCCCAGGCCTTATTCTGCAAAGCTGTTTTCCAGCCAGTCAGCCCCCAGCCTGTTCTGGAGTATAAGGCTGTTCTTCCTTGGCTGCAAAACTCTGCATTTTCCTTTGTTGAACTTCACAAGATTAATACTTCAACTCATTACAGCCATCAAGAAGTCAATTAATCCAGTCCTTTAAGTCATCCCTACAATCAATTGGAAGAGTGAAACTGCTTCAAAGGGCAATTCATCCCTCTATTCAACCAAGTAATGTCTGAGAGAAGGGGGGACATCTCTCGCCACATGTGTGGCCAGCCACAGACTGGAGAGTATTTGATGTTTTCTTTATACTGAACATGTTCTCTTGCTTCACAAAAATTCACTCGTAATGCCTTATGCTTTCTTATCTCAAGAGAATGTGGATACTAAATCTCTGCTAAATATAGTTGTGATGGTGCTCAGCTCTTCTTTGATCCCTGGTGTCCAAGATGCAAATGCTCCTCCAAGTAGCAACCTTCCTCCTCTCTATGGCATGTTCTTTATTTGCTTTCTTATTTTAGTCTTTAGTTAGCTTATCGAATGTCTCAGAAAGTTTTACTGTTAGTCATAATATTTTAAAGGTATTTCTGGAATATTTTATAAAACCTATGTGGTAAATATTCACTATTCATACATCAAATCAAACTCCCTACCTTTAATCTGCCTTGATTTTTTCACACACATCACATATGTTAGGCTTGATTTTAGTTTGCTTCGTACAAACTACTTTTTCCATCATCCTTTCAGCAGTTTTAAAAGCTCATGTAATGGCAGCTTTCAGCAAAGATAGAACAGAACTGAAGTCAGTAAATTAAATTTTTTTCTGGAGTAAATGCAGAAAAAAGGGTTGTCTTTATCATATGCACAAGTCATTCAATAATGTCTGTGTTGCTATTGGCAGTTTAAAGTCCAATGACAAATTTTACATTAAAATCATAGCATGAAACTCACTTGTAATTAAATTATAGATTCTGTTACAAAACTATGAATTTTGGGGTCTTTTCCAAAAATTGAAAAATAAACATATAGCTATGTTGGTTAAAGGAAAAATTAGGCTAAGTGGAAATTTATATGCAAAAGAAAAAAAAGAAGAACGAACTATTCTTGCACCCGAAGGGTCCTGTAAATTCTTATCTCTAAAGTGAGAATTCTTGCACTACTCATGAAAAGTAGTACTGTTTCAAGGCAGGATTTTATGAGGGAATCCTATTACGTTAGACTCCTTCTGGAGCTCTTGTTCCCAAAAAACTTTGTCATAAGAGTAATTGTTACACAGACTGTTTCATTAGGCCAGGTTCTGAAATTCTCATTCGTTTTTCCATCTACTCAGCTGGTGGCCTTCAATAACCCTTTCAAAAAATGACAGGGTTCCCCCTCTGGCATGCCCTCTCCAGAGGTGTGACTGCCTTTGAAAAGAGATCAGCTTGTGCAATATACACTATATAATGCCAAAAGCAGACTGTTGAGATAGACCAATCATTGTACGTCATGCATGCCTTCCTCCACATTTTTGTCACCTTCCCATCTTAATTTTTTAAGGCTGCTAGGAACCAAAGTGGCCCCTGGCATAAGTAAGGCATTCTTGCTGGGTTTAATTATTGCAGTGATGCAGAAGGGCAGTGCATTTGTTTTAGTACTTTTACTGTCCTTGGTGGAATATTATTGAAGGACAAAGTAGACAATGTAATAAATGTTACAGCATATTACAGAATTTGTATGAGGCCTTAAATCTTTTTTGGAAGCAACTTAAAAAAAGGACTTTACACTTAATAATGTAAATCTCTAAGGAAAAAAAAAACAAAAAACAACCAACCAAACAAACCCACCAAACCCTAACTGGAAGAAAAAGACAGAGGTTGAGGATCTTACTGGATATTAAACAATATTCCTGCTAAGCCATATCCTGCATTCTCATAATAAAAAACAAACAAACAAACAAGCAAACAAACAAACCAACCCACCCAGAACCCCCCAAAAAACCCAAAATGAAAACCAAACACAAAAATCCCTGGTTTACATTCCAACTTAAAAAGAGTTTAGGCACATAAAACCTGGGTTGTACAGGTGTTTCCAAAAGCTCCTCAACTTCCTCCTTGATTTTAAGACACTTCAATTCTTTTTAAAAATTACCATTAACATTTTCACTAAATGACTTTCTCCTATGGTACATTCTTGCTTCCTTCATATGCGTAAACTGTACACTATTTTCCTTACAAGCATGTCCTCAAGCAATCCATGTAAGCACTTGCCTGTCATTGTTTCCACCTGAACAGCACTGATCAGTTAAGTGCATTTTTACATTACTTGTTTCCTTTTTATTTTTTCAATTATAGGAACATAATTTGGTGTCACAGAGGAAGGCTGTTGACATCTACTATTGCTACGATCCTTTGATGAGAGAGCATAGGACAGTACATCATTTTACTTGGACCAAAATGGATTGGTGGGACCAATCTAGAGTCAGATTAGGGTTTGCACTTTTATCGCTGATTAGTAAGTATACTAGGGCATGATGGCCAGTTGTATCCTGAGGCTGCCCATCTAGCACCCACACCCACAGCAGATGCAATGATGTGGGCAGTAGATGCTGCTGTTACTTCGAAATAGCAACTCTTTTTCCAACAACCCTTTTGTTTGGACAAGATATTGAAGCATCAATAACAGAACACCTTTGACTTGTATCTGGAAACCTATATTCTATAAGGGCTGTCTTTACCCCTGATTAACACAGCTGTTCTTCAGCAGTCTATCTCTGAATCATTTCTCTGCTGAGCTTTCCTTCTCTAAACCAAAGCTGCAACTGAAAAATGCAGATTGTAAGAACACGAGAAGGAAGGTTTGATTAGCTTTTATTTCTAACCTTCTAATTGGTTTCTGCCATAATCATGCATATAGTTTACCTATATCTACCTAATTCTAATGTAGGTTTCCATCAGACTGTCTGTTAACAAGTAATCATTTAAAGGGATAACTCCAGTCTAAAATTCACACTTCTGTATGAACTGTTTTAGCTATCATTCTTGAAAAGAACATTTGAGATTATCATCTCAGAGAGAGAAAAAAAAAAATTGTTCTGGGTTTTCAATCTTTGTTTTTTGCATCTAACAGCCGCCTTCTGCATCATTTTTCTGTTCCCGCACTGCCTTCAGTTTAAATCAGACTGTGATTTGGTTTATTTAAGTCCATAAGAAATGACAATATAATAATACATAGGAAAGTTTAAGTCAATTAATAGTATTTTTCTCCTGGAACTACTACTGTTAAAGCTTCACCAAATTCCTGTTTGTTACTCTACCAGAAAAGCAGAAAGCCTGCTTTGCCATCAGCACAGTTTATTCTTAGTGAGGGCCAAAGAATCGTGTCCTGTTTTAATCACAAAGTCAACAAAATGTTTCAGTTTATTTGAAAATATGTCATAAGTGAGAAACTGCAAGAGGTTTTGGTTTTCTTCAAAGTTATTGACATTTTGTCTCTGACTCTTCACAAAGTGGGATCAGTTATTTCATCCTTGTGCTCATCAGCATTAGAATCATTAAGGACAGTGAAATGCAGTTAAACTTTCTAAGACCTGGATATTGATCTAATTAAAAAAACCCCTCTTTTCAGATTTATTTTTATTAGATTACTTACTAAGAAATAAAAAAAGTGCAGGAACTATGCAACGGTCATGCCATTCTTTACTAAGGCTGTCACTTCTGGGAACATGTTCTCTATCAAGCCATGTCATTCAGGGTTGTCATATTTATCCCATGCACTGTTTGCCTATGCAGACTGTGCACTGTAGACTAAATATACATGTGCTGCACTGCGTACATGCTCCTTTTTTTCATCTAAGATTTTTTGGAAGGAATATGGGTGCCTTCTACATGATATATTCTATTATATTTTAACTAAAGTTAGACTTCACCTTACCTATACTGTATTTCCATCCGCAGATAGTCACACTCAGGCTCTCTTTACAGCCAAAAACTTGTAGAAAACTATTAATTTACCCATATACTATAGATACTCTAAGGATGAGAGAAATCACTCCCTGCTAGGGTCTCCTTCTCTCTGTAGAATCTAAATGGGATTCTCAGTGAGTACACTTCGATGAGTCCCATTCCATGTCTGTCTTTTTCATCCACAACTCTCCTAATGTGCAATTAAACCATGCCTTTATCACTCTACAGGAGTCTAGTCAACAACTGAAAACTAAAACCTCTTATCATATTTAATTAGGCAATTTAACCATGCTGATTTCAGAATTGCACTTCTTCCTGATTCACATTTGAAAACAAACCCCAGAATGTTTAGAAAGAAACTGTCACGTTGAACGGCAGCTCAGGGAGCTTTCCAAATCATAGTATCAGTCTTTCTTGATATATCAGCTCTTGAAGAGCCTTCTCCATGGCTGTAGTAAGCTGGGGACAAAGCAGGACCAAGAAATTCTGATGTTGAAGTCCAGGAATGCATGGAACTGGAATTATACTGTAAGCCCTGAGAATCTGAAATGCTAATCTACTTCTCTTGCCTTTCCCACAATAAAGGTGTTTGGTACTGGTTTGGGTTCAATGTAAACAGATTTTTTTAAAGAATCAGTACTGAGAGAGTATAATTTCAAGAAATAAGAAACATCTTCCATATGAGATTTGTTCAGCTTGCAGTTTACAGAGTTGAATGAAGATCAAAGTCAGTATGTAGCCTTACATTGGATATGGATAACTGCATGGCTCACTGATCTTACCAGAAAATAAAAAGCCTGAAATTCTATGACAAAACACTCATGTAATAATGTTCTCAAAAATCATTTTCCAAATGAAGAATACTGAAAAGATATGGCTCCTTCTAACCTCTCGAATCTGCTGTACTCAGGAAGAAGAACAAATGCAAAAGCAAAAATTCAGTGGAGCCAGGATAGATTTCTTGGAAACAATTTACATCAGTCTGTATCTGAGAGAAGATATTGCTGGATGAATACTGATGAAGCAAACCTAGATATAACTCTAGTAATTTTTAAATAAGAGATGCAGTTGATTATCTAACACCAAACCTTCTCTTTCTCCTAAGTCAAATTGTGAAGTTACAAAGAGTTATTAATGGTATGTAGTTAGATTAAAAAAATAATACATGTCATTACGAGAAATTTAGGAAGTTCAATTTTTTTCCACCTTGCACATAAAAACCATAATTTGGACATTTGGAGAGCCATCTAAGTAAATGCAGCCACCAAATAATTTTCTTTTGTTTAGGAGCTGTATGATTGACTGACTCTTAATAAGTGCAAAAATAGCTGTAGGCAAACAACAATACTAAGCTTGCAGTGCACAGAAGTGAGCTAAAAAACAGATGCCAGCCCTCAGCTCTTCCTGTATAAATTGTACGTGGTAAAGATAGTAAAGTGATTCCTTAAGCATATTTTCTAGCTTATTATTCACCACTATCTTATTTCATGTGGCACTTCAAAATGCTCTTTTATACCTGGGTTGCTAGAACAGGATATCAGCAACTTTTTGCTAGTGCATATAATTGAAAGGCTGTTACTTAAAGCAGTCGCCATTAAAAAATCTGAAATTTGCCAACAGTTACAACCCAATTCTATGACTAGAATAGAAAAGTAATTATTGTAAGCTGCTGCATTTGAAAATGTTGGCAAATCTTGATCTTTTAATGGTGGCTCCTGTTCACAATAAGAGGCATACACCCTTAGGCTCTTTCTGTAGTCTATGTATACATATTATAATACAGTGTAGGTAGGTAAGATGGAACTATTTTATCAGGAATTAAACGTTAAACAATAAACTCCATTAACTTTCAAAGGTCCTTTCAAAATTTTAAAAATTTTGTCGGTTCTCTTAATTTCAGTGGTGATGACTAAATTCACCTTCTAGAAATGAGACTAGAATCACATCTGTTTTTTCTCTTTGTGAAAGCACTCCTGGTGTTAGACATGAAGTACTTACTTAATATCACTCTTCAGCTTTAAAACGAATACTGTTAACAACTCCTGACTACACGTTGCTCAAAGGGGATGAAAATCAAGCGACTTTGCATTCTAATTTTGCCAGAACAAAATCCTGCTGCCTCAGGTGAAATCAAAATAAATTCTCAGTACTACAAAGAATATGTGTGTTCTACTATACAGATGTGTCCTAATGGCACTTCACACAGTGCAGCACATTAAGTACACTTACTGTCTGACAGCTTGTGTATTTTGTTAAAACGAGGACATATCTGTCATTTCTGAGGTAGAGTCAAAAGATTAGGAGGTTAAAATTATTAAAGTGCAGTGCCTTTTGTCGCTGAAAATGGGTCTTGAACGTGAAGGCACCAGTGAGCTGACTTAATTCCTATATTGTTGTACATAAGCTGGATTTGCACTAACAGTACAGTACTGATTATACCTTCAAGCAAGATTTACTTTCCTGTAGAAGATCATCCCTCTTTATTTACTGAGCTAAGCACTTCATGTGCATTGCCTTGTCTAGCATAAAATAAAAGGGATGGATAGTTTTTTAAAAGTCTTATGGTGAATGAAGAGTTATGTATGTCTTCATTTATTTCAATTAGTTACCATTTATGCATTGAAAATGATTGTAAGAAATACTGTTTTATGGAAAATTGATACTAATGTTATACAATTACTGTAAGTAGCCTTTGGGAATGTAGTGGCAATGTTTTCTTTCTCTGTGTTATCCCAAACTGGAGCATGGATGAATGTCAGCTCAATCAATCACATTCAAGTGGGTTTTTTTCATCCTAAAAGTTAAAATCACTGTTTTTTTTTTAATACTCACAATTCTCAAACCTTGTATTTTTATCTAAAGAAAGATGGCAATTAACCAGTTCATATAATCTTTGTTAATTCAAGGAATACAAACCATTAAAAAAAAGGCACAACAACAACTTGGAAATGAAAGGTAAAAATATTATCCTTTATTCTGTTTGCTAAAAGTGAGAAAACCAACTTGATGTCGTAACAGAATATAAGGTCACTGGAGATTGACCCATTTGTATAATACAGAGGTTTTTTTAATGTTTTTTTCTTTTATTGCTACAGCAACCTTCATCACAATAATGATATTTCTTTTACTTTGTCAATACTAGGTTTGTATTTGAAATGCAGTTGAGGCCACTTAAGGAGAAATAACTAAGCTAAGACAGGAAATTTTTGAGAACTCAGGAAAAGTGTCTCCACATTAGCCTGAACAGAGCTCATTCTGTTCCCTTTTTAGTGTAATTCCTGTTCTAGGAATTTAAAATACTGTGGAGTCACCAAGCTGGCACACAGAAATCCCACTAGCAGCACAAATCTGGAGAGTACAGCTCAGGTACTTTAAAAATAACACAAACCATAAGAAAGAGAATCCAGGCTCATTCATTTGATTTTAACACACAAAACAAGGACCCGATTCCTAGGAATTTACTTCATTTTTACTTAGCCCTAATTCAGGCCAGTTCCAATGAGCAGTCACATAGTTATTCTGGTTATTTTGGGTCAAAGAATAGAATGAAGAATTTCAGTTTCATGAGTGACCTTACATTCAGAAATCCAATACAGCAGTTCTACGCACATAAGTGGATAGAAATAATGGTAACAATGTTTGTGACTCTGTACTTCATTGGTATAAACCTGAGAGTCTACATAGACGGGCAGACCTTGCAAATGTCATACTTTGATGGTTAACACTCTTAGTAGGACGAGAGAAATATTTCCTCCTGTTCATACCTCTTCGCAAAAGTGACGCTGATCCCCATGAAATGTTGAGCCCCATTGATGAGGTCTTTCAATTCCTTATATCTTAACTGCAAGTTGAATATTTCACACAGTCTAACTTTTGATTTGGTAGATTAACTTACATCTTTTATTGTCTTTCTCATATTCATGGGTAGCTATCTAAAGGAATAGACATTCCTATAATAAAATCAGGATGGACAGGCATAGGACTGTCAAGATCCCCTAAGCAGTCCTCAAGGATTTTGCATAGGTTTTTCCCTACTTTTACTGCAACATTTTAAGCATGTAGAAAATATCTCTTATAGACTAACACTCTATGAGTTTTTCTATTCCTTTCCACAAAAGAAAAGCAGTGTGTGTTAAGTTGTAAAATTGTGCTGTAGGCATGAGATACTCCAACAGCAAAGCCAAATCTTAACTACCTTATCAGTTTTAACGTAGAGGTCTACAAATCTGTTATTTATATTAAAAATAAGAAAATCTAAAGCTAGAATTTTAGTAAAGAATCCACTTTTAGAACTAGAACCTTCTTACTTGTTATATGAAGCACTGCCAAGCTTTTATACAGATCAATGATATCTAAAAACCTCATGGAGAAATTACTAGCAACCAGCATCCAATCATAATTATTCTCTCACATTCTTAGTCACTAAAAGTCATACTATGATTTTTAATTTTACAAAGGAAGAAGTTTCTCCCACTAGCTTCTAAAAAGTATGTCTAAAAAACTATGTCTAAAAGACATGAGATTTTTAATGTAGTATAAATAGAAAGCCCCACTTAACTGTGTTTCTACCCAGCCTAGTGTTAAACTGGAAGATCATAAAGAAAGATACATTTTACATGAACTTTTATTTCATAGCATTTACATTTTCTCTCTGAATGCAAAGGAATTCCCGATTCAATCAAAATGCTGATAACCTTCAGTTTGGAAATTGTGCTTACTTGAAAGACATCTGGATTTTAAAAAGTAATAAAGGTTAAAAAAACCCCAACCCTTATTAAAATCAGCTAGCTGGCTGCCTATCAAATTGCAAATATAAATGGAGAACCTTCACCATCTGTGCTTCTAGAAACCTTAACCTTTTTCTCCTGCAAATAGGTCACTTATTGGCCCTATGATTTTTAACTTATACGTAAGTAACTTGCAACACAACAAACACTCCACATCATCTCCAATAAAATATACAGTAACACAAATAATGTAAGCAGGTAAATGAGCAGGTCTGATCCCTGCTACAGAACAATTGTGATTGCTTGGTAAACTGTGAATATGAAAAAGAGAAAAAAAAAAAAAAGAATATTAGTATGGGCAAAAATAAGATTATATCTACATGAATAAAGAATGATTGGCATTCTTACAGGATCTTATACTAGATTCTGGGCTAAAATAAGTCTGCAAAGTGCTGTGGGACTGTGACTGGGCTGAACATAACCTTCCCGTAAGAGGCTTATCTAATGTGCATATAAAGGGCGAACCTTCACTACTGAGTCAGTAGAGCACTGCTGTCCAAGATAGAACCAATTTTGGAACAGTCTGTTCAGTCCTGCTAAAACTGTCATCTAGAAGATCTCTGATAAAATGGAGGGGTTTCAGAGGACATTTGAGAAAATAATTAAAGGAATGAAAACAGACTTTCTGACCATTTCAGAGAGTCCAACATATCTTATCACAGGAGAAGATTAATGGGGAAGAAGTGACTCAGTCACAGCCTGTAAAGAACTATACTGTTTTTATCATGAATTTTCTCATCCAGCAAACAAAGGTAAAATAAGATCCCATGACTGGCAGTTGACAATAGACAAGTTTGCCCTAGGAGTATAGTGAAATCTTCGAACTGAAGACTATTAGAAGCATTTATCTAGTATTACTTTTGATTCTCATCACTTCATGTTTTAAAATCAATTTTGTAAGTAAGTTTTCCTAAAATTTGCTTTTTAGAGCATTGTTTAATAACATGATGGTCTTTTCTAAACTAATATCTACAGGCAACTTAGCTGATAACTAGTGCTCCTAATATTAGCAGGTAAATTAATTCAGTGAATGAGTCAGAGAAAATACAAGGCTAATTCACCAATACCCTGAGTGAAGAAGATAAGCATTATAAACCTTTATTTCATGAACAGATAAGTGATTCAAACACATTTTTGCAAAACCTCCTAAATGACGATTAATTTCTTTTTTGTCAAGAAGTCTATTTCTTTATTCATGCGTCCACAGTTCTTTAATAAATAGCATCCATTGTAATTTCATCATTTGGGAAGGCAATATTTTAAGCTAAAATCCTGTCTATTCAGGCTTTACTTTTGTTTAAATGTAGTAGGATGTGGACTACAGATAATTTGAACAACAAAATCTTCTATCCTTTGGCAAGCACTCATTCACTTTTAAACTCCAGGTGTCTGTGATTGTGAACTAAAGCACCATAATTAAAACATGGAAAGCTGGATATATTTAACAGGTTCAATTTTGTTTGCTGGTTAAAAATTGAGAGACCAAAAGATGGAGCCTATTAACAATACTGTATGAAGAAAGAGAAATCACTGCAGACGGAAGTAAGTCCCACTGGGGGCCTAACAAGCACCTGCCATTTCCACACGGTGAGAGATCAATCAGTCTCTGTATGCAGCAAGCCGACCTGCCAAAAGCAGAACCACAAGGGGGAGAGAAGAAAAATGATCAATTCCCCAAATTCTGTGCTCTGCAGTAATAAAATGCTGTGCTCTAAACACTTACACTGTCTTTGCAATTGTGGTATCTTAGTAGAGTTCAAAATCTGCAGTGAAACTCCAGTCTGATATACAGACAGAAAGGTATCCAAAGTGTATTAGAAAATGAATCGTCTCTATTGTTACTGTGCAAATTCAGTTGCATTACAAGGAAAATAAGTTTTGGGGTTTTCAAACTTGCATTTGTGAAGTACAAACACCCAAGTTTTTATTCTCATGTACAAGACTGCAGTTTAAATTTTGCAGACTTCAGTTCATTGCTTATTTGATTTCTGCTTGCAGTGGAGGACCGAGTTGGCCAATAGAACAGTAAAACATACTAATATGTACGAAACACAATAGTGGCAACTGGAAATGAAAACAAGAGAATTGGAACTTGGTATTTGTCTATTTGCTAGAAAGTGTAGTTATCAACACCCCTATAAAGTTCATTTATTATCAAGCAGAATAATCATAGAATCGTAGAATAGCAGGTTGGAAGGGACCTCAGGGATCATCTCGTCCAACCTTTCAAGCACAATCTAGACGAGACGGCCCAGCACCGTGTCCAGCTGAGTCTTAAACTTGTTCAGCATAGCAGAGTCAACCACTTCCCTGGGGAGATTATTCCAATGGTTGACTGTTCTCATTGTGAAAAATTTACCTCTCGTGTCCAATCGGAATCTCCCTGGGAGTAACTTGTACCCATTACCCCTTGTCCTCACCATGTGACTCCTTGTAAAAAGGGAGTCTCCATCTTCTTTGTAGCTCCCCTTTAAGTACTGGTACATGGTGATGAGATCACCTCTAAGCCTCCTTTTCTCAAGGCTGAACAAACCCAGCTCTCTCAGCCTGTCCTCATACGGCAGGCTTCCCAGACCCTTGATCATCTTGGTGGCCCTTCTCTGGACCCCCTCCAGCCTGTCCACATCTTTTTTGTACAATGGGGACCAGAACTGTACACAGTATCCCAGGTGTGGCCTGACAAGCGCCGAGCAGAGAAGGATAATGACTTCCGTATCTCTGCTGGCGATGCCCTTGTTGATGCAACCCAGCGTCCTATTGGCCTTCTTGGCCGCAGCAGCATCCTGTTCACTCATGTTGAGCTTCCTGTCCACCAGGCCATAATCAAAGAATAATAATAATCAAAGAATCATAGAATATTGCACATAGTTCTAGGTCCTACCAAAACTCCAGGCTGTTACGGGCTTGGGTCAGTGTCTGGGCACACAGATACAGTTACATGTTAAGGTAAGGAAAATGAACCTCAGTTTGCGAACATCAGAAACCATGAACAAAATCTCTATACCTTGCTGTTCTTTCTTAGGGAATCAAGTACTCAAATACATCCTAAAAGGTGACATGATCAAACAAAATTGTCCGGAATTCTAGGGAAAGCACTGAGGTCATGCACTTCTTATGCAATTAGCCTGGATCTTTTAGTATTTTCATGTTCTTTCTCAAGTGTTCTTAAACCACTTTCCTGGAATATGAAGTGTGATTTTTCATTTCCTGTTACACAGAAGACAGCTGTGGAGCAGTGGTACAGTAGTAAATAATACAGGACGGGAATCTGTTTGGTGTACAGAAAAAACCCAAAGAGCCTTATTAGAGGTATTTATTTGCGTTTACCCTTCACTACTGTTATGAAGAATGATGATTATAATGAAAACTCTCAATTAAAAAAGTCCAAAGCTGTCTTTTGATGTAATGAAAGAAGCCCAGACTGGCAAAAATGAAAAATAAGGAGGACAGCCAAAGAATTCAAAATAATATAGTATTCTTCATTAGTCGACTAGAAAAATACTTGTTTGAAACAAAACAGTGGAAAAAATGGTCTGATCTTCAGAGAAAATTGTTTGTTTCTCATTCACTTGAGAAATTGTTCCAGAACAGTTCATCCTTGCACAAATATTACCTTAGAAATATTACCAAAGTCACTGTCTGCAGAGGTTATCTGCTGAGCAAGTGCCTATAGTGTTAGCTCAGGAGAGATCCAAAGACGGCTATAACTTTTCCATCAGAATTCCAGAAGAAAGAACAGGAGTTTTATAATATACAGTCAGACTTTTAAATAGCTTGTTCAGTTCTGCCAGTTCCTGCTTTAGTCTGTTCTCTGGGACTGCATTTAGGTTTCAGCAAATCCATCTCCCCATTAGTTTTGCTCCTCAAATACCCTTGTTGATATATTTAATTTTAATATCACGTGGTCAGTTGCCTCACAGAGACAAATGCCACATGACACCATGTGGATCGTGCTGCTCTTCAAACTGAGGTGAAGTTCTGACTTCACTGAAGTGAACAGGAAGACTTCCATTGATTTCAGGGGAATCATGGTTTAACACACAGACTTTATAAAACACGCCTCTAGGGTCTGCACCATAAATCCTGTTATCACTCAGTGACCTGAACAAGTTCAGTACATTAACATTCAGTAAATTAACTTGTACATTAAAAAAAAAAAAATCTAATCAATGACAGTTATGTAGGCAATCTTTACGCAAATAATTAAAACAAGCACTTGATACAGATTAAAAAGAAAAAAAGAAAAAAAGATGAAAACACCCATAAAATACCCAACAGAACAGCATATGTGAGGAGGCAAACTGAAAATAATTTCTTTCACACAAAACAGAATACAACTCAAGCTGTTCTGTAATGTGTAGCATACTTGCCTATTAAATAAAACGCAAGAGATTCAGTCTTTTTGGCTTTCAAACGTCACCAAAAATATACCTTGTACTGCGTGAGAGCTAAGTACACAAACGCTAAACAATGCCTCAGTCTTTAGTGATTGCTTCTTTTTCAAAAAACTATTTCAGGATGACATAAACAACTTACTAGCAAGTTCAGCATCTGAATTCTGTGTCACTTGGGCTTACTGTGATACAATCCCTACAGAAGAGATTCAAAGGTATAGCTGTGGAATAGTACTCAGAATACAGACTGAATTATGTCTCTTTCTAGGAATCACTAAAATCACATTAATAGTAGGCTAAATTAAATTATGCCTTAAGTTATATTTAGATACCTTACATCAAGACAGCATTTTTACATCATCTAATATCCAGCTTTACCCAGTCCTGAAGCACTTACACTCTCTACCCATTTCTCAGTTTGATCGCAACTTTTCCCGTGTTGTTATATTAAATATCAATGTGTGTGCATTGATACTGATACACAGGGAAGCAGGTGTTCTGGGAAGAATCTTGTCTTCTGCCTAAGCTTCTCTATGATCTATTGTGTCTAACCTAAATTCCACCTAACTCCCTAGAAAACCTGCAAAAATTTTTATGGTCAGCCACAATCTGGAAAGAAATGGAAAATACAGTGTTTAACTTATAGGTAGCAACCTAATGGGTATCTTCTGTATTCCTTGCAATACATCTATACAACTTCACAGCCTAAAACATATTGAAAAGTTTCCAAGAGCTCAGCTTAGAATTTTCAATAACAAATTGTAAATATTAATTCTCAGATATTTTTAAAGCATGTCAACACATTTTTCCTAGATCATCAGCAAGCACACTGTCCAGTTTAGGCTAAAAATGACTTCTATTATAATTGGGGAATAAATATTTTAAAACACTACTTTGCTAAACAAATTAGAAGGACTCCTCTTAGTATTCATAATACATGTTTACCAACTATTTTAATTAAAACATATATCTCTGTAGTTAACTTGAAACCTATATTTCAATCTGGCTGCTTTATTATGATTTTCAAGTTTCCTGTATCACACGCACATACATTTTGAAAAACAAATATAAATAAAATATGACAGAATAAACACTGATTAGAACATTTTGGAACATCATTAACATACCCAATTTACATGGCATAAATCTGCTAACATCTGCAGTGATATAAAATCCCCCAACATCTTTCACACCATGAAGATGAAAGCAGCCTATTTTTTTTCCTTCATTTGGTACAGTAAGTAAAACAGTGTATTTCTTCTATTTTGCATTTAACGAGAAGCCAATGAGTGTCATTACAGCATGTTAGCACAGAACATTAAAAGGGAGAAGATGGAAATATGATGCTGAGCAGTTCAAGTAATCTGTTAGCCCAGGGCCTAGAACAAGAAATTACCTCTATCAGACAGTAATTCATTGTTCTGGGAGGCTCCAAGATAAATAACCTGGACTACAGCATCACCTCCCTTGGCATTTTTCACGTCCTGTTTTCATCACTGAAACTGAACAGTGGAAATTTAAACAAGGAACAATATATTAAACTGAGGAAAAACATACACTTATGCATATTGATATGCAGAAGGTTCTGAAACCATTGCTGTTGATTATCTGTGACCCGTATTAGATCCTGGTTTACTCAGATGCACATTGTAATTTGGTTATTTTTTAACTGGGGAAAATGTTTTTTTAAAAAAAAAATAATTTGCCAGAAGCTTACATTTATTCTGAAGGTTGCCAACTGCTGGTGTAAAATGCACTTATATTACAATTATATTCATAATGTGCTTGCACAAAGGTGCAATAAGTATCATCCACTTCAGCTCATTCAGGGCCTAAAAATTAAAGCCCAGCCTAATATGCAACTGCCAGATTTCTGCTTCAGTCAAACTCAATGTCCATTTGTATGAATAAATCAAATACTTTATTCAGGCTGAAAAAGCACCTGTAATCTTACCCTACTGAGAGACTGTACAACTTAGCTAATAGTAACAGATTTGTGTTTTGAAATTATAGTATATCCATCTGAATTTTTTTTTAAAACAGACAATTCAGATCCATTCAGGTCTGTAGAGGTTCATCCAACAAAATGTTAAGTCTTTAAAAACCACCCTGCTCTGCAAAATCCTACAGACAAATAACTGTTGACAAACTCTTTAATTTACAGTTCTTTACTTACATAGACCTACTGTGGCAGCAACCTATCACCCACAAAGTTTTTTGCCTCTGCTTTTTTCCCTTGTCCACATCCTTTGCCCCATGCATTCCTCTGCTTCACAAAGAGTTAGGGAAATTCCTGTTTGTATTTCAGAACACCTGAATGCAAAAAGTTATGCATTTGTAAGCTTCCAAAAACAACAAAGCCACTGTACCAGAAATGAGCACTCAGATTCAGGAATCTGCAGCTAAATCACCAAGACCTTCAGCTCCTAACCTATGCAAACTAGTTTTGAAACCAAAAAGACCGGAGACACTTTGTACTAAACCACTTTCCCATGGGCCGCTGCAGCTGTCAGCATTGCAGTGGCAGTCACTGGACTGGATGTTGAGCAGATAATGCTTTTTCTCTTTGTTGCACTGTCTGCCCACTTTCCTCTTCCACTCAGCTGAAACCGTCTCAGCATGCTCCCTCCCCTGCCATCATCTCTGCCCCAGCCACCTCCTCCCCTTTCCATGGGTATATTCCACACTCTACCAGGTGTGGAATCCTGCACCCTATCCCACACATTTCCCAGTTGAAGAACTATTACTATACATTATGGCTACCTACAAAGTAAGTATCTAATCCTCAGATCAGCCTGAAAACCAGCTTATTACTGGCCAAAAATAAGTTCTTTTTGACCACTTATCCTTTGTAACTTAGGGCTTTCTCTTTAGAAGACAAGTTTTAAAATCATGTTTCAGATACATTACCTACTTTTCCAAGGACAAAAAATGAAATGTATGCAAAAACTGATTTAAATGTGAACGTATCATTCCTCACATACAGACTAATGTGAGACCTAGTCTTAGGCTCTTCAAATTCTTGCTTATTTGCCTTTATTACAGAGTATTACCAATGACATATAAGATAGATCCTTCCCTCCTATTTTAACCAGCATTTTTACTAAGATGATGTAATGATGTGTTCTTTATCTTTATTATGTGTTACTTCTTTGAACTTTTTACATCCAAAAATGTTAACAGCAGTACAATCTCCATTGCTAACAGCAGGCCTCTCTCCACCACTAGGCAACAGAAAGATAGCTTCACCAGAGCAAAGAAAGTAGTAAAAATGCTGTTTTTATGAAAGGAACTATAACTGTTGCACTTCTCATATCAGTTATGTATTTCTTGTGTTTTCTGCATTCTTCATGTTTATCCTAATTTTAGAGGGATTGTTTCCACAGGTCTGTAAAAGACAAATCATTCACCCTAGAAGGCTCAAACTGCTACTGTGACCAAGTCAAGTAAGTCAGCTGGCTCAGGCTCTAGGGGAGGCAGAGCACTGGAAGAGCAGCAGGTCCTTAGACTGGGGTCACTGAGTCACTGCCCTATATGAGCATCTAACTCAAATAGCCCAAGTGACTAGCCACACACTGTAGATGAAAACTCTCTGATTAACCCTTACCAGGGCTGTGCTATCTTCAGGGGACTCAAGAGTGTTAATGAGATTACTAATGTTTAAGATGCTGTTCGTGATAAAGCATCAAGGGGCATCTACAGCAAGAGCTTAACTGAAGCAACACTAGATGTCTGTCTGTGGGCCAACAACCATCTCACCTGAAAACTGTCTGAAAGTTGGCAGATGACACTGCAGGGTTTACATTGCTTTAAGGCAGCAGTAAGGCAATCTAAGATTTTTCAGGAAACTTTCACAAAGATTTTTCCAGAAATCTTTTAGGAGGGCATTGGCATGTATGCAGCTGTATTAATACTTTTTGTATTAATGTATTCATACTTTTTGCCCCTTTCCAAACCCTCTCTTCAGTTCCTAATCCTGTCATCTGCACCACAGAGTCCCCTCTAGGGGTCAGGTGCAGGAAAGCATATCATTTCATGGTGGCAATTATATCATAAGCGTTATGTGAAGATTCGTGGAGCTAAGAGGCACAGTTGGACCAAAATATTCAACTGAAACATATACTATAAACACTACAAACACAGACATTAGCCCTGCTTTAGGGGGTTAATAATCTTTGCTGCAGTTATCATATTCTTTCATCTTTTTCTCTTCATTGGCTCCTAATGGAATACCATTTTTAAAAGGGATTGTTCCAGAATTCATAGTATACAAAGATAGTATCAGAGAAGTAAGAAATATAACCTATTAGTTTCTTTCTGCACTGATACTAGGCCATTTAAGAATAACCCACTTGGAAATAACTTGTGAGCAATATTATCTCTATCTTGTGGGCTTTTATAGAGCTCAGTTTTATTTTTATGGATGTTTTTCATTTACTGAAAAGGTTAAAGATCTTCTCAAGTATTTGATTATTCATCAGCAACAGACCTTTTTTACACATACTATGAAGAAAAAAAACCAAAAAAACAACACCTGGAAATCATAACCAGAACATAAAGAAGTAATAGAATGAAGAGAACATCAGACTACCAAATCCCTTGCTGCAATTCAGTTACTGCTGCTATTATATACTAGCAGGGAAAACCCTAGATTTTTCTTACATTATACAGTACAGTTGTTAGTATAAAAGAGTGCAATATGATGAAATATACATACTTAGTGCTGGTCAACAGAAAATTACTGAACCAAGTCCAATAAATTCTGCTCTTCCATATCTAGTAAGACTCAGAGGAAACACCATCACCGTCAGCAAATAAGGTAAGAGAATGAATAAGTCCTGCTCTCACGGAAAAGGACAAAACAAAGGGAAAACATTTCTCAGTAATTGCTACATTATCATCTCATTCACATATGACATGCTTGGCAACTGCTTCCACACTGCTGAGGAAAAAGTCATGCAAAGTCCATGATCACTTCTGCTTCACTTGCTGGCTGCCCTGGAAGCACGGGCCGCACGTAAGGGTCAAGTCTTCTAAGGCCAGACCACAGTGTAGGTCAGACCCAGCTGTGGAGGAGAAGAGGCTGGCTAACTCCTGAGCCTCTCAGGTCTACAGAAGATGCTCTCATGCACAGAAGTATGTGGTTACAGACAAAGGTCTATATTCCTAACACAGTAATTGTCTACCTCTGCATTAGTAAGTAGGCATGAAACTGTCATTGAAAAGGAAATCTCATCTTATGAGAAGGTTTATTTGGGAACATTCTCCTCTCTGAATATGGAATTAGGGGACTAATCTTTACTAATGTACAGAGAATTCAGTGTAATTTTATTAATGCAGCATGCTGACAACTTAGAATTTGTACCAAGAATTCATAGTTGATGCTGTAGTCAATACAGTACAGTATGTCTTCTAGTCTTGTTGATGCTAGCAAAAATCTCACAACCTGTACATGATTTGTGAGTAGGCTGTGCCTGGAACAGGGCCTCATTAAAAATGAAAAAAAGAAAAAGAAAAAAAAAAATAAGAAAGAAAGTGGGAATTATTTATAATACTCTTGGGAGCTTCATTATGTCTTTCCAGTGCATTATTTTTTCAGCAAAGCTGTGACAACTTTGGACTTTAAAAACATATGATACATACAAAATCGATCAATAAAAATCAGTCTGAAAACATCAACAATAACACACTAACTTTATTACTTAACACTCCTAACCTGGTTTCTGATCATGAGGTTTAATAGTCCCTTCTCAAACTACTAACTTTTGAGTCTGCAGACCACTTTCAACTAAATTTGATAGAGATCTCAAAAACCCAGAGTCCCTGAATGTTTGAAAGGTTGGCAATAGGGCAGAGTAAAAAAATTACTAACGACAAATTAATGTTTATTGATGCTCCTAATGTGGGAAGGACTACAGCTGGATGGTCAATCAGCACAAACAGCCTGCTCTTACTGCCAGCAGGCCAAAAATGACAGATAGGGTATCAACAGGATTTTGTAGGAGGGAAGGAGCACAGGACATAGTAGGGAGGGGAGGCAGGGGACACAGAAGAGAACTAGAGGCATTTGTAGGTTCTGAGAAGGGCTGGGGGTCTTGGATTATTGGGTGACATGAAGGAAAACTAGTCAGGATTGCAGGGAATAAAGACTACTGCTTCATTAGTCCCACAGTTCACAGGACAACCTTACAATTAAAATACCACACACTTGAATTTGTAATGTAACGTATATTTAAAAAAATGACTTTTTACATCTTGTAACTGCAAATAAGTGTGGTTTTGTTTGCTGGTTTGTTTTTTTTTTTTTTTTTCTTTCAGATTATATGATTTTGGTTAAGCTTTATAACACTATAATGAAGATTTCCTTCAAAAGTCATATAAACCCTGCTGTGCAGATATTTCACTTTTTACAACCTAGCCACAATGCTCTTCTAAGATATGGTGCCAAGTTTTTATGCATTGCTTGGTTTCATGGCAGAATTCTTTGTATGAATAAAGACATTTATATGGCAGATGTTTCGTGCGTGTTTATTTTTTGTTTTCCTTTCAAAAACTGTGTTATGTCTATGCAAATTCCCTGTACTTCAATAATTTTGTTAAGAGCTGACAAATATGCTCAGCACTGTATCTTCCAATAGGAATAACACTCAAATATAGAATGCCTTGTCAGCAA
Organism: Platalea leucorodia; assembly: GCF_965183815.1. Lineage (NCBI taxonomy): Eukaryota > Metazoa > Chordata > Aves > Pelecaniformes > Threskiornithidae > Platalea > Platalea leucorodia. The sequence continues at coordinate 108,968,534 of NC_138826.1, forward strand.
CTTCTGCAACACTTTGGGAGATGCTCCAAAATTTTTTGTTTCATTTTAAAGTTCATTAATTTGACACACTTAAAATATATATGCATTATAAAACCCTGCATTTCTAGCTTTCATTAAAATGTCTATATTGCAGGGAATGTGATTTTGTCAGTTCCCTTTATTTCCTTCAAGTGCACCATTAAAGAGACAACATATCTATTCTTTTATTAGAGTTAGAGTTTGATTTTATATGTTGAATCAAAAACGAATAAAAGCTTGGCACAAAATATACAGTAAAAGGATGTTTTGGCTCAGTTTTCTTTTGATTTTCCTAAATGAAAAATAAAATATTACTTCTAGGGGATAGAATGGGAGTGGATTTCTGCATTACTAAGTATATATATTGATCTCATAATACTCAGATGACAACCCATCAGAACAGTGTGACTATTTCAGTAATGCAGGTAAAGACATTTTCACACTCCCTTGAGCAGAACAGCTGCATAGTATGCTACCGAAGCACTCTTGGCTTGACTTACTAATACAATTTTAAACATCTGCCAGTGGTGTTATATTTTTTATCAGTTATTAAGAAGGATGAAGAGATTACTGATGAAACACAGCCATTTGATAAAGAATTTATATTGTAATTAGAGGACCTACTATCTAGCATTATTATATAAACACAGACATTTTTTGTTGATGTAATACCATTGATTTCAGTAGAGTTAGTTACATCAAGAATGAGAAGAAAGAGAAGACAGCAGTTCACAAATGAAAAAAAAAAAAAGCCTTTGCATTATGTTTAATGTAACACAGCCTACTGAAAAATGTGATGACTCCCTGTCCTGGTTTTGGCTGGGATAGAGTTAATTTTCTTCCTAGTATAGCATATACTATATATATGTAACTATATATATAGTTAATTTTCTTCCTGGTATAGTGCTGTGTTTTGGATTTAGGAAGAGAATGATGTTGATAACACACCAATGTTTTAGTTGTTGAGCAGTGCTTACACTAAGTCAAGGACTTTTCAGCTTCTCATACTGCCCTGCCAGCAAGAAGGCTGGAGGTGCACAAGAAGCTGGGAGGGGACACAGCCAGGACAGCTGACCCCAACTGGCCAAAGGGATATTCCATACCATATCATGTCATGCTGAAGAAAAAACTGGGAGGGCTGGCTAGGGGGGTGCAGCCGCTGCTTGGGAACTGGCTGGGCATTGGTCAGCTGGTGGTGAGCAACTGAATTGTGCATCACTTGTGTTGCATTTTTATCATTATTGTTATTTTCCCTTCCTTTTCTGTCCTATTAAATTGTCTTCATCTCAATGCACGAGCATTACCTTTTTTCCGATTCTCTCCCCCATCCCACTGGGAGGAGAGTGAGTGAACGGCTGTGTGGTGTTTAGCTGCCTGCCGGGTTAAACCACAGCACTCCCATACCTAAAAAGCGCAAGTACGCATTTAATCTCCCTTCCCCAAACAACTAATGAAATGGATGTGAAAGCAAAGCTGTCCTCCTCCAGGTCAAATTGTTTCCTGGAATGAGAACATCAGGGGATGATTTGACTTAAAAATACAGACATAAAATGTGACTATAAAAATAAAGCTAGGCATCAAACTTAAATGTTTGGAATCTGCCTCCCTCAAATGCATTTTGCATCACTCCCCCAGCCTCCACTGAACATGCTTACTCCAGTGCTGTATGGGTAAATCTGATCCTCTGGATTGCCTGCAGTAGCCGAGATATGCCACAGCCTGGGTTCGAATTCCCTAATGGCTCCAAGTTCTTCTTCTTCCACAAATAGCAGCTTATTATGGAAAAATTTCAAAAGTCTGAGTAAAAAACTCTGCAATGATCACTTGACAAGTAACATGAAAGGATAAGGCAAGCCACTGAAAACCTTAGGTTAGGTCATAAACATCTAAACCTGCCAAATCTAATCTTTTAATTTGCTTGTCTTTTAGAATTTATATTTATTAGATACCTCTGAAGTTAGTATGCAATTTGCATTTTAATGAAATTCAAAATTTTCATTGGTGACGCATACTTAGAAGTATTTATTTTGAGGAGATGGACATCTGTCTTTCTAAACTAAGGCCCCTCTGCTATCCAGATTTAGGCAGGCAAGAATGAAGTCTGGCTAAACCACCAGGAAAGACATGGCTGTACCTCAAGTAAGGATGATGACAACAGGGCCATACATCTTTTGCATATCAGCCTAGTAGTTAGATCATCTAGGATGCATCTAGGCCTATTTATCGCCAAGGGGACTGAATCCCCAGTTCCTGCATTCCAGGCAAATGCCATGATCACCAGGCAAATATCTCAAATCAGACTATTTTTCGCTCCTCCACCAAAAGCTAAACAACTGTACAGCAGATCTTGAAGTCCCACGGAGAACAGACAGGATAGTATGTCCAAGCCCAGTAGATGACACTCATCAGGGAACAGAACAGAGGATACAGACCTCCCTCCATGAAACATATATGCATTTTTATATTGACATTGGATAAACAACAGCCTGAAGAGATTTAATTGTCTTCTGGAGATACCTAACCTGTCTACATAGCCACTGGGGACAGAATATTCAGTGTCCTGTTGGAGATCTACATAGGCACCTACTCTGGCTAGATAGTAAAGCTGGGCACATTTGCTCATGTCCTTGGTTCAGATACTTAGGCTGTGCTTAGCTACGGATTCAATGCAAAATTTGCATTTCTTGGAAAGAAATCCCATCGTATAATTGATGTCCTAGTCCAAGCCCCAGGTGTGTCAAGTCTCACAAAGTGAAAAATTCATATAATTGGCTTGTCCCTGATCTTTTCCATGCTAGAGCTGTGTGTCAAACATCTAGAGGATGTTGCAGAAGGAGGATGTTCCCTCTTCACCCAAAGCAGCTCTGTGCACCTTCTCAGCTATAGTAATCCCTGTACCTGAGGTAGTACCATTCCTTAAGACACCACCTAGACCACTAAATGCACCTTCAGTTGTATAACTCACTTCAAATGGAAGACAAGAATTTACCCCAGAAGTCTGCAAAATACCATCCGTCATTAAAATATATCAGTGATTAGGCATAATAAACACCACCATTCAACTCAGCCCACCTAGCCTAAGGTGTCTTTCAAATGGGTGACAAAACTTCTTTAAGGGCTATCTATAGGGAAAAGGATTCAGAAGGCTACCTCTACTGTTATAAGAACTAAATATCAGCCTTCCCACAACCCTGACAATTTTTTTTTTCTTTTTACGTATTTGGCATTGCCACACCACAGAATGCATACTTCTTTTGTGGCTGGAACAATTATAAAAACTGTTCTGTAAGGGGAAAAAAACCTCTCAAAAGAGATTCTCAGGACCTCATGGAGAAAGAGAAAAAGAAAAAGAGGTAGGAAGAAAAAGGAAAAGAACAACAAGAAGAAGAAGCCCTCAGGGATACTGGCCTATGTGGAGATTTACTGATTCTCACTTTATTTCAAAGTAATCAGTTGGTCATTTTATTATTGCTAATGATTTCAAGGATCTAGGAAGCGAGTTCATTGTGCCTTAAGGGAACATCTCCCACACCAGAGTGTATTGTTTCCTGCCATTTAGTGGAGACACTCTCAACTTTCTATTTAAAGGCTTGACTCTGTACATTTTTTACTACTAAGTCCAAACTTGCTGTGATCATAGACTTATTCTACTGAAGGCCTAATTCTGGCTACAGGATGTATAAGACTGATGTAATACTGAAACAAACCCTACCATCTATCCATACCCTTTCAGTCACATCCCCTTCAGTCACATAAAAGAATATTTTATATTTTACTCCACAGCATAATTCAATGACAAGTTTCTGTGACCAGTGTCTGGCTGAACAGACAACTAATCTCTGTGAGAAAAACTAAGTCTGTCTGATGACTCAAAGCAATCTCAGAGTATCACAACTCTTCCCCTCATATGGTTTATGAGTTATTCCACTATGGCTTTTATACAGATGGTTAAAAAATAATCAGAAGAGCTGATTAGAAGCTGGTGAAGAACAATCAGTTAATCTATTTCATATCCTACCAATACAAGACTGACCCCCACAGTACTCTTTCTAGATCTTTGTTCAAGCTAGCTTTGAGCTGAACAATTGTTGGAGTTTCCAGCTCTGAGAAACTATTCCACAGCCTAATAGACTGAACTGCTAATTTTTTTTCTCCTAAATTTTTCTCTATCCACACTTTGGTCTCTGCAGGCCACCTTCTATGCTTCCTCTTGCTCTATGATTTTACAATGTTGAATTAGTCATGGATTGTTACTGGCTTCATCTCTGTCTCCCCTGTTAGCCACCATTTTGGCCAGTTCAACAAATTTTTGTGCTTTTTGTAACTCTACACAGACAATTCTACATGTGTTTGGTTGTTCTTTGATTTTCCTGTGAGATTAGGATGCGTTTTACCTACATTTTCACAGGAGCTATCATCAGTTACATTTTAGCTCCTTCAGGGACTTTTACATTATCTTTCATTCTTTATGAGTATCCTTCTTTTAAATTCCATTTAAGTCTTAACTTAGTCAGACTTTAGTTGCCAAGCTTCCATCCAAAGAAAAATTGAAGTAAAATAATTTTGGGGGCAGACAGAACAGGACACAAAGATTCATAAACACCTGAAGAGAAGTTCCAGAGGTATTCAGAAATGCCTTGGTTTGAGAAGCAAGGTGAATAAGCTCTAACACTATCTGAAATGAGTGTTTCAGCACCTAAAATATGCCTGAGCCCCAGAGGACCCCTAATCTGCTACCAATGCTCAAACCATGCCTAAGTCACCTGTACAGCTCTGAATCCAGCATAAAAACATGATCAAGGGAGAGGAGTACATCTCTCAGATCTAACAAATATTCAATTAAAAAAAAAAACCCACCAGCAGTAGGATCAATACTCAGTGCTTCCTTCTCATTCAGTGGAGTCCTCTTCTTACCAGGACACAAACTCAGGTTCCTTTTTACGTATTTTCGCCATCTGGACCCATCAGTCTTGAATTGCTTTCTGCACAAGAATTTCCAAAAGGACTACAAAGGGGCCTCACCTGGGATATGCCCCAGTCTGGCAAGTCATGTGATCTGTGGAATAGTGTGGTAACCTACTCTGGATGCTCTGTGGATACTCTGTGAATGTCCTTATCTTGTTTCCTTGCTTTCTGCTGGGTTGATATGGATCTCAGGTAGTAAAGGAAACACCTTACTGGGCCTACATGCTTCCTTCCCTCAGTGCATTACCTTCTTAAGTTTGGCCCCCATCACAAGATTTAGGGTCTTAGTTGTTATTTGCATTTGGCCTCCAAAATTTACAACACACTTAAGCCCTGCAGATCTCAGCCAACTGCTTTTTAGCTACTCACAGAGATTAAATACTTAATTTTCACTGACACCATGCTTTTCCCCTCCCTCCCCCTTTTATTTTTATGACTCATTGGTCAGAACTGGCTCCTTGCAAGCTGTTTTTGACTGTATTATCACATGTCCAGCTAGGGCTCAGGAATGTTCCTCCAAAAGAATTTCCCCACAACATCCTGCTTCCATTCCAAACATGAAAATTATTTCCTTAAGGGAATATCTTTCAGTCTTAGGTGAAATCCAGATTTCTTTACTGTACGTAGAGATGTCCAATATCCATCAGGAGGAATAAATATTTCTCCAGAAATCAATCTGTCACCACATTATTCACAGAGGGACAGTGTACAAATTTAGAATTGCGACATATGTCCTTATAAATGCTTTAATGTAAATGGAGAATAGTATTAGAGAGTAGAAAGGCTACCTTTAAAATGCCTGCTCCAGAAAAGTACAGCATCCTCCACAGTTTAGGACATGGGCTTTCAAATATCTTGTCTCCTTCACATAGGGTACACCAGTGCATTTCATATGAGGCATGTATTTCATATGTTTTGTCTGCATCTCAGAGGCAACTTTTAGAATTCTTTGGACAGTGCAAATGGGGAAGAACAGCAACGTTAGCTGAAAAAACTAACTAGATATCCAGCAGCAGTTGTTGATGGCCCAACGGGCATTGGAACCACATAATAAAGGCAGATATACCCCATAGGTTTTGTCCTAGAATAATTTAAACTGCTCCATACCTCGGTTATTCTGGGTTAATCTGCAGTATTGTAATCAGAAGTTGATGTGGCTGAAAACTAGCCTCGCAAAAAGTGATGCCTGTTTGGCATCCCAGACATTTCCACAAATGCTTAGTGCCTGCCCAAAATGGAGATCAGGCATATACAGCCAGAGTGGGGTGGGAGAACGAGACTGGGGCAGTTTGGATTTAGATTGGTTTAGGCTACCATGAAGCTGCACTGTCAGTTGAAAGAAAAGGTCCTATTCTATATTTTGCTGTTTGATTTTACTGTCCCACCCTTGCCTGGTTTTATTTGGATCAAGGATCAGCCAGTTTTGTTCACTTCCAACCTCCTGTCTCAGCCATGTAATGACAGTGATAACCTCTAACGAAGCACAGGAATAGCCCAGTCTTTGGGCTACCCTTCGCTATGACTCTGTAAACTGAATTGTCTTTCTGCTTGCCCTAGCATGCTCATATGCAAGTGAACAGGAGGAGTAGGTAAGAACAAAGTCTCACAGGCAGGAGTTAACTAGATCGAAAAACAGGCAACCTTATCCTTTAGGTCTGCCCCCAAGGTAAAGAAACTTGTGTGCAGACATAATGTTACTAAGTATCGGAGCTCTACTTCAGATGCTTCATGAAAATATAGCAGGGGAATATTGGAAAACAGAAATATCTGTTATGTGTCTACCTTCCACAGATTTTCAATAACATTTAAGAGCTTAACATCTTTTATGCTTTTGAAACCATTCTTAATAAAATAACATTAGAACTTTCACAAATCTGTCACTTCCTGGGCCACCTTGACCTAGATCAATACACTCCTGTTAACTGTTATTATGTGCTGTTCACGGGTCCTCCATCAGTACCTTGTTGAAATGGCAGTTTTCAATGTGACAGGTCTTTCTGAATTAATTTTCAAGTATGACTTTAAGAAATAATGTGTCAAATGGATTATAAAAATCCCTGTACTATAACACCTATTTAATTTTCTTTATTCACTACTTGTTTTGTTCAGTCCAAGAATTCTAGCTTGCTTTGCATGATTTAACAGAAATCTTTAGGGGTATTCTTAAAAAAGAAATGTTCCAAAATGGATATACATGTGCAACAGCTTCATCTTCTAACACTTGTACCATGAACATTCTCACTGTGAGAAATGGGTGTGTAATAATTTTAGCATCATTTTAAATTCTTGATATTGATGTGACATACCAGTTTCCAACCTTCATAGTTTTCCATTACATATGCCGACAAAAACCATGATTTAAACTAGATACTCAAGTTCTCTGTTGTCTTTTCCAGCTTTCTTCCTCGTTTCCATTCCCAAATCTATTTTTTCTTCCACATGTACAATGTATCCTGTAGTCCCCTTCAGTTCAACTACATGGCATATAGCATCTATTGAATTACTTCTTACAAACAGTGTGTTGTACTACTTACAGTGAATCAAGAAATTGCACAAGTAATCTTCAGGGTTGTTTCCTCAGATAGCCTCTCTTTGCAATCACTTATTAAATGAAAATTGATTTTCTCATATTCATGCAAGAAATCAGAACCTTCAGACAATGTCAATCCATTATGAAGCACATACAGTAGGACTGGGCAGCACTGTATCAAATTGTCTGGTTTAGCAGATGAGGAATGAGATTTAGTTGCTTAACACAGGCAGCTAGTGAACTACCATCTCCTGTATGGCTTCCAGCTGCCACCCCACAACGGTACTGGTCTATAGGTTCTATGTCATCTATGCTCACCCTATGCAAGATGTCTTCAATACCCTTAAGTCTCTGAATGCACTAAAATGATAAGTTGAGGAAACGAAATCCCATTTAGAATGTTTATCTGTTATGCTAAGAGTCATCAAAACACAAAAAGACCCAATATTACCATTACTAATATGAATGTGGTTTAAGTCTTCTTGTTCCCTTTCTGTCAATCTCAGTTTACTAACATGGTAATTTCTTAGACCAGTTACAATGCTATGTCAGTATTTGGAAAGGCCTATCTAAAAGTTAATAGTGACTAAGGTGCTAAACAATAGTAACAATATCTAGTATCAGCCTCTTCACATCCAGTCTTTGATGGGCCTGCAACTTACTTTCCCATGCAGAGGCCTGAATCATCCATTATAGATCTCAATTGTCTATGCCCCGGGCCTTCTGCTTTTAAAACTCGGGTTCTTTTTTTGTTTTTGAGGAGATTGATGAGAATCTTACCTCATATAAAAATATAATTTTTACTTATGTACTGCAAAATTATGGAATTTGGAAAGAATTTCAAATTAAAGTTTTTTTGGTTTTTTTTATCAGGACGAATTTAACAATTTCAGCATTCCTTAAAATGCAGCTTTTAAAGTATTGTATACACTTGAACACTTTTAGATGTCCACAATTTATTGTGTGGGTTCATGCTATGACATAGTAGTCAATGAACTCCCCAAGTTACAGATGTGGTTTTATATATACTTCAGAATTCTGGTTTCAGTGTATAGAAAAAAATAAAAACAACCCATGCAGTTTTGGGGGTTTCTTCTACTGAAAACAAAATTCACTCCCCAAAACCATGAAATAGATGATTGGAAACATTATTATTGCGTGGGGTAGAATATGCTTTTCTTTACTTACTCAAAGTGACAGTTCAGGACTCAAATGGATCAGAATGTAGCTCATTTTACAGTGAACTAATTGGTTTTAGATACAGATTAACCCATATCACAAAAAAAAGTTATAATTCCTAAGCATTAATCAGTAAACCAGTTTTACATCACTGAATCTAAATCTGTCCTGTCCCTAAGTTAGCACAGTAAGATGGGACTGAATGCTAGAAGCAAACTCTCAATATGAATATGAGTTAAGAAAAAGGAATCCTGAAAGAAAAGATATATCTAGAAATCTTGCCTATCTGAAAATTGAGTTTATTTATTTTTACAGGAATTGCAATATCTTTAAAATAGACCACACAGACCACGTGAGGCTATTATAATTCCCCATTAAAATCTGAAAATATGTGTTCTGAAAGAGAAGAACAAAATCTATGCTTCCCTATTTTCTTCCATGGAATTATTTGAGATGTTAACAAATTTCAAATTCGACATTTTACTCCAAGTTATTCTCTACGACACTGAACATCAGTAGAACCAGTATTCAGCATTCAGGACAGAGCAAGGCACCCAATCTCTTTAAGGTGGTTCTTCAAGTTTCTGTCAGCTCCTTTCAACATGAAGTCTACAAAAACTGCAAAACCTTTGCTAGCACTTTAGATTTAGGACTTGAAGATCAGTTGTTTGCCACAAAGAAGTGTATTTTGATAAGGATGATGCAGAATAGAATGGATGGGTTTCAGTACACTGGTACCACAAAGGAGTGCACAGCTTTGAAAAGACCGTACGAGTTGAAGCAGTACTAATATGCAAGAGAACTTGCATATTACAAAGCAATAGCATGGCCCCACTCCATTTAGTTACCTCAGCTTCATGAGGATTTTATTTCTATTTAGCTTCCTCAGTGCATGAAAGACTTAAGACATGGGGCCACAAAGACCATCCCACCACTCTACTTCTAAGCTTGTCTTGAGCTCCTATTCTTTTCTAACACAAGAATTAGAAACATGACTTTTAACCTCTTTGAGACTTGAGACATTCAACTCACATGCTAACTTGCTTGGAAATTAACAGAAAGGAATCTAGTTCCAGTACTACAATGATGACCCATTTGTATATTATGACACCTTTTGCAAACAATTAGAGAAATGGAAACTCTGTTTGGAGCATAAAAATCTCTTGAAAGCCATGGAAATAAACAACAGGTTGAATCTAGGTCTTGGCATACAAATCTATAAGGTATACACTGAAGCACATGGCTATGACATGTCAAGAAGTGGTATTTTCTCTCATAATTAATGCTAGTACTACTGGGAAGAATATCAAATTAATAAAAAAAAAATATTAGAAAGCTCAGTTAAAGCACTGGACCATGACTAGAGCTGATCCTGTAGATATGCAGTTACATTAGAATGAGATGTTAATTATGAGCAACCTAGTTCTGGTAGTTCATATGTAGTCACATATCCAAATATTATGACTTTTTGATCCTAACAATATCTGCAGAAGATATTCTGCAGAGTGTGTGCATGTTCTACCCTTTCTCAACTTGGTATATAAATATCAAAGGTAGAACATCTAAACGTTTTGACATATAAAAGATATTTAGGCTAGCTTCCAATTCTGTGGTAGTGGTCTCAGAAAACTTTATTCAAATATCAATTTCAGGACCACCCTACTGAGACCTGAGCTAGTTTTAGAGGACTTTGTGATGCACAATGCTTGATGAAGCAAGGGTCTCAGAGCTCATGAAGCTCTAACTGGCTGACAGCAGGAGTTAAGAATACAGATGGTTCTTAGTGACAATAAGGATAGTGATTTTCTGAAACCAGATTTCTAGAAATCCAACAAGAAATTCAGAGTCAGCATGGCTGAGGATGATCTGCAAGAGAATCAGCCTGAGTTAATGATCTGTTTCACCACATAAGGTTATTCATGAGAGACCTTTCTGCTGCTGCTAAGATCTCTCACGAGGCAGTGGCAAGCATGCCATCAGGAAGAGGGCCACGTAGAAAAAGAGAAGACAGAGAAGACATTGGCACTCACAACTGTGCATGTATATGGACTTTGAAGCAAGGATGTACTCCTGGTCCCATAGCTTAAATATAGCCAAAGATTCTGATTCCCCAAGTCTTGACTGTGAGTAATGGAAAATTCAGGATCATAACTTCCTGCTTGTTTCTAAAAGCTATTCCTTGGACTGGGATGAGGGGATACATCAGCCTCCTGCAAAATACCCTCTGTAATCTTGGTCTGTATGTAGTGTTCCTGTTACAGTTAGGACAATGAGGGAACTTGGTAGACAAACTGCTGACAAGTAGATTTAACGTATCTGTTTCATAAGTTGACCACTTCTGACAAAGGGGAAGAGGGAAACTTAATTTGGCATGGCATGCATGCCTGCCTCATTCCACCGCTCTACTTCGGTGCTGCCTAAAAGCTTATTTTGGTGGGTATTGTGTCCTGGAATGACACAGAACTAGAACTAGCAGGATTTAAAAAACTTCCAAAAACAGCTTCATCAAATAAAATCAGCTGACCTGTGGAGATGTGAAATGCACATTTGGAAACACTCAGAGCTGGAATGTAGGTGAGGCTAAGTACAAGAATGCCAGGGTTATGTGAATATCTAACAACAACATGAATATCACCAATAAAGACATTTATAAATAACAGTATTTTTATTTTTAAGTTATTCTGAATTTCTAAACCTTTTAAAATATTAACTCAGGACTCCCAAATTCACTAAGGTGGGTAGCTAAGGATTGTTAATCTTATTTTTACTGCTGGGGAAACTGAGGCAGAGAGTTTCAGTGACTTACCCAAGGCCACAGAGGGAGTCACTGTCAGAGCCGGGATTAGAGCTCAGGAGTTTCTGGCTCCCAGTCCCAAGCTCAGACCACTAGACCATGGCCTCAGGACATTTCCAGCTGGTCTTCAGTCTAAAAAAAAGTAAATTCTCATGTATGTTACAAATATGTAACATATATATATATTTATTTTTACTTTGAATGTAATAGTATGAATGAGAACACATTGCTTGTAAGTCAGTGATGAAAAGCAAACCAGTACATTTTATCTGAGTTACCTTTGTCATACATATGTGTATGATACAGCTCTGTGTACATACATATCATACATATGTGTATGATAAAGCTCTGAAGAAAAATCTTGATTTAAATTGCAGCCAGTACAAACAGCTATTGTATTTTTCAGGGTAAGGAACAAATTGCCTTTCCAACCCAGCCAGCATGTCATTTATATTAATGGTGAGGAATGCTAAGTTGCCTGTGTGTAAGTAAACTCTATTAAGAAAGTCACGTCCCTTGGTGAAGCTAGATCCTTAGTAAATTTTACTAGCTAAGCACTGAGCTCCATGTCAGAGTAATTACACCTTTTATCCACTGTGAGCTCTCTCTTAGCTTCTTCATACTCTTTAATTTCCCACTTCAGCTAATTTAGCAGTAAAATCGCAAAGGTTTTAAAAGGTTAGCTACCGAGCAACTGGCGCATGAATGTTCTGTTAAGCTCCATGCATTGAAATCACATCATGTAGAAGAAGGAATTAATTAAGTAACAATTAGGTAGTGATGGATCATTGACAACATATATACACTTTGGTGCTAAAATTAATTTCCCCTGTAAATCCAATACTTTGTGTATCTTATCATCTATACACTGGCAAGTTTTATATTTGAAATATAAAATGATCAGGCCCTTCAGCAATATCTTAAAAAAAAAAAGGCATACCTTCTGGCACTATTGAAACTACACACTATTTTAAAAAATCATATAGCTTCATTTTTTTTTAAAGAATTGAAAGAGTAATGAGAATAGCAAAAGGAGAAGAAATTTTTAAGGCAGGTGGTTTTAAAGTGACTGTAAGGACATTTGTTATATGAAAGTACTTAGTATGTTGGAAGTGCTAACAATTCTGTAGTATTCTCTTGCTATCTTCTTTTACATGTTGTCATATTGCTTCCTTGTATTGACAGTCAGCTGCTTAATACATAGATTGGCAGTTAGCCCGGTCAATCCTCAATTCTAAAAGCCTCTTAGCAGATGAAAAATCTTTGGTTCATTCACACCTTGTAGAAAGGATGACAGGGCAGAAGTGACATCCAGATCCATTTAGAGTATACTTTGAGTCTGATTTTCCTTTGCCTTGCACCTTGTGTAGCCATTTATAGCTGTGCAAAGTGAGCACAAAACGGATATAAAACACTGCTACCCATGTGAGGAGAGAATTCTGATTTGGTTGCATTATTTCCAGAGGTGATCACAAAAAGTGCCAGGCAGTGAAAAAATCTGGCTCTGCATAGAAAGTCTAAACAATTTTGATACAAAGCATAAAGTAGCAGCAGCGCTTTCCAAACAATTTACAGAAATTGCACTTTAGCTTTGGATCAATGGGTATTTTCATTTGCTGTTTGCTTGGTATTTTCATAGAAAAAAATACTAAATGTTAAACTCATCTACAGAAAACTAATCCTATTTCTTCCTTTTTCTGGTAGGAACATATTTAACTGTGAGTCCTAAAATATATTCTCACATAAGAAGGAACTCATGTCCTACATAAGATCTCCACTAGTTCTACCTTTCCACATGCTACTTCTAAACCCAGTACTTAAAAAGTTACACCTCTACACAACCTCTTGGAATCAACGCGAAAGCTGGTATTATCACAACAGCTGGTCTCAGTCCATCAGAGTTCAATACTGTTCTGGCTTTAGTATGGGTAGCAAATTATTGTCTCAGCATTTACCAAACAGTAATATCGCTGCTATATGATCTACCACCATGATAGTGCAAGACCTACTGTCAAGTATCTTCAAGATACAAACTAATATTAGCAGAAAAGGTCTGCAAATACTACATTAATAAACGTGTGCTAACAAATTAAGGACCTAATCTGGCTGCATTGGAGATGTGGTCAATAATTATTTCTACTTAATAACAGACATTTGGTGTGTAATAATTAATTCAATATATTTGAACATTTATTTCCCCATACTACTTGGTGGCCATTTTTCTTGCCCTTCCTAGTCAGAAATCCTTCCCGTTACACTTGGATGCCATGATGGGCCTGTCAACTCAGGTGTGTTGATTAGGAGCAGAAATAGAAATTAATTGACTGCATCAGCAGCTGTTGAGTACTGCTACAGTAAATAATGTCTCTTGGTGTTTCTGTTAGAAAATTTCTTTTCTTTTAATCACAGTCATGCACTTCATAGAGTCATCCTAAGACATAGTTTCCAAGCCTATTACCATTGTCCAAAGCTTCCCTTACCCTTCAACCAAGTGGCTAAAGAACAAATGAATATATTTTTTTATTCTTAATGTTTTAGCAATACTGTATTATAGATTGGGGTTTCTTGGGCTTTTTTCTTTTTTTTTTTTCCTTTCTTTTCTTTTTTCCCCCTTCCTCTTCTGGATTCAGAGCTTCTTTAAGTATTCTGAGTTGCTAGTCTGGCTTGACTGAAAATTACTGTGTGTTTGTTGTGTGTCTGCATGTGTGATACCAACTGCTGAAGACTGCTTGATGTTAGATGAGGGTTTATGCTCAGAGCTGTTCTACAGTTGGCTCTCTGGCAGAATCTCTCCTCACCAATGACAATGATGTCTCTGCGTGGGGGAGAGTCTGTTTTATAATATTACACTTTCTATGGCCTTAATTTTACTGATGGGGCATGATTATGATTTCATTTACGTTAATCAAAATATGAGTCATTCCATTCATGTCAATAGCATTAAAGAGCTATACAGACAAGTAAGAGTTCAGAATCGGGCTTCTGGTGTTTAATCTGAAAGGATATCTGAATCACTTCGTTAAAGATACATACTGAAGGATAGATCCTCTGCTTACTTTGCATTACTCAGTCATGCCATTAGCATAAAACATCAAATAAAGAACTATAATGACAGCTGGCAATGTGTCACAGTACGCAGGTTTTCTGTTTACCTTGGCTACAGAAAATACCCCTGAACTAACAAGATTTAAGATAATATTTCAAGTACGACAAAGTTACCATATTAGGCCTCCTTGCCCTTGGAAGTTGGCATTAATGTTTCAAAAAATTATTTCCTTCCTTTGTTTTTTTATGTCACTCTTACGTAACTTGAATGCAAAAGATCTAAAGGTAAACAATATTTAAGTAAGACCTCAGAGACTGCATTAAGTTTTATAGCCCCATCCATAATGAATATTATGTCTGGTAAATACAGGAGCATCAAAACAATGATCACCATTCATAAAGTTTGTTTTGTAGGTAACTCATAAAGTACTATCAAATCTTCATTCTTTTTTATAAAGTGAAAAACATGCTAATTTTCCAAAATACAGTCATTCTAAAACAATAAAAGGTTTTGTACTGCTGTCTGTCTCCTGCTCAGAAAGAGAAATTGTACAGGGGATGATGGGCCTTAATTTAGTCCTCACTGATAAGTACTTTTAAGACTAAATATTCTTGAAATTGCACTTATTTAAATTACACTCATGTAAATCTAAAAAAACATTGAGGCAGGGGGAAATCATTTCAAGAGGTCTAGCAAGCTATCAGAATATTGCTCTACTATACCTCTCCAGATTTTTTCCATTTTTGAAGTCAAAGAATTATTGGCATTTGAGAACATTTTCTATAAATCTGTTTGATATATTACAGGCCCTAGAAACTATTACTGTCGTATATACTCTCAGCTTCACTACAAGCACATGCCCCAACACACCAAATCAGAGAGCTGAGGGTTTTATCAACAAACCAGGACCAAAAGGAAGATGAAAAAAGGGATCTTTTACTATGCTTTCTATAGGTCTCACTGATTGTCTCACTGAAAACTAAAGATCTAGTTGTGCAACTTGCTTCTCCAGTACAGTGGGAATAGCAAAAATATTTTCTCCCCAATTCCCAATGAAAGCTTTCTTTTCACCCTGCTAGACCATGTGTTCAGTTTTATACCCTACACTTCCTCAGCATAAGAAAATTCTTGTACAGTGAAGCAATAAGATCCTGTCTTCAGGCTGAATACAAATGTTAGTTAAACCACTGGTGCCTTTTAAGAAAACCTTGATATAATTTCCACTCTTAGTAACTGTGGGAATTACACATTTTTCCTGTCTTTGTGATAACATTGCTGTGTATTTCAGCAAGCACACTTGGGCACATAGCTTAATTATAAGGCAAGAGACTTTACATATCTGTGCTGAAAAACAATTGGAAATCTCACTCTATGTTTTTCAATAAACTAAAGTGAATGAGAAACTGAAGAAATATAAAACAGAGCAGTGACCTACCGTGGTTGTCTTTATCCGTCCTCCTGGTTGTGTACAGGTCCAGCCTGATTTATTGATTAGCAAATCACAGCCTTCTCCTTCTAAACATGGAAGCATTTCACACCACTGTTTTGTTTTGATAATTCGTGCTATGGAACAGAAAAGAAAAAAAAAAAAACAACCAAAAACAATTGGCAGGAGAATTTACATTTCACTTATCTCTAAATACTTTCTCATTTGAGTTGTCTATTTTCATCATCTGATAATACAGCCATAGGTTATGATGTAGACAGCCCTAGGCAATTTACAAAATTATTTACAACACCTGCTGTGCCAACAAATTTCATAATAAAAATAGAACTTAAAAACCAACAATAAACCAAAAGACAGCCCTGTTGTAAATCAAAAGAACATTTGCTCATTTTCTAATTCCATGCTTCTAACAGTCAAGGAAACATTGTTGGGGGGACTAACAACTGAAGACTTACTATCCTAACTCATTATTAAGGTAGCCTAAAAGTGACCTATGACTGGGATCCATTGTGTTAGATTCTGTATAAACCTGAGCAGACGCTCCTTATCCTGAAGTGTTTACAGTGTAAATAGATATGAGACACACAGTGGAGAGAGAAAAGCTATAATAAATAGGGAGAGGGGTCAACATAATGACAGCAATTGTGAAACTCTGTGATACTTGCAATAGTAGGGGCATAGCTAGGGGCAGGAACTAGGAACATAAGAAGGACAGGTGTTGAATGAAGTAAAGGTTGGTAAATCATGGGGAAGAAGACATTAAGGGAAAAGACTGGAACAAACACCATCTTACCCTATTACTACAAGGGAAAAGAAGTCTAGTCAGGAAGGTCCCTAACTGCCTGAAAGGTGGTGTGTTGTGTGCTTTGTGGCTCCTCTTACTGCTTGCGTCTCTGGTAAGCTGGTTCTGCAAAATTTCCTCAAGGTCACACAGAGCAAGTAGTCTTGGAACAACAGAGCTCTGACTGCATTAAAGTAGATGCAGAGGAGCTGCAGGGAGAAATTTTTCTTCAAGGTAGGGAAAAAATGGGCTTTAATTCCCATAGACTTCTTTCTGGATTATAATATTACTTCTTTTGAGTTCACTTCTGTAGTATCTGGGTTCCTTCTTATGGAATATTAAGCAATATGATTAATATCTAATATTACGTTATTCTTTCACTCTCCCCCATAGGCAAAATTGGTGGAGTGTTAGTTTGGGATAGTTTTTATAAAATACATATACAGAGATGCACTCAGTTGCATGGTGCCATATACTCATGAACAAGGTAAGGCCCCCCAAACAATCTGTCTTTTGCTCAGACTGTAAGGCTCGCAGTCCACAGGAAATGGGCCTCAGCTCCTTCAGAGATCACCTCAACCATCCTGGGCGAGACATAAGAAAGCTTCACCAACTCAATTTGTACGTAAGTGTCCTAGGATTCAAGGGCAGAATGAGTTCCACGTACAGGGACACAATCACATCTTCCTCTATGTTGATGCGTGACACCATTACACGCAATATATCTTCAACAGTCATGAGCCCAACAAAAAGAGAACTACAGGAGAAATACTTAGCAAGATAAGCGTACAAGAAGCTTATGATGCCCCAAATTAATTTTGTGTCCAAGGAGCTTAGAAGTGGGCATTTATACCCAGTGGCAGTTGCAGCTCTTTATGCTCACTTGAACGTGTGATTCAGCCTCCCTACGCCCCGACTTCCTCTGTCTGGAGCTACTTAAGAATACAATTCCCAGTGCCACTGGATCATGGCAAGAAATAGAAGTGTAATTTAAAGTCTTTTAATAAAATCCTTTCCAATATTTTGATGTGAAACAACTTGTGTCCTCAGTCCCGGTACAATTGTTGGTAAGCTCTAGCAATATAACGAACACTGATTTCTTTCAGTGGAAGCTCAGTCTGAAATTCATATTTAGATTTTCATTAAAGAAAACACTTTAGCTCCCAAACATCTATATAGAAATTTGCACTGTTCATTAGGCAATATATATATTGCTGGAGGAATGATTCCCAAACAATTTTCATAACTACAATTTTTTGAAGCAAATCCACTAAGTTTTTATAGCACATAATATGCAGAAATCTGGATTGTGCTTGGGGTCCATAGGTACCCTCTACTGAGAACTGGATCACATCAGTTTTCAAGGCTAACATCTCCAACGTAGCAGATAATAGCCTCATCCTTCCTGAGTGAAGGCATGCATCCAGCTGCAGGTTTTACAGAAAAAGCTTAGTAAAATGTTAACACCAAACCTCACCCACTTGCATGCACATATTTGCAATTCATATATCGAAACGGCTATTTCCATCAATGTTTCAACAATATGAAAGATGACAGAAAGACTGAAGAGTCAGTTAAACTCAAAAATATGTACTAGATTGCCTCCGCTATCTCAGGTGGGAGGATTTACTGGAAACATAATTTGAACTAACCTTTTAAAAAATACTTCTCTCCTCTGTGTATTACTCTTAGTGTTTGCTTGGTTGCTACCTCAGAATGCAGTTATTGGTAATATCACAAATATATGGAGTCCTTGCTCTGGGTATTGGCTATATCCACACAAATTTAGAACACACTAAGAGTATTTTACAGAACATAAAGTCTAAAACATTTCTGTGTTAAGTGTATAGACTAGCTCATGCATTTAGGCCTTGAGAATCGGAACAACTTCTTTTTGTCGGGAAAAACTACTCAGCTTACATAGTTTAAAGCAAATCAGTATCAAAACGGTTTATTAATTTATTAATGACACATAACCAGCAGCAGTGTAGGATCAATACCAGTGATACGAAAAAGTAAACCATAGTACTACGCACGAAATGTTCATAAACACCTGGAAATTGCTAAACGCCCCCTCGGAACTAATCCCAAACGCTTCTAACCCCCACAGGCACCGCGCCCTCCCCACCCCCTCCCCGGCCCGCGGCCGCCCCCTCGCAGCCCCGGGGCAGACGCGGCCGCTCCGCCCCCAGGGCCGCCCCCGCCGCCCCGGAGCCGCCCCCCGCGCTGAGGCAGCCCCGGCGGTGCCGCCTCGCACCGCTGCGGCTCCCCGCCGCGGCGCCCGCCCCGTCCCGCCCCGGGGGGCAGCGCCCCGGGGGAGGCAGCGCCCACCCCCTGCCCACCCCGCTTCCCCCCCCCCGGGGTCCCTGCCCCGTTACAGATCTTCGCAGTTGTTTTATCCAGCTTTTCAACCTGACACTCGCTTTGTTACGAGAGCCTCACGAACACACGGGCTCTCACATTCCCGTCTTAACGGGCCTTGTTTTCTGGGCCACTTGCCAAAAGCAGGCCAGGCGGGCACCCTCACGCTTAGGTATAAATTGAAGTCTATACAGACACATTGTTCTGTTAAACACATGCAGCCACAGTTGCAAAAGGGAGGGCATATTCCTGCCTGCGGGATTACGTCTATTTTTGCATTTTCATTTTTCAGTTTGCCCACTATAGCAGAGTATCACAGTGAAGCTACATATATAATATAAGGAGCAAAGTAGACAACAATTTTATCAGCATAATACCAAGAATTTCTATCAGTAATTGAAACTGAGTTACACTAGTCAAAGCAAAGGAATACAATGTATTTCCTGAGGCAGTATAGTTGCCTTTTTACTGTGTATATTCACCAGGGGTGAAATTCAGCCCTCTGCAGTCAAGGCAGCAAAAAGCTAATCAGATTCTTCAAATCCACTCCAAGATCCATTATAAAGAATTAAGTGGCACTTAAATGGTACATAGGCTTTGTGCAGACCTTCTGCAAAGAACTGAATTTCATCTTAAGAATCTGGGCTGACACTACTTTGCATGTCCTCAGAAGGGCTGTGCCCCTTCACTTAAAACTGAAGTTAATAGGAACTGACGGTGCTCAGCACGTGGTAGAATTGCTTTCCCGGGTACTACCATTTGAACTGGAGAACAAATGGAGTCTATCCAAGGGATTTTCATACGAACGGTTCTGAGGTGTTGCAGGCAAGCAGAGGTTATATGAACACGACGCCAAGCTACCCACCAAAGTGTTTTTAACTGTTTTGTAAGAGAGAGGAATTCGCAATGGATTTCCAGTTATTAGTAAAAATAAATAAACAGAAGTCTCTATTCATGATCAGTATAGTCCAATTTAAGACTGTTCAACTGAGTAGTGTTTCAGAACACCACAGATTATTTTCTGCTAAATACTGCAACTAGATATGTTTTGTCACTAATCTTCTCACCTGGTTTAATATTACATATATTTTTTCCTATAGAAAACCAGCTTTATTTTCTATACTTTCTTTTCACACATTCACTCTACATTCAGGCAGTTATCAATTGCTGCATCTCTAGTCAATCACATAATTAAAAATCATTAATTTTTTGTAATAACAAAAAAGTGAGACAAACCTTGTTCAGCAGCAGTAAATGAAAAAACTTACAACTATATAAAATATGTTAGATTAAAACAGTCAGATTGTTAGTTTCTTTTCTCTCTTTTTTTTTATTTAAATGTTGGAGAATGAACTTGGAAATAAAAGTAAAAATGTTGGGGTTTGGGTTTTTTTTTTTTTCATCAAATAAGAATATTGATTAAAACAGCATTTGGACACTGAGACTTATGATTTCAGAATGCATCGTGCTCCTATACGTAAAAGGTGTTGTGTGAAATGAATATTTACAAATCATAATGAAAACCACGGTACAAGAACCTAAATAAAGTTGAAAAATAGATGGCTTAGTTGATGTTTATCAGTCAATTCCAGATGCCCGAAGTAGCGAATGAAGATTCTGTGTAGTGGGGATCAGGGAAAATTTCTTCTAAGCTGAAGCAGAATATACCATTTTGAAACATGCTTCTTAAATGAAAGCTTAGCTCACCTATACTTTTTATAAAATGATGTTCTCCTTCATGTTATTTTTTTCAGTGATAACTTGTAGCACTTAATGAAAGATGTAAAGTATGTATTGAATAAAATATTTCCTTATTTATTTTCATACATTATTTCACTGTTCTTTTCCTTGAACTTTGAAGAAAGCTGATCAGCAGAGCTGATTCCCAAAGTTCAGAAATGCCTTTGAATTCATCAGTTTAGATGTAGCTAGACAAACACATTTATCCTAGTGTTCCTCTCTTACCCTATTAACTCTGAACAGGACCCGCATCTTTTATTATTAATCACCTCCTACTGATCCCAACTGGTTCCATCATCACACTCCTCTCCCAACCCCCCTGTTCTCTTTACCCTATTTTTCCTTTTTTCTTCTTCCATTTTTTTCAGCTGTAGCCATTTGTCTCCTCTGCCTGATTCAGTACATACACACTATCTACCTATCAAAGATCCCAAAACACTTTGCAGAACTTACTCAGAACTTAGAACTTACTTAGAACTTAGCTAGTTTTACCTATGACTAATAAATGCTGTTCATTGTCCCTATTTTGCACAGAGGTTAATCAACTTGACCAAGGTCACACAAGAAATTTGTTGTAGAGCTGGAAATAAAACCTCTGAATTTTCAGTGGTTGCTAGCCTAGAGACCTTTTTATGTCCCATTTTCCTTCAGAAAAAGAGTGTGCTTTAATACATATATATAAGAAATTAAACAACAACAACAAATATGCAACGTAATAGGCTTTTAAAAACATATATTAGTTAAATTGCAGCAGCAGGAAAGCGACCAGCAGAAACACAGTACTTTAATATGACATTGCAATCATGAACTGTCTTTAGAGCAGCAATTTGACTGTAATAGTGTATAAGCCCCAAACGTTAATCTATTTTACTGTACAACAAGGAAACATCACAAACCTTGGATACCTTTTACAGCAGTCATTCTGCTCCACTTAAAAAATTGGAAGCAGTGCTAATTCACAAAGAGTTAGCTCGTCTCAATTATTTATAGGGCATCTAGACCAAAGACTATTTAGTTCTAAGAACAGCAATATAGCAGTGCTTAGGCACCCGTTTTATCATTTAGCTCTTGCTGTCAAGATTGGGAGGGATACTTGAGCTGAAGTTGAGAAATATATGGAAAACAGTGATCTCCTGCGGGCTGCAGAGAGGCCACAAATGGAGACCAGGTAACTAGATGAAGGGTAAAAGACTGACTGACAGGGCAGAGGCTTTTCCTGCAGCTCACCCCAATCATAGTTCCAGTAAGGGAGAAATCTTATTGCAACCCCAGGGTTGAGAAGAGACCTTCAATATTGACCTGTTCCCCGAAAAAGGATGAAAATCTTGGTAAACAGTGCAGATTGCACTGTGCACAACATATATTGGGGAGGAGCAGGATAACATACAGGAGATATGATCTCCAAATTGTGCAGACATCCATATCATTCTGAGCTAGGACTGCCTAAGAGGCACTCCTGCCAGTTACATGAATGGTCCCTAGGCATTCAGCTGTGGCATAAGAGGTTGCTGGATTAAGCTGTGTGAATATAGGAACTTACTTACTAAACCACAGCAGCATAGGTTTAACTTTAAAACTACTGGATTTAGCAAGGCATCCAGGCATCTGTTTAATTTTAAAAAGGTACCTTTTGCTGAATCTTCATAAGACTCTGTAAAATAAATATAT
Organism: Platalea leucorodia; assembly: GCF_965183815.1. Taxonomy (NCBI): domain Eukaryota; kingdom Metazoa; phylum Chordata; class Aves; order Pelecaniformes; family Threskiornithidae; genus Platalea; species Platalea leucorodia. The sequence continues at coordinate 108,991,063 of NC_138826.1, forward strand.
ACTGACAGCTTAGGAGGGAGAAAGTCCAAAGGTATTACACAAATCAGAAATAATTATTAATGCATAATAAATCCCACGAACACAAGGCAGAGGATAAAAAACCCAAACAAAAAAACCCTCAAACAATTAAGCAAACAGAAGCTGAAGTAGAATCCAGATTCTAGGAGCACTCTCATGAAATTCAACAGCTCTTATCTTCTTTCCTGTTTGTGTCTCCAAATAGCAGAATTTCCTCATTATGATGCCCCAGACAATAAGTAAATAAACAAACAATGAAAATAAGTATGTGAAAGTAAATGCAAAGGAACAAAAGATATCCGGCCTTTTTGTAGTGTAGAAACAAGCATGTATTTACCTGGCCTCTCTCTTTTCAGTTCTTTGAAAACCTTAATACTATGTTACCAAGTGATAGGTATCTTAGATTTGTCTACAGCCAGATGTGAAGAAATGATGTTCAAATATTTGTATGACAGAAGCATTATCTGGAAATGGAAAGTGTCCTACAAATCAGCTTCACGGTCAACTTATGTTTGTTTCCGTTTTAGTTTTCAAGGGCCAGTTTTCTTCTATTTATAATTGCCCTCATTTGAGATTGTAATATATCTCCACATTTGTTGTCAACCACTTAGCCTTTCTCTGGCAATTACTACAATTGCTCACACAGAAATGTAATACAGCAAATATAACACATATTTTTCAACTGCTTATAAAGCAATATAACAGAAATAGAAAAAAAAAATCCAGTTTCATTTACCAAATCTCACAGGGTCACAACAAGCACCCTGAGAGTCATAATAAATAATAAATACAGATAAAATCTACACGTTGAATTTTATTTAGGTACAATACATGTGCTCCTAGCCTCTTCTAAGTTGGTGGTTTCTGACTATATATTAAAATGCCAATGCTTTAAAAAGGCAGCCTGGCCCACAACTTTGCCCAGGATTTCAGCACTTGCCTGAATATCCACAGATGTACATATTCACTGGTTTTCAATCTGTGAATGATCTAGTGCTTCATTGTCTGTGGGTAGTTAGCGTTTGCTGTCTAATAAGAGATGCTAATTGAACACCTACCCCTAGAGAAAGCTTTTGTCAGGACTCAGTGTCTTCTGTTTCTGTCCCCTGCTGTTCCGCTCTGCTGTATTCAATTAGTGTGCTGGAAGCAAAGTAAAAATTACTAAAAATCTGATCTGTGATATGCCAGCAAAGAACCCTTCAGAGATCAGGTTTTCATCACATTTTGCTTTGCTGCCAGCACACTGAGAACAGCAAATTTAACTGCAGAGGGACAGCAATTTCAGACCCAAAGAAGAGCATCTGAAGACAGCAGTAAAGGATTGAGACAAGAGAGGGATATAATGGAAAGTAACACGAAAACAGATAATAGAAAATAGAAAATAAAGAATAAGGCAAGAAAGGAAGGAAAAAGAGGACAAAGCCCAGCTATATGTAGTAGCTACTGAAGGAGACGGGTAAGGTCAAAACTTGCGCAATTTGTTCAGTGGAGTCAGTAGGACAATATGGGTAAGTGAAGGCTAAAGACCACAACTGTTTGGGTTTTCTTCTCTTAAGTAAGTACACCAATTTCAATCCTCCTGATATGAGCAGAGTACTGCAGTGGAAGATCAGATTTACTGTAGTTAAAAGAAGAACATGAACTGGGCAGATACTCATGACCATCCCTATATTATGCAGGGATGGCTGGGCAGCTGTGGAAGAGGGTGAAGGACCCCAAGAACTCCTAGCTATGAAGCATGTGCACATATCAGAGTAAACACTGAGTAGAACGCAAAACAGGAATTTAAAGGAAGAAGCCACAGTAGGAATAAAATATGCTCTAGGTTATACGGTAGTGAGTGATTAGTGCCATGAAAAGAAGCTGGGAATAGAAGATTATGAGGCTGGTAGTAGAAAGGGAGTGAAGGAAGGGTGGCAGGAAGGTTATAAATCAACCTTACAACAAGTGTCTGAAAACAGACTGAGCCTCAGAGTGTAGCGAGCTATGGATCTGGATTCCTGTGCCCTTCATCCTATCTGCAGCTTCACATCTGACTGCACAGTATCTGATTCTGTACTCATGAAACACAGGCTAAAATGATGGCCAAGGATCAAGGTCCTGCCTGGGACTCTAGCTGTGGAGCGCTCATGTACCCATCCTAGGTATGTTTAACAAACTCTGCACATGGTCAGTAAGGAAAAAAAAGAAAAAAACAAAACAAACAACAACAGCAACAAAAAAACCCAAAGACCACTCCACTTGACAACTGCTTTTGCATGGACAAAGCAGTGAGAATCAGAACATGAGACTCTGTGCGCACAAGAACTGAAATAAGTTCTTCTTTGATCTTTTTAAAGCTATTTCTGAGAATTTTAGTTAATATGTTCTCCATGTGCATTCAAAAGACAAGCATTTAGCTGAGTGTTTCTGCTCTGGCCCTCATTGCCTTTGGTACTTTCCAAGCCCAGTGTCAGCACGTACGCTGCTGCTGTGACATGGTGGTGACATTTTATTGTGCACTGAAACAGAGAATAATTCAGTTGTTCTCAAGTACAATGGGCTTCCTTTGTCAACAACTACAGCAATGGGAAACTTTGCCCTCCTTCTGTCACGTATGTAAGAACAGAACATGCAGGCAAATTGAGTTGAAATGAGCTCAATGACTAGCACAGAAGGAGACGAACAGCTGCCGCTATGAGAACAATTAAAAGTATTAGAAAAGGAAACTCAGCAATGAGGCTGTACTTATCCCATACCCTCTGTGATTTCCCCCTATTCTACGTGGCTAGATGCTGTGTTACAGTAAACTGTATGCTCTTTGGGGTAAGCCTGTGACTTTTTGTTTTGATCAAATAATAAAAATCGGCTATGGTTATGCTGGGGATTTTAACACAAATTAATGCTACGTGAATGGAAATTAAGAAAAAAATTAATAAAATCAGCGAAACAGGTGAAAATAAAGAGAAAGGAAGACAATCATAGGGTATCACCTTTCACAGTGAGAATACAATTAGTACAGCCACTTGTGATCCTTTTGAAACTTGTGTTCATAAATATTATTTTGTCAGTGCCCTAGGAAACTTGCCATAGTGAACGGTAATGTTGACCTTTAGATAGCTTGGAAACTGGCCTTTTCTCATGACTTCTGCTTTCATTAGCCAGTGTTTGACCAATGGAGGAACAAATGTGTTTAAATATAGCAAAGATGTTAGTTTATATAACATGCACTGAACCGGTATGCTGTCCATGGGAAACCCTGTTACAGGTGGATGTGTTATATCTCAACTGCACAGTCAATCACACATGTTGTCAGACAGCAGTCCGACATCATGACTATGCAGAACATCATTGTTTCTGACTGACAGATGAAACCATGTGAATTTTTTAATGTAGCTTTTCATATATATATAAAATACTAATGTTCCTTACACAAAACTTACATGATATGTAACACACATCCTCCTTTTTGTATTTAATTTGGGCAATTACTGTTCTGAAAACTTAGCAAAATTTTCTCTGTTTATACCTCAGTATTAGGTAAAAAATAAAAAAATGGCAAATGACTGCCTTATCTTTATATAAGGTTTTTATTTTTAATTTATTTTTATAATATTGCATGTAATATCAGGAGACAGATACTTTAAAGAGACAAATAATGCAATTCATCTCCAAAACTCAGCTAATGCAAGGATGTTTTTACCTAGTGTACGTAATGCACAGAGGAACTGATTTTCAAAGATCCATCAGATTCTACTAGATAAAAATTCTTCAGATGTTTTACTTAATAAATACACTACAGTTCGGAAAGAGCTCTATAACAGAAATAGTCACTGATTAGAAGGAATAGCCTTTCTTCACCTCACAGGCAATATTTTATTTATTGGAACACATCCAGCAAATCTATGAACAGCCACAGAAGGTATTTTAAGGGCCAATAGTCTCCCTGTCTCCTTCACCATCAGAAAATATAATTCTAAATTTTCCAAATTATTCTGTGAAATCAGACTAGAGGGATTGGTCATAAGGTGAAAAAGGGGGAAATGCTGCCTCTTTCCTAGGGCAGGCAATACACGTGCTCATATGCTATGGCCACTGTGTTTGCAAGCAGGAGTCCTGTCCCCTCTCAGAAGCAGCACAGTGGAGGCTGGTTGGGCCAAAGGACACAGTAATAGCACAGATTTACTTTTTTAAACTATGAACTCTGAAAATAAGGTGTCATAAGCACTTGTGGTTCTGCAGCAACTGCTCACATCATTGTTAAAAATCAGACCATCAGACACAAAGCAGTTGGCCAGGACAGGTCACTGAGAGTTAAAACTACTTTTTTGTATTGCACTCCTTTACAGGATACATGATGGAGTCACACATTTAAGGCACAGAAACAACCAGTTACACTAATCTAATCTGATCTCCAGCTTTATGAAGGCCATAAAATTTAATCCAGCAATTTCTGTAATAATCATCTCAACAATTTCTTGTTGAGATACCACATGTCTTTTAGAAAGACATCCAGTACTGACTATCAGAGAATACTCACATTTCTACAAACTCTTAAGGCAGCTTATACAACTCAATAGCAAGGCAAAACTCCTCGGTTCTATAGATTTTAGTAGTATTTCTATGGGACTCCTATTTAACTCACATAGGAGTATACTTGTCTTCCCCTACTAAGCTCTAAATGACTGAGGAGTCTGCTGACAGCGATAATAAGGCCATGTGCCCGACAAAACACTCGGTGTCCCTAAAGGTTAAAAATATAAAATTTAAATGTCTTGCCTTTTTTTTTTTTTTTTTTTTTTTAAAACATTGAAAAGCATCTTAACCAAAATAAAATAAACCACACATCAACACTGGACACAAACAAAAGTTTAAAACCTCGCAAACTTAGCTTGGTTCAGTGTCTGTAATCTTAGCGTTTAAAGATACTGAGGGAAGCAAACTCCACCTGCAGGAATTTCACTGTTTTCACAGTAACTGCCTGCAAAAGAGCTTTCTCAACCAACTCTTGGTTTACAGAAGCAATGGGGAAGCCTTATTGGAAGTATTTATATTGTGTAACAATACAAACAGTATGAGTTTGCAGTCCTGACTCAGGCAAAACTTGCAATGGGTTTCTTGAGGGTTCCTCTCAACAAAGCACTGCTTGAGTGAGTCTGCAGCTTGGAAATAGCCCCTTGCAGATTAAGAAACCACAACTGCTAGTTCTCTATGCCTCTCTTAAGTACAATACTGAACTACTTAAGTGTTCATATAGTCTCAACATTCTAAACATACCAAAATAAAATAATCCTCAAGAGGTCTTCCCAGGGAAACTTCACAAATTTCCTATAGTTTCACACAGCAGATCTAAAAACAGTCCTTTAAATTATCCCTATATGCATAATTAAACAAGCATGTATGTATGCATGTATCTATGCATCTACTGTATTAGGAATAAAAGTTGCTGTTTTACCTCTGGTCAGCAGAATATCCTGTCTAACCACTGTAGTCATATGGGAAAAATACAAATATTTTTTATTAAATTGTAGAATAATGTGCACACTTTCTACTGTTGGACTGAAAAACCACTTTCATAATTTCATCTGTGTTCAAAAGTTTAGAGCCTAATTACATGGCCTAGTTGCTGGAAAATTAAATAGTGAATTTACAACACACTAGCCACTCTTCACTAACTCTGTTTTTTACAGCTTGAGGTGCACTTTTGTTAGCACATTTCTCCTCAATGTACATTACCTGCTGCTTTTATAGACAGATTTCCATGCCTGAGCAAGTTTGTTTAAAGATAGATCAGGTAGCCCTATCTATAAAATTTGCAGCACGTAGATTAAATCCAAGGAGAGGGCTAGTAAGTGCACTGGCTTTCTGGAAGTAGGGAGGAAAATGGTCACAGAGTTGTTTTAATTCCTCTTTGTTCATGAACAGGATTATGTATATTTTTGTTAGTAAACAGAAGATTATTCAGATACCTTATGCCATTATCAGCATATTCTGTATCCTAGAATAATCTTCAAATTCCTAAATTTTGGCTAGCCAAGTGAAAAGGTAGCTATTTTTGACTGTATCTTACTTCTAAGTTCATCAACTGTAAAATATGCAAGGTAAGGATGAATCATTTAATGAAAACAGACATAATAGTCTGATAATATGGAGACTGGCTATTTCTACCAGATGAACTAGCAGGCACTTCAGCCTGCTGAAAACGTATGCCTCACACTCGTTTCACTTGTGACAGAGGCATGTGTAAAACACACGCATACAAATTTGCCAGCAAATTCTTCATCAGTTTTACTGTAATATGAATGCTTTCTTTTTTTTTTTTTTTTTTTTAACAAATTTGTAGTGGACACTACAGCTTCAGTACTGTGTTTATTATATGTATGGTCTTGACTACTTGAATCTGTGCAACCCATTCAAAAACAGACTGCAAAATGCCAAAGACTTTCTTTCACTTCCAATCCTGCTTAAGTTTTCTTTGTGGCACTGCTCATCTGAATCATTGCCTGTTTCTTGCTTACAAAACATTCATATTCAAAGCACCATTAGCACAATAGCAATTAACAAAGAGCCTTTTATGCCAACATGCTACAACTTCATCTCACACACCCTTTACAGGAAAAAGGTCTTTTCTCTTCTCCCCAGTATCAGTGAAGCACTCATGCCATGTGAAAAGAATGCTCCCTTTCAGTGCAGAGGGGACATGATTGTGCCTTATGTGAATCTACTGTATGTACAACTGAGGGGAGGACTAGGTGACCTAAAAGATCTTTCTCATCTCTAACCTCTATGGAAGTTCATGGTATCGGGAATTGCATATTAACAACCAGATGCAGGATTTTGTGTGCAAACGGCAGAGTGCTTCCACAGGATGTTTTTCTTAATTTTTCCCTGCTGTAAAGGATAAGAAAAACACTTTTAAGTTTGTCACAAGTAAAATTGACAAAATACAGAAAGGACAGCGATTACCCTTGAGTCATTTACAGAAGTAATTCCTAAAAATATTGCTAATATCGAACAGTAAGTGAGGAGGGAGAACCTGCAGCTACATCACACTAGAAATTGGTGGATTTTGTTGCCAGTACTACATCAACTTGCCACATTGGCACTAAGATGAACACTGAGGTTCCCCATGAGGTAAGACTGCTCCTTTATAATATGCTGTAGATGCCACGATCATATTAATTACAGAAGAATAAGAGAAAATGGAAATGTTTTATACTTCCTCTTAATAATGATTTATAAGCAATTCCACAAGGCAAAAATGTGAGTAGCACAGAACTGGTCAGAAAAACACAGAACACAAACCTGTTTCCAATAATGGCATATAAGCAATACCAAGGCATTTTACAGTAATATAAAGATGTAGGATAGATATGAGAATCTTAACTGCCCCAAAAACATCTTCAGTATCAGATAGTCACAATATTTCCAAATACCTGAACTACACAGCCCTGTGACATGTTAATATACTTGATCATTCGGTAACAGCTGTAACATTGTCTAGAATGTTTTACCCCGGGTTCCCACTAGCACAATACACACTGGTAAAACAAGAAACAAAAAAGAAACGACCCCTCAAAGGCTCTTGTGTGCCTTTATTTCACATTGAATAAGCAGGCACAGTACAGCCTGCTGCTAAGCTTTTCCTTACCAGTTGGTCAAAACATGGATAGACTCTTGGTTACAGCTCCTAATGTGTTGATCAACTGACCCAGAATAACAAAGGCTAAGGCTAAGCAACACAGAAATTACTATACTGGATCAGACCTGAATCAGTCTAGTCTAAGATCCTGTCTCTGTGAGTAGCTGGAGGGATGTGTAAGAACCGCGCACCAGCCAGCCGTCTCTATTTCTGTATGTTCCAGCAAGAACTGTTCCAAGAAGAAATAACTTAATATGCCCAGATTTGTTTCTCCACATTTTCTCAGTTACTGCTTTGCAAGCTGTTGATTGAGGGGCAAAGGGTGGAAATTGTACATCTCTGAGGAACAATTAACTTCTTTGTTGATCCCCTGAGGTGTACCATAAGCCATAATACCATAAATTATCCCAAGGAGAATTTGTCAGAATAGATCTAAATTGATAGCATTAAAAAATGTTCATGCATTTGTATTTAAAAGTGCCTCTTTTGATTTTTAAAGGATTTTTCATAGCCAATTTGAGGAAAAAAAAAAGTATCTTTTTTTTCCATAGTAATACAGAAAGCATTGCATTTGCATCATACATTAATCACAGAAAAATTAAGGACACAGAAAAACAAATATGATAAATCACATATCCTTTTGCCTGAGATATAATTCAGCATCAGGCCTGTATACATCATTAACTACTGTGTTTGCCATTAATACTTCACAAAAATGTGTGAACATACAGCTGCATCGCAAAGCTGTTAAGAAAACTGTCATTAATTTTTCCTGCTTCACCTTCCTCTATACATTATATGAAAATCATCCACATTGCATACCTTTACTTGCCTGAAATACATACAAAAATTTGCTATATGATAGAATCTGCGAGGTTTTCTATTCACTGACAGTACTGCTTGCCTGAGAAGAGGTATGTCACACCTATATCACATTATTCTCCCTCCCCCCCCCGATATGAAATCTTCCATAAATAAGCCTGACTTGCTAATACACTGTTCTGTTCGATTCAGCTTCTTACACAGCACTCAGCAGTGCTGGACCTCAGTGCCTCTCGGTAGGCCGTGAGTAACGTGACTCTCATTTATCACGTGCTCTCTCACTCCCCAGGGCAAAAAGTATATGCGGTCAATGCTTTGTTCAACATTTTGTTGTTGTTTTTCTTAATGCACATATATATAAGTTAGGGAAAGCAAGTCAACGAAACAAATCTTGCACTTAGAGTGGAAGGTGCCGAGTCTTGTCCTTAGTTCTTTGGAAAATTTATTTCAGTCTAAGTTAGGCCATTGACTTCTTTCCTTAGCACAGCCACACGCCAAATGAGGCTGCCGAATGCACTCTCATTCCCGCCCACTCTTGTAAATAAATACATGTTTAATTATATTAACTTCAAGACACTTCTCCAAACATCTATCCTCTCAATCACAGCAGCTCTCAAAATAACTCTCAAATTTTGAAAGAAATCACATTTATCTCCTGCAATTCCTAAATATATCCCAGGTTTCAGGCATCTGAAAGCTCTGTCTGCACAGACTATTCTATTTGGCTTCATTGCTTCAGGAGAAAGAGCATGACTGCTCTCATCAGGCTCTCTGGCACTCACACATAATACTAAACAATTTTCAAGACAAAATCACATGTATTCTAATAAAGAAAAGTGTTAACACTGGGAACATGAAAATAAAATAATTTTAAAAATTCTGGATCTTAACATCCAGCTTTGTACTGGGTTACTCCAGTATCTTACCCCACTTGGGGTGCTAGTAGTCTACCACATTATTTAAGAGAGGAACCGCCTTAAGGAACTCTATTTATTTTTTTCTGATTCTGTTAAAAAAAACAACCTGTAAAATGAGGAATTGTATCTCCTCAGCAGACTCTCTGGGAACACACTCATATCCTTTAGTATGTTCTTTTACTTTTAATCTCATAATTTCATATATTTTTGATGCAGTTCATGCATAGATCATGAAAAATATTCATGCATGCAAGCACATGTGTAGCATGCTTATCCTAGAAAGTGTGTAGCCTCTACTTTATATCTCCTAAGCCTGCAGCTCTTCCTTTCTGTTTTCTGAACGCGAGGAGCTCGTGCTGTTTGTGAAGCTAGGGCCTGGAACTCAGAACCTCCTCTAGCTACTCTGACTATACTGGCTATATCACTCAGTTTCTTTAAGATACGGTGTAAAATGTAAATATGACTTAACATTTCCTGGTAAAGTGATATAGGCACTGGAAGACAAGTCTGCCTGTTTGTCTTGCAGTGAAGTATGTTGCCAAAGACACGTATCAGTGGAAGACTTTTTAAAGCACTCCAGGATTCGTGCTTCAGTTAAAGATAGTAAAACTAGCTATGGCCTTAACTCAGACAGTCAACTAAATAAGTAATTTGTCATTATAAAACTGACTAATTAAAACAGTGGGCCAGGATTAACCTTAAAGAAGGATTTTCAAAGATGATTTTTAAGATAAAGAGAAATGTCTGAATATAACAGTGGATAAAAATAAGCCCTGGTTAGGAAAAATCTCTTCACGTTTTTACTGAGTCTGATTTAACATCAAAGGCTTAGCAGAAATGTAATTTTCAATAACTATCCCACAGTAAGAACCACTGAAGTATAATTCCAAACTTCCCGCAACAGTTTTTAAGATCTCTGCTTTTATATCCCTTGTGATTCCTTTTAGCAAGCTACTAGAGCAAGATGCAACTTTATTATTACCAATATAAAGAGTATTTGTGCCTTTTTTTCAACTGGTATAAACCAGAATAATTCCACTGAACAAAAGAAATCCATTTACATCAGTGCTAAACTCAGAACTGCTTGTTATTATTAAGTATTGAGATTTTCCATTCACTAAGATTTTATGTTTAACATACACATGAACATATCTTACAATTAACAAAATTACAGATTTTCTCAGAAACTAGAAAATTCAAAATCTGTGTTACTTGAGAGACAATGCAAGCCTGCAATTCATGTCTTAACTGCAACACTTGATCCTAATACAGCAAATAAAAGCAGAAATCCATTACCTACAAAACTGCATAAATATTCACAATTATTAAAATGTATGAACTTAATTAGGTTAAGAAAGACAAAAAAGAAAATACTTTTATATATGGAAATATAAAAACAATACAAGTTGAGTAAAAAAATATGAAACTGGAAAACACAGGAGCTGCTAATTTCTTTTATGGATGACACTGTAAGACCAGCAAGATCCATTGTAATTCTATATTCTGATCTCCTGTACAATGTTACCCATAGGAATTCCCTGCATTCATCACTCTACCCACCACAGCTAGCAGTAGCTGCAGTAGAACTAGAAGATTGTTTTGGAAAACAAACAGAAAATCCTGAGTTTAAAATTTTCAAACCATGACTTTGGTGACTTGTCCCAAAGAATACTTGTGATTGCTATTAGAAAAATCTTGTGCTTGTTCTGCATTTTTTATAGTCAAAATCACAACATTAGTTCCTTTAACTCTGTATTGCAGAGTTAGGTCTGGAAGAAGCCTCAGGAGATTTCTAGTTCTCTTAATCAATGTCTTACTTAGTACAGAGTCCTGGAGCCTCATACAGCAAAGCATGTTTCTTTCATCATCATCAAGACTGAACTCTCTTCAATTTTTCAATATCTTTCTTGAATTGTGAACATGAGAACTGGACATACTAGTCTATTAAAATCTGCCCCATGTCCCAGATGTGTAGCAATAGGTTTTCCCATATTCACCCAAGGCTGCATTAGTGTTTTCAGGCTGTTGTCTGTAAGATGTTCACCTTTATGAGCATTGTCCCTCTTCCAGATCTTTCATTTCAGTGTATATACTGGATCTGGCTGGGCTGGAGTTAATTTTCTTCATAGCAGCTGGCATGGTGCTGTGCTGTAGATTTGTTACTAAAACAGTGTTGGTAACACACCAGTGCTTTAGCTATTGCTGAGCAGTGCTTGCACAGCATCGAGGCTTCCTCTGTTTTTCACTCTGCCTCTCGCAGTGAGTAGGCTGGGGATGGGCAAGAGGCTGGGAGGGGACACAGTCAGGACAGCTGATCCAAAGTGACCAAATGGATATCGCATGCCGTACAATGTCATGCTCATAAATAAAAAATGGAGGGTAGTTTTTCATGCTGGCTGAACATCGCTCAGCTTGTGGGAGGTGGTGAGTGACTGCCTTTGTGTTGCTCCCTCCCTCTCCTTCCTTCATTTAATAAACTGTCTTTATCTTGACCCAGAAGTTTTTCTTGCTTTTCCTCTTCTCTCCCCTATCCCGTTGCGGGGGCTGGGAGTGGGGGTCAGTGAGCAAGCAGCTGGTGGGTGTTTAAGTTACTGGCCAGGGTCACCCACCACAATATATTAAAAGATACAGTTCACATGACTACATACACTTTACCTTCTGACAATGCCCCCACAGCATTCATGGATACATTTCCTTGTCATTCCCATTTGAAACATTTTGGAGGAAATTGATCTGGGTAGTCTTTACAGCAATCTCGGCTGCATACTTTCTGGATCACCCCATGCTCAGAAGTGACTTCCTAGAGCTGCTTGAGTGCATGGAGGCATAATCCTCCAGTGCAATGCAGCAGATCCCACACAACCGTCTTTCCATATCATTCTTCCACATCCTCATGACTTCACATATGGTTTATCTTTTCACAGGCAGGATGTAGTAAAAATCTTACTTGTAAGAGCCCAGTACTGCATGGCACACCACATGAGACTGCACAGGAAAAGCACTACATGTGCAGCCGCAATTAGAGCCACAGCTATAAGAAGTGCCCATAATGATCACCAAGAATAGAGCAACCTCACACCTTCCAACACTTAGCTTCTACAAATGCTTAGCTTAGCTTCTATAAATGCTAGTCTTTACTTGGGCTCTTGCCCTGACATTGTAGGTTGAGAGCTGAAATGGGGGTTTCCCAGGCAACTAAAATCTGTCTAGCAACCACCCATGACAGCATGCATAACAAGGTCATCACAGTATGTTTGCTATTTCCCATGGCATCATCTTGTTCCTTGGCAGCTACAGAAAACAGATGCACATGGTGCCTGCTCAACCTTGGCTCCTGGTGCCAGCAACCAGAAGCCAGCTGGACCTGCAATCCAACTTTTGACAGCCAGCAGCACTGACCAATGCCGATACAACACACAGTAGAGAAAAGCTAACAAAAATGGTCCTTATTTGGTCTGTACATTAGATGCCCTGTGGACCCACCGCCTGGTGCTGCCTGGTCCTACCCATCTAGGTCTGCCAGCAGGCACTGGTAGACAATAGCACAAATCAGGTATTCAGAGAGGCAAGACAGGGAGAGCTTGAAGCATGCAGGGGAGCTAGTGGAGGGGCAAGTTCTGGAAAGGCCGTGTTGAAATCACAGCAATGGCATTGTGGGGTACCTGTCACTCTTGAAAGCTCTCTTTTGCAGTATGCAGTGACTGGGTTCATCTTAAGGGCTTGCAGTAGGAATTTAAATAGGTACTTTAGTATGTAGTGCCATCACAGGGGTCACATGAAGAAGTTATCCAGCACAGCAGGATGGGTGAGGCCATTATAACTACCATAGCCACTGAGGCTTTTTTTATCTCCTTTTAGTTTGTGAATCATCCACAAACACCGTGAGTGACTTTACATTTTCTTCCAAGTTAAGAACAAAGAATATTAGGCACCACAGATTAAAAGGCAGTTTTTCCATCAAAAATACAGCTGTTTGATGGGATCCTCCATTTACATGTACTTACCAGGACCTACTAATTAATCACTTTTTTCACTTATTACATGGCATGATTATTTTTAATTTCACATTGTTCTTGTTTGTCTCCAATTTTTCTGTCTATAGAGGAAGTAGCACATTATATCAACACTAGCACCTTCGTTACATAAAAATGTAATAGATTTTGGAAAAAAAATTAGGTGGGGAGCAGTATATTAGCTGAAAACCAGCAATTTAACTAGCCCAAAAGATCTGCAAATTGAACTCAACTCATTATCTTAATTTATTTTTGATATACGAATTGAAGCAAATATGCTATTCCACATCTTTTCAGAATCATTTTCACGTTTTTTTTCCCAGTGCAACGAATATTTAGTTATTTAAAGAAGATGAAAGAATTTCCGCAGGACTGATTACGAGAGCCCCCTCACAATAATGACTGACACAAGTAGTCTTTTGACACGTTAAAGATATAGGCATTGTATCACCTGGCATTCCCTTTTCACTTGTTGGAATTACTTATCTAAATGTTTACCAGACATTGCACTGTTTGTCCCAAGCTGCCATTAGATTATCAGGCAAAAATAACCAAGCTCAACCTCCACTCCCATGAATTCTTTCTACCTGTCCCCGGTCTTCTTCCATAATTCTTAGACTTGCTAAATACCATATTGATAGCCAGAGACGACAGTCTTCTACCCCAGTATTTTAAAATTATGAGAAAGAAATTATTTGCTACTACTGCTTCCAAAATAAACAACTCCAGTTGCTGTCGTAACAAGCTATTTCATTGTTATCACCTTCATTTAATATGAGGTTATCTTCTTCCATAATTCTAGACACAAAAGAAAAAGTTTTTGAATGTAAAGGGCTGTTATAATTAGAACTATTAGGTAAACTACAAGAAATACCTTGAGTTTATTCAGTAGTTGAGATAGCATTTATGGTGAAGATCTAATTTGTTAAGAAAAAAAATAAGATAAAACCAAAGTAAAGGCTGCTTGATAATATTAAGTAGACAAATACCATTGTTTATATACCCACAAAGGAAACTATTTCATCTGCCATTCATTGCTGTGACACATGCAAGCAATAAAATTCAAAACAGTGAAGACAAACACACAAAAATGCCTTCCATCTCACTTGACAGGTGCCTTTAAATAGAAGATTATATAAACAAAAATAATTTTGTTTTACATAGACTCAAACAGATCAGTCTGTGTATTTTTTTCTCAAGCAGTCTCTGAAAATAAACCTTTGAGAAAATCTCAGATTACCAAAAGGTTTTGATTTTAGTATTGTTCAATATAATTTTACTTTCAAATTAGGCAACACAGTCCTTTTTAAAACTAGTGAAGTAATAATTTATCTCATCATCTGACATCAAAACAAAGCTCTGGGAAAGTTGTTTAAGAAGAGATATATAATCTTTAGCATAGCAGGCTCATACCAGTTTGGAAAACAAAACGCTAACAAGAAAACAAAGAAAAAAGGCCAAAACTCAGGTTCCCATGTAGAAAATCAACTTTCCATTATATATTTTTTTATTTATTTTGTTTAAAATAGTGCTAATAATTTGGAATACATAAAAATATAATTGACCTACTGCATCACTGAGAGACTGGAATATTGATGAAATATTGATGCCCATTTAGATAAAACAGAGAATGTGCCTCTACATTTGAGGCAGCTATGTTGTTATCAGGATTCTTTCCCCATTGACTGCTGGAGACGGTTTACCGTTTATGAATTATACTGGCAGTCCAGCAGTTTTACTCCATTCACTGCTCCTTTTAGAGGACTGAACAGTAAAGTAATATTCTAGAATGCATTTTACCATTTGTCTTTACTGTACCAGGACTTCATATCCACATAGCCTCAGTTACCTCCACTCAAATCAATGCTTTAACTTTTGATCAATTTAGAAAGTAAATCAGGGCAAAAAGTGCCATTTGGCTTGGGTAATAGTGTTGTACAGTCACAGCGTGGCTCCAGGATTTCATGACCTGCACAGCTTCCACTTTGGTTTTAACTTAAAGTGAGCTTTGATCCAAAAAAGCTCCAAATGTGCTGCATTCCACCTACTTGAAATGATACCACAGCTAATATCAACAGAGAGGCTTAACCTAAATTCCTTCCAGTTTAAAGAAATCTGAGTGTCAATACATTGCTTTTTATGGGAACTTTCTGCTCTATGGGACCCAAATCAACAAGACCCTTGAAGCAGAATTACCTTCGTCTCCCTTGTCTTCTTGAAGTGAGCACATCAAATGATACTTGGCTTTCACTCCCTTAAGGTATGTTTTACTAGAATAATAAAAACCCCAGAACAAAATAACTCTTAAAACACAGAAAAATCTGAACTGCCGGGTGAAACTTGCGATGCTTGTAAATAAATCTATCCCTGCTCGCTGTTCTTAGAGTGAACTGACCTTTCTTCCAGGTCTCCTTTTCAGTGTGATAACTTTAGTGAGTTTTTACCTTGACAGGCTGTAGAAATGGGCTGACAGGAACCTCACGAAGCTCAACAAAGGGAAGTGCAAAGTCCTGCACCTAGGGAGGAACAACGCCATCCACCAGTACATGCTGGGGGCCACCCAGCTGGAAAGGGGCTAGTCAGAAAAGGGTCTGGAAGTCCTGGTAGACAACAGTCTAGAGGGCTAATGGTATCCTAGGCTGCATTAGGAGGACTGTTGCCAGCAGGTCGAGGGACATGGTTCTTCCCCTCTACTCAGTGCTGGTGAGGCCACACCTGGAGCACTGTGTCCAGTTCTGGGCTCCCCAGTACAAGACATGGACATACTGAAGAGAGTCCAGAAAAGAGAACTAAGATGGCTTAGGGACTGAAGCATGTCTCACTTGAGGAAAGCTGAGAGAGCTGGGACTGTTCAGCTTGGAGAAGAGAAGGCTTAGGGTGATCTCATCAATGTATATGAATACCTGAAGGAAGGGTGCAAAGTTGATGGAGCCAGGCCCTTTTCAGTGGTGCTCAGTGACAGGACCAGAGGCAATGGGCAGAAACTGAAACACAGGAGGTTCTGTCTGAATGTCAGGAAACACTGTTTCACTGTGAGGGTGGCTGAGAACTGACACAGGTTGCCCAGGGAGGTTGTGGAGATACCCTTGGAGTTATTCAAAAGCCATCTGGACATGGTCCTGGACAATCTACTCTAGGTAGCCCTGCTTGAGCAGTGGGGTTGGACCAGATGACCCCCAGAGGTTACTTCCAACCTGAATCATTCTTGATTCTGTGATTCTTCAGTTTTCACAAAATCTGCCTATTGCCCCAGAGCAAGGCAGAGATCAGTATTGCTCCCTACTAACCAGCACTTCTCTTTTTAACAAAATACACAATGTATGTGAACACATACTATAAAATAAATGTCAAACAGTTCTATTATTAGTCATAAATATGCTCCCTTGTACCTTTGAACCTTTAGTTCGTACAACAAGATAATATTTATTTTTACATGCTGCTCTAGAAAACATCATTGGTTGGGAGATCTATACGGTGGAGTGAAGTGTGGCGCTTATGAATATTGACTTTGGCTGACTATTTGCTTAAGTGGCTATTTCAGCTTCCTAGTATTTCTTGCAGATCGTGTTTGGAGTCTGGAACAGGTGCTTCTTTTTATTAGTGTTGCAGATAACCAGACACAGATTTTCTAGAGAAACTTAACAGTCCGCATTCACTTTGTATATTGGTACCGATTGGCATGGCATACGTTCCTCCTCACTTGATGGGTCACAGGGCTCCTGGGCAGGCAGAGGCTGTATCTGTGTAGGGTAGTAAGAATTTTATTTTCTGCTTTCTATCTCATTTAAATTACACCACAGATTCCATGGACAGAGGATGGGTACAACTCTTTTTTACCTACTGTAGGACTTGCTACATTGTTTGCTTAGTTCATTATGTAAAGCACACATCTACTACCCTGTTAATTGACAACCTTATTGCATTTCATTTTCACTTCCACAGTCCTTTTCTACCTAGCAGGTTTGAAATGGATATATTCTGCCAACTATGCCTTAACCTAGCAGTGAAAACAGCAAATCCTTTTCTCGCCATGTTTACACATCAGTAACACACATAAAATCATAACATAATTTCGCTGAAATTATGTTATTACATAGCAATAATTATCATCACTTCATAGCAATAGTGTAAATTACACTACTACTGCTACTACAATAAACCAACGTATACAGTATTTTGGTGCTGTATGAGCCAAAGGAATCCCATAGCCAAAATTAGATGATAATAAAATATTTCTTTGGAACTTTTTTTAATTTCAATAAAAGGTTCTCTTTCATTCTTTTTTAATGTGAATGTTCATTTTAAAGGCATCCAATTTAAACACTATAGCATTATGACAGTGCATTACAATAAAACATAAAACTGACAGAATTAATTAATGAACAGTAATTACTGTAATTTACAGTAATTCTGTCTGACAGCATCTAATTACCAACAGAGCATCCCTATGACTACAAAGGTAAGCATTTTATTGCTTCTCATTTTTTAATGGGGAAATTGAGGCAGAAATGTTAATTAAGCCCAGAATACTGAAAAATTAGATGTCCAGAATTTACTCTGGTATGTATCTGTGCTTAGATTTAAAGCTTCTCTCTTTTTATGAGAACGGCTCATTACTCTCTAGATCCCCTTATTGCTTCAGCATATTTTCAGAGAGCTAACAGTCTGATTGGGAGGGGCAAGAAAATTTTGCAGATGATATATTTTGCTAGGGTTTTATTTTTCTCATAAGGGGCCAAATCCCAAATATATAAGTGGAACTACTAGATTTTAGATTAGCTTGGAGGGATTAATTATCAGTAATTTGAGTATAACAGCTTTTAGGCTGTTTATAGAGATTATGCCTCCTTCAAAAAAAATCCACAGTGCTCTTTGGATACTGTTTCCTGAAAAAGTTACCACAGGCATGAGGATTTGCAGCATATTAAACTGCATGTGCCATTATTATGGACTAGTCTAACACCATGTAAATCTACTCCCTTGTTTCCCCATGATAAATAGAAGACATTTTACCTTCAGTAAAAGCAGGCTGAGCAGACACAAAGCCAATTACCTTAGAGTGGTTAATACAGTCTCAAACTAAATCTATCACATGCCATAAGTTGCTTATGACTCCTATCTTAAATCTCATATTTTGTATTATAATCATATATCAACAAATGAAACAACCTAGAAATAATCCAGGATGCTTAACTGGATACAGAGAAGGGTATGCAGAAGACCCTTCTTGATCCCATCTACCCAGACATGGATGTTTCCGTCATATTCAAGAACAAAACATGCAAGCTTGTGAGTGTGGGTGAGAATTAAGTTCAGGTAGTTTCTGATCATGTGCCCTTGGTCTACCCATTTATTATAACTGGGGGAAAAAAAACACAACAGGATGAGTTGTTCAGGCTGATGTACTACTTGTACAGTCATCCCACTCCTATTCTGCTCCTCTCCCCTAGATTATTAGCTTATCCACAGTTTATCCTTTTCTGTCCCAGCTTCATCTTTCTGTCCAGACATGTTTCCCACTACCGTTCCCATATAATACCATGTTATACCATACTTCTATCAATACTATCCTTCCAAGTGCCACTAAGTCTCTTAATTATTGACAATATGAAGTACATTACATTGATAAAAGGATGAATTAGTACATGTCCGTAGAGTTCTATATACATGTTTGAACACAGGGCAAAATATGCTTCTCACAAATGTATTCCTTGGGCAAAGACATGCCAGTGATGGAAGGAATTCTAAGGTTTATGTCTCCCCGCCCTGCTACTTTTACTGTCCGTGATGGTGGTACACATTCCTGCATCACAGGCCAAGGCTGCAACTGTGTTCTTCTTCAGTTCTGTATTTACATAAGAGTCGTACCTTTCTCGTCTCCTTAAAATTACCAGAATGCAACGCAACAAGAAAACAAGCACATTAAAAAAACATTGGAAATATAGCATAGACATAAATACTCCTGAACTGAAAAAATTATGGCTTTCAAAGCAATACCGTATTTCATCGTGCTATGCAAATTGAACCTATCCCCTTGGAGTTCATTGTTTCTTGGTTTCTGTTAACACATGAATCTGCTTACTTTAACCAGCTGGAAAAGATGAATCATCTAGAACAAGACCTGTGAGACTGCACTGAAGTTCTGCACACATCATTCCACAGTCTTAAATTCATACATGTCATAAATGGCAAAACTGCCAGTATTTTTCTGAAAGGCATGGAAAATTTACACACATTGTTAAAACATTCAAAAGTACAAATATTTCCTCTAACTTTGCGAACAGTAGAGCCTATGAAGTCACCCTTGCTATTTTTTTTTTCCTTTTCCTCAGAAAAGTCCAGAAAGTCAAAACAAAAAGCTTACTTTCTATTTTCCAGGACATGGATAGTGCCTAAATGTACAGAATCACCCCTGATTTCTCTCTGACAAAGAAGAGAGAAAACTGAGACAGCATAAACAAGATAGCAGTTTCAATAGTGTCTGGGTTTGGGTATAAAAGACATTTGCCAGGCTTTCTCATTGGCTTTGTTACACAATCCATTTACAGTTATAATCAGGGGTAATTAATAGATCGCCTATGGTCTCTCCTGCATCTTCTTCCCCCTTTTGGTTCACTAGCAGATGTGTTATATATACATGCTGATATTCAAACACACCTATAAGTCTAGGGAACTGCTGAAATTCTTACGATTCATACTCTTTGTGCTATGATACTCTATCTGAACATATAAAGAAAATGATGACACAAAATGACATCAGGATTTGGTATGAATTATCTGCTCACCTGCATGCACCTTTAGTGCAATCTCTTTCTTAGTCAAGTGTAAATTCTGCAGGATCTCCTTTTCATTTGAAAAAAAAAACAAGTATTCTGGGCCTTCTTTGTAGCATCAGCCACCCAAACGTGAACTGTGTGTAAATGGATATAGCTGGGACTCTGTAATCCTCACAACAGCCAGCTCTAGTGCCTCTGCCACTATTCCTAGTTTCACTAAGCCACAGAAGAATAAAACCTGACTTGAATTTTATCACGTTTACTTGCAGATACTGTGAACATTGTGGACAATACAGTCACCTAAGAAAAGTATCATAAAGGCACCTGAAAGCCATGATTTGGCTGCTTACATGCCACAGGTATAATATTTTGTGAAACAGGGACTTGGTTGTCAGCAGCCTAACTACTTAACTGTGCATGTTTGACAGGGAACCCCATCAGCCCCTGCATAAATAAGACGGCAATAAAAGGAGACACCTTTGAAAAGTCTAACAGCTGCTGCAAATTACAGTGTTTCTCTTGTATTACAAGATTATTTCCCATTTTATCTATGCAGAAGAAGGTCACTCCATTTCAGGGGGGAATTTAATATTCCAAAATCTAATTTCAATCTGATTAAGAACAACAACAACAAAATTCAAATACTGAAGTGCTCAGTTAAAAGGGACATACTTATTGGACGTTAAAGCCTGGAGCAGCTTGCATAAAAGTTCCCGGTTACAAGGTCAGCTCCTGAAAGGCTGCAGCCTCTGAAAACCCTGATTTCCTGCAGCTAAGAAGCTGTGTTGGCAATTTGCCAGTATAATTTGTTCTTGATATTTTGGCCAAATTGGACCATTTCTATGAAACATTCCTGTTTAACTATTCACAACATTACAATGAAGTACGCTGAATTTTTTTCCTTCTGACTTTTTCTTTACATTTCTGAGCTCTTCAGTTTCACTGAACTATGTTTCCACCACTCAGGAACCACTCCACTGCTTAAGGACAAAGCAGGCTGCCTGGAATGCCATATAACACTTAAACAAAGCAAGCTTGGTACTGAGAAGCAATACATTCTATTAGCTCTACTGATCAAACTTATCTAGATAAGCTAGCAGACTCAAAACCTCTTCTTTGGGACAATACAGGACGACAAAAAATTACTAATTTGAATTCAACTTGCATTTACAGTAGAGCTTCACTGTATCAGTCTGCTTAGAGGCAGCAGCCTTGGAATGCAGTTCATGCAGTCTTGCAGTAGCTTCGTACTGTGGCAGCTGCAACAGAGCTGCAGTGCAAATAAAATCAGGATTTTCTTTTCCTCACCATTGCAAGGATCGATTTCAAATCAAGACCACCTGTGAAATCAAGAACTTGAAAGCAAAGCAGCAAAGTACAGTGAATTCTAAGGCCTTCTGAAGCTGACACTTTTCCTTTTACCTGCTTTTATAGGTTTTATAAAATAATACAGCATAAAGCCTCAAAGAATTTTCAGAAAATATATTCTGCAGCAATACAAAAGAGCTGCATAATAAAATACAACACACTCATTGCTCAGCAATAACAGACATTTCTTCCAGTGAGGGGTGGATATAACACGGGTCAGGCCATGGATCTCATCTGGTAGCTGTCAATTTAAGCAAAAACATAAGGAATAAAGGGGAAAAAAAATCTTGGCTTACAAGCAACTTGCTAAAGCACTGCGCTTCAAACCTGCATCTTAGATGTCATTTCACTGGCTTTTTTATCCTCTGTAATCCATCAATATAATATGGCACATCAAAGCTAGACTCTAATCTTTTAAATTAATATTTTAAAAAGATTGCAAGTGGTTTTGTTTTGGCTTCTTGGGAATGCTTTTTATTTTAACGAATGGAAGGCAGACCTCAAGATGCATGTTTATAATTTCATTGGTGCACTGCTGACATTGTTTTCTTGACTTAACAAAACCAAGATACTACAACTGCAGTTAGGAGTTTATTTCTCTTATCACTTACTGGCTATCAGTAAACCTCAGATAAGGTTTCTCTGGATTAAAAACTGTCACCAGTGAAGTCCCAATAGCAGTATTCATAAGAAACAATTTTATTAAATTTTTATTCAGTTTGGAGCATTCTTAACAGTATTCTCAATTTATGGGATCGAAACACAACATATAGTACAACAGTGTTCACGAAACAGGCCACAGAAATTTTGTCATTTTCAGATTTGTGACTGCTACATAAAATACTTTGAAATAAGGAGGAAATATAAATTTGTTAGAAAACAATGAATGTGGAGCATTACAAATTTCCTATTTTGTGTTTCGTTGCAAGAAGATTTGTACCTAGGTGAATTTTGCCAAGATTAAAAGTTCAAACTCCCCTGATAAAAGAGAGGTAGTTCAATTCAGCTAAGGCAAGGTCCTTGGGAGCACATAGAGGCTGTATCTATATAAAAAAGTCAGTAATACTCAAGGGATCAAGGTTGCAGAGTAAGACAGTTGGTGCCAAGAGCCCAGTGTTAACCATATATGTATTTTAGGGCTTTACTCCAGACTACATCTATCCCGCCTCAATACACTGAACATCCACTCATAACTGGACCACACTAGATGCAATCATGGAACACATTTTCCAGCTAAGTTTCATCCGAAAAGAATTTAGCTTGTAAGCTCTCAGACTGGTCTGCAATGCAAAGTAAATCACGGTAAATGGGGATGACTGGGAGATTTGCTCTGAAAATGCTTTAGTCCACTATGCATCTCATCCGTGCTTGTTCTGGACACAAATACCCAAAGAATATCTTGATCCTATGACCCTTGCTTGTATTCAGTGATAGGAGGAATGATCCATGGGAAATGCAAGGTTTCTAGACCCACTGAAAGTCTTAAAAATGCCTTTCTATTCCAGTGCATGAGCATTACAGATCTCACCTGTCCCTGTCTGCTCCCCTTCTGGTATTTATGACAGCAGAGCAGCTGAGTTCATAGGGTACAAATAGTAAATGTTTTTACCATCCCACAATGTCCTAGAAACTAGTGAATAGTGCCTTCTCTTCTGACGTCCATTCAAAACTAATACGGCTGAAGAAGACTCTGACTGTGTCCCACTTCTTAGATTAGTGCTCCACCTACTACTAAGTGAATGGTGGGTAAGTGCTGCCGCTGCCTTGTTTTGTAAAACAAGCGCTGCCGCTGCCTTGTTTTGTAAAAGATCCCATCCTGATATTTTGAGCCTTCATTCAGTATGGAGATGAGATTGCAAGAGGACTGAAGTTTCTGTCACTGGTTCCTCATACTGTACAGTGTCCAACTTAGCTAGACACGATCATGGTCTGAAGATGTTCAATGTCTCTCCCTCTACTGGCTTTAAAGAGGACATACAGCATTTATTTTACAAGAACTGAATACAGAGGCTTGACTTACTCCCACCTCTCATGGTTAGTAATTTAAATATAGTGTGCCTTCCTAGATTTATACTAGAAAGAATTGGCTGGTGCTATTCTTTTCATTAAACAGGTAACATTTTTTCTTTCTTTGGTAAAAATCAAAGAAGTTTTGGGAGAAGGAAAAACAAGACAGGTATGTGATTGAGAAAAGGCATGGTCTTAGTAAGCATCGACTTTAACATCTTATAAATTCAGTCTTCACCTAGGTCTTCTAGAGTTCTTCAGGACAGAATTTTCTTTGTTTTGTTGTATAATAACCCAACTTTACCCTTCATTTGTATCATAATGTAGTTTTAGATCTATGCATGTTTTGAATCCTGTTCCACAAGGTGCACCCCCTTTTATTCAGAGGAAGATTCCTGAAAAAGGCAGGTTGAAGAAGAATCACCAGTTCTTACTTTGTAGCTGGTGAATGTTACAGCTCTAAATCACCAATCATGATTTCTTTCTTTTCTACTGTTGACTCATTAGTTGCATCCATATCTTTTCCCACTAAAGTCCCCTAAAATGGTTTCTAATTTGTTGGTACAGTTTCACCACTAACTGTGAGGGAAATAGGAAAGCTTTTCCTACTTGCAATTGAGTGCTACATCAGCTTGTCTTAGCAAATGGCCAAAAATAAATCAATCGTAGTTTGCACTACCTAAAGAGACAAATCATTCTAATCAAAGTGCTGATTTACCAGACTACAAGCTAGTGAGTTGGTTTTTTTTTTTTTCTTTCATTAGACTAACTAAAAAAGATTTTGTTCTTTTAATCTTCATTCATTATGTGATAGAATCCTATATGGCACTAGAATAAATAACAACTTACTCCTTACATTGTTTAACAAAAGTAGAATACTGCCCATTGGTCTTATAAGCTCTTATAAGCCTTCTAATCAAAGGAGTAACTTAGGGTAAAAAACCCCCAAACCTATCAGGTTCTTTTCTTTTGAAACAGCAAAAGACAGAATAGATAGGACTGCTCCAAAGAAGTGACATTTAGTGATGTTTCACAGCAGTTCTAAGAAATCCCTCAAACACATTCATCTGTTTTTCTATCAACACTGAAATAAAAGAAATAGGAAGCAGAATTCTTTTGCAAAGCAAAATATTCTGAAGCATTTTCTTTCATCAAAGTTACAACGTTTCAATGTTTATGGTAGAATTTAAGTTAAGTTAAAGCAGTGAAAAATTTTCAGTACAAGTCTATATGACAGTAAGGTCATTGTGAAGGAGATGATGCTTTCCTATTGAAATGAGTTTATGTATACGTTGGCTATTGCATTGACTTACGTTGTTTGATTAGAATTTGATTATGCTTGATTACACTACTTAAATTTCCTTCCCAACAATTGCCTTTTTGCAATTTTACAAGGTTTTTATTTGCATCTTGATTCTATTTGCAACTGCTTAAAGAATAACTAAGATTATATCATATCAAAGGTAAACAGATGATAAAGCCTCAATAGTTTTTCAAAGATAATTTACTTGAAAGTTGGAAGAATGCTTCTGCACACAGCTCAGGTCACTGGATAAATTATGATATTTTGTGAAAACCAGGCACACTTTTATCTGCAAAGGAGGTTATTCTAGTGTGGATAATACACAAATCTACAAAGACATTTACTAATCACCTTTAGTCTTTTGTGATGGTTATTTATGACAAAAAATATAATTCATAATTATAAAATTTTTTATTAAATGATAGTAAAATCATAACGGGATGCCAATCATACTATTAATGCTATAAGGATCCATCACAAACATATTTTAACTGTTGTTTCCTATAATGTATGAACATTTTCCAAAGCAGCAAGCGAAAGTATTCCTCTTAATTTTTTTTTGTCTGTTTTTGATAGAGTCTAGTCCCTTTGAAGACAATGCCAAAATGACTGTTTACTTAAACGGGTAAAGGATTTTACCCAGAAAGTAAATAAGAAACAGCTCCACACTGTCTTAAAATTTCACTTTTAAAATACGAGTAACTGCTGTCTGATCCCAATCTTCAATATGAAAGTATGCTATTGTTACTGGATACAACAAAACTCCAAGTTGAAGCTATTGCCCATTATATCATTTGGACAATGTTTCCTTAAAAATAAAGGCAAAAAAACAATTCAAACCTCTGAAACCACAAACATTAAAGGAAAGAAGTTCAAAGAAACCGTAATAATGTAAAAACTTAATGGGCCACATTCCCTGGAAACACTGCTCTAGGGCAGTTTCTGCAGAAGTGAATTCAGCCCATTTCTTTGTGTTTCACAACTTCTATTGAAACATGACAGGAATGACAAAGAAGTGAAAAAAAAAATATGTCTCTAATATGAGGCAGACAACAATAACAAGGAGATTTTAAACTGTATTTATGTACAAGTAACAATCATTTCCTTTTGGGCTTCCATCCTACCAAAGTTTATCTTTATATATCCCAGTAGTTTCACTAATGTCGATGGGATAACACATGTCAAAACTACAGACTTGAACCTTGCCTATACCAGAAGACATTTTTGCTTATAAGTATATTGGTATATTTAAACCAATCAGTCTTTTAAACAGTGGTGCTATTATATCGTGCTTTTACCCATCTAGCATATACACCGGAGGTCTGTACAAGCTAGAGGCTCCTTTGACTGGCATAAATTACATCAGTAAAAACCAGACATGTACATACAATTTTGTCTGCAGTGCCAGTTGAAAAATAGAAAGTGTATCCCTAACTAACACAATTGTGCTGGAAAATCACAAGTACACTTAGACTTATTTCTACTTGTTAAGCACTACACAAATATTTACAAATGAGAATATATGCTCCCAGAGGGAAAAAAAAAAAAAAAAAGAGAGAAAAAAATCCATTTTAATTCTGAATGCAAATTGAAAACCAGCGAGTCAGCTGAATAATTCTGGCATCTCACTGTGTCTAACTGTAATACTGAAGAAACTGCTAATAGTTCAAGAACAGACAACTGAGGAAGTAAAGAGCTAGCAGCAGGAGGTGTCTGCAGTAGAGGCAGCATTAGTTTCAGTGATAATCTAGACTTTCCATCCCCACGATATATCCTAAGCCCTTTATCTGATTATAGAATTCAGAAAGATAAGAAAAATGAGGAGTTCTTCAAACAGCAAGGTAAAATTCCTCTGTAAGCAATTGGTAATTCCACCCAGCACTGAACTGACATATATACATAGGATATATTTCAAATTTACCTCAATATCTTTACATTAAAAAACCAAACAAACCTCAGCCTGTGCTGGCCTCCTCCCCAAGCTTTCCTCCCTCAATGTGGAATTCTGTCTGAGATGCTATCTGAGAATATCTGAGCCATCTGAGAATGAGAAATCATTCTGCCTGAACAACTAATTTCCTCTCCCTTCAAAAACCCCCTGCTTATGTTCCGTTGGTTGTGGTGGTATTAATAAACTGATAGCCAAAGTGGTCCAGAAAAAAATACTGTGTGATTCAAAGCAAATTTAAATATCTCAAATTATGATGACCCAAAGTAAGAGCTCTGGATATTTATGAGGTATTCCATAATCTACTATTTTGATAAAATACTTTATTATAACACCTAAACAAAAAATATTCACCTGAAGATTTCCTTAATGCATAATTGCCTAGGGCTGATGGGGTCTGGAAAGTTTTAAAAGATTGTTTCAAGTGTTTCTAAGAGTGAAACTAGGAAAAGAAAAAAATAATGTCATCTGTATTAAGAAAGAAAAATGTCCTCCGTTTGCTTCATTGGGGATTTCTAACAGTTCTGTGCTCCTCAACAGGCAATTGATAGTGGGTTCAAATGTTATAACTATGTCTGCATTGTTCTGTGGGGAAAAACAAACAAACAACAAACAACCCATTCTTGAATTTGAAAAAAAAAGAATCTTTGTTTTTATTTAGTAAATTAAGGAGTTTGGCTGATAAATTCTTTAAAGATAAACTCTTTACTGAACATGTTCCATTTTTTCATGATTCGCCTATGTATTGATCTCTGAGCAGAGCTCTTTCATGGCCCAGGATAGCAGCCCCATTCCAAAGAAGGATTTTCCTCACAATTTACTGTTCTTAATATCGAAACCCCAAAGAGAGAAAACTGGCACAAGGTAGTGGAAGAACTCAGCATAGGAAGGATTCAGATGGGAAACAAGGATCAGGTGGGTTTGTAACCACAGCAGGATATTGCCTTATAAAACTCCTTCCAGTGACAGATAACCTGAAACACCTGAAAAATGTGTCATGTACTTCTTGGGGCTGGTACAAATAACCTAAGACTGTCACCAGTCACTTTGTGGGGAAGCTTGATTAAATGATTTGCAATATCTAGGAATGTTGTAGCACTAGCAGGAAGATCATCCAGTATCCTTTTTCACTGCCTTTGCCTTGAGGCTACTCTTCCCCCACCCTACCCCCCTGAAATCACTTGCTTCATATCAAATGCCTCCTAACATAGAAAAACTGTGGCATAGACCCTATGGGTTCTTCCATCATTTTTAACTTGTACAGAGACCATGTTCTGCTTTTTATAGTGAGTGGGGAAGAGGTGCTGTGGAAAAGGTAATGTGCAATGGCAGCCATCACTTAAAGGATGTACTCACTACCTTTCCTGACATTAGAATGATTGATTCATAATCCTGGCATTTGATGTTGTTTTGGGGGCTGGCTAAATCATTAATGAAAACAAGCTTTGGGAATTTTTAGTAGTTTACCTTGATTCAGAATGGAAGGGCCTCAGTTGACTTCTGTAGTTCATGCATCCTGAAATGAACTCATACATACGGTGTTTTTTGCATGCCTCCACATAGCTGGTGTCAAATCATAGTAGTTATGTAATTTATTTTAAAACTTTGCTTTTGGTCTCCTAAAGAATCTTAATCAAGTAAACAGAATTACTAGCTACTTAAAATACTTTGATATTTTTTTAAAAATTATTAATATACATATTAGTAATTAGTAATAATAAATCACCTAGGTTTTTCTCCAGTTTTTGCAAGTATCACCAAATGTTATTGTCATCTTAATTAAACTGATTTACCTGTGGCTTTCACTCAAAATATAATCTACTTTTGTTCTGATTTACAAATATAGTCATTCCTTTAAGAATAAGACATGTCGTACATCTCAATAGCAAAACAGCAATTGCAGACAATGATGGAAACGATGGAAAGATCTGCCTGGGTGAATGTGCCTGCCAGTGGCCTCAGGCAGGCCATTTCCAGTACCTTGGGAAGACATATCAACATCATGCCTCTAATGTGAACATCCCTTCATACTGAATCAGCTGCTACAACAAGGCAGCAGCTTACCTGCAGGTACACACAACTGCAAGGCTTCCTCCACAATTGATGACCAATATGGTCTTGGCAGCAGCAGCCAGATCAGTGATTATTACAGACCAACATGAGCATGACCTCAAGTAAAAAATAAGCACAGCTGCTTTCCCCAAATAGCCTTTTCTTAGACCATTACTAAATAAGTGCAACTTTGGTGGGACAGGCTTTTTCTCTCCCCATGCCCTTCACAAGTCATAGAAATGTGAATTAAATATAGGGGCAAGCTTTGGAATCGGATGCAGAGGACTTGGGGAGAGTCACTGAAGAAGCAGGTGGAGAGAAGCAAGAAGTGCTGAGGAAATGAGAGGAATAGGAGCTATGGCTGCTGGGGAGTGACTGACTGGACATCCTTGTCTTCAAATTCATGTATGGGTGACTCAAGGGAGGAATGGCACTTCTCACTGCACCAGAGGTTTCTGATAAGGGAAGACAGGAGAAGAGAACAGAAGGCACCTTATACCTTTTTTGGAGCACATAGCCATAAAAATATCCAGCAGCCTGACACAACAGATGACGAAGTATCCTGGGAGCAATCAAAGAGGGAGTAAAGGTCTGCCCTTTTTTGGTTCTCCAGATCTGTCCTAGGTGAGTTGCAGTCAAATTAAATTGCTTCTTTGCATACAAAACTAAAGAGCAATTCAAAGATTTGACTTAACATGTTAAGTAAATAATTTTAGTAACAGGAAGACTAGTTTTTTATAACCCTACCAAATTCTCTGCGGAAAAAGAAGTGTTTTGCTTTCACACACTAGAAAGTGTGTGATTAAAATTACTGGCTATTGGGTGAATAGACAACGCAGTCTCTGAACAGATTATGAACATACAAATATACCCATTAAACATGGTAGAATTTACACATTGTGAGGAACATCCAATAAGACAGAGTACCTACATATTTACATGTAAAGATGCAGGGATACTAACTTCTGTCCTAGTTTCTGAATCCTAATGCATGTGAAATTTGATCCAGAATCCACTGCAACTAATGGAAAAATATGCTTAACTTTTTGTCGACTTTAAACAGGTGATTAATTCTTCCTTGTATTTATTTGAATTGGAAGTTTTTGTCCATGATCTCAGGGAAGCAATGAGATTCAATGAAATGAGATGATGTAGCTTTTGTGAACCATGACTATCACTATACAATTTCAGAGGGAGAGAAAACTAGGGCATATACTGTGAATCCTCGCACTGTGTCACACTGCGGTAATGAAACAGCACAGTAAGACTCCGCTGCTGTGAATAAAGACGGGAAGACTGTTCTCACACTGAGGTGAGTATGGAGTCTTTTTCCAAAATGCACTGTGTTTCATAATGAACACAACACTCCTCATTATATCTTGTTATCACGTCAGGCCTTGACCAAAGCCAGCTAGAAATCTGGTATCAGTAATGGGAATCCTTTCAGGTGTTGAATGCTCGGCAGTGAGGAAGATACAATTCCCCCCTTAGTCAGTTGAGGGGAAATAAGAAATGCCCATTCCAACACGAGGCTCAGGACAACTGTTAGGCTCCCACAAACTGAGCGGCATTGCCACAAAGCAGTTTTCCTAATGACTGATTCATGCATATTCTGCAAACCCCTTCTTAGCTGATGAAGTAAATTCTGTTTCGAAACCATGCCAGCTTTCCTGAATTCTAGATTAAAATGGCCATTTACAGTCAGTATCGCTTTGCCTGAAACCAGCTACAAGGGTGGTCTACTAAATAGGCTGTGCTTTCCAGAAACAATTTAATGAAAAAGTAGATTCATTTAGACAGGCCTAACGTTGAGTCTTTTGCCATGAAATACCATGTGCTAGAGTCACGTTGCATCCAAAACTGATATAATTACATATGATTTTGAACAAGAATGATTTAAACAGTAAGGAAAAGGAAATGCATTGTGCACAGAATTAGATATACCCATTTTAAAATTTAATTTTTTTTTAATGCAAATTGAGTTATTTTTATATATCATGGTATAAATTGTTAGCATAATGAATTAATCTCTACAATCTTGTAAAAGGTAAGAAGGTTCTGTAATTCTTGTGCCATCTGATATGGTCATCTTGCCGGGTCCTGCACTTGGGTCACAACAACCCCATGCAATGCTACAGGCTTGGGGAAGAGTGGCGGGAGAGCTGCCTGGCAGAAAAGGACCTGGGGGTGTTGGTCGACAGCCGCCTGAACATGAGCCAGCAGTGTGCTCAGGTGGCCAAGAAGGCCAATGGCATCTTGGCTTGTATCAGGAATAGTGTGGCCAGCAGGACCAGGGAGGTGATAGTGCCCCTGTACTCAGCACTGGTGAGGCCGCATCTTGAGTACTGTGTTCAGTTTTGGGCCCCTCACTACAACAAGGACATTGAGGTGCTGGAGCATGTCCAAAGAAGGGCAACGAAGTTGGCGAAGGGTCTAGAGCACAAGTCTTCTTATGAGGAGCAGCTGAGGGAGCTGGGGTTGTTTAGTTTGGAGAAGAGGAGGCTGAGGGGAGACCTTCTTGCTCTCTACAACTACCTGAAAGGAGGTTGTAGCGAGGTGGGGGTTGGTCTCTTCTCCCTAGTAACAAGCGATAGGACGAGAGGACATGGCGTCAAGTTGCACCAGGGCAGGTTTAGGTTGGATATTAGGAAAAACTTCTTCACCGAGAGGGTGGTCGAGCATTGGAACAGGCTGCCCAGGGAAGTGGTTGAGTCTCCATCCCTGGATGTATTTAAAGAACGGATAGATGTGGTGCTCGAGGACATGGTATAGTGATGGACTTGGCAGTGCTAGGTTAACGGTTGGACTCGATGATCTTAAGGGTCTTTTCCAACCTTAACGATTCTATGATTATGATTCTATGAGTATGCATATGCATTGGGTTTGCGTGGCAAGGTTTTTGTAGCGGGGGGGCTACAGGGGTGACTTCTGTGAGAAGTTGCTAGAAGCTTCCCCCATGTCCCATAGAGCCAATGCCAGCCAGCTCCAAGACGGACCCGCCAAGGCTGAACCAATCAGCAATGGTGGTAGTGCCCCTGTGATAACATATTTAAGAAGGGGGAAAAAAACCCCCGTGCAATTGCAGCTGGAGAGAGACGAGTGAGAATATGTGAGAGGAACAACTCTGCAGACACCAAGGTCAGGGAAGAAGAAGGGGGTAGAGGTGTTCCAGGCGCCAGAGCAGAGATTCCCCTGCAGCCCATGGTGAAGACCATGGTAAGGCAGGCTGTCTCCCTGCAGCTCATGGAGGTTAACACTGGAGCAGATATCCACCTGCAGCCTGTGGAGGACCCCACACCAGAGCAGGTGCATACCCGAAGAAGACTGTGACCCCGTGGGAAGCCTGCGCTGGAGCAGGCTCCTGGCAGGACCTGTGGACCCGTGGAGAGAGAGGAGCCCACGCTGGAGCAGGTTCGCTGGCAGGACTTGTGACCCCACAGGGGACCCACACTGGAGCAGTGTGTTCCTGAAGGACTGCACCCCATGGAAGGGACCCACACCGGAGCAGTTTGTGAAGAACTGTAGCCTGTGGGAAGGACCCACACTGGAGAAGTTCGTGGAGGACTGCCTCCCATGGGACAGACCCCATGCTGGAGCAGGGGAAGAGTGTGAGGAGTCCTCCCCCTGAGGAGGAAGGAGTGGCAGAAACAACGTTTGATGAACTGACCACAACTCCCATTCCCTGTCTCCCTATGCTGCTGCGGCGGGAGGAGGTAGAGAAATTGGGAGTAAAGTTAAGCCTGGGAAGAAGGGAGGGGTCGGGGGAAGGTGTTTTAAGATTTATTTTTTATTTTCTCATGACCCTACTCTGATTTGATTGGTAATAAATTAAGCTAATTTCCCCAAGTTAAGTCAGTTTTCCCATGACAGTAATTGGTGAATGATTTCTCCCTGTCCCTATCTTGACCCACAAGCT
The DNA here is from genome assembly GCF_965183815.1 of Platalea leucorodia. Classification (NCBI taxonomy): domain Eukaryota; kingdom Metazoa; phylum Chordata; class Aves; order Pelecaniformes; family Threskiornithidae; genus Platalea; species Platalea leucorodia. The sequence goes on from NC_138826.1 coordinate 109,023,824, forward strand.
TTTTGTTATATTTTCTCTCCCCTGTCCACTTGAGGAGGAGGAGTGATAGGCTGGCTTTGGTGGGCACCTGCCATGCAGCCAAGGTCAACCCACCACAGCATAAATACATGCTTAAGCTAGAGCAGCTTCTCAGGCAATTGTTTTTCACTAAGGTTTTATGTGTAGCAAAGTTCCTTTATATTTCATATTATAAAATTAACTGATAATTCCAAGATAGACTTTATCAACTTCTCATTGCACTGATATGTGAGAAAATTTGACAGTGAATACTTGTCCAGGTTAGAAATAATTTAAAATAAATCAGTCTATAATTAACTGAAAAAACTCATTTAAACAGGCACCTGTAATTCAATTTGTTGTTTTTACCAAACTGTTTATTAATATTAATATTAACATTAACGTATATACAAATATTACTACTTTTCACTTTTAGTACTTCTTTATAGCACATTATGAGAAAAAATTCCTGAGAATGTTTCCATTGGTAACCTTTACAGTAAGAATTGCATATGCAAATAATTAATTTTGAATATGAGTTGATTGACTGTACAAGCAAATTCCTACTTTCTCATTGTAAATATACTACTTAGTCAGGAAAATCAGCCCAGTAAACATACAAAGTTTTCACATTACATATTTTAAAACTGAGCCAAATACCGAGCCAAAGTGGGTTCCTGAACAGAATCAAGTAAACATCATTGATGATACAGATTCTCAGTGAAGACATAAACTACTCCTGTGTGAATTAGCTTCTTTACCGAACAAAAGAGATGAGACCACCGCTGAAAAGGTCTTTTATAATGCTTACTAATGTATCTATCTGAACATTTATCTAGGTGCAATCAGACAACCTTCTTAGAGGGAAGTTTTGGTTCCAGTATCATCTTTTGTCTCTATGCTAAAACCCTACAGCCAGCCTTTGTCTCTCTGCTGAAACACTCAACAGAAGTACAAATTTGTATTAATAGAAATGGTGTCCTGTGATGTCTTTCAGTGTGGGCTCCAGTGTCTGCTCATGGTTTTTACATATAAAATGGTATTGAAGTCCCCCGAATAATCAGTGGAGATGTAAACAATACAGCCAGGTAGTTCAAGGCAGTTCAGCTTACCTTAAAGCAGACACCTAACATTAGGTAAATTCAATTTCTCCTTGCAGTCCATTGTCTAGAGTAGGGTTTGCTTCATTTTTCACACATAGACATCCTGTGCCTTCTGAAATGGCACAGGGAGTTCTGCCTACCCTCCCTCTGACCTTCCAGAAGGGCACATGTCCTGCACATTTTATCTCCTATCTGCCAGACCAACCCCAATGTTTCAAACACTCAGGTATCCTGGCAAGAAATGCCCATGAGCGCACAACTAAATCAAATGCTAGAGCTCCATCAACCATAATGGGAGGTTAGACACCTGTTGACATGTAGATACTTGAATTTAAATACCTTCGTACAGATGTTTTCAACTGAGAGCTGAAACCTACCCTTGTTTCCTCTTAGCCATTGAACTGACCTCTCATTCTTTCATATCAGTTCAGATGGGTGTGTTTTGAGGCTTACACACGATAACTTGGATTTGAACAGAAGCTGATGACTTACAGAAAGCTCCATGAGCGGTAATAAACTTTTAAATTCAGAGACTTCAGGCATTATGTTTCTTTTTACAAGCATCAAAGGATCTTTTTCAAGAGCAAAAAAATTATACAGAAATGCATGGAGTCTGCAAGCACAAAAACACAAAACAAAACCAACCAAACAAAACACATGGAAGGACAATATCACTTTAAATATTCTGAACACATCAACAGAAATACAATACAATGTCATATGAACAATTTGAGGCTCATATTTACCCAAAACAAATCTGCTGGTCAAATGAGATGGTGATAACATACTTTCTGATAAGAAAGAAAGAAAAAACCATTTTCCTGAGAGGTTTTTCTAACTGACTGTTAGGGCTGTGAAATAAGGCAAAGATATAAAAGAAACTCATGCCTTGAAATAATGCAAAAAAATCGGGGAGGAGGGGGTAGAAGGGATGTGTTTGTTACAAAGATTCCTACATGGTATTTGGGAAACTAGAAAACACTGGTATTTTCCTCATTTTTTCTTTAAATCTGCAGCACTGCATGCTGAAAGTGACCTACATCACTCTCCATACAGTACATCAAATAACCCATTATTTAACAAATCAGTGAAGCACCTCTATTAAATGAAAGGAACCTATAGCTTTAATCCCACTTCGATTAACTTCGTTCTTCTCAGAAAGCAGGCCTTAATTTATATCAATTTGCAGTAATCTTTACAAGAAAATGCTACTTCACTTACACATGCTGTTTGACAGCAAAATGAATTTCTCAGGCATGTGGATACCCTATGATGGTTCCAATAAAAATTGCCCCTAGTAACAATGAGGAAGCTGAACACTTTCTGTCTGCTTAAATGATTTCTTTGGTTAGACAGATGATGAGGTTTAATGATGTATGTTGTGAATTCTCTCCACTAACAAATACAAGTAACACTTTGATCAGTGGGAAGACCTCAAGGACATTTGGTACAGCCATTTAAAGTTTCCTGGACATCTCTGTAGACAGACATTTTGCTACTGTATTCAGATATACAATTACAGATCTCCGTAAAGGACCAATTGAGTTAAATATTTCTGAAGGACAGAAAAACAGCATGTTATTTTTATCAATAGGGAAACCAAGGAAAGGAGTCTTTGAGGATAACGTTTTAAAAGTGGGGCAATCGAAACGTAATCAGTTAATTACATAATTAGGCGCTATATTTAATTTACGTGGCCCAATTTTGTTGAGTACCTATATTTCTCAAGTTGATTGATTATTTTTCAGAAGTCTTATATCTGCCTGCAATTTATCAGGGTCTCTAGACCAGGTCTTCAAAGACAGTCAAACATGTACCTCTTATTTATTTGCTTAAGTATCGTGGGACTTAGAAGATGAAGCAGAAATAGAAGCTTCAGTATAATTTGTGCATGTACTTACTTTTGCAGAATTAAGCCTACATCCACAACAAGATCTGCTCAGATGCCAATGAGATGCTCAAAAGTCCTGTTAAATTATTCTTGAATCCCATAATCATATCAAGCCCAAGAGAAACCAACATTTTTGCTGAATAACGTGTATACAACTAAGTTTTGATATGCCAAAGACATCTGGTGACCGAACGCCAGCAGATCAGCCTGTTCACTTTTGCACCTCAGATGTTATCACACTCAAGTAAGTGTATGTAAAACATACACACTGGAACAGGTTTGGCAGCAGGAACAGACCGCCTGTGAACTTGTTTGTTAGCACACACACAACAGCCAACGGCTCCATGGGATGGACAGTCAAAAAAGAAGTAGGATCCCTGTTTTCAAGTTCCCACGCTAACATGAAGCAGAGCCTGGATCTGTAAGTGCCTTAGCCTTCAAGCTGTAAGACACACATCTGCCTCTTCTCTGTAGCCTTCTTTATTTGAATGACTTTATTTGAATGACTGTCATTTGAATGACATAATTACCAAATGAAACATCTGCATCAGAAAGGACTGGGACAAGCTTACTCCAAAACAATCCCTGTCTGAAGACTGAGGAATTCCTTGCATCCTGAGATGTTGCTTCACTTCAGGCAGAACAAGATTACAAAATGTATGTTTGACCATGAACGGGAGACTGAAGTAACCACAGGGCTTCAGTATATTGCACAGGTGAGGGAATGGCTGCTTATTTTCAATTTGTCAGGACTAACTACTGGACTGTTTTAAAAAACAAACTTCAAGGAAACCAACGATAAGCACGAGCAGAACTAGACACCTCACTACCATCCATATTTAGGCAGTTTTAGAGTTGAATTAAACTCTAGAACAAATTTAAATATCTGAGTCCAGACTTCTATTCAGTTGCTCACACACAGGTATCTAGTGCTTTTTGAAGTGCCCTTAGGTTGTCTGGCCTCCAGCTGGTGATTCAAAAAGGCACAGATCTCCTGCAAGTCTGTTGCCAAAACTGCCAGCCTCAGATTGATGCTTTTGACGTTGTAGAGCATCTCAGGTGTGTTAGGTGCCTATCATGAGGTAACCGAGCAGAGCCCTTTGTCCATACATTCCAAAGAGTCTAGAGAATTATTCACCTGATCAAGTGTAGGCATTTATTTTATGCTGAATGGCTCTCTAGACTTTGTTGACTACAGATTAGGCATTAAGATACCAAAATTTAGGCAGTTTTATCAGAATACTGAACATCATTGCAACATTTAGGTTCCTCAGCAGATTTATCCATGAAATGATATGCCTTACCACAAAATGGTTGCCAAAAAATCAAATAAGTGAACTTGTTTCACAAAGCTGAAAAATCTCACTTCTGGTTTGGAATTCTGTGGTTGACATACGCTCTTAGAGACAGTGGTGAAACTAATACTCGGGAAATATTTTCTTAATGATATTTCTCACAGACTGTTAAGCAAAAGATACTCTCAGAAAAGTCAGCTTAGGATTTGGGATTTCTAACTAAAGAAAAAGATGTCAGTCCTGAAATTCCTTTTTATATCATCTTGGATTATTTCGCACTGTGTTACACTGTGAGCGCATGTATAATTAATGTGGCAGCAACAAATCCAAACATATGGATTTGTATGTTTTGTGTTGGTCTTTGTTAAAAGGATAACAATCTGTACAAACACAAACAGACCCTGTTGCCCTTCACTCTTCTCTCCCTCTGGGGTCAGCATTGTACTAAGAGTAAAGGCAGAGAGTTTACAAAGCTTTTTGATGTTCAAATACGTAGACACTTAAGCAAATGTTATAATTTTGCAGTAAAGTTTTATTTATCCATAACCTTTTACTGACATGTGGTCAATTAATTGAGAAGTGCGTGTCTGACTTAAGTCGGAATAAAATGTTGCTAGAGCAAAAATGGATATTGAGGGTTTTTTTTTAAAAATATCTCTCTATTTCATATATAGCTCAAGAAGAGCTATCTAATTGAGTTTCTATCAGTGCAAGAGATAACAATTCATTGCACTTTTAATTTGTTGTTTAGACATTGATTATTTCCTCTTTAAGATAAATTTGTAAGGAAGATATTTAGGTATCATAATACTCATACTGAAGTGATGATATTTTATCAAGGCCATTAATGACAACAGTACAATCTGGCTTGGATGATACTCAAGATCCAGGTAGAAGTTAATTCAAAAAAAAGCAGTAGCAAACGAACACAACCACAAACACAAACGCAAGCAGGTAACACAGGATTTGGCAGCACAGTTTTTGGCAGCACAGTTTTCGGCAGCACAGTTTTCATGTGTGAAGCCCACTCTGGGGCTCAAGTGTGTTCGTAGCTGAAGTAGAGATGCACCCAAGCAAATTATAGCTTTCCTGAGGACAAAAGGAGGGGGTGGGGGGAGCACCATGTGTTTAAAATTAGAAACTCTTCTCAAAGCTGATGATTACAGTTAAATATAAATGAGGGAATCCAGCCCATGACTGTCAAACAGAAACAGCTCCATAGCCTTAAGGGCCTTTCTTAAAACCATCTGAGTTCTAGCCTGCTGTAAGTTAAGAAAGGTGATCAGTCACGCATTCCACAATCATACAGGGGAAAAAATACTTAATAAGAGTCTTAAGATATTTGACCCAAAAGATTTGATCTAATATTTTTATATAATATAAAATTATCTTGCTTGACTTCATCAGAAGTCCCTGAGGAGCTATTGCATAGTCACTGCTACCCTGTTTTGTTAACTGCCCATTTTTTCCTCAAATGAACCTTGCTGAAGATGCCTATTCATTTCAGCTTTCAGAAAGGTCACTCCTGATTTTGAAAGCATGGATGAAATGCAAAAACTACTGATATTCTTTGTCTGGCTTTTATGATTTACTCATTTCCCTGTTCGCTTGTTCCTTTTCTTCCCTTCACTCCCCCTCTTTTCCCCTTTGGCTCATACTCATTTTGTGCATGGACGCCTGAGGAGAAAAAAAAAAGCCTCAGAGATGCTTTTTCTCTTTTAACAAGTTAATGAAGAAATAATAGTCCAGGATGAAGCTATACTGGAAACACACAGTCTTTTTCTTTATCTGACAGATACAAGCAGCCCGTCTCCTAATCAACAGCAAGATGTCTAGCTAGAAATTCTGCCAACGATACTTCTTTTATTCAATGGATAGTCATTCAATCAATATGAAATGCATCTCAGCCAAGAAGGGAGCTAAAATTTATCAATCTTAAGTGGTCTGAAAAAAACCCATGCAAACAATAGAACAAAAGTCAGGAAGTGTTTTCCTGCTTATTTGCATTTTTTTCCTCTGGTAATACATTATGCCAGTATAAATGAGTGCATGACCAATGCCTCAGATTCACATTTATTTTTCTAAAAACCTACAGGAAATCACTCAAGCTATTGCTCTTGCAACTAAAACATCTGCACTGTCATGGATTTATTTCATATTACACTCTTAATTAGCTCATATGTGCATAAAATTTGAAGATGAAAAATGTCTTTCCTAATACAAGCAGGCAGGGTTTTCAATGCCTCAAATCCCATTTATTTTTCTTTCAGATATGTTACAGCATATAAAAAATCTGGGGGCTGCCTGAAAGACTACATATATTAGAACTGAGGGTTCCTACAATTAAGATTTAATGTCACGAAGTAATAATAAAATCTCCATTGTGCAATTATTTACTTACAAGAATTCTTACTTGAAGTGAGAAACTAAACAATGGCTTAGAAATACCGTGGACACTATCATTGCTTCTACCAACTCTTCAAGCGCATGATGTTATATTTTGGGTTATATTTAAGTTTTGTCTGTTTGTTGTTTTTTTTTTTTTCCTGAAGATTGGACCCCTAAAGAAGCAGAGAAAGCATTTTAGATGATATACCACCAGGTTCTGAAAGACAAGAAACTGAAAAGGCCTTTTTTTTTTTTTCCTCAGATCTTTTGCAGTTGCTATAATCTTAAGTGATCTCTAGTTATTTATTTTCCAGGCAGAAGTGATTTTTTTAAGCCACCACTGACCCTTTAAAATTGCTAAAAGGTTTCCATCTGTTTCCAGATTTTAATGACTTAAAAAAATTCAGCTTCAGTTTAAACTGTCAAAGCTCATTCTCAGCCCAAAAGTAATTTAATCAAAAATCAGAAATGTCTTCCTGACAGTCACTAATTTGACATGACGAGACACAGTGATTGGGAGGGGTGGAAACACATGATTAGCGGAGCTTTATAGTGAAGCAACCACAGGACAGTGTGTGCAGATGGCTCTATACCATAGCTGCATCTCCCTCAACCCCTCAGTATCAGCTTGGCTGATAGGAGACACTGTCCTGATTTAAAAACACATCCACAATGCATCTACCCTATTTTTTTTCCAGAAGAAAAAAATTATCGAAATCAACAAGAGACTGCAACTTGATACTTTGCTTGGCTGACAGGGGAAGAACTGATTTCACCCATCAGTAGAGATGGGAATGCAGGAAATGAAAAATACAATACAAAAATAAAACAGACAGTGACTGAAATTTTACATCTGGACATGCTCAGTGATGATCTCCTAAGATTTTGGCAGAGCATAATGAAGAACCATCTTCTTTGTGACCTCACTGCACATTTTCTCTGCCCAGCTTGGCAGGCACATCTGCTCCTGGAACAATTTGCAAATTTTAATTGAGTCACTGAAACACATAGCCATAGTCCGCAAAAACCAAATAGATGAACCCTGCTTTTGCATCAGACACAGGGAAAAATGCAAGTGTGAGAAAATAATAATTAGTCTCGTAATATTAAAGTATTTCCAATCTTTGCTGTTTTACATATTTTAAAACTTAATCTCTTCCTCTTCCCTTTTCTAAATTTGTCCTTTTCTTTCCTCCTGCAACAATATTTTTATTACAGCATACACGGATATGTTTCTTGCCCTATTAACCTGTTCTTCCAAAGTGAATGAATCTTAGCAATCAAGTTACCCAGCAAAACAACAGCATTAGTAAAAAAGTTGGAACTTCACCCCAACTCCAACCAGTTGTCTCAGTAAAATGATAATTTCATCCCCAATTAAGGATGGTTAAATTCTAAAATAAGCAAAAGAATTTCTATTTCTCTCTTATTTGAAAATAACAAAGAAAATAACAATATAAAAACAATTACATTACAAGAAATGTTCAGCTAACATTTTATTTAAATCTAAATGCTGACACGAAGGTTCCTGCCCAAGTGGCCACACTGTGTATCCTACATCAAAGTTTTTGATCCTTAAACTAAAGTCTCAATCCTGTAAGCTTTCTTTAGGAGTATATATGTATGTTTGTGTGTATATACACACAGAGAGATCACACTGCCCATTAGGTACATAATCACAGAGTTCTCACAGCACTGTCAGTGATCAGCACTGTCTCAAGAAGACAAACAGGTAGCCACATACAGTTCATGAGCAATTCACATCTGGCTCCCATGCTGGGACTGCAGTATGTGGCCAGTCTGTTGACATGAAGATTTTGGGGTAATCCAAATTCTCTGTCAGAGAAAGTGAAGCAGCCAGGCTGTGAGAGCAACACTGCAGTCTGCCCTGGTACTGAGCCAGTCACCTAGCCCAGCCCTACACCACAGCACAGCAGACACTAGGAGCATTTTAATAGCCCACTTAAGAGCTGCTTTCAGAGTAACCCCTCAAAGCAGCCCCAGTAAGCACCCAGTACATAATTCTGGATCTTGTCCAGATGGAGATGTCAAAATGTGGCTCATATAGCCACAAAGGCTGGCCAGCCTAATCCACCCCGCAGCTGAGCTGGTTGACATCAAACAGTGGTCTGAAACTTGGGGAGCTCCCTGGCCAGCTTTGCCTATCCATGCTGACTCATAGAGATGGCCTGAGCTCAGGCAACCTACAAATGCTCTTTGCCCTAGCAACAACAGACACCAGTACCCTTCTAGGAAGGAACTTAGACAAGCTTTCTGGTCACATACCAATACCTCAAAAGCAAATATAATACACAAAAGTGGAGACACCAGACATGACCTATTGGTCTCATACAAGTTTCAAGGAGAGGTGTACTCAGCCTTAAGGTAGATGCAGCATAGAAACCAGTCTTCCTTGTCTGTCCCCCCGATGACATACCATGTATGTATGCAGAATGAGGGTATGCGTTTCTCCCACGGAACCCCCTGTTAGAGGTCCCTTACTGAGGACAGGGAACACCCACTATATCTACAATAGACTGTTACTCCTTTTAAAGAGGAAAAAGGAACTAGCTTCCACAACCAACACTTTTAGAAAGCATCAGCATTCTATTAGTGGTAGAACAATTTCTTTAATAATGAAAATATTTTTCACTGGATATACACAGAGTTTGTTTAACATGAAAATCTAAGTAGAAAAGCAAAACTCAGCAATACATTTAAGAAAAAGGGGTAGGAAAAAAAACCCATAATTGTGAAATGGAGCTGAAAGAATACTGCCATAGGAGTTCTAATTTTTGCTGTTTCTAATTCCATTCATAGTTGTTCAGTTTTATCAGGGTACTGAGGTGCTTAAAAAATGTTTTTATGTTTTGTGTACTATATTCCTTCCAGGCATATCTATAAAGTTCTCCTTAAAATGTGGTTATACACCTAGAAAAGAAGCCACCTATTTTTCATTTTGCTTTATTTAAGTATCCTGACAATTCATTGAAAATATTGCAATATGCACTATGGTTCTCATGCAGTACTGGCTGTAGACCCATTAGGAATAGGAAATTGAGTCAAGAAAGCATGCAGGTATACACAGTGTTTTCTAAATACAGAGATCAGGCCAAAAGCCAGCACACTGTAAAATGGGAAAGCATCCAAAAGAGAGCTTTATGCTGTTCTCAGGCATAAATATTTATCAACCAGTGCAAGAGAATGTGACATTCCTCTGCAAGCAAAGAATTTGCTCAGAAAGCATTCCAGAAGAGACAGAGGGGAGAGAGAAAGAAGAAGAAGGGGAAAAAAAAAAACCACGAAAAACTGTTGCCTTTATGATGTCAAGCTGGGTTATAGCATAGAGCCCCAACTAAGAAGCTGAACTAATCACTGTTACTTTTGTTGTCAGGGAGAATGAAGCCTCTTCCAGAACACCAGCCATCTCCATGACTTGCCAACCACTGAGTGTAGCACAACCAAAATGGCAAAAGATCATTACGCCACATGAAAGCTGAAGATAATTTACAAGTTGATGCATGTGCTAAATGAAAACAAGCAGGCTGTGTGCATGCACCACACTCATCTCATTAAAGCATTACACACCTTTTCTAGCTTTCATTTACCTTCCTCTTAGAGAAACACAATCAGCTTGCTTAGTTTCCTAATGAGTATAATAGACAATCATGTAAAGTAGACTATTGCTTGGTAAAAATGCAGTGGAGAACTGCAGGCAGTCTATTAGATGTAAACTTGCTTAATTCTTTAATTATGTGTCTTTGATCAAAAGCAGCTCACTTGGAAAGATTTTTTAAAAAGCGAAGTAATGAGCACTCACCTTTCATGTACAGCATTGACTGTTAGGCCAACCTGATATAACTGTGGTATCACTGATTGTATGTCAAGCACACCACTAAAAATTGAGATAATAAATGTTACTTACAGCTATTAAAGCTTTTCTTTTTTGGAGACACAGGCCTGTAAGAGCTGTTCTGCACTTTTAGCTTTTCTTTCCATCTCTGTCAAGAATCTCAGGGAATTTTTAAAAGAGATAATTGAGGCCATTTATCATTTTTTTTTTCTGCGTTGTCCTCAACCCCTTTCCTTTCCTCATTAACCTCAAAATCTCTACGGAAGATCTCTTTCCTATTACTTCCAACACCTTATTCTGTTCCTTGGACTTCGCCTTCTGACAACCCTTAATCTAGACACAATCTCTTCAAGCCTCTCCTACCTGGCAGCTATTTATCACATATGGCTATTTCCTTCTCATCTCCTTCCTTCCTGGTCCCTCAAATAATCTTCTCTGTTCAGGCTTGGTGTTGTTTTGTGAAAGGCACAAAAGAGTTGCAAACAAAGTTAATGTCATTTGCTATTTAGTTTTTACAGTCACACTAAATTATTGCCCTGGAAGTGGCATGACAACTGGAAAAGTTTCAGAAACCACTGCTCCAACTGTTTGCCTACTGAGCATAAACTAGTTTCTATCATCTTTGACTGGCCAAGGCTCCAGCCCACATTGTTAGGGACTGGCAATGAAATCAGCGGCCACACAACAAAAACAGAGAATTGAACATCAAATGGCTTTGATCCGAGCCTGAAACATGTCATGGCAAGTCGGGTCTAGAAGGGAGTAAAAAACCTTTTAAAAGCTGTAAAGCTGGGAGTTAAATTAATTTACCTAGATGTTTTGAATAAAGAATCGGAACTGTTTATCAGCCTATCAATCAAGTATATTTCTGCAAACATACCTAGCCATGAGAGAGTAAACTTACTAGATGTTTGTTATTATTTCTCCTTTATACTGAAGTATCATCAAACTTATGACTGATATCAATGCCAAGACTAATCCACGCTGCCTACTTCAATCTAACCTCCTTGTGGGAAAAAAAAAAAAAAAAAAAAAGCAGCTAAGAGACTGAAATTAGGGGGAAACTAAAGTACAGGAATGCATAGGAATGTTCTGTGCAGCATTCCTGGAGCTTACTGCACATTAGGAAAATCCGTAGCTACCGATGCATGGTCCTTTACAGAAATTGCTATTCCTCTCCTGCAAGTGTATCTTATACACAGAAGCCCGTGAGAATATTAAGTACCGCAACTTGAACTCCTTTTAATTGATCATTAACGTAATTTTTCTTTTCTATAAATGAAAACAAATATTTCTCATAAAAATCTTCTGCTGTATTCAGTTTCAATCCAAGATGTATCTAAATACTCCTCATGCCCTACACAACTGCATGATTTGCCTCCACAGTTCAGGTCTGCATTATAAGGTTTCTGTAAAAAAAAGAACTTACCTACACATTGGACGGAAAGTTCCTGATTTGTCTTACTTCTTAATACAGATAGAGTTTGTGCAGATTATTGTTTTATAAAAATAAGTGCTTAACAGTATTGTAGGAGGGCTTACCAAAACAAAAAATGCCAAAATGGAAAAAAAAAAAAAAGATATATACAATTCTGAAAACATGTTTCAACTCCATGTGTTCACTTATTGAAATTCTACGGTCCAGAATCTATTCCAGCTCCTAGAAATAACAGCCTATACTGTTATACTGTTTCTATTTGCAGTTTCTTCTCTATGCCAAACATAATGACCTAATTCTCTGATGCCCTTGTTAGGACACATATAAATCAATATCATATTTTACCAGACACTGCCTCAAAGTTTCCTTTTTGGGTAAACACATACATACAATTACTAGACCATCAAGATTTACTTGGATTTTAGAGTCAAGGAAATTTTCCTTGACTTGCATGAAATGTTGATCTTGTTCTTTTTTTAAGATAGATTTTTGGACAGTTTTCAGAAACATTTCCAAGACATTACTGGTTTCTGACTGTGATGACTGTTCATCATATAATTTACATTAATGTTAACTTTCAGAAAAACAAACAGGTTTTTATAAAAGATGAGAATGTTTCAAATATTCTCCTAATTCAAATTCCACTTGCTTCTCAGAATCATAAATTACATCATTAAAAATCAGCCCAAGTGCAAATACTGATATGTTAAAGAATAAGATTGACAAGAGTAAGAATTGCAATTATGACATGCACTAAGCAACTGTGTTCCAACGCAAATGAAAAAAAAAATTAAATTTATCACTGCAAATTGATAGTATTCAAAAAGTAAGACTATAGTTTCATATAATTTCTAATTGCCTCTAACTAGGATCTCTAGGAAATGGATCCTGTTCTATCTATTTTAAAATCCTAAAATTAGCACAGCTCTCCTGCCCCATATCTGTTTAGTTTCATATTTCTTCTTCTGACTAAGCTGAGTTTCATCAGTTGTTAGCTGCCTGTAGCAAAGTGAAGCAAATAGTTTTCACTAAATGAACAAGCACATTCCATTCCAGCTTGTTCTGTACTGAAATACCTGTGGTGTTTCAATTAATGACACATGTGCAAATCTACTGAAGGCAGTAGGAAGAGCAAAGAGTTACTAATATAAATTAAAGGCCAGGGTACAGATCCAAAGGAAAGGTATACTCTCTATTTTTTTCCTTTTCTTCATGTTTTTAATGAGGTGCAAACCACAGAATTTGTCTCTTGAGATTCCAGACTGTTTCCAGGGATGATAGTTAAGAGAAAATGTTTCTAACAGTAATCTAAGCACCTTTGATTACACAGCCCTCAAAGATAATATACAATTGTAACTGTATTTTAAGTTTAGAGTAAAATATTACATGGGAAAGCAGTGCTTTCTTCTACTCTGAAAAGTGACTAAAAGTATTACTAATATGAGATTGCAGAGTTACTGTTCAAAAGGTAGGTAAACAACAGTGTTTCTGCATTTTCTTTGAGTCACTAATGTATCCCAGAAATCTAATTTACCGGTGTCTTAGCAATTTTACAGAAGCAGTGCTACCCCATGATTTTTCTCACTTCATGATTTACTCATCTGTTGATTTCTGCACATCTTCCTGCTCTTCCGCAATGCTGTTTTTTGCTTCATCCTATGCATCAGAGTTAAAAAAGAAAACTTAAGAGCCTGATGTAATTCAGCTAGTCATTTCCTCCCTGCAAACAAAGTTAACCTGTATATGTAGGAAAAACTTCTATTATTTTATACATGCGTTCACGAAATATAGGGTTTTATAGCAGGAAGATGCTACATACCCACACTAACATAGTGGCAGATTCGCTTCCACTGTGGAAAGACCAGCTCAGACTTAGTCTTCATTGCATGTACCAGAAAGTTTTGCTTGCACATTCATTCAGTTCTCTGCACTAAATCCCTGCTGCAGCCTCTCGCCTTTCGCTGACTACCCTAAATGAGGAGCATGGTCAATCAAGTTTCCTTTGTTGTGCATGGAGAGAGACCCTTTTCTCCATAGAAAGTAACTCAGCACAACTCAGAACTTCTCTTTGGCGGTTCTTATTTCTCTCCACTGATGATAAAGGGTATTTAAAGAGACGAAGATCCTAACACTGGGACTTCTGAAAAACACCTGAAGTTAGGTGGGATCAACCTTGGCCCTAAGCACTGCTGAGATGCTGAAAGGGCTGCATGTAGCCATTGCATGGATGGTCATCTCATGAAATTTCATACAGATTGTCCAATCCATCTGAAAGAGTTCATAGCACACTACAAGTATCTTAAGTCTTCCAGTTCTAAAAGGCTGCCTGTTCAACCTATTCTTTTAAGTAGGTTTTAGAAGAAAGAAAGCTTTGAAGAAAGTGAGAAAGAGAGAAAGACAGAAAGATGGGGGGGGGGGGGGCGGACACAGACACAGAGAGAGAGAGAAAGAAAGAAAAAGAAAGCAAGCGAGAAAGAAAGAAAGAGAGAGAGAAGGAAAGAAAGTGAGAAAGACTGACAGACGTGCATCTATTTACGGGATTTCAGCACCCAAGTTTTTTTAAGTCTTCCCCTCACCCCCTTCTTTTTCCACTGACTTCTGCCTTAACCAGTTGAGTAGGGACAGTAACATAGATTACTAGAGAAGGATAACCTTTACTTAATAATGGGATGAGAAGGGTATGGGAAAACATTGCTTACCTAAGCTAGAACAGCAGAGAAAAGGGGTTAAGCTTCCTCTCTTTGAGGAAAAGTCATGACCTAGTGGTCAAAACGAAAGACTAAGAATATGGGGTTTGTCCCCTTTCTTTCTCCAAATAAGCTGTCTGAACTTATTTATCTGTTATCTTCTCTATGCCGCTGTTTCCACGTCTGTGTAATAAAGATCATAACACTTCCTCATAAGGTTACTGGAAATTTTAATTCATTAATGTGTGTGAAGTCCCGAATAATTCTTACAATGGTACTGTAGAAATGTGAAATATTATTAGACTGTCAGTTATTTTCCTATAAAATTAGACCCTTTTGTCTAAGTAAAAATAATTGGTATGACAAGAAGATTGAAAACTTTTAAGTATAACATAAAAGCTTGCTTATAATGATGAGATTGTCAATTGACACCACATACTGAAGAAACTGTGGTTCAAAGACTGTAGCACGACAATAAAGAATTATTTTGGCTAGTTTAGTTCACATTTATACATAGCCCAGTATTATAATCACACAAAAAAAAAGAAAGTACAAGGGACAAAGAAACACAGGCACCTCTGAGAAATCTTTACCAGCTTGACAGTTAAAAATATACAGCTCCACTGCTAGAGTTTTTGATGGGTATTATAGGAGTTAGACTTCGTAGTTCTTTAACAGACATTCAAAACTATTAAAGCACAAGTTTCAAGGAACTGCACCCAGAGAGATGAACAATCAGAATTACAGAAGATTATTAAAGAGATATTTGATACCAGTAAAAGAACGATAAGGTTTTATTTCACGAGAATTCTGGCAAGCAGTGTGCCTATGTGTTATAATAAGGAATGACTATGAGAAAAGCAGCATGCTGGGAATAAGCAGAAAGTCGACAAAGATGATGAAGGGCAGATTTTGACAAGGACTTTTTCAGTCAGGCTGAGTTCCTTATAACAGAAAGTGTGTTTGAAGAGCAGGTTATGAGCCAAAGAGTGGTAACATTAATGAATAATCCAGACAGGCAGAAAAAGTACCAAGTGTTCTTTTAACCACCCCACTTTAAACAGGAGCCATGGCAGAAACTCAGTCTGCCTCCTACCTTTCTAATCCTTAAATGTGAACGCAGAAGTTTGGCAACACCATTTCTTCCCTAGCAGTGAATCGTACTGTGTACTGAGGGACAAGCTAGTGTGTGAATGAGTAGTTAAAATTCCTCTCACCACATCTCTTACCTTCAAGGGAGTAAAGACCAGATGTTACCTTTAACATAGATGTATTGCCACTGAGTCTCAGCCACTGTTTGGTTCTGCAGCTCCCATAGCAACTGCTATTAAGTGCTAATAATATGATTAGGAGAAAAGAAAGAACTGCTTGAATGACTAAAAAGTAATAAAAACATTTTACACCAACCCTGATAAGGGTGCATCTCTTTACACCTGATGTTCTAGGAAATGCAACTGAAAACACTGTTGATGACATGAAGAAAAAAGGAATGAAGTACATCAAATAACACATGGTGGAATAAATACTGCTATCTCATATTTGCTGCAAGGTAGCAGTGTGCTAGATAGCAGAGTGACGAGTGTGCCTTAAAAAGTATAGATCGGCTGATAGATAAGAGAACTGAATGACTTGCAAACCAAGTGATCCTATCTACAAGCAAAAGAAATGGAATTCCTGTATAAAAAGTTCAAGCTGGGATATTTTATGATCGTACTAAAAAGGAAGAAACAGTGACAGCACAAGGAAAATAATACATGGTTGCAAAACAAAATTCAAGACTGTAATTCAGCTGAGGTCTGCTGATTCCACAAAGCACAAAAGCACAACTCAAACAACTCCTGAATGACAATGAATGAATGAATTCCAGCCTCAGTATTTCCGCTAAAATCAGGATGCAACATAAAACAGCAGCACAAGACTCTTAAATCTGTTTCTTACAGTCTGCAGGTGAAAAAAGTCAAAAAGCCAAAATGGCAGCAGCTACCATTTGTGAATTTTAAACAGGTAATTAAACGAAAGAAAGGCTCATGTACACAGACAGGAGATTTAAAAGGTTAATGAAGGTATAATAAAGATGGAGATCTGACTATGAATGCAATAGTGACTTGAAAAAACAAATGTTAATGACGGGCAGAAAAGAAAGCTGATTAAAATAATTTCTGTTGAACTCTTGCCTTCCCACTTCCATTGCACTTTTTCTGGTCATTTATTATACATATGTACATACATAAAATATAACTACATATAAAATTGATGTCTAAATACAAAGACGCATATCTAAAGACATTTTTTCACCACAAAAGATTGCTGAGCTGAAAATCCAGTCAGAATGTAGATATCTTTCAAAGAGAGAGTAATGTGGGATCTCAGACTGTGACCACCTCCCACGACCCATTCTGAATCAGTAAAGCCACTAAGAGAGCATACGCTTGTTTATCAAAAAACTAACAAATAGTTTTTATTTCAGCTCTTCTACTTCACCTTGCCAAGTGTCCATAACAAGCTGAAAGTTTATGTAGCTTTCAGTAGCTATTTTATCTTTTCTCAGTATTTTGAAACTATCTAAATGTATGGATGGCAGAAACAACTTCCACGTTATTATGATGTTTCACTTTTCCAGTCAGGTAACTTGGGTGGTAAGACTGCAGGTAAATACAAACTTCCTCTCACTGACTTTCAATTTGCTCAAGGTGGATGGAGCAAAGGTATTTTTTTCTCCATAGTAAGATGTACAAAAGGTATGACACAGTGTTTGGGTTAACATGATAGGTATTTGGGATAGTATCTTTGGGCAAACACCATCTTAGGCAATACTTTTCATTCTTCAGAGCTCTTGCATAAATAAATGCAACATATTTTGACAGTGTCACATTATCCTTGCGTTTCTCATTTTCCATAAAAGTATTTCTGTGATAAAGCACACCCTGTTTCCTACTCCTGGAATATCTCAAAAGATCCAAAAAGTCTCTAAACTTTTCTCTAAAGCTCTCAAAACTTACATTGGACTTAATGCCTCTAAGAAGTTATTTAAAACAATTTCAACTGCAATCTGGATTAATTACAAACACATAAAATGAGGACAAAAATACATATATATTTGGTTGTATACAACTTGTTTATGGTATTACTGTTCTCCCTCAGGCTATATCTTACAAAGTAAGCTTTGAAAGAATGAAAGCTCTTCCGAATCTAAAGTACCACAGTGTCTTCATGTGTCTTCATGTAGACCCTAATGTAACAAGTATTTATCCTGCATACTGTATACAGCTGTAATACTATTCTTAACCAGTGTAAATAATAGTTGCTTAAATCTACCTTCTTTCAGCAGAAAATAACCTCAGTGATGTTCCTGGAAAAGGAAAGAGAAGTAAGGACCTTTATAAAATAGTTTTACTGACAGAATAGCCAAAACACAGGGTTTATCTGAAAGATCCTCTGGCTTCAAATCCAAGTGGCACTATCTCAGGGGACCTGAAAGTCCTAAAATGTATGTTTAATTACATAAAACTTTTCATCAACACAAAGAGATACAAGTCAGCAAAACCTGCCTGGAATTAATGCATTGGGCCCAGAAGCTGAAATGTGTCTGCTCACAGAAAAGTGAATTTAAGACTTTTTTGCATATCCATCTTCTTTCTAAGAGTATCTGTTTACCAAATTGGACTCCAAATAGGTTAGAAAGGACTCAAGGTGTTAACATTTATGTCTCCTTGCCAAAGCATCAGACTGACTAAAATGACCACTAGCAATGGCTCCTCTTTCTAACCATGCCCCTTTACCAATGAATAGGAAAGCAGTAGTGTAGAAAATGTAGGAGTGGTTTTAATCCTCTGAATGCTTTCTGCATAGGAGGAGTTTAGGATTGTGGTAGTGTAGTATATATTACAGGAGGAGTGCAGAGCATCCTCAATAAATTTCAGCTTTGGCAAGCATATTCTCACTGATTTTGTAATTGCTGACAGTTGTTAGTTGGCTGGGACCAAGCTACAAGATGACTGGAGTTGAGAGTAAGCAAAGTAGAGAAACTGCTTAAAAAGGGAAAAGGAAAAGAAAGGAGTGCTCTGACATCAACCATGAAACAAGTCAGTAAAAAAGCAGGATCCCAATACTGGTGATTGAAATAACAGTGGAATAACCTATAATACATCACTCTGCAATGTCTAGATGTGGAAGAAAAGGGGCAGTCCCCAAGGGAGCATCCCAGTCAATCAAGCAACATACAGAGTGCATATGTGATCTATACACAAACACATAGAGTGAGCTTGTTATGGCATGCAGATGTCCTGGCCTGAGATTTAGCTAACTCAGTAGGCCACAAGAAACTACTGAACACAACACAAGAAAATGTTGGAGATGATAGTAAATAACAGTGTGAGAAGGTGACAAAAGAGACACAGAGGTGGTGAAGGGGAGTCCTGTGAGAAAGACCAAACTGTATAGTTACTCACAGAGGAGAACTGGGGACCTTTTGTGGAGGGAAGAGCCTTGCAATGCCATATCAAGTAATGCCTTAAAAGGCCAAGATTACCTAGGTAATGGTGTCAGAAATACCAAGTTTGGGTATGGATGTAGGACAGGAGCACTGAGGCCAGCAACTGGGGAAACAGGGATCTGGGTCTGGCCCCTGGATAGACTACATGTGTGGGGCCAGTTCCTGATCTGTTTGCTGCATGTGTGTGAGTGTCACCGCGTGACCACCAGCAAGCTCTTATCAGCTGGACAAGAGTGCTGTGGGTGTTCACGGGGGTGCCGTTTTGGGTACAGCTGTCTTTGTTGGTCCATGGGGCCGGTTGTGCCTCACGGTGTGTGTGTGCGTGTACACGTACACCTCTGGAGTACATGCTCTCCTCGCCACAGGCTGGACCTCCAAATGGGAATGGCAGCAAACAGACTGAGAAGAGAAATCACGTGGGCTGGGAAGTCCACCAGATTAGGTTTGCTATAACAGAGCTTATCTCTGGAAGTCCTCTGTTCCCACTCAATAACTGTGGGGTTTACACTTGGAGACAGAGAACTTGTGTTGATATAATAAAACTAAAAATCAAACTGTAAGTTTAAAGGAGTTGCAGAAGTGAAATATATGTGCTCTGTCTAGCTAAGAAAATAAAATCCTTTCTTTCTCTCTCTCACCTGCCTCACCTACCATATATGCATGCTTATGTATGCTCACGTGTGTGCGTGTAAGTAGGTAGATAAATCAATACATAGACTGACATGTATAAGAATCAATACATTTTTGTTCAAACATTTTTGTTCAGCTTGAATTTCTTGCTTAAACTTTACAGATGGGCAGGATATATTTCTTTGGGAAAGGGCAAAAGCCTCATGCTACAGGTGTCACTGAATGTACCACACATGCATAAAGTTTGTTTTTGCCAGACAGATAAAAGATTAATTTGTATTTCTCTGAGGGTGCATACGGTGGTGATTTTTGGGGGGGGGGTTGTTTGGTTGGTTGCTTTTGCTTTGTGGGTGTTTTTTTGATGAATCATTTCTTACTAATGTAGGCAGGAAGGACATGAACAATCTGAATAGATCCACAGCCATGCCTCTTCCTAGTTTTTGACACTGTTTTCAAATATGTCACTCAAAACAAGAGTAATTTAATGGTGATAATGTATAGAAACACATGAATACAAATACTTCGTGATTAACACCAGTTTTATCTCAAAGATGGGTTATCAATAGTACAACCTTGTCAGGAGAATATCCAGGGAAATCTACTGATATCAGCATACCAAAATAATTAGGCCATTATTACTTATTTCCTGCATCTGTGCTCTTATTTCTGGTTTTGCCTATGTGATTAGACAGAAATAGCACTGTAATGCCCAATAACACCATTCAGTTAGGAACTATATTTGTACAATTCATAGCATGTAGTTTTACATGAGAATCAAGTAAGTAAATGCCCTTAGATGGACACCCTGGGTGTCACCCTATTATAAAATAAATCAGAGGACTCAATCCACTGAAACAACTTCCTTCAGACCACATATATCTCAGCACACAGTGGCTACTTAGTGGACAAAGCTGTCACAGCTGGATGCCCAATTAGAGATCTCTGAGGCTGGCCTCCTAAAACTAATTTTTAATTCTGTTTCAAATACCTGTGGGATGTTTGCTTTGCTTCCTTTCTACATATTACAGCCTTTTCATGGAAATTTATATTACACTGTACAATTAAAGGAGATGATAAATAAATGGTACATTTGAAGATACATTGAAGCAATCTTGATTTTTTTTTTCATTTTCATAGTATTAATTTCAGATGTGCCTCTTATTTAAAACAGCAAAAAATGATTTCAGAAACATTCCACCTTGAATTTAAAACTAAAATGTCTTTATGGTATTTATAGTGGAATAAAATAGAGACTATGGACTCCAATATTAAATGTATATACTTCAAACCTAGGTTTTCCATTTTTCAGATGCTTGCAGACAGAAGTTTATCTGAGCATGGAACAGCATTTGTGGGGGAGGTAGTAACCGTATCTGTCAGTCATGATGCCACCACTGCACTGCTGCTATAGTC
The DNA here is from genome assembly GCF_965183815.1 of Platalea leucorodia. Taxonomy (NCBI): domain Eukaryota; kingdom Metazoa; phylum Chordata; class Aves; order Pelecaniformes; family Threskiornithidae; genus Platalea; species Platalea leucorodia. The sequence continues at coordinate 109,045,011 of NC_138826.1, forward strand.
AACATTAAATCCTAGTGCTGGATGCTTCACAAAGCACTAAGCAATAAAGCACAAAAGAAGTCAAGAAAAAAACAAGTTTGCTTGTTATCCCTGTTGGCCAGAATCTCAGCTGGCATAAATCAGTACATCTTCACTAACCTCAGCATAACTATGGTGAGTGATATTACCCATTTCTTTAGAGATGTCATTCATGATGTCCTTCCATTCAGGAATACATCATCAGGTACACATGTATTTCCTAAAGCTGCATGAACTATAAAAATACACATACACATACGTATCAGAAGTATCCTATCTTCAGAATACAATTACTAAAGCTAAAGAAAGTGTAGAGACAGACGAGATGATAGTATTCAGACTGTATAATTTGAAACCAAAAGTCTGACTATGAAATTGGTTGGATCTGTAGACAAATGTGAGCTCTGTGCCCTATTAAAGTTGCTATTGTTTTAAAAGGACATATCAGTGAGCCCTGAGATTTTGAATAAATGTTAATTGGAAGTCAAAAAAATATCATGAGTAAAATAAAATACGCAAAGAAAAAGCACTTTCAATCTACAACACAGTAACAGCGGGATCCAAGAAAGAAAAACATTGCCAAATAGTCAGGTTCCATCATAGAATCATAGAATTGCTAAGGTTGGAAAAGACCCTTAAGATCATCGAGTCCAACTGTTAACCCAGCACTGCCAAGTCCACCACTAAACCATGTCCTCGAGCACCACGTCTACCCTTCTTTTAAACACCTCCAGGGATGGAGACTCAAACATCTTAACACAAGACAAGACAGATACTGGAAGATAGTTTAATTTTAATGAGCATAATCCTGATTTTTTTTTTTTAAGTAGCTACTATGAAAATATATTACTTTTCAAGATTTAATTGCATGATTACATTGATTGTTGAGCTACTTATTAGCTATCCTACATATGCTTAGCAGTGTAAAAATGCGTGGGATTTATGATTGCTATACCATAGTGTACCCAGGTAAAGCATTAAAGATTTGTATAATCTAATTAGAATGAGGAAATAACAATTTGTAATGTTCTACCTTTTTATTATTCGTCCAAGACTAAGTATTATGAATGATTTTTTTAAAGTACTTCAATCATTCTTCTTTGGAACATTTGTACAGTTTGACAGCAGCAATTTAAAAATGAAGACAGAAGAGGGATTTGATTTTTATTTTTAATTATGGAAATGCAATCTTCTTCACATCTACTTTCAAAATGATGACTAGAGGCTATTTGCTTAAGTGAATGGTGAATGGTATGAGGAGTGAATAATCACGCTTACTGCAGGTACTATATAACTTATGAAATTATACTAAAAGGCTGATAGATATAATACTAAAGGGAAAAACCATCAGAACACGGTATTGTATATCCTACTCGAGTAAAAATAGCATTTTGTTGGAATGCAATAATCACATCTTGTTGTGGGACAGCAGTCATGAATTTTATGGGTATACTCTTTTCTAAATCCTGCTACGAATTTTGTATCTTGGCAAAATATTTTAAAATATTTTAACCTTAATAATGAAACAAAACCTGATTATTTAAATGCATGTAGTATTACCAATCTAGTGCAATCTTTAAAAAAACCCAAATGCAGTACTTATTATAATATTGCTGGACAGAAAGAAAAAATCTAATGTCAAATGATACCTTGTTCAAAACAAATTCTGGTAGAATATGCCAACAAATGAAATAAACTGACATTGCCTATTCTGTGAGAAAACAAGACATAAAAGCTTGGTTTCATATGAGTCAGTGAGAAATTTCCCATTGGCACAAGCTGAGCAACTATTTGATTTTAGGCTTTTGTCTTTTTTTGTTAAAAAGGGTATTCACATTTCCAGTTCTGCTAGTCTGACACTTTGATTCTATGTTACTGAATTTTCCCCCTCTCACACTCTTGGAGAAGAAAAGATCTGATAAACCACTTCTGAATTTGTTAACAACAACAAAAAAGGCCCTCTTACTATTCATTTATCTTCAATATACAAGTGCATCTGGAGAATCATCCATGGGAAAGAATATAATATCTATTAAATTGTAATCCTTGGCTCACTACATATACAGACCTAATTCCCATACTCTCCAGAGAAGCTTTGGGTTTAGCCTTGAAATATAACCAACCAACTACAATGGAGTCAGTCAATCAATGTCATGAAGGCAGCTTCAGCAACCTTACCTATGAACTCCACTTATTTTTCACTGGTGGAGAAAAAAGAAGAAGAAAAAAAAAATCCCCCTTTCCATATTCTTTCCATTCTTCTCACTTTGTTAGGCCTTACTTGAGTGATGAAAAGTTTTGGTGTCCTAATGTTTTACTATAGCAAAAGTTTTGGGTTTGGTTTGTTTAAGTATTGATAACAACAATAAGCCTATGCATATTGCATGGAATATGTGCATATGAAAAAAACAAAGCAAAGGAAAAAATAACCCAAACCCCCCAAAAGCCCTCCACAAACAAAAAAACCCCACCCTGCTTAACCTTAAAAAAAAAAAAAGTGACTGTTTGACCTTAAAAAGCAAAGGCTTATGAGGAGTTACAAAAAAGTTTTCTTCTCCTTAGACAGTAATAATAGGATCCCCTGACAGATCTCCCTACATTTCTTGAGGAGTGCAATTCACAAACTGAGTAATCCTCTCGTAAAACTGGGTAACGACAGAGGGAAGAAGAAGAAGAGAGGAAATCGGATATAAGCTTTAGGCTGTTAACTTCAGGTTCCCCTACTGGGGGGCTAATCTCCCTTCCCACCCAAAGGAGAGAAGACCCCCTGCAGAGTATGAACTTGGTCTTCTGAACTACACTCTGAAGAAGCCTATCAGCTACACCGGGACTTTTCACATGAACCTTCAGGAGGCCTCACACTTCCTGTAGCATACAACAACATCCATTAGGGCTATGCATGAAGAGGAGAGTAAATTAGTAGTGGAGTTTCACATAAACATAGTATTATGAGAAAGAACTTGTTAATGATGTAGTTAATTAGTACAGATTGTAGCTTTACAGGAAAATGAAATGCCATGCAAGTAGTTGTCACAGTATGCCCAAGGTTAACATTTTTATTATATTTCAATTTATAGGTTGTACTTTTACATACAGGATAGCTGAGATAATTTGAGATTATATATATTGAAATGTAGATTCCAGGTTAGAGACCTTGAAGGCCTAGTTTTTCATTAGTTCCCCAGGTTATTCTGTTTTCTCATTTTGAGATACTAATACAAAACACCTGTCCATATGGTCAGAAGAACAGTGTCTTCTAACTTACTATATAATAATAATCTCCAAAGCTAGTGTTTTAAATGACAGATTTGGTTGAGCGCTACACAGAGGATTTCTGTAATGAGAAGCAGTGTAGCCAGGAGAAAAAATTCTTAATAAAACATCTTCAAATTGAGAATGCAAGCTCTTCCAGAGAGTGAGGAACAAGCTTAACTGTGTAACACAGGAGTTTACATTGTCCTTCAACTGTTAGCATCCATATATGTGATCAGCATAACACATATAACCAGTGTTTCTTAGTGGCACGAGTTTTAAAAAATCATTATAGAATTATTTCTCACTGCATATATCAATAGACTGCAATGATTGAGGAAAATGTGTCATCTCTGCATATGCTTATTTATGGCATTCTATATCACCTTCTTTTCTATTGTCATTTCAACTTCTATCACTGTTCTTAATCCAAAATAATCCTTATTTGGTGGGATGATCCTGCCACATTTTAGTTTTCAGCTGTCCTATCCTGCTATGCTTCATGGAGTGCATCAGCACTTTAGATCCATCTCCTAGTCTATAGTCATGTATTACTCATCCCATTTCTGTACCTTCCCTCTTTTTTGACTCATTGTCCGTACTGCTGCACATTTATGGGGACAGATAAATCAGAATCTTTTGGGGTTGATGGACTATCAAGGTTCAGTCACCTCTTACTATTATTTATCCCTTCTTATACGTTGATATGGCAGTTATGGAACAGCACCGTTTTCTTCATTTCCCAGAAGGGCGATGCAACAAAGGGGATGGAATATATCCTGTGCAACTTCAGACATTAATCTCATCTAAAAGTGGCTGTCTAAAACAGTTCAGATGAACCAAGTCCAGTAGTGCCCATTTCTCTCCAATGTATAGAGGGAGTTTAGGATGATTAGCTGAGATGCAGTCATTTGAAGTTAAGGGAGATGAATCCAAGTGCACCTGTCCAAGGTCATCCAAGAAATCTGAAAAGACATTTCAACTCAAATCTCAGGTTTATATTTTGTATGATGGAACACCTGAGAAGTACAGTGATAGAATAAATTTGTCAGACTAAGGAGAAAGGGTTAATGATATAATAGCATTCTTAAGAACTGAAAGAAAGCTTTTAATTTATGGATGCCACAATTCAGGAGACAAAAAAACACTGTCTTCAGAATCTCATTTGATATAAATTACTTTTATCCTCTTCAAAATTTTAGAAACTATAGTTATGGTTTATGTTATTAATTCAAATTCTTTAAAATAACCTGCTCCTTAAGAAGGAAGTGAATTTAAAAAATGTTTACAATGTTTACATAGTTTTTAAAATCAAATACACAGATTTGAGATCTCCCTGCATCTAAGCCCATTTATTATTTTAAACATAAACAAAATGAAGAGTCAATTGATGATTATGTGAATACTTGTATTAAGTAAGTGTTGTACAAGAAGAAGGGATCTAAATGCTATTGAAATAATTGAGCTATTGAAGGCTAAGATCTGACTTGTACAGCAATAAAGAATGTTTCTGTTACACTGAATGACACATTCTGTTGACTCAGGTAATGATATTTTATGCAAAGAAGTGTATTAGTGGATCCATATTAAAATCTGATACTGGTTTTACTGATATTTTTTATGTCTTTGTGACATTCCATGATCTAGTCATTTGAAAATGAGTTGAACAGTGCATATGAAAGCACCAAACAATGGATGAAGAAAAGATGTGGCTAGAAGTGAATAAAAGAAGATCGTTCCTCCTTTCATTCACTTTGATGTCCTGTTCTCACACTATTTTTTATAGTACCTACTGTCATTCTCAGTCGAAAATGTGACTCCTATTAGCATAAGGTTGAATTATTAGCCAACACAGAATGGCTTTAAATTCCAGTTCTTACTAGGGAAAGACAATGACAACATTAAAAACTAATTGACATCAAAAACTAATTGTTTTTTAAAGAAATTCTTTTTTTCAAATTAGCCACTTTCTTCGACCATACTGGTCAGGTTCTGGCCTGGCATGACAGTGTAACAGAGTGACTGACTGAAAATTAAAATCTCATATGCTGTTCACATCCACTTTTAAGGACTGAATTTATTTGTGCATATTTTTGAATGGTGTATTGTTTGCTTTGTTTCATCTTATGGATGGTTCTAATGTACTTTTACCTGTTTGCTATAGAAGACAAAGGGCTGCATTTTACTTGTAAACGTTAGGACCACTTAGCCACAAACAAAGCCTAAGCACCTCTTTCCTGCACAGCTGCTTTCTGTGCAGCTTTCATTGCAGGGGCGCAACTTTAACAGTTAGGATTGCTATATTTTGCAAATGAGAATTCACATATGTGCAGTGAAAGCTGAGTATAGACAATCGTGACAAACCCAATCTTGACTTGCACAAGGCATAAATTGGCCAGGACCCCTATAAAGATCAAGTGTCTTGTGTCAGCCATTTAGTTATTTAAACGGTGTTTTTCCTTTAACAATAAATAGCATGTTATGACAATCCTAATAGGGGCTAACTGATATGGCATTACACAGGTAGAGCCCTTGCATCTGTTCTAGCATCAGGTTCTCCAGAATTTCTTAACGGCCATTGCATAACTAACTCTTCCTCTCAACAGAACTTGGTATATGCTGGGGAAGCAAAGATATGACATCACTTTTTTCCTGTCACTTCTGAAATGGTTTTTACTTTAAATATTACTAAAAAGACCAGAAAGGCTGCAACTATGCCCTCTAATAGGGCTAAAAAAGGATGAAAGCTTTTTTAAAATCTTACATGGGAACAATTTAGCTCATAGAAAAGCAACTTAAAGAGGTTGCTCCTACCATCTACCTTATTTTCTCATGAAGCCCACCTGTACTACAATCTGAGAATAGATTTCTGTACCAATTAAATACATGTCTTCTCTAAACTACACTTATCAAAAGAATACTTGCCTACAAAAGGTAATAGAACTAAAAGCTGTAGGTGTATTCATTCTCAGAAAGTCTCCAATTTCCTCAGAAAGAAAAAAAAATATGCAGTCTTTCTGTATACTAAAACACTGGAACTGTTCTGGAATGAATAACATTTTCAGTCCTCATGATTATTTCTAGCAACTCAAAACAGCGTGTTCTGCCTGTATAATGAGTATTTAATTTAGACTCATATGCGCACTCACTTCTATACAAGCTGAACTCCATCATAAGCATCCTCTTCATTTCACTTACCTTGATTTACTCTTAGAATCACTTTGAAGACTGCAATATACAGAAGCGATTAAAAGGGATTAAAAGCAAAAAGGGACCAGGTCAAGAAATACATGTAGAAACAGTAAATAGTATCCTCAGGAAGTCTTTTATAAAACACTTTTTTTCTAGAATGGACATATCACAATATCAGATGCCATATCACAAGATGTGATGGATGGTCTACAATTTGCTAGATGGTCTATAATTTCAGACTTTAATTTTCCTCGTTGTTTTGACAAAAAAATACACCACCACCACCACTCCCCACAAAACCCCCTAAAACCCTAACACTTCAAATTATTAAAAATGGTGACAAGTGTCACTTTTAGTATTACAGGATGACTGGTAATCAACAAGGTCCATAAATCTTAGACTACAATTTCCTTGTTGTTAAATGGATTTTTTTTCTCTCTCCCTTTTAGGTTACAATTCCTAAGCCTCTTTTTCCCCCAAAAGAAAAAGTAAAACAAGAGAGAAAGAGAGAGACAGGAGAGAGAATAAGGATCATTCAACCCTTGTAATTCAGGTGGGAGCATACCAAATTCCTCAGTGTTTACCAGTTCCTATTGCAAGTGAAGTCACCCCTAGAATCGCTGCATATATGCTAACTAACAAAGACTTTTCTGTATTGACCTTCTTGTCTCCAAGTATGGTTTTTCCCATGTATGTCATTGTGATGCAATGATCACTGTTTGGGAATGTACTACCAAACTGACAAACATCTGAATTTGTACTATGATGAAATGTATCCTCAAATGCAAATAGGATATTAGGCATTATGACTATTAATTCTTGACTTCATATAATGACTTACTATGCTGAAGACAGGTAGTAGAGGAATTTGACCTCTGTGACCACAGCTGTGATTTGAACCAGGTTTTTTCAGTGCTAAAGGAAGAACAAGCAGTTTGTTATCTCTGTCATTCTTCTAAGACGTGTTTGGAAGGACTCAAGGATGTGCTCAGTAGATCTAACTACTTTTACTCCGAATTTCTGACTTCCTAATAATGAAAATTTCAAAGGCAAAGAAAAAATAGGAGGGTTATGTTTTCAAACACACACAAAAAAGGTTTTGTTATTCGTTAACTATGTATCATTGATTTCTATTTCAAACTTCTTCCCAGTGTAAAGTAAAATGCAATACATACTTACAAATATGTGAACGATAGGAGGGAGGGCTTGTTTTTTGCTGGTTTTGCCAATCACTGCTAATACAATGGTAAGTAGATTAACAGATGCTGCCAATAGTCTCTGGGGACGTGCAAGTACATTAAGATGACTTTGCAATGCATCACTCCTTCTTACCATGTAATTAAGTTACAGTTTTCAGTATATAATTTCATTAATATGGATTAGTCAAAATATCAATGCACAAATAAATGCAGACTTGCAAAATGTGTATGTCAATAAAATAAACATAGTGTTCTAGTAACAAGGTAGGAGTCTAACTTCCATAAGATGCCTATTCAATACTGCTACTTAGTTGTCATTCACACAGGTAACTGAGGTTATCGGAACTGTGCATTTATGGCCATCTCCTTTTCACAATTCCTCACTATTCTAATATACTGTGAGAAATGTTTTTTTCAGTTCTCTAAAGGTGGACTCTTCTGTTTACTTGAAAAAATTCTTTGGGATAACATCATATAAAAGCAAAGGTGAAAAGAAGCTCTATGCAGGATGAATTAACTGAGGTAAGGTAACTCATAAGTAAGCCAGCAGCCCATCACAACAGACCACAGAGTCAGCAAAGAATCTGTCACATTTATAGTCAAGAGGAAAATGAGATTTGAAGGAATCACTCATAAAAGAAATTGTGAGTGTCTACCTGGTGAGAAACGATGTGTCCAAAATTAATATGGTTTTCATACAGTACTTTGATGTGCACCTTTCTGATACTCAAATATTGTGATCTTTAGACAATTACTGTTCTTCCTTAAATGAACATCTTGCAAATGGGAACTAAATAGTAACTAAGAACTACAGCATCTAGCCACAGTCCTTTAAAGGCAGCAAGCACTGTCTTATGTTGAAAAAGAAATGAGCTACTCTAGGTTTATTTTCTCCCTTCCTCCTTTCCTCTCTCCTTCTTTCTTTTGTCCTTCCATCCTACTTGTCTTTTCCTTTGAAAATTAATTACCCTTATAAGTGTGTACAGTTCTATTTGTCACTTGTCCATGGTTTGCTTTACAGAATATTATTCAGAAAATAAAAATTGCATACAAATTGATGTTTCCATTCTTACCATACTGTCAAAGCCTTTGAGAGGGCAGAATTGTCATAAACTAATCAAGAAAAGGTAAGAGATTTTGATTTACTGACCTTTAGTTTATTATTACAGTTAATGTCACAGCAATAAATAAAAAGCAAACCATAAATGCTGTATAATATAACATGCTTTTAGATCCTTCAGAGAGTTAGGAAAAAAAAAAACAAAAAAAAACCCCACACAGATATGGGCTTCTAGTTATGTATTTTTATCTTGAAATATTATTATCTGTATCTTTTTCAGCCTGAGTTTATACAGAGGAATGACAAATAACATCTCCTAGCTCACTTGTGTTTGCAGATTAGTACTGTTTGAGTCAGAGAGAATTAAGCTCTTTCACCTCCGACAGCAAAGGTAAAGGTGATGAGTTTCTATTAATAAAGCAAATAAAATCCTACACTGCAGTAGACTATCACAAATAAATCATGCATTTCCAGCACCTCGCATTAAGATGTTGTACATTAAAAATAAGACTGATGCAAGGAAAAATGACTCAAATCTAAGTACAAAGACAGAGATTTACAGCATTGTTCTACAGAGAACAAAATGGCTTACAATCCTGTACAGCTGTTTAAGAAAAACAGACAAAACGAAAGCAAGCTGACTGCTGTTTTCTGAAAAGATAGGAGGGTAACACAGTCTTCAAGCATAAAATAAATTAATAACTATGATAATTCATTCATCTGAGCTTATTTTCCAGCAAGTTCCCTGTTGGTTTTTTAATGAGGCTAATAATGTATAATCTTTACAACTGAAAGTCTCAGAGGAAAGTTTACACTTCAGGAAAAAAGAAAAAGAAAAGAACTAGTAAAAGTGCCTTACGAGTAACCTAAAGTCTCACTGGGCTAGATCCAAACAAATGATATTGTAAGCCTTAGGAGAAACTTCTGTCCAAGTTGTGCAGCTCTGTGCAGTTGTGGCATAACTGCATTGACACACTAGAGCTCCTGATGCCCAGAAGCTCTCTTTTTAGATACCTAAACCAGATTGGGATCAATGACTAGGCAGTACACCTCAATACTTTGCCTCACACAATACAGCAGATATTTCCAGCTCAAATCTAAATATTACAAACACACACACATGCAAAAAACAAATACATGTGTATAATCTTACAATATCAGGTGAAATGCAATGTTGATAACACTTTTCTTTTTTAAAAGGGGGATAGTGGGAGACAGCACTTTTCACATGGTCTTGCAACCAGCCAGGTATAGATTCAACACTTGTCTTCCCTGCGATGCTTCACACACACCTCACTTGCTCGTAGGAGCACCTTATAAAACAGCTTCAGTATGTTCTCCATTCCTGTTGTTGATTATCTGTCATCATGATGAAAATAATGCAACTTACATCAAACACCAGAAAAAGTGACCCAATATCCTAAACTTTCCAGTACTACTGCTGTTCTAAAATATACTGGATTATTGGAAGTGCGAAAATGGAAACTAAAGCCCTATTGTGAGACTAGATAAACAAAAAAAAATATTTTATTTAAAATATTCTGACTATTCCTGGCCTGATTCTGATATCTATGATAATGACTACGACCATGACTGTGATTCTGACACTGTCAAGTATCTTGTCCTGAAATGACAATTTGTGAAATAGAGAGACAAGAGGGAGGCAAGGAGAGAGAAAAATGTATCTTTAAATGCATAATTAATAAACATAACCATGAAAGACACTGCGTCATAAACAGGAAAGCTACTAAGTAGGTATTGTTTCCACTAGTATTACTGCAATGTATAGTGTACAGACCCAACAGATGAATTAAATATGCTCTAATGGAAGTTGTTTTTTCCATTTCTACACAAAAACTACTCTCACACAGTCCTGGTGGTATTACTAGGACTGTAAGAAACTATACAGTAACTGAGAACCACCACTCCACATCTAAATGAGGTAGCAAAATTGTGGAGCTGCGAAACGTAAGATTAGAAAGTTTTCTTGCTGTTGCAAAATAGCTACAACCTGGCACCTAACTCTCTTTTTCCCTTCTTTTAACAATAAAAGGAGCTTTGGCCATTCCAGAAACTCAAATAATTAATTTGATCACTCCTCAGTTCTTAGATTTTTCAGCCTTTAGTTCTCTCAACACTGCTAACAAACAATAGGTTGTGGCAAAGCAAAAGACTTTTCTCTGAACAATCAAATGTTGTATGGATCAGGACTCAGTGTTCTGATTCATGGCTGTTGAAAACGTAATAACAATATTAAAAAACCCCTCTTAAACAGAAACAGAACAGGACTAAATACAGAAAAAGGATGTAACTATGATATACCACCAATGTTCTTTTCCAAGAGCGCCAGTGTGTTGCCAATAATTTATTAACATTTTAATGATATACTTAAATGACATATCTGTCCCTCTTGTTAAAGAGCTTGGAACTTCAGCATGTCACCTTTAAAATCAATTCTTACAAATGTAGAAGAGTAGTACTCACAGAAAGCTATCTGTTCAGTCTATAAAAAAAAAGGTTTATAACCTATATGTTTCCCAAAGGAAAGTTGCTGATCTAAAGATGCAGCAACGACAAAGCTATTTCTGACCATGCCTCATTCCAAAAATTATGAAATAAATGGTCTCTTCTCCTTCTGCCAGTCCTATGCCTCGGACAATTATGCAAGATTTTACCACAAAAAGATGTATCTTCATAATACTGGCTGATGATCAGCTTGTGTTTGAAGAAAGGGACTGACAGGCAGTGAAAGGTAGCCACCTGCCTGTAGAAAAGCAAAACTGGACATTCAAAAGTAAGTGCAATCACAGATATCATTTTGGATTAGAGAAAAGATATATAAAACAAAGAGAAGAACATTGATGTAAAAATTAAAATAAAAATACACCCTAACAAGCCCAGAGCACTTTCTCTTCTTTATGTCTAGAATTTTAATTAAAATCTTTAACAAAAATAAGCATGACATCAGACTTGTAGCTATTACAGTAGGGCAAAGGAGAGCGATGCTTGTTTGAAATGATATAAGTAAGTTAATAATGTGATAAATCTACTTATTACTTAGCATTAATCCCAGAAACTATTGAGAAGCACTTGATAAAATCTGCCCTTAGAGAAATTACTTTCTCCTTGTTTGAGGAACACATCTAATTGGGTTTGAAAATGGCGTCTGATCCACTAATCTGACAATTCAGAATGAATTGGTCTCTCAGGTTTTATATACTGATAAATCTACGACTGCTGGGCTTTCGGTAGCATTCTCATTTTTAAGTGTTTTTGAGATGAATCAATGCACATTTGGACAGATCACTCCCTCTCTTTCATCTTGATTAATCCATTAAAGTTAATGCTTTAGACCTCAACTGCAGCAGAATCTCCTTGAAAACCTGGGAAGGTAAGTTAATCATGGAAACAAGGTGATGCCACATCACAGTCCTTAATATCCGCATTCTGATAACCTGATTAGTAGATCTAAAATGTTAGGGAATTATTTTTAAGACCCGAGGATCTGAGTTTCCAATTTAAACTTTGCATTACTGGCTGCAAGAAGTAGATTACTTTTGTCAGCTGTGTGAGAACATAAAAGGAATTCAACTAAATGAGTAGTAGACTTCAGTGCAGTGTACAAGCAGTGAAGAACTTTTTTATTCAAGTAACATTTGTAATATAAATATACATCAGTGACATACAAGTATAAAAACTGAGAGTAGTATCAATGTTGAAGACATTTACTGATACACAATGAACACATATCAAAATAAAGAGCAGAAATACAAGACTATCCCAGTTTTTGTCTCTGCCTTGCCACATAAGAACCTCATTTTTATTCTCCTTCTGAACATGCTCAACTAAAGTTTTCAGTACTGCACAGTAGTAGCAGTTATTTAATATATGACAAAATGATAAAGCAATAATAAAATGTGATTAATAATTAAAATAAGGTATTTATAACACAGGACCCTCTTGCAAAATATAAACCACAGATATCAAAGAAACCCAGAGCAGCCACTTTCTGCATCAAGTAGTGTTTTAAAATTTAGGACACTTCAAAGTACATTTTTAGTCTCCAGAAAATACTCTGTTGAAAAAAGACACTACATTTTTACAAGGAGCTATTCAGGCTTAGGAAAGATGCTGCCCATCTTTATGAAACCAATGATGCACTCAAATGGATATTGTCTTATGTGAAATTTTTATTTCTTCAGATGCTCTCTTTTGGTGAAATCAGTGTCTTGGATAAAGCATAAGCATATATAAACACATGTAACTTGCTAACAAGTTATAATTAGAACAAGAAAGAATACAGGAAAGATCGTTCAAATTCTAACTAACTCAGCAGTTGTTTTAAGAAACTTTATTCCTTAACAGTAGATGGAACAGATGAAAGACATATCACACTCACAGGAATTTCAGAAGTCTCAATTATATAACTATATATTATATATATATACTATATATTATATAGATATATTTTATTATATAACTATATAATTATATAACTACACCTAGTATTCTTAACATTGCTTTGGTTTTCTATTACTAATAGAACTCTCTCCATATGCACACAGGAACGGTGGACTGGCACATCAGTAATAGATGAATGGATGAATTCCACTATTTTGAGAAGTTTTGATGGATGAAGGAATGAAAACCATCATAGACCACAAAAATTCGGAGCATTAAATTCTCGTCATTAAAAAATCCAAAATGTTAAGTCATTGCAGTTGGACCAGGATCTCATCCCTAAATTTAGAAAAGTTTAGAGCCATTCTTGTTCCTTTAAAAAAACAAACCAACCAACCAAACAACAAAAAAAAACCTACAGAAATTCTCATTTACCTCACTACAACCAGGTTGCTTTTTTTAGTCACCTGGATAGTGACTGGCCTCTAAAGCATTTTGTTTACAGCATTTTAAAGCACAATGGCACAGATTGCTGAGGTGTTTCACTGGAAAGAACCATACTATGATCAGCAGCTGAGTCACAATTGTAATGAACAATTATGAGAAGCACTGAGAGGCTTCAAAGTGAAAGAGAGAAAAGACAAACTGTTAAGAAAACCCTTCCTCTGAACAGAAATCAGCAGGACAGAGGAACCCTCAGAGACCTGCAGTAACTTCTCAGTGCATATTGCTGGGATTTACCATTTTGTAACGCTTCTTTTGAAGTTCACCACCTTTTCCACTGATCAAGGAAATTCACGGTAGACAATTCCTGACACGGGGTAACCCTCAGTGAAGTTAGGCTGACATACCAAGAAGTAGCACAACCTCAGATCTCAGGTTCCTCCAGAAAATGAGGAATACCTAAATGAATGATTTGTGTAAAGATTAGTGTGACTTGTCTAGAATGACTTAGAAATTTGTGGCACTGGTAGGAGTAAAATGCAATTTTTCAGGTTATCATTCAAGAAACAAACCTTCCTGCAGATTTTCTGCTGCTTTAATTCACCACTGAAGGTTTAACATCACAGTGAATGAGCTCTGACAACACTGCTTGCTCTGACCACATGATAGTATCTGCTCATATAAGTATAACCTTGCCGAGCCAAATGTACAGACAGCCCTGTCACAATTTTCCAGCTCAACTTTGCCACCTTAATAATATTCTTCTAGCACTTTTTTTTCAGTCTGACTTCCTAAAGACACAATACTGTAGAATAATGCTGACTGAGCATCCCTGCTGTTAACATTCGAAACCAAAAGTTATTTGGCTGATTTCAAAAACAATGTTGGCAAAGACCAACAAATATTTCTATAAATGCTGGGAAAACAGATAACTGGGTGGTTGAAAGAAATGCTATGTGCCCTTATAGAAGGAAAGGTGGCAGCCTGAGACTATCATGAGACATGACTTGATTGGAAACCATGCCCCACAGGTCCATGGCTTGCTTAGTAATTTTACTTTTTTTTGGGGGGAGCAGGAAAGCTAGCAATTAGAAAAATCAGAAATCCCCCTATATGACATCAAACCAACGTGAACACGGAAGAATGATTTTGCATCTTTGTGATAAAGATCTCTGCCTTTTGAATTAACTAACTACCAGCACCAGTCATGTGCATTGTCTACATCAACACTGAAATAAAATAGGCCCAAGGAACGTTTCTTAGTCCTGAAGTCAAATGGCACCAACTTAGATCTTCTCTGAGCCTCATATAGTAAACAGGGCAAAGTTAATATTTCATTCTATTCTTTTTTGTTTGTTTTGTTTTCTGGTTTGAAGTGTCAGAAATAATAGGAGAGTAGACTGCAGCCACTCACAGGGGTATTTTCTTAGCATGCAACTGCTTGTGTGCCATGCCCTGGGATAAGACGTGCCAGGACATGGGAGCATTTGATGGTGAAAAGCGTGCTGAGATAGTGATGGAAAACTGTGGAGGGAATCAAACTTGATTTTATGTTGTTCACACTGCTCCTTCAGGAATGGCCCCTGCCATTTACTCTCTCAGGTACTGTCTCAAAGATCATTAGCTGGCCCAGACCACTGATGTGTCAGGGACCATGCTAGTAAGCAGGATGGATGAGTGCAGGCCAGGGCTCAAGCTGGTGCTCTGGCCCTGTTTTACTTACTATAAAGATCCCTGCTGTAGAGCTAGCAGGACGCAGAGCTGGGAGATGGACAGAGGATCTGGATGTAGATGATAAATTGTCCAATGGGTTTCACTGATGTTGACTAACAGAGAAAGAACAGTAAAGTTTGGAAATAATAAATATATTTATATGGGAATATCCTCCTACCCATTTTCTCCAAATTAAGCCCATATGCCTAATTCTCTTCAATTTGACATCATACCAAATTGTTTTATTAATTTCTAGCACTTCACTGTTGTCCCTTTCTGCTCACTTAGTTCTCATCTTTTCTCCACTGGCCTCTCCCAGTTTAATCCCTTTCCTACCCATTCCTAGTATCATGCTTAACAAAGCAGAACATATTATTTCCCTAGTCTTTTTCTTGGAAACAGATGAACCATATTTAGCCTCAGGCAAGCAGCTGGAATGAAAAATTTCAGTCCAAAAGGATAAAGTTTAGTAAAGTTATAAAAAATCAAAAACAAAGACCCACGTTTGTGTTAGACAAATAATATGCTAAAAAACCTACATATAATACACATAGCCTAATGTATACTCAAAATAAATAAATAAAAAAACAAAACCCAACTATGCCTGACATCCTTTCAGCAGTATAGTCTGGATGGAAGGATTTATACTTTTGAGACTAGAAGTAGCTTAGAAAAACAGTTGCAAACACAGCAACGGGAAGTATATTCCGATCACTTGCAAAAAAAAAAAAAAAAGGCAGAATGAGATAACCTAATCAAAAGTAAAAAAATATTACCTGCTTCACAGGTCACCTAACACTCTGAACCCTGCCCTGCAATTTGTCTGATGCTAAGGGACCTTTGGACACTGGAGAATAAATAACACTCATTTCCTCTCCAGCATGTTGCTAGATGTACCACTAAATAGGAGAGAGATGTGGTACCACTGACATAAGAATTAAGATAACTTACTTCAAAAAAACAAGCAGGAAAAAAAGAAAAAAAAAAAAAAAGAAAAGGATCTAAAAAAGAAAAGGATCTTGTAAGAATCAGAAATCAATGATTCTTTCCTTTTTGGCACACTCAAGTTATATAAAGCAGGGAAAATGGAAGTATATTTTTCCTGAACACATAAGGCCACTCTTCCTAAAATAGTATGAAATCAGGTGGTACTATCACATCCTAAATTCAGTCTCAAATGGCAGCAAAACAAAGATCTGGGAGAAGATTTTTATAATGACTGGAAAATCTTAGAAAAAAATATGAGCTTTTATATCTATGCAATGTGAGACAACAATTTAAGCTCATTAAAGAATGAAAGAAGATTATTACACAAGTAAGGAACTTACTGACTCACTGACTTGCACAAAGCAATGATCTGAGTTTTAATGCACCAAGTTTTGGTTTTAATCCTCTAAATTACCAGCTTTGTGTTACTAGCTAAGGTAAAACTAAAGTGGTGAGCAGTGGCCTGATTACACAGGATAAATACTAAGTTGCTGCACACGAAAAAATGTAAAAAAAGTCAAGAACAAAACTGTCAAAATTAAATAGTTCATCTATAAAGTTATCAAATTAATGGAGCATCTGAAAGCTTAAGCCCTCAAGTGAATGTGATAAATCTGTCTAAGTTAGTGTGAATGCTAAATTCGGTATCTAAGATTCAACAAAAAGAACTTCACAGCTGCATCAGTGCACACAAATGGGTAACAGAAGTGAGAAGAATTAAGGGATGTGTTATTCATTGGATGTTATGAGACAGTGGTTATACTTATATTGCTAAAACAATTCTTTAACTCTGCTATATCGTAAAAAAAGTATCTCTTACTTTTCATAGCATGCCAATGAGACGTGGGATGGAAATGGTCTACATGCTCTGTTTTCATTGTCTCTTTGGCAATCTGCATTTTCATGAATGCACCAAGACTAACTCATAAACCAGATGGCATTACATGGCATTACAATGAAATTGTTTTAAGTTGACTAAAAGATAGGAAAGACTATCTGTAATACTAGAGAAATTCTGTAATAGTGCATAAATGGTAACACTTGGGCAATTGAAGATATTTTATCTCAAAATACTGCCAACTTTGTAATTGTGGCAGTATATGAAAGTACATATAAGAAGCTAAAGGATAAGTAGACGCATTTATGCAGAGAGAAAAATACTACCACCTCTAAGTTGTATTCTTATACTTCTGAGTATCAGACTTAATTTTAAAACTAAATTCAACACCAACAAAATCCCCTTTAAAAACTATAATGCAAAAAAACCTTTCAAAATATAAACCGAATATGTTTCCTGCAACCTAAGTTTGAAAATAAAGCGATGCCATTTGTTATGAGAGGTACGAACTACCCCATTCACCTCCCTACGGCATTATTTCCAATAAACCATTATTATATTTGAATAGCTTGATTCTGAAAATTTTTCCTGCTTGTCAAAGCATGGAATAAAAAAAGCAAACATGGACTACAAGCATCCATTAGTTAGTGTGATAAAAACTGTAATGCTATATGAGTAATTCTTGGAACTACACACAAACCACTAACAGACAGGAAAACAACAACAAAAAAAAAGGTCAAGGGGAAAAAAGTCCCCTCCATGAAGGAGAAGGATCTGAGAAACTGATTGTCTTTCTTCTGTACATTGCTTTAGGTGAGCAATATATACGTAATTATAAGTGGAGCTGCTATTAATTAATTCTTGCATACCATGTTCAAAATAGTTGAATGTCAAATAATGTTCAGACCATTTATTGTTTTAAATACACTCCTGTAATGCCTTGTCCTGATCCACAATTGCTTCACAGATGCTGTTGACTACCCTATTATATGCGCGAAGACAAAGGCACGCAGCAAGTTCCATTTCACACAGTAAACTTGTAAATTGTGCTGTATTTATTCCTTACTATTACATTGATTATTGCTATTTATTAATTATTGCTATAATCTGTTTTGAGTAAGCTCAAGGCAAGCACCAGAAAAGTCAAATAAGGAACGTAAGAAATACTGAATGGAGTTCCAGAAAAATCTCAGAAATACAATTGAGATTTCAAAAAGATAAATGAGTTCATGTCTCCTGCTTTTTTGAAAACATGGAGAAACAAGCTATTATATTAAAGAAATTAAATGTTGAGAGAAACTGTTTTATGAAAAGACAACCTAATTGGAAAATGTTCTGTTTGGTCTGTTGCAGAACAGGGTTTTTCAATCATAAAAAATCCAAATGTTCCTAAAGAGCATTTCTAAGAATCTGTGCTTTTTTTTCCCATCATAACCATAAGGCAATTTAAAAAAGCCAGTGCTTTATATACTGACTGACTGAAATTAATAACTAAAACCTTCATATGCATTTTCTCACGTGGCAGGGATGGTTGGACATAAAACAGTATCTGTGAACTCACATCTGCCTTCTCTGTATACAGACCACCTTTATCTTTCACACTTCCACTTTATAAATTCAAGGGATGAGAGAGTTAGTAGTTTTGAAAGATAAATTCTAAAAGGGCAGAATACTTTGAATTACTTTGAATATATTTTCTATACAGGGAATATACTCTTGATAAACCCAAATCAAAACAATACCCCCCAAAAAGCTCTGAGACTGTTTCTTACCAAATCCCTCATAAAATATATAAACATTTGTCACAGTCACATTTTTTTGTAGCACTAGACAATTTTCCTTTGTCTATGACAGACTTCTGATATAAAAATGCAGTAGAAATAAAGAGTATTAAGTAAAACAGGTCAAGCTTGTTGTTTCTCAATATCTTTTAAACAGAATTCTCACATCTAACATAAGTCTGTTAGTTTGTTCCTTTGTTTCTGTTTTGAAAGCTTATTGGTTGCAAAGATTGGGAAAAAAAATGTAAACAGGAAAACTAACTGGCAAAGACATATTGTCAGTAATCATGTTTTGTTAGTGAATATTCAATTTGTGCCCCAGACTCTCAAGCCACTTTACAAACATTTCCTGTTAAAACATTTTTATCTGCTGTACAGATTTACATGCCAACATGTGCCAACACATATGGCTATTATTAGCCAGTGGTACACATTTGTTTAGTGGTTCCAACACCATTTTTTGTAGACCTACAGATAACTGTCAACTCTCCCTCTCACTGGCATTTTTGGATTACCTTTTCTTGCTGTTCACAGCTCAGGTTCCAATCCTTTTAACAGGAGCACTTTAATTTGTTTAAAGCTTTTTAAAATTAGAAAGAAAGACCACTCCCTGTTAGCAGAACTATGAAAATGACTCTTTGCTCATGTGAAATTGTTTCATTTCTGAGAACAGACCATGATCAGACCTGGTAAATCACCTGAGAACTAAGAAAGACTTGTTTCTGATCCTCCTAATTAATGAAGACCCAAAACAAAAATGAAGTGAATGAAAGCTGAGATGAGCACCAGATCTGTCAAGGGCAAGACAGTCATGTGTGTGAGACAGATCCAAAACAAGCCTTAAAAAAAATATTAAGCATGGACAATCTCAAAACTGCTTAGGGGATCACCTCCTTGTTGCATGCAGTATTCATCTGTTTCATAGCACTTTTGGTCAAAACAGTTTTGAATAGCAAAAAGGAAAAAAGCAGCAAATTTGCATAGATCTAAAACATCTGAGCTTCCTTAGTGGGGAGGACACTTCAGAGTATCAGGCTCTGTTTAACTGAAAATGTGCCCTTTGCTACTACCTGTTGTGGAACTTGCTGTGTCCTCTAATGCACTGTACAAACAGTTACCTACAAACTTGGTATTTCCTTAAAAATAAGGAAAGAGACTATAATGTCTTTTGAAACTAAGATGTCTTAGAAGTGAAGTCCTAGACTCCAAGAAGTATGTTTTTCCTTTACACTAATCCCAGGTTACAACAGCATAGCTGGGCATTGGTACACTTTAACAGAAACGTGTACATACTGCGATTCATCTAAGGACTTCTGCCAGGTATATTCCTCATCATGTAGAGGAAAAAGGTTAAAATGAAATAAATTTCTTGGTTTAGAACTCATTTTTTTAGCTAATGAATTTTTAAAGATACATACTCATAATATAATTCCTGTGCATTTTGCAGTGCCTGCATCAGTGTTACCAGGGTAGTGCAAGGCATTATTATCATGTATTTCCACACAATTCTAAGAACAAAGATCCTCAGGATGATACCTTAGATATATTAGACCCACATTGACATGGCTATATGGCGTCCAGTACCTGAACTCAGTGCTGAGAGCTACTGTGGGTGGCTCAGAAAGAGTAAGGGTCACATAATTAGATATAGGCTGTGACTTTTTCTGAATGAGCATCATGCTTGTTGTTAGTTATGTGTGAAAGAGAGGGCGCTTCTACACTGACTTCTTGTTTTTGTGGGTGTAATAAAAGTTGGTAAAGTTGAAGCCAGCGCAAAACTTTGTGAAGAAACATAAAGACTGGGGGAAAACAAGAAACTCTTCTCCCACTACTCTGCACTTGATTGGACACAATCTGCCACGTGTTGCTTTAGAATAATTTAAACTTTGAGTTTGTACACTCTCTATATCTACACTTCAAGATGTTACTAATAACTGCATTTCACAAAACGTCCTCTCTCTGGGCACATAGTATGTTGTACCTCTCTGATAGGTCTAAAGTTGGCAGGCAGATGTTGCAAATCATCCACATTATGGCCCACCTCTCTAGAGCCTGTGTATGCAACAGCCAGCCATCTGTTTTCTGGACTCTCTGATCTCCCCATTCTTTTAAGGCCAGCCCTATGGAGAGTGGTGGCAGCAGTGGCTTGTCATCCAGTGAACAAATATCACACTAGCTCCTTCACTTTTTTATACTGCCTGGAGAATGTGGAATGGATTATTTTAATTATAAGTCACCTTGTTAATTGCTTTCTGTTTGTTGAGTTAAATCCGTTTAACCTAGAAGTTCTCTAAAGAGATCTAATACATTTGGATTATATAAGTATTTATCAGTTTTCCAGCTACAGATAACATCTGACAGGGAAAAAAAAGAAGGAATAAACCCCTCAAAACCAAAAAAGCCCTTTTCAAGTGATAGGATGGCCTGAACCATTTAATTCTACACTGTGATTCTGTCAAATGTCGCACGCTCAGCAGGTAAGCCCTGATCTGTGAAAACAGCTGGGTTGTAATTGTTCATTAAGAATTTCACTGAGCACCACAAAGCTCAGCATTCGACAGCGTATCCAGGCAGCCACTGCGGTGTAGTATGGATACACTCATGCTAGCTCAGAATATGATCCACGTATTGGAAACATAACAACTATGAGCTCTGCACAAGCAAATATTGCCCTCTATTTTTCAACTTTGCTGATCTGATGTGAGCAAAAATGTTAAGAGATGATTTTTTTTCGATCCTGACATTTCACTGCACTGTGATTTCTTCTTTGTTTCATCCCTCTCTACCACAATCTACTCAAACGTATGTAGCAACTTTTGTCTGCAAAAGGAAATACTGCTATGCAGATAAATGAATTATTCTTTCGATGGAGATTCCTTCATAATCTGGCCTCTAAATATGATCCACGCTTATAATGAGAAAGTAGAAATCAAGGACAGCACTGCTTCTATTAAACAAACTGTTATCATTATTTTGCATTCAACAAGGTAATGAATAAGGACCTGTAAGCAATACAATGATTTCTCTTCTTCTTTTGAACACTCTTTTTCAGTCTCACAGTTATGTTGGAACAGAAATGCTGTGGGGAAAAAAGTTTCTTCTTTCCATAGCAAAAATCAAATTGCCTACTTCCATCTTTTTTTTTTTTTCTTTTAAACTTGCAATTTTTCATGACAAAAGGGAAAATAGAAAGTGAAAAAAACCTCCAAGGAAAATGATAAAAAAAAAATATTTTAATAAAACATTAATCCAAACTTGGGAAATTGGCTTTCATGTATTTCTGTTTTCTAAAGCTGGAAGTTACAGAAAAATGCAAATGTCATATTCTTGGATGGGAAGTCTAACTTTTTTCAGAAAGACAAAGAAAATATAACTTAATTCTGTGTGCTACATTTATTCTTTCAAATGATGGTACCAGAGTAGCACATACCATACAATATTCTTTTTATTGTACGATGATGAGGATAAGATGACCACAATCCTACATGCAGTGCTGGAATTAATCTCAAACTAAACATTCTCTTTTTTTTTTTTTTCTTTTCCCAATGAAAGTCCTTAAAATACTTCTTAGTTACCTCTTTGTTTATGGCAAAGAGTTTATGAGAGTTACCTGGTCAAAAAAATTGGATTACACTGGAACTGAAGATATGCAAAAGTGAAATTTAGTCTTTGCTTTAACAGTCTCTGTTTTGACATTGTCTCTTAAACCAAGACCACAGTTCTCATGCAATCCATATCTATACAGCAACTGACTGTGTCACAGTCCATGGTGATTCTGGGCAATCACAATCTACCTTGCATGCTAGATCCAAACACTGCACATACTCCATTTTGTGCTTTGATGGCAATTCTATATGAATGTCTACAGATGGTGCCTGTTCAGCCATATCCATCCCATGCACTCCTACTGACTTCCACAATATTTTTTAAAAGGAGGTTGTGCTGCCCTATGGCCACTTTTCTGGAGTGCACAGGCAGATAAGTAACCCCATAGTAGCCAGACTTCTCCTGTCAACCTATACTACGCAGTCTTGCCCACTGCCCTTGCTGGCTCCACCTCTCTTTTCCCATGGCAGCCCTGTATTGCAAGAGCAACACAGTGCCAAAGGGCAAGCTGACATGAAGCTCCAAGCAAGCTACGCTGCCTCAACTCCTGACATCAGGGTGAGGCACGGGAGGGCTGTGCAAATGTCGCAACCAGGTCTGGAAGGGGTGTCATGCCTGAGCTGGACCCGCTCCAAATGGGGTACCTTGAACATGGTGTGGTTGCTCTTGTAGGGCTGCAAGAGCCTGCCACGTGGATATAGACAGATTGGTCTTATGGAGGGATCTAATGGAAGTGCAGACATAGCTCTTGATATCAACAGCTACTACAGCTAGAAAATAGGAACACACTTCTTCACTACAAGTTGATCAATGTTATGATAGTATACATTTCTCAGGAATTATGTTTCTAAGAGTAATGGGATGATGTTGTTTCTCAATATATATATAGACTAGTCAATAATTCTTTTAATTAACTTAATTCAGTAAATGAGTAGTGAATTTTTGTGTTTAGATTGTAGCCTTAGAAAACAACTGCTATACCACCACACTAGAGGAGAATCAAGAGTTACCTTCTGCCTAGATTACACTAGTATAAAATTAAAAATATATATACTTTCTCTTATGTAGTAGTTTCTCCTATGTAGGCCAGCACAGAATGGCGCTGAGCCATTACTCCTCTCAGATTGCTTTTCCCTGAGTAGGAGAAGTGTCCTGAGTGTGGACAAGAGGTCTTTTCTAAGAAAGATCTTCTGTGAAGCCTAATGGGGTAACAGGGAGAAAGAAAGGCAGGAAGTCCTGATTACTATGCTCCACACAATCTCTGAATACAGTCTCAAGATACAAACTAGACACTGGTACACAAAATGGAACTTTGCATTTGCACACGTTTCTATTCGGACATATACGTCAATCTCTTTTAATCTGGTTTTACATAAAAATTTTGGAAAATCAAAAACCTTGACAGGTTGCTGTGAGTGGACTCTTGCACTTTCGTTGATCTTTGTCTATATTTTAATAGGTGTTACACAGGTACTTTCTGCAGATGGCAAAGTGAGACTTCTTTTAAGGGAGAGAAAGAAAAACAAAGGATACTTATTAATGAACAGAGAAAAAAAGAATACAGATGTGGTTCCCATTACAACATCATTCTCATTAGACCCAATCTCCTGTATTAGAAACTTCAAATTGCCAATATCAGTTAGCAGCAGAAAATAATCTGAGGTGCTGAAATATATATCGTTTTCTGGGAATTACTTCCTCTTAATATATTAAATAAATACCAATGTTTTCTGACAACACAGTTCCTGGCCACAAAGTAGTTAAACAAACAAATAAATAAATAAATCCTACTGAATAGGGAAAAAATTGGGAGGAATTTAATGTAGTATTATGCACATAATACACTATTATGCACACCTACAGAGTTAAACAGAGAGTGTGCTTCTTAAAGACAGTTAATCTCTGTATAGTATCCTACATTAAAGGTACTTATAATTCCACTTCTTTCACTACTTAGCTAAAGGAGTTAAAAGAGTGTGACAGTACTGCTCAGGACCATTGTGCTAGCACACAGAACAAGGATGTAAACATTCTAGGCTGGGTTACTGGAAAGAGAAAATGTGCTAAGCCAGTAGTTATTTGATCTGATTGCACAGTTTTCAAATGCTACGCACCTCAGATAATCTTCTTGTTGTTGTTATTTTCTATTTAGAATCATAGAAATTTCAGTTGAAAGGGATCTCTTAAGGTCATATGGTTCAATCTCCTGTTTCAAGGAGGACTATTTTCAATTCCAGATCAGATGAGCAGTGGCTTTATCTTAAAGTCTTGAAAACATCTAAGGATAGGTAACCTGTTCCAGCTTCAGTCTACCACTACTGAGGTAAGTTTCATTATGTCATCTCTGTAACTCTCCTTCAAGTACTCATACTCTTTGTTCCACGATATCTATCACACTGCTCCTTAGCCTCCTCAAACTTTCTTCTTAAGTCATGCTCTATTTCTCTAATCATCTTGGTTGCAAGTTTTCTGCAAGTTTGCTAGAAAAATAATTAATATTATATTATTAAATGCAGTAGTTAACATTAACATAATAGAAATGGTTCTGGACACTAAAAAAAGTCACCCATAGAACTTTAGCTTGTTCAGCATCAACCTGCTCTAGCAAGCCTACTTTATAGGGATAGCTCTGTCTCAGGTAAAATCTACCTCATCAGTAAGACCTTGCTCTGATTTACTTTTCACTTCTTCATTCTACGTTACTTCTGAACTTTGGAATAGACCACAGAAATATAAATATTATATATATTTCATAAATTATAAATACCATTCTAAGATTTAAATGTGACACCTTAAAATAGCAAAGTTGTTTGGGATTTACACAGAAACATGTTTTTGTGTCCAAGAGATTGCTCTAAGGCTTTTGTGGACTTCAGTGTTTTCTTTCATCTCTTCTAAACTGTGGCACATAGAGTGGTGATTTGATCAAAACCTCTTACAACTTGATCCCTTATAAAGACAGATGAAGGCAATGTCTTTGAGAGAGACAGAGTGAAGACAAATTGAAGACAGGGAAAACAAACAAACAAGATAGATAGTTAACTGCTTTACTAATAAGAAAACCCTGAATTCTCTTTTTAGGCATGCTTAAGACTTTTATGTTCTTTTAGTTGATAATCTGTAGAACTACTTCATTAGAGACAACAATTAAAAAAGGAAATCTCACACAGGTTTCAAATAAACCTTGTTGCTTTATGATTCGTAAATCTTAAGTAGAAAGTGATCAGCAACCTGCCAGGAGCTTATGAATTTACTTTTAATGAAAGTTAAAAAAATATGAATGTTGGAAACAGAATCTTTTGTTTATCTATATTCTATTCTGCATATAAGAAAGGATAAGCTTTTTCAGTACACTTAATATCGTAACTCCACAGGTGTCCTGAATGCACCTATGAAGTAAATCAGCTTGTCTGCTGGCTGGGAATTAGGCTGTCTTGCCAAAAGTCTGCCAGTTCAACTGAATAATTCATGATGCTTTATGATGTGGACTACTGTCCACAGGAAAGACAAGCAGACTCATTTTCGTTATGTCCTGAAACTGGACTCAAAATGTGAGCCAAAGGAGAGAGGAAAATACGGTTTTACTCCCCCATTTAAATAAGTTTCTCACCTTGTGAGAAATGCACTATATTGCTACTAGTGAGTAATTGTGTCCTATGGTAAAATTGCTCTGATGAAGACGGTGAGGAGTTTGTAAGAATGAGAGTTTTCTGAGGAAAAAATAGTTAAAACCCAGGAGGTAAACTGTAAAGGTACAAGTGACAGAAAGCAGACGAACTTTTGTAACCCGCTATATTTAGAATACTGCTATCCTACTTAATTCATACAATGGAATGGTTATAATGGTTTTTTATTACGCATTACCTGTGTACCCAAAACCTTTCTGCAGGATTGAACCAAGTGCAAAGATTGATTACAGGCCAAAAGGATGTAGCAATGACATTTCTTGGATGACAATCTCTTTCTCAGTAATTATTACTTTTAAATTCTATGACAATTTGTTTTATCAAATGACATATTTTTTGTGCCAGGTATCTGTAACCTTTTACACATGACTGCACTTGGTACAGAATTATTTTGATAAGAGAATGTTAGTATAATGTCAACACCATCAATGTTTTCATCTCTGAAGTGCTCCCATCAGAGATGCGGGGTGACTGGTATAATCTCATTACTAGAAAATAATTTCAAAGATGTCTATAGCACTAATCCACTGAATTCACAGGGAATTTCATTGGGCTAAACCATCAAAAACTCAAATATGGAACTGCATGTAGATGAAAAGTAAGATGAGAAGTAACATTTCTATTTCTAAATATCTTATATTTAATACTTATTACCTGTTTTTCTTTTTTTTTTAAATAAATAACTACTACAGAAGATATATATTTGTATAATTCAATGTTTATAAACTTTAATGCCTTATTGGTATATGCACAAAGGATCCAGAGTTATGAAGTCAAATTGTTCTTTTTCTATTGATTCCAACAAATTAAGCCAGTTATTTTGCCCAGATTTGAGCAACATTTTCCTCAGATCTATAGGCTGTTTAAAAGGGAAATAAAAGTAATAATCATAAAAAATGAAAAATATGTTGCTTAAATGCCTTCAAAATAAAAATCTTTATATTATTCCTTTCATTTTCTGAACTCCAGTGTTCAGATTAAAAAGCAAAAGATGATTTGTCACTTAGCTATACAATAATCAAAGATTAAAAATCTGTCTTCATACTTCTGCATTGCAAATAATTTATGCTGTATTAATAGGTAAAAGGAAAATATCTTAAAATGCTCTAAATGGATTACCCCAGCCTTCTACGTTTCCTTTCCTCATGAGATAAAATGGTATAGGATAGGAAAATTCTTATTCAGAATTAACCTTAAAAATTTTAATGCAACTTTAGTTTCTAGCACTGTTCAAACTCGTGTGAATAATGTGCATTTTCTACAGCCATTCTGATACTTGCATTACCATTACTAATTTACCTATGAATCTATGAAAAAAAAAATCACTATATTTTGTAGGGGTGCATTCTCTTCTCAAATTATATTTCTGCATAAACTCTATTGAGTGGGGTGGGATAGCGGGAAGAGGAAGTGGGGCTAAAGAAAAGCAGGCTGGAAAAGGACTCATCAGACTTCAAAGCTATCCAAAACTTGACACCTAGTCTAAAATACTTTTATCAACTATTTTTATAAGGGCAGCTAAGCTTCTCCAAGGCAAATGTATTACACTCTAAACCACCTTTCTAAGGGAGGTGAGACCAAGAGCCCTCTGGAGGTACTTGATTCTTCCCAGTAAATATTAACAAAGCCTAGATGATGAGCTCAGATGAAGTGCTAAACTTTCTAAAACATAAAGTTAAATTAGACTAATTCTACTAGCCCTAATTGCAGACGAGTGATTGCTGCCTTCAGAAAGTAAGAATGGGATTCATCTCATGCAATAATAGATTTATACAAGTTAACATGCTTAAACCTGAGCTTATCACTCTGGGCTTTCTTAACAATCAAAAAAGACATATAGATAAATGGGTAATATTTCATAGGATCATAGGCTAATTCAGGTTGGAAGGGACCGCAGGGAGCCTCTAGTCCAACCCCCTGCTCAAAGCAGGGGCAGCTCCGTAGTCAGACCAGGCAGCTCTGAGCTTTATCCAGTCAGGTCCTGAAAACCTCCAAGGACGGGGAGACTGCACAATCTCTCTGGGCAACCTGTTCCATTGTCTGACTAGCCTCATGGGGAAAAAAGTTTCTCCTTATCTCTTGTCCTAACCACTGCCATTTTAACTTATGTCCGTCGTACCTTGTCTTCCCACATTGCTCTGTTGTGAAGAGTCTGGCTCCATTCTCTTGACAATCTCCTTGTAGGCTGTTGTTAGCCCCCTTGGTCTCCCCCAGAGCCATCTCTTCACCATACTGAATAAGACCAGCTCCTTCAGACTCTTCTCACAGGGAAAGTGCTCCAGCCCTCAACCACCATGGTAGTCCTCTACTGAACTCCTGTTTATTGTTGTCTGTTTATATTGTGAAGCCAAAACTGGATTTTACATATGGCCTAATAAGTACTAAACAGATTGGGAATAACCACTTCTCTCAATCCAGTGGCTCTGCTCCTGTTAATACAGCAGAGGAGGCTGATGGCTGCCTTTGCTGCCAGGCAGCTGCTGATTCCTGTTCAGCTTGCTGTCTGGCAAGACCAGCAGGGCCTTTTCTTCAGACCCATCAGTCACCAGCCTGTATCACTGCAAAGGACTCTTCCTTCTCAGGTGCAGGACTTTGCACTTGCCTTTGTTGAATTTCATAAGGTTCCTGTCAGCCTGTTCCTCCAGCCCATCTAGGTCCCTCTGGATGGCAGCCCTGCCTTCAAGCATATCAACTGATATGGAAATCAGGGGAAACCTTAACGCTCTCTACAACTACCTGAAAGGAGGTTGTAGCGAGGTGGGTGTCGGTCTCTTCCCCCAAGTAACATGTGATAGGACAAGAGGAAAGGGCCTCAAGTTGTGCCAGGCAAGGTTTAGATTGGATATTAGGAAAAATTTCTTCAGTGAAAGGATTATCAAGCATTGGAACAGGCTGCCCAGGGAAGTGGTTGAGTCCCCATCCCTGGAGGTATTTAAAAGACGGGTAGATGTGGCAATTAGAATCACAGAATCATAGAATGTCCTGAGTTGGAAGGGACCCACAAGGATCATCGAGTCCAACTCCTGTCCCTGCATAGGACAACCCCAAAATTCACACCATAGGTCTGAGGGCGTTGTCCAAATGCTTCTTGAATATTGCCAGGCTTCGTGCCGTGACTACCTCCCTGGGGAGCCTGTTCCAGTGCTCCACTACCCTTTGGGTAAAGAACCTTTTCCTAATATCCAACCTAAACCTCCCTTGGCATATCTTCCAGCCGTTCCCTCGGGTCCTATCATTGGTCATCAGGGAGAAGAGATAAGTACCTGCCCCTCCTCCTTCCCTTGTGAGGAAGCTGCAGACTGTGATGAGGTCTCCCCTCAGTCGTCTCCTCTCCAAGCTGAACAGACCCCGTGACTTCAGCCGCTCCTCATACAGCTTCCCTTCTAAACCCTTCACCATCTCCATGGCTTAGGGACATGGGTTAGTGGTGGACTTGGCAGTGATAGGTTTACAGTTGGACTCGATGATCTTAAAGGTCTTTTCCAACCTAAATGATTCTATGATTCTATGACTGATCCTCTCAGTTTGGTGGCATCTGAAAACTTGACTGTGTGCCATCAGCTCCTCCAGATCATTAATAAAGGCATTAACAAGACTATCCACAGATATTTGCATTTTGTGACCACACCTGGTGTTCTGGTTCCTCCTGCCTGTTTTACAGGTTCAATGCCTTTCTGTACATACACCTGTGGTAGGTATCCCTTTGCTATTTTTTGTCATTTCTGAGTTCTTCCTTCTTCCCGTAACTCAGAAGCCTTTGCTTTCTACCCTCGATTACAGCTTCCTCACTTGTGTCCCAAATTGCTAGTTTAAAGCTCTCCTTCCCTGGTTGGCCAGACTGTTGGCAAGGATGTTCTTGCCTCACTCTGTCAGGTGGATCCTGTCCCTCCCCAGGAGTCCTCAATCCTCAAATTGAATCCCATGGTCATAAAAGCCAAATCCCTATTGTTGGCACCAGCTGTTGAACTAGGTGTTATCCAGCAGGATTCATCTGCTGCCACCTAAGCTTTTCCCTTTTACCAGCAGGATTGAAGGGATAACATCTGGGGTTGTTATGTCCTTCATCCCTAGAGCCCTGTAGTCACTCTTGGTATGCTCCAGTCTTTCCCTGGCAGGGAATTTTAGACAGTTAAATTTAGACAGTTTCCATACTAGCTATTTTCACCTCAGATATCACAGAAAGGCTTTTAATGGGCAGTGATATCTGAGACATTCACTAGCAAGTGGATTTACTATGTGAGTTTTTCCCTTGTCTTCTCCGTTTTCTTTCTAACTTTACTTCTTTGGAATTACTCAAGCTGATCATAAATTATGAGGCTGTTCAGGAAATACTGCTTCCACATATACAAAGTCATAAAACAAAAAGCTGATTAAGATCAGCTTGGTTTGCTGAAGCTAACATTACTTAAATGAATACTTTCACTGAAAACCTCAGTCTGAGTTTACCACCCAGCTATGAGGATATTGCAATGATTTAATCCAATAGTGAATTTCTGTTCACACCATGGAGTGTGATTCCATGGAGAACATATTAATACAATTATGCTAAAAGGCTATTTCATTCCTTTTGGAGGTATGAAATTCAAGATAAATTACTATAATAAAACCTAGCTCTCTGCAACTTGTCTGTAATAATCTGGTTAAGAAACCAGTTGTATCATGGTATATGTAGTTGTTTCACTGGACAATATGTGAAAAGAACCTGAGTAATAAATATTTCTTTGTAGGTTGAGACATAAATGGTAAGGAAAGAAAAACAAATAATAAGCTCATCTGTTTTCCCATAAACACAGCAAATGAAAACTACCTGTTTCACTTTCATTGCATTGGACATGGAAGGAAATATTTTTTGATTCTGATGACAGGAATTCCTACTTTAACTGAATGCTGTATCTGACAATGACTCTGAATAGCCATAATATTATCAATATCATATTATGTTAGAAAATTGTTCAGATATTTTAGTTTCCAATCAGAAGGTGCAGATTTTAGGCATAAGCATTAAACTAAATAGACTCAATATTAAAATGACTAAAGATAACGCTGCATCAAGTCCAATGAAATTGCTGTTTTCTCATGTAATCTATAGTAATCCTGCTCTCATTTAGAAGCACAGTAATTTTTATATTCATGCCTTGTAGCTAATGCTATCAATGCTGTGTAAAAATAATAACGTTTCTGTAGACTTCAGAAATAAATTGTTTAAATTGGATTTTGCCATTCCTCTTATTCTTCCCAATTCTCTTCTGTTTATGGGGCACCTCTGGCAAAGGTTAGATGAGATGCAAATTTGATTAAATGGCTCCAGCTGCCTTGCTGACTTCATTTGTGTTACAGTCCATGGCAGTAGAAGCACCAGGGTGCACTCTGTATTGCATTCAAGCAGTGTAAGAGGTAAGGTGTGTGCTAGTCTGGACAATGCCAGGAGGGGAGGCAGCATGTTGCACAAAGGGACTTCCTTATGCTGCATTTACTGCAACTTCACTTGCCCCTTCCCCCAAACTCCCTTGACTCTTTCTTAAACAACCTGAGCAACATTTCTGAAAATCAATTAAGTTTCAGAGTGCCATTTCAATCTAACCAACAGTTTAGTTGACTAACAGATTCTCCCTATGCCACCTAACAAAATACAGTTCTATTGGTAAATATATTAAACTTAAGGAGACATTTTTAATCACTCATGTCTAGCTGTGACAATTAAAAAAAAAAAAAAATCATTGCCCTTGGTGCCGCCTGTTTTCCAACATACACTAAGTGTTGACACTCCATTTAGACATTAAAGAGCTGAAACAGTATGGCAGGACATGAAACAGGCTTACTATTTTTTGGGTAACAAAAACAAATTGTGCAGGCAGAGCATGTGCTATGGCAGTGTTGAGCACCAGTGCTGCATATATTGCTACTGCAGATAGGTGTTCATGTCTTTCTTCTACACAGACACTGAGATTTGCTAGACATAGTTTTTATTCCTTCATGCTTGTTTGTAATAACTCTGTAGAGAAATGGAAATGGAATATATGACTTCTGCCAAGTGTTTTGAGTTGTTATTCACTCCACCTCCTGCTCCAGAAGTGAGGTATCTGCTCTTGTTAAACATTTTGTCCCAGCATCGTAATACCAGTACTAGTAACCCCAGAAGAACAATGTCTGCTACGAGACACCCAGATTCATCTCAACTACTGTCATCTCAGCTGTTGTAAGCAACTAAGAGCAAAAGAAATTATAATGTTCTGTACTCTCATGTCCTATAAATTGTCAAATTCTAAAACATTGAATTCTAAATCAAAATGTAGCAGCATGAATGAAGGCTGTAAGTGCTGCATATGTACAGATCTAATTTGTACGTGAAGGATTTGAGCACGAAGTTGGCAAATATAGCTACTGTATCCACAGAAACAAATGTTAGATGTGATTGTCCTCTGTTAGGGTGTTTAGCTTGGTTCTCTGTAACAGTGTTACATTTCAGTATGCACTGTGGAGTAAACCATAATTAATGTTTTACACAAAAAATCACAAATGTTGAAAGTCTCTAAAAGAAGGAGAACATATGAAAAACATTAAAGTAACCGTAGCTTTCAAAATTAGTCTTACCTTATCCACAAAAAGCTCTGGTTCATTTTGACTGATGAATCCTCATAACTCATTGACAGATTGCTATGATCTCCCAAACAGTGAAACGTGGTAATGAGAATGCAGTAATCAATATTATCGGCAGAT
The DNA here is from genome assembly GCF_965183815.1 of Platalea leucorodia. Lineage (NCBI taxonomy): Eukaryota > Metazoa > Chordata > Aves > Pelecaniformes > Threskiornithidae > Platalea > Platalea leucorodia. The sequence goes on from NC_138826.1 coordinate 109,077,905, forward strand.
CACAATCTCAGATAGTTACTCTGTGTTGAGATTTAAGGGGATATGATGACATTCCTGCAGCTGACAGCCATACAGATCTTTCTTTTTTTCAAAGGACACACCATTCATCTTTCATATAAAAACATTACAGCTGCCTCTTCAGGAAAGTCCTACAAACTGAGCAAAATTTGGAGAATCCTCAGATCTTTAAGTACTATATTTTTGCATTATTTAAAATTTCTGATTGCTTTTTTTAGCCTATTTTTCATAAAAAGGAATGGAGTGATCTTGCAGAAAACAGTCAAAAATCACCAGTCTAATATTAGAATCACTGCCCAAACAATTTCAGGAATTACTTTTAAAAGAAGAAAATAAGCAGGGATCAGAAAACTAGTCCCTGTTATTCCCACATCTGAATTTTAGATCCCATGGGTATAAGAAAAGACTGAGGTGTTCTACTGCACAGGAAATGGGATTTGCACATAGAAGATCTCTTAATTAATTGTTCATACATACCTATAGGTATGTATGATAGGTAATATGTTCATACATACCTATAGGTATGCATGAACAGGCCCACAGTATTACACAGAATTTCTGTATGTGACTCACTACATCTTATTTTTATGAACACCATCATTTATCTTTATTGACTTAACTACATTTAAAACAGACCACTGCATCTTTTTCCTGTTTTTTTTTTTCCCCATGCTGTATTTCCTCTTCTTTCTGCTTCTAACTTACATTGTCTAAACATAGCATTCCCTTACATTATGCTGTCTACTTCTTCCTCTGCTACTCTCCTTCCGTCTCCAAAATTGACTCCAAATCTCCATTCCTTCCTACTACCTTTTGTAGAAGTTACTTCTTCCACCTTTACCGCTTTTCTTGTGCCTCCCTCAACAGACATTCATCATCTATTCATCATCTTATAAAGAAGTATCTCTAGTCACCTAAAAGACAAAATAAATAAGTCTGCAAACCAAAGAGTTGCTTGAAATCCAGACTAACGTTCAGGCAGAAACCTAACTCTGTCCTGTTCAAATCATCCCCCCTGCTGGAAAATGGGATTGTGAAGGGATTTCTACCAGCACACAGTAGTTGGAAGGAAATTTGGGGGACTAATATTTCTTATCAGCTATAAAAAGTAAGCTATTTTAGTAATGCTTTAAGAGACTCATATTTTCTAACATCATATGTAAAATTAAGGTAAGCTTATAGGGATATATGACTATGTTACTTTGTTAATATGGATAGCAAACGTAAAGCTAACCGTTGAGAAATTAAATCCCTTGGAAATACTTTATAGATCTACTTCTCTAAGTTTCCTTCAAGAGTAGCTTAAACAGAACCAAAAGAAAGTATTTGCATGTGCTGATTGACGTAGCACTGGTCCTGGAGGAGTTTATACTTGAGCATACAAATGTGAAATAAAATCAAATTAGCATGCTAAGGAAATTAACACTAATATAAATACATTCCTGAATAGTCCCAGATAGCTAATCCCTGGGAAGAATAACTTAAATTCTGTTTTTATTTATGAAAATGGATTCTATTACAGTTCCACTTGCTAAAAATGCTTTAAGCCTTAGGCTATGCCTAAAGGCAGAGACATTGTATGTGCTGTAAATGCCAACTATTTCAAGTATTTCTTCTTAAAGTTACCTTAAATGTGGCAAAATTATAATACCATTTAATGAGTTTGACATTCAATTACATTAACAGTATACATATATATGAACTAATTTCCTGTTTGATTTATTTGATAGATCTAATTAAATTATAATTTAAAGTACTATTAATCTTTGTTAATCAGCAGCAGTGAATGAAGATGTGTCAAAAGTAATAGGTTTCATATTCTCTTTCAAAGCTTCAAACAAAGCTAAAACAACTTGTAGCACTAATTCAGTAATGAACATAAAAGCACTTAGCATCTAAAAATCTGAAAAAGGAGTGCAAAAAAACCATTCATAATGAAGAATGAAACACTGGTAATACATTTATAAAACTTGCCCTTTTAAGCTAATAGATTTAAAATAATATTCTTCTACAATACAGATGCAAAAAAGTATAATCTAGTTAAAAAAATAATATAAAAAAAGCACAAAAATAAGCCCAAAAAGTTTTAGGATGCCACAGAAGGAACATTTCTTAAGAATATGAATTCCCCAAATTAACGTTTCTTTTGTCTCTTATCCCGGAATATGTTTTAATGTCTTTCTTACTAATCCAAAAACTTTATTTATATTCAGTACAGATGATCTCCAGAGAGTTGTTGTAAACTCTCACACACAAAACCCAAAATAAACAAACTGACAAAATAACTCTTTATTCTTATCAGGTTGTTTCAAACATGACAACGTGCCTTATTAGAGATACAAGGTCAGAAGTCATTTTGGCGAGAAGCTCAGATTTACAGAGTCAATTATTTTACACAGGCACTTAATAGATTGTGAGATCATTTATAACTTTGCTGATGGTTAAAAATCCTACTGTTCCAGTGTATTTTGATTTAACAGAAAAGAAATAATCTTGACTTGTAAGGTTTTGAACTAGGACTCATGCGGTAACTAAGGAATTGCCAGGTAGAGAATTTTTATTAAGGGTTAAGGGTTCTTGTAAATAAGCAGAGCACATTTTTTGTGTGAATTTGCATGAACTAATATTATAAGTTATAGGCAGCCTCACCTACATTTCCAACCACTTGATAATCATAATAATCTTTCATCTTCCAATAAATTAAAGCTTTCATTATAGAAAAATGACAAGGGAAAAAAAAGTAAAAGTAAAAGCAAAAGTAAAAGCAAAAGCAAAAGTAAAAGCAAAAGCAAAAGTAAAAGTAAAAGTAAAAGTAAAAGTAAAAGTAGAAGTAAAAGTAAAAGGAAGAGGAAGAGGAAGATAAAAAGAGAAAAGAGAATAGGAAAAAAATCATAATGTGGAAAGCAATCAGGTTAAATACTGGTCCACATAGTCAACTGATTATTCTACAATAAAGAGAAATTTTCCAACAGCAATTGACTACTGACACCAGACTGCAAAAAAGACCTGATTTTGGAGCTGCAAGGCTGATATACTGACAACAATTCCCAACCCATCTCAGAAATCCCTGTTTTCAAACAACAGGGGGTGATATTATTTCTTTTTGTTAAATTAACTAAGTTATCACAGGTATGTTCTCTCTGCTTTTAGCATCCTTGCCCTAGAAAGGAACACAGAGATCAGAAAAAGTAAATTAGAAAAAGCCAAGGATAACCTGAAGCCTAATAATCTTTCTTACACTGAGAAAACAGCACAACTGTAAGGCTTGTTTAGTATTAAGTTTACTACCAAACAGGGCAAAGTACAGATGAACAGGGCATCAGAATGCCCAACAACCAGGAAGCTGTGATGCTGCAGCTTTTACTGAGCTGGAACTGTGAGGTGCATATACTGATGGAAATACATTATTCTGAGTGGTAGAAAGAAAACTGTGAAAGCTACAAAGAGATCTTATACTGCTGTGAAACCAGATGATAAAATGTCAACTGAAACCCAACGTCAATAAAAAACAAAGTAAAGCACATAGGAAAAAACAGCTCTAACTATAGATATACAGGAATATACTCTAAATTAGCTATTATCATCTGAGAGAGATATCTGGGAATCAAACTAGAAATGTTTCAAAAGAAACATCAACGCAGCACTCAGTAGCTGTCAGAATTGGAAGCAGAATGATACAAGTTGCTAAGAAAAGAACAGAGAACAAAACAGAAAAAAAAAAAAAAAGCCCACCATTACGAAGCTACATAAGCCATACTACCTAGGCAGTTTTAAAACTAAAAAGATACAGTTGAACTGGAAAGGTTCAAAGAAAGGAACAAAGAGGGTCAAATCACTGGCACACCTGATGAGGACAAATTAAACTGACTAATCTACTAGAACACTACATATATATGCGCCCACACAGAATTATGAGTGCCATAGGAAAAGTGAACCATTGCTTACAACAACACGCAATAAAAGAACTAAGGACATAATATAAAATTTCCTGACACAACCGACTTTGAACTAATTGGCTGAAGATATTATGACGGCCCAACTGTACATCAGTTCAAACAGCAACTATTAGAAAAAGCCCTCAGGGACTACCTAGAAAGGAAGAAAGAAAGAAAGAAAGAAAGAAAGAAAGAAAGAAAGAAAGAAAGAAAGAAAGAAAGAAAGAAAGAAAGAAAGAAAGAAAGAAAGAAAGAAAGAAAGAAAGAAAGAAGAGAAGGAAGGGAGGGAGGGAGGGAGGGAGGGAGGAAGGCAGGAAGGCAGGAAGGCAGGCAGGAAGGCAGGAAGGAGGATGGAACATGCAGCCTCTTCACCACTAAGTGTTTGAGGGTACTTCTTGCTGCCTCTTAGGCTTCCTTCCCTCTGGCACAACAGGATAATGGACTACACAGAGCCACCATCTTCTTACTTTGTCTTATAAGCCAATATAATAATAATAAGCCCTTACTGGACACATCACCCTTCACTCCTCACTGGTAAGGTTTTTGTGAATTTAGTTGAAAACTCCTGACAAGATCACTAGTCCGTACTATGACAGGGGCAGAAGGATGAGTAATAATGGATTTTAGCATTTGATTAACTATTCTAGAGTTATCAGCAAGCAAATACTTACTCTGAAGCAGATGTGAGATGTTACTCCTCTCTCATTATGGCAAAACTGCAAATTAATTTCTATTAAATTACCTGTCTCTCCACACGAGAAATCTAGTATTACATCTTCTGTTTTCCCCATCCTTAAATTCGACATACTTCAGTCTCCTCAACCCTAAACACTCCATCCACTCTCCTTGTCCCATGAAGCTCAGGAGTGATCCACATTTTTTTAAACCAAAAAAATATATAAAATACATATATATAAAGCATACACAGGGGATAAAAAAGGGGGCAAGAAGATCTACGTCTATGGAAACATTATCTACAATGTCCTTGTCCTACTGCCCAAGCAATGAGGAACAGATTTATTCATATAATTCAGAGTAATTTTAGAAATATGATTATCTATTAAGTACTTTGCAACAGAAGAAGGACACCCTGGTCTGAACAGTCTACCCAAGATAAATGGGAGAAACTGAGCTGAAGAAACTTCTGCACAACAGTTACTTGAAAGAAAAAGTTTTTCTCACCAAAATTGTCAAAACTCTTTGTCATCGAACACAAGGTGAAAAGAAATGAAAATAAAAGTCCTGCACCAATTTGGATTTCAAGTAACTCTTTGGTTAGGAGGCACATTTATCTTATGTTTTAGACAACTGGTGGTATTTCCAGGTTGTCTTCATAAGGTGATGAATAATTGATGAATATCTGTTAATGGGTGTGTAAGAAAAGAGCTTAATGGTGAAGAAGTGACTTTTACAAAAGAGGGCCAGAAATGAGGAAACTCTGGAGCTGCACCAACATGACTAAATTAACTAGTTCACTAATATCTTCCTTTAGGAGACTGATTAGTCCAGCTTACTGAAGCATGCATTATGGGTAAAAAGAAACATTATTCTTCTTATACAAAAAAATTGAAAAGCAGCTCAGTGGAAGGCAAAAGTAAGGATATTTTCAGAGACGTATAGTAATACTGACTTCCTCTGTTTCACCTTCCTGGTTCTCCCATCCATCACAAATATGAGAACAAAATGGGCTTCTGTTTCTATCTACAGGTGAATCTATACCTGTTCTTTTTATTTCGGATATATTCAAAGCTAATTACAGCTTTTACTCTCTTGGAAATGTGTGCTATTACCACGGCAATTATTCAGTTCCTCTGTATTGCCTTTTGATTCACCTCATTAGCCAACCTCTAATTTTACTTAACCAGGCCACAATGTTTAGCTTCTTGTCCTTGTCTCCGCCCTCTCCTCATCTTCTATGCCCCTCTATGTCTGTCTTCTTTCTTCTACACTCCTGCTTCTTTTTATAAAAGTACAGTAGTCCAGCATCCACTAATGCTACTAAAAAAAAAAAAAAAAACCCAACAAAAAACCCCCCAAAAGTAAATATCATGAAAACACCACAGTCTAGGATAATATCCTAAAACTAACAGAAGGAAATATATAAACAGCAAAAGAAAAGATCTTTGGACGCCCAAAACAGTTGTTAAAATGTTGCTAGGACTTCCTCTGCTCTATGTTGACTGGCTCCAAAGTCCTTCCCTCTTCCTTCTCTTATGCATGCTTCACTGCATACCCACACTGCTTAGTGTCTTTTCTGTGGTTGTATCCTCTTCACACCTTTTCCCTTCAGAATCTCTTTCCATCACAAATACTTGTCATCTACCTCTACCACCTCTCAGCAGAACTAGTTCCTCTACAGCCCTACAGAAATGAACAAAATTGGAACAAGATTATTTGTCTAGTAAGTTCTGGCCCTTTCCCCATCTTCTTTCTATTTAACTCTTCAGGACAGGGACTAACTACTATTTTGAGTTTCTACAGTGTTCAGCATAATAAAGGACTGTGATTGTTTGTCCTTGTGCACCACCAAGGCAGCCATGAGTAACAATAACAACAAGAATCTTGCCAGTCATTATTTATAAAGCACTCATTTTCTTTCTAACCTTACTAATTTTAACTCACCTAAGAAGTCAAAGCCTTTGCCCTGAACCCGGTCTCATTTCGTTCTACAGGATGTGACATGCTTCTCATGATGGGAGAACAAAACAATGACAGACTAAAATATGAACACATCATTATTCTTCCTAAAATGCATTTATGAAAACTAATGTAAATAGGCTAATGAACACTCCCCCAGTCCAAAAATTTTTTGAGTAAGGGTATGGAAAGTGTTTTCTTGTTACGTTGATGGAGTACTGATACAGATGTATCCAGCAGCAACACTCCATTTGCAGAAAAGATCTGTATTCATGATTATATTTGCAACTGTACTATTGAATGACTACCAGAAAAGGGTAGCTATGCAATCTACACCTGAAACAGAAATCAGTACTGCTCTACTGAAAGCAATGATAAAAAACTTTGGTAGATAAAGAATCCTTATAAAACATAAAAGCATAAGAATTTGGATTCAGCAGCTCCTGAATATTTTACAGAAAACAGGAAAGGCCTTCAAAGATAGTTATGCCTTATTTTTCTCAAAATGTCTACAACTGTTCTTAATGGAACTCTTACAAGCTGCTAGTTATCTCTACTTACTCAGCCACTCTGCCTCTGCAGCATAATGAAATTCTGGTATGAAGATAGTACATCCTATTAATGGAAGTATTATGGACACAGATGGTTATCAAGGCTACAGATTGCCGAACACCAGGGCCCATTTTCTAGCTGTTATTATATAGTATTTAGACTCAACAAATCTGGAACACAAATAGCTTTGTAGAAAGCATACTTCAGTATTCTGCAGAAGCCTTTACTGTTCTAATCTGGGCAGGCGAGGGATAGGGAAAAGAGAGGGAAAGGAGTGTCTACCCCATTCTCAAGAATAACTAAATTTTTTTTTTTTTTAATCAGTAAAATCTTTTAAAGACCATTCAAGTGGTTTCGGCTTTGCATCATAAGGGTACAGTCTAGGAGGAAAAAAAAAAAAAAAGTCTTCATTCCAATGATAAAAAGTGTGCTAATATCAATCCATTTTTTATTTATTATTGTACATGCTTACTAATATTCTCATAATTTTCTTACACCTAATTTTCACAGACATCACAAACATTTTATACTGTAGTAATTTCAATCTGTTTACCTGAATTTTTTCTTTATGCTTATCATGTGTATATATATATACCCTGCTGTATTTTCAAAATAGATATCCTGTGCTTATACTACTATTATACACAACTTTTCTGTAATTTATCATTTAGGCTCAAATATCTTATTCAACTGTTCATCAGTAGAGAAAATCAGGACATTTTATGCTATGGGAAAATAAAAATAAAAAGCAACAACTTCTCTGTGTTAAATATAATACGTAGGTATAGTATGCTTAATAACTGAAAATTGAAATCTTAAATATTGCACAAATTAACATTTCAGTTAAGTTCCATAATTTTGAAAATTCCATAGTTAGTTAGTCAGTTAAGTTCCATAATTTTGAAAAAGACTCAAAAATGGAAGCTAACAGGAGCGCACTAGCAGGATATAACACCTCTAAATCTCATCACAATATGACAGGAACCCCAAGGTCAAAGGCCCAGGAATGCTATTTTTTATTATTTTAATAAGCAAACTCAAAGAAAAAAAAAAAAAAAAAAAAAAAAGCACCTTATGTTAACATTGCACAGTAAAAGTAAAAAATTCCAGAGTAGGGAAAAGAACCCAAGCAAAACTGAAAGGCAATCTGAACTATTATTTTCTCTTCAACCAAAACCAAGTAAGATTTTAGAATACTGTGCAATCTTTGTCAAACCTGACAGCAAATAAATTAAATTCAAAATATATTTTTTATGTTACATATTTTCTTCATATTTTTTTTTAAAACATGAACTGAATCAGAAATATTATTTCAAGTTTTCCTTAGCATTAGAACTGAAAGAGAATGTTTTCAGCTACAACTTCATCTGAGCCAGAATCAAAAGCCTTCTGGCTTGACACCCCACGCAAAGATGAGGATATAACAGAAGCTCCACCCCAAATCTTTCATCTGACCTACAGACATGCTCTGAGAAAACTGTGCATCCAGACTTCAATAGCATGATTCAGAATTACAGTGTAAGCAAGACTATCAACTTTTTTCAAACTAGGATGCTCAAGGTGTAATACTTTCAAGTTAAAAGTGAAGTTGGAAATTCAGCTTTGTAAAGTTGTAAACAGAGAGTGTGTATAATAAAATTACATTATCATTGCTCCTGCAGTATTCACCTTTGCATATTGCATCTTAAAAAAAAGTTACCTTGAGTCTTTTTATATGCTTTTTTTTTTAATTTATGTGCTTGTTTTATGTAACCTCTTTTTACATAAGCCAAGAGATTACAAACTGCCATTTGCAGCATCTCCCACATGCAGTCCATTTCACCTGTATGCCAAAAGCTACTCCATGTGGCTCGTTCCATAGCATTACACAGCCTAAATTACTCCATGAAACACGTATCTGCTATGAAAAGCTAGAAAAAGTGAGAATTTCATGACTTAACTCTGGTGTTTTTCCAGAACAGTCATAAATACACACAATGAGGGAGAAAGAAATAACTTGTCTGAATGAAATATGACTTCAGAAACAAACTATTGTGAACTTGGAAGAGTAAGAAAGCGTGGGTAGGGATCTAGTACTACTGTGGCAGGGATGCAGAGGTGAAAGTCACATCCCTAGAGGAAACAAAGTTTCATTAATCCCACAGTTGAAAGAGCATTTTTTTATAATTTTGGTTTCTGGTTTTCATCCAAATTCATCCAGAACATTAGATCCAGAAGTGATCCAAGGTTCCATAAGTGTGCATACATATTAATGTTTTTCATACAAAACTCGCTATTCCAAATAAAAGCCTGCAGTAGAATATTAGTAGATTACAGTGAAAATTATACTATTTAAAGTAATTGTCATAAAAAGTTAATAAATGGAAACCGTTAATACAAGGAACTTCAGAATTCAAATTATTTTATAAACAAATTCGATCCTCTTCTCCAAATTTCTTTCTTACGGGAAGCTTGTCATTGCATTGATACCATCATTTTTTTATTATATCTATCTATCCAAAAGAGTATTGATCCAGTAAATTCAAATTCAAGGAAACAGGTTCATTAGCTTCAATAGCGTTCTTAATTTGACTAAGAGGTTAAAGTATGTGAACCTTAAATTATAAGAATCTCAAGATAGGAATCATGTCTCTCTGTCTGAGTAGGTTTTCTTATTAATTTATAACAGGATCTAAACTTATGTCCATGTTCCAGATATAGTCATCAACATCTGAAAGAGAAGCAAAAACTACTTCAAGTACAGAAACCTTTCCATAATCTTTGTTTGCACACTGGACACAATGTCATTTTAGAATTTCCTACACAAAGAACTGGCACCACTTAATTCACAATAAATTAGTTTAGCCATTGTAATAGATGGATGGCCTCTTACACTGGTTTAAACCTGACTTGAGTCCTCTGGCTTGTCCCGGAAACTACACTCATGGGTATAATTAACAGCTTAGGACAATTATGACGGATAGGTTACTTTGTACAGTACTGTCTGGTCTCTATCTTAGAGACTTTTTGACTTGCAAAGTCATCCTCGACCAGGCAAGTAATTTTGTAGCAGAAACACTAACTGTTGGGGAAGAGTTTTGTGTTTTGGCCTTTCAGCTCCTAATTTATTCATTCTGATGCCACATAATAGTCGTAATATAAAAAGATTTTATGTTTACTATATATTTATACATAAAACTTTTCTATATATATATAAAATTAATATAGAGGTAAATCTGAAAAACACCATACAATAACTACAGAATATAATCTCATGCTGTGTAAAGTACCTACAGAACTGAAGGCAGCATGATACTCAGCATATACATTTTATTCCTTAATACATAAAACAAAGTGTTCTATAATATGCAAAGAGGTTCAAAACTAGCCAGACACTATGTTACACATAAGAATACATCAAAATGTGCTAGATCAGTACCCAATGCTGCCAACAAATGCAGATAATGCAGTTCATATCACAGGTAAAGGAAGCCAGCACCAACACAGCACTTTTTAGTATATGATGGTGAAATCACAAAATAAAGCCTGATTTGAATCAAAATGAACAAAGGTCAGGTACTTAAAATATTCATACAGACTGAGACTTCCACTTCTGAGGTCTGACAAATGCAGAATTGCAAAACCCAGTTCTTTTGCATAAAAACTCTAAGAATTGCTCTTCAGGAAATCTGGTACTAAAAGTCTAGCAGTATTTTCCTAACAGTGAAGACCCACCCCACTATTCTAAATCCAGATCTCCTCCTGCCCCAAAACTGTAAGGCTACTATGCTTCGGCAGTTTATCTGCCTGCTGCCCACCACTTCAATAGAGAGCTGTCAACATTCAAACTGAAATTACTAACCAAGCTGTCTGCATTTGAAAATCTGAACTTCAGATAGAGACTGTACAAAAATACAGATTAAAAGAGACAAAAAGACACCTGTGGGAGTTTTTGAGGTCCTCTGACATGAAAGGCACAGAGAAAACCTTGATATTAGTAGCTAAAATACAGTACATCCCTGATCCAGTTTCACAAAGTCATATCACATTAAAATTGGGTTCCAGCTGCTTTGTGGGAAGCATTATTAGTCTTACCAAGGAAGCTTACACTCCAGCTGGGCACAAACTGCTGATGCTCTTCAGGCAGGCAAGAGACTCTTCTAGAGGGACCTCATCAGGTATCACCCCCACATGACCACACAGTAAAACAGAGGAAGGAGATGTCAGTGCATGTAAGCAGTTGACACTGAGTCTGGCTCATATACAGTATAGGCAGGGCTATGCTGGGACCTACACTCAGGGCTCCAGTCATCTTTACCACACTCCAAAGTTGGCATTTCCCTTGGCCTTATACTTGTATATAATGATCAGACTTCCAAAACTTATGTCAAAATTGAAGTATTCTGACCAAAGGCTGTTAAAGCATGAATGCAAATACTGAGTCTAGGGTAACTACTTACTTTAAAAAAGCTAGTCAGAATTGGTCAGTATTCTTAGCAAACATTCAATGTTTTATGCTTAACAAAATTAAAAATTCAGTAATTCATGCAAAGCTGAAGCCTGAAGTTTAAAATATGCTTGCTGCTCTATGTAGAAGACATCCATGTTACCAAAAAGAGCCTGTTCTTAAAATCTTTTAATTTGTATTACATATACCCCAGATATTAAACTTTGAAAATATTAAAAAAAATAAGCTGATTATTCTCAAGGTCAGGAGGACTGAGTCTTCCAATTATGTCAGACTGTTAAAGGAGATATTTAAAATCTAAATAGCAAAACAGTAATGAAGGAAAACATTAAAATTATAATTGGATAGAAAACAGGTGATTTTTTTTCCTTTGGCTATTGTTATTGTAATGTCAGTGCTAGTCAGTGCGTCAAAACATCCTATTACAACTGAAGAAAAAACAATTCATAGACTTTTTCTTTTTTTTTTTGAAAACTCAAACTCCAAATCAGTTTATTCGTTATCTGAAACGCCCCAAAAATATTAATTTTTTTTCTACCCCAAATCAGAATTTATTTCTCCATTGTGATGTACAGTCTAGACTGCTACATCTCTTTGTTGAGATGAGGAACTTCTAGGTTTCAGGCTGACTTCATTCTATACTGCCCTCGCCCACTCTCTGCAACCTCTTTGTCTTTTGCTCTTCCCTCTTCCAGCTCTTTCCAACCACTCTATATCAAGTAGCTCTGTGTGGCTATCTCTCTTCCTGCCTTTGCTGTGCTCCATACTAGCAGCGTCTTCCCTGAAACGCCACCTTTTCACTTTGAGAATGCACCACTTCAGCAATACTGCCCCACAGCTCTTCAACTGTTTCCCTTCTGTTGGTCTTCTGATCCACATCTTCCCCTCCACAAGCCACTAAATCAGTGAACATTAGTGGGGAGTTATGTGGGAATACTATGTGTGGCTTGGAGGAGATTTGCATTGTGCAGTGCAACGGATAGAGTCTGTGCCCTGGTGATCATAGAATCATAGAATCGTTAAGGTTGGAAAAGACCCTTAAGATCATCAAGTCCAATTGTTAACCTATCACTGCCAAGTCCATCACTATACCATGTCCTTGAGCACCACGTCTATCCGTCCTTTAAATACCTCCAGGGATGGAGACTCAACCACTTAATATACAGTGATATACAGCAATAGCTGCTTAGTACAGTGTCGGAGAGGCAGAGGAACACCACTGCTGTAGAATAAAGGTACTGAACAAAGTGGACCATGATGTGCAGTAAAGGCACTGGGCACGAAGTTTGGAAAGTCAGTGTGTAACACAGGATGCAGGGAAATACTGAATAACTTCGGAGTATAATATGGAGATAGGGGAGAAGACGGGATGCCTCCTAGTTAACACATAGCCCGTCAAAGCTATTGTCCAATTCTGTTACCCTCAGTGATTAAAAAAAAAATCATTAGTGATTGCTGGCGGGGGGAAGAGGTTCAGGGAAGGAAGTGGGAATTAACTGGCTGGAAGGAGAGTCTGACTCAGGGAGGCTGGTAACTGCCCAGCTTAATTTATTTCTTTATGTAAGATGAATTTACCATGGGAGCTCACAGAATGAACAATAAACAAAAGGTACTTTTCGTATGCTTTAGAAAATATGGAAAGGACAAGAAAATTATCACTTTCAGGCTTACCTGAGTTTTGTACTTCATCTCTTTACTTCATGTATTCTGCTCCCTTCTTGTTATATGTGCCACTCTCCCTTCAAATTAGAGTCCGTTTCACAGTAAATCACCCTGTTTTGCACCAAGTCAAAGTCACATTTGCTTTCAGAATACCACCTTTTTTCTTGCTGACTACAGCCTAGCTCTGATATCTTCTCTCTCCTTTCCTTTAAGGAGAGGCAATTCTTTCCTTCATCCCTTTTCATTGCTCTCCTACCTAATCCTTGGGGTCCCACCTTGACTAGTTGTATAACCTCCTCCTTCATATTCAATTGGGGCTTAACTTTGCCCTCTCAAGAGGGATGAGCAAGTGTAGAGGTCCTCTGTGTATCCCATCCTAGGAAGAATACTAGAGCAAAGACTGAAACTCTCAAAGAAATACTCTGAAATAAGTGGATGGAAATGTCACTTTCCCACTTCCACCTCATCTAACACTACAAAGAAGTTTGGAGGTCTTTCGTCCTTATCCTACTCCCCACACTCTGGGTAATTAACAAAAGGAAGCATCTACATGTCCTTATTTCCTTGTATAGCTGTACCAACAAGGACTCAGTCTGTCATTAGACTGCAAGTGCTTTCAGTCTAGGACTGTATGAAACTTGCTTATGAAGCACCTTGCATGCCTTTACAGCAGTAAGACAAGCAAGACAAATAAGTGAAACAAGTTACGCAAATAAAAAATACAGTCATACCAAAAGTTTACTTATGATACAAAAATGCCAGCTTTAATGCTACAAACTTTTTTTTCTTCCTGCAGGATGACCTCAACTCTTAACAGCAGGAGAAACCCAACTCCTTTCATCACCTTAAATAGGTAGCTTTCTAAGGTTATGTCTTCAAAGAGGGTATTTTCTCTGAATCAGGCCTGTGCAGAGTATTGTGAAAGAGGCATACAGAAGTGCCTAGCATTAACTACTTTGTACCAGGTGCTGGATGTAGTACTGCTGTTCATGTTGTCACTAATTTAGCAATCAATTTTAACATTTTCTAGGAGACTTCTGACACATCATCTATCATCACAGATATTAAATCTAAGGTAAGCTAAAAAGAAAGTGGCATATAGCTTTAAAATGCCATTTCTAATCATATTATAGTCTTTCTTGGTTCACTTTTATGAAACATATTGTTTCTCTGTTTCTAGGTCTCTGTGCTTAATGACATCATCTGGGGTGGGGGAGAAGTACTTCCTGACCATGCTGCTTTCACATAGTGCCAGTGTCATTTAGCTATAGTTTTATCTCACCCATTGATAGTAGGGGTATATACAAAGGCTCATCTCTCTATATTCTCTTGCACACACTGGAGACAAATATGTTGCTCCGACAGTAGCCCACCCTCATACATGAATAGTTTTGAAAGTTTCTCTTTCCCCCTCTTCTGGGAATAACTAGAACCTAGGATGACAAGCAGAGAGGGTAATATAAACATGTTACATGTTTTCCTTGAACTGCCTCTAATCAGTGAAGACAGTGGCTTTTCCAGAAGGCAATGTGAGCAGCTGATGGCCTGAAGTGTTTACATGCATTACATTCAAGCAGAAAACCTACTCTGCTAGTCATCCTATGTTCTCTTCAATCCCATAAGAGAGACAAAGAGAGAAGCTTTCAGAAGGCAATTCCAATATTGACACTACATGACCTCTGACATGCCCATCTCATGTCACTGCCTGCAGAGGGTGCTTACAGTGACCAAACTCCGGAACTTAGGAATGTCACGTTGACCTATTGCCTGAAGTTAGCTAATGAAACAGACTGCAATCAGACTGCTGTTGCTGTTGGTAGTGCTCTGCCACAAGAAATCAAGCACAGAAAACTATCCAGTGATGCAGTGCATACTTATGCTAATGCGTAATATGTTCTCTAGCATTTTGTCCAGTTCAATTTAAAATGTCTGTAGTAATTAGGCTTCTAGCCACTCCCTCAGAAAATTGTTCCACAATCTAATGTCACATAACCTCCAACTATTTTTCTGTGCTGAAACTGCCATCAGAGCATGCAGATGAAAGAGGATTAGACTACATGGGTGACTGCTTAGGAGCATCAAGGAACTAAAGGAAACGAAGCTGTTAGCATTGATGAACTAATGTGTCCAATGAAGCACCAGGAGGCTGAAGGTGTTGTCTTTCAGACGGAATGTGAAAGCAAGGCACTAAGCGTTAGAGGCAATTAAAGTTCTCTCAACAGCCTTTGCAACAGTACCAGTGTTAACCCCTGGTTCCTGGCTACCTTCCAAATCACATAATTAAATTCTGCTTTCCTAAATATTTCCCTGCACTATCATTTAGAAAGACAGCCGTCACTTAACCTGAAATAGTGTACTGATGCCAGGTTTAACCTCAAAGGAGGATGCTTTTGACTGAAACGTAATTCCAGTTTGGTCACTTTGTTATAGGTACAAGGCTTAGAAAAGTATTTTATCTTCAGCTACATTTTATTTACACTTATCCCATACATAATTACTTAAACCTAATTCCTCTACATCCCTGATTTGTTACTCCATAAACATTCTTAGATCATGGAAGGAGATCTATAGATCTATTTGCCATTAGGAAGCAGTTGCTCTCTACCAAAAAAAAAAAAAAAGTACTCAGCCTGAGAACCCATAAACCCATACAAGGCCTGACTTTCAAGCTGTGATCAGTACTCCCTCTCTACTACCTCACTGCTGAAGAGTGAATTATTCTGTGGAAAACACTAGCATTATGCAAAATCTTCATCTGCATCTTTATGTCACATCCAGTCATAGAATCATAGAACCATAGAATATCTCAAGTTGGAAGGGACCCATAAAGATCAACAAGTCCAACTCCCTGCTCCTTGCAGGACTACCTAAAACTAAACCATGTGACTCAGAGCGTCATCCAGATGCTTCTTGAACTCTGACAGGCTTGGTGCCATGACCACATCCCTGGGGAGCCTGTTCCAGTGACTGACCACCCTCCCAGTGAAGAACCTTTTGCCAATGTCCAATCTGAACTTCCCCTGATGCAGCTTCATACCATTTCCTCGTGTCCTATTGCTGGTCACCAGAGAGAGGAGATCAACACCTCCCCCTCTGCTGCCCCCTTGAGGAAGTTGTAGACTGCCATGAGGTCACCCCTCAGCCTTCTCTTCTCCAAGGTGAACAAGCCAAGTGACCTCAGCCTCTCCTCCTAAGTCTTGCTCTTGAGACCTTTCACCACCTTGGTTGCCCTCCTCTAATAGTTTGATGTCCTTCTTATACTCAGGCGCCCAAAACTGCACACAGTACTCGAGGTGGGGCCGCAGTCATTTGAGTTTAGGTACTAAACACTTCATAACATAGTGAAGACCTTAACTCTTGTTCTTGGTGAAAATACTCCTTTAGGGTTGTTACCGATCTGCTTGTTACCCTCCTAAGCAGTCGGGGTTTTTTTCATTGGTTGGTTGCTTTTTTGTCTTGTGTTTGGTTATTCCTGTTGTGTTTTCTCAGTCAGGAGGGGAAACCTAACTTATCTCACTGTATTTCTTATAGACACATCAGTGTTGCCATTGATGCTGCAGCTACTGATATATTTGTTTTGCCTTGTTCACCTTCTGTCTTGGGGTTGAACAGTGGCATTTCTTCCCCAGCAACACTTCAATCTCTAACTGACACTTGACATTCATGACCAAAGAGAATAAATGTATTTTATGTGATCATGTTTATAAGATTTTACTAAGTTTGTGATATTATTTGGATAAGAACTATTACTCAACTTGATTTGGAATGTCACATGTTGTCCTTAACAGTTTGGAGCAGGAAGCAAAGCAACTGGAGTGAAATTCAACTTCCTGTGCATTTCTAAATGAAAAGTGACCCACAAGGTGGAAACTGTCATAATGTGCCAGTACCATGCATAGGATGGGGAAGCTCATGAGTCACAGAAACAATTTTACTTCCATTGTCAGTAACTGGGAAAATCTACAGTTCTGATGGGAGTTGTCCAGAGGCAGCTGAATGAAAATAAAAAGTGTTGTACACGTTTTGGTGCATTGCACAGATGCAATTGTGACTGCATATATGGGAGTTGGTGTGAGGAAAGGGAGAAAGGAATTATTATTTCTTTAAGTCACATTGAAAACTAAGTTGCTGGCAAAGGCATAGTTGCTATCCTTCCCCCACTGCCTAAGCAAAGATATATAGTTAAGGGTACATTTTTTTTTCTTTTATAATTTCTGGGTAGGAGTAAATAGAAATTATTAATATTCTAAGGTACAGTACAAGACAAGTACCCAATGGTTATTTCATAAATGAGCATATACAGTGTTTGGAACACTTCAGGTACATCAAAAAACCACTAAGAGACTGCCAAGGCTCAAGAAGGTATATGAAAACTTAAAATAACGGCATATAAGCAATGACCAAAATATTGTTTATTGCATTCCTTGAAAGATATTCTAATATTGCAGTGCATTATTACATTCTACCAGTAACATATGCAGTATTAAATAGGACCACTGGTTAACAAGTTCTGATATTGTTTAAAAGCCCTGATTATAAACAAAACTGGTTTACTCTTTGGAAATTAAACTCATGACCACAGTCAGAATATTCCCAGGCAAATATTAAACCATCACATGCACATTTCTTTACTATTCCCTGGGCCCTCTGACTCAGTATTAATATTAAGTACTTACAAATTAGGGATTTAATTTTCAGGGGTGCTAGAAATCTGCTAGACAGAAGGTCTTCTGTACACACTGGCCACTCAATGAGTTTAACTGTTCAGTGTACCTGAATCTTCAAAAATGTAAGAAAGTTCTATCTTTTTCTGTGATTCCATAACTGAAATGTTAGTATTGTCAGTATTTTTGATACCCAGGCTCTCTATGCAAATAGAGAAAGGAAAAACAGAAAATGGGTGATATTGTCTTTCAGATCCCAGGGAACTAGCAGACTTTTATTAGGATAATTTTTCCAAAATGTTCATTACAGGCAAAATTTTCTCCAGTTTAAAGTAACTGTCACTCTTTCCAATCTGTTAAGAATAGCAAGGCAAGCTACATACATTCTAACCTGTTTAACTTCATAACTACCTAGCAGAATAGCCAATTGTTTTTCTATGACCATAATGTAATTTGCCCAGGATCAAATAGAATCATAAAATCATAGGATGGCTTGGATTGGAAGTGACTTTTAGAGATCATCTAGTCCAACCCCCCTGCCATGGGCAGGGACATCTTTCAGGTGGCTCAAAGCCCCATCCAACCTGACCTTGAATGCTTCCAGGGATGGGGCATCCACAACTTCTCCATTCTTCATGGAACAACCTGTTCCACAACACCTGTCTCACCACCCTCATTGTAAAAAAAATCTTCCTTACGTCCAATCTAAATCTACCCTCTTTTAGTTTAAAACCATTGTCCCTTGTCCTGTCACTACAGACCTTGGTAAAAAGTTTTTCTCTGTCTTTCTTATAAGCCCCCTTTATATATTGAAAGGCCACAATAAGGTCTCGCCGAAGCCTTCTCCAGGATCAACAACCCCAACTCTGTCAGCCTTTCTTCACAGAAGAGGTGTTCCAGCCCTCTGATCATTTTTATGGCCAAATAGTCCCACTCTCCTCCTAGACTTAAATCTTCCACACTGTACAGTACACCGCTTCAGGTCCAGCAAAATGCCTACATAGTATTGTTCAGTCTCCTTTTAATTTCATATCCACCCTGCTTTGCATTTTGGTTTTATCATATTTACAGTGAGGAAACATTTGCAAGTATCTGCAATAAACCCAGGATAAAATAATATAAATAGCATATTAACAAACATGAAATATTGTAAATGTAAAAGCTAAAATTTCCATTTCTGAAAATCATTATAGTCCTTTTTTTCTTTTTTTTTTTTTCCTTTTTTTTTTCCTTTTTTTCCCCCAGTATGGATAAGATACTTTAGAATGATGAAGCTCTCGACATTAGGCAGTTTTGTTTCAAGTGCATGACCTAGGATTCTATTAATGATCAGTTCTGACCCCTACAC
The DNA here is from genome assembly GCF_965183815.1 of Platalea leucorodia. Lineage (NCBI taxonomy): Eukaryota > Metazoa > Chordata > Aves > Pelecaniformes > Threskiornithidae > Platalea > Platalea leucorodia. The sequence continues at coordinate 109,097,168 of NC_138826.1, forward strand.
CTCCCCGTAGACTCCTAGAGATAATGAGAAGAGCAGGGAATTATTGATCGAAATTAATGTGGCTTCCTTATGGATTCTCAGTTTCTGTGTTAAACAAAATCAATCAATGCCAACTGAAAAGCATGTTAATCATAATGTATGAACAAGTTATACCAAATAAGATTCTATAGAAAATAATATTGTTACAATTCTTGCAAAAGAATTAAAACTTCATTAAAACTTTAAAGCTTAAAAAAAAAAAAAAAAAAAAAAAGACTTTGAATCACAACATAAATTGTCTGAACACTTTGAATTCAGTTACCTGAGCTCCAGCTATTCCAAATTTAGGAATTTTGGATATCAGTATCAATGTCCTGGGATTTCTCATAGCCCTTTGTGGACATAAAAGTAGCCAGAACTCAAATCCAGAGCATGAGAATCTTCTAATCACAGAATTCAGGTAAGCAAATTAAAGATTGCCATCCTAACTTTCTCAAGCAATTAAACCACTTCTCTCATACCACTTTTCCTCTCATCAACTGTTTCTATTTTCTGGAGAAAATTGCTGTTTATTTTTGAGCTATAAATATATATCGGACAGAATTACTGTAATCTATTGAACATTCAAATGTTCATCCCACTCTTCTCAGGTTAGTACACTTGTACTCTATGAAACGCTTTGGCATATCAAATTTTATTTTCAGATAGATACAATACTTTTAAAAGAACTCAAACCATGGGTGCACTGTACACACACTGTTATCAAAGACTTTTTGTCACTTGCTTTAAAACAAGTTTAAATTAGTGAAGGTATTGGACAAAAATAGAGTGTAATTGCTATCTTCCAGTCTCTCACAGGCTCCAGCCTAAAAAACTGATGAAGCTTGACTGACATACAGGGAAATTACTCCGGTGATAAACCAGATGCTATGTTGAAACATAATATCTTATCAAAGTAATGCAACTGAGGTCATTTCTATGGAATTTGCTCTCAAAAAAGGGACTAGGAAATGCTAGTTGTAAATAATAATAATATAAGTAAAACTGCAGGCAAACTACTGTCATAATATCACAAAACCTACATTCATGAATAAAAATTACATCACAACCAAACATACCAAATATACATTATGACTCTGTGGGTCTAGGAATGAAGCAATCAACACTAAATCAAGCTTGAAATCAGGGTGAATATTGATGCCATTTTTTCAGATTACATTAGCAATCTGCCATACTTAAAGACTGCTAGAAAAAAATGAAGAGTAAATCAGCACTCTCCGTCATAGGGAAACATTTCAAGAAAACCTCTGTTCTTCATGCACTGCTCAGACCAAGCCCTAAACACTGCATTTTCATTTTTAAGAATTCCAGTTTTATCTATCTGACATCTACTGTCTTTCAAAGACCTTAGCTGATATAGCAGTGGAAATCGGAGTGGATTCTGGTAATCAACTCAGGACTTACTCTAAGAGCTACATTGACAAGCGCAATCTCAGACAATGCTTGTGAGGTTTAAGAGCCCTTCAATTACTTACTCTTTTTGCTGCAATAATTGACACTTGCATTTCAGAGCTCCAGGAAATCTACAGCATAACTGAATATATTCAAAGTCACTTCTCTCCACTAAACAATGAACAAATGTTAGCCAGGTACAATATGATGCATTTTAAGGTTGTAAAAATTACCACCTTTGGTACTGAATCTTCAAAACAATTTCTTGCCAGAAGCTGTAACACAAATGTTAGCTAATGTTTTCTTGGTAGTAGGTTAGCAGGTCACACTTACTATGCCTGCTTCCTTCACAAATGATTTTGCATTAATTATTAAAGTTCTAAGGTCTAATTCCGCTACTTTTACTTCAAAAACAACCTCATTAAAATCAAGACTATATAAAGAAAAAAACTAAAAGAACCAAATCTTTGGAAAGCAAACTGGCATGAAAAAAAGTACTGCCCAATGAGATTTTCTTTTTTTGATAGCAGACATGAAATGTCAAATAGCAATTACATTCTTAACATCAATTATAATATAAAGAAAATTTGCAAAAGCATACTCTATGTCCTATTTAAGAAAGCTTAGAGAAGGACTTATTTGTTTGTTTGAAAAATGGGATTTATATGAAAAAAGTTAATGGAAATGTCTGCTAGATGGAAGATTTCTGTAGGTGAAAATATCCTTCTTTATAAACAAATCATGTTTGGTTGTTGCATTCATAAAACAGCAGTACGTGACTTAATATTAGAGACAAAATTAGCTTTTCTCAGACATTATTTTATGCAGATTTCATGTTCTGTTCAGAAGAAAGCATTTAGTAGCTGTGTTTGAAGCACTTTATTCTAGAAATTAATATTAACAGTATGGAAAAATTCAGTGCATATTCCTTACACCATGAACGTGGTAAATTCACAGATGGATACTTGTTAGTCAATGGCCAATTTATCTGCCAGCTTTATTTGCAAGTGAAAGATCAGAGAAAAAATAAAGTGCTCATTTATTCTTTCCTATATAATTGTGTTTATGGTATGTAAAACTATTTTTTTAACTTCATTCACAAATAAAACCTACAGATCAAAGATTTGGCTTGTGCCTTCTTTTTAATTTGTGAACTTGGTATACCATTCCAGGTATCATTAACCTTTTTGAGCTTTGATTACAAAACATCCCTAACAGCGTCCAGGAAAGCAAAGTAGCACGTCCTACATGTCTTGCAGTTATCATTCCTAGCAAATGGCTCAGCATCCTAACTATAAACATTTCACAGAATAATAAAGAACCATGTTATTAGATCTTATTAGAACTATGTAGAAAAGCTTTAAAAAATGCATGATAAAACTTGGACAAAAATGTTAATGGGAAGCTCTATTTTTCACCTGATGATCTTCCCACTTATTTTTCAAATGTGGATTACATAAAGAGCCCTCTTATTACACAATACCTAACCATAGATCTTGTCATCCAGTTCTCTGTTTTCATAAAATTATTATCAACTACACTGAAAGCAAAAGCAGAATTTGAAATAGCTCTTCTTTGCGAGTTCCCAATAAATAAACAAACAAATAAATAAATAAATAAAACATTTATTTTTGAATATTAAATGACCTCAAACCTTCCATAGTTGGAGACTAAGCTAATATAGCAATTGGAGGATGAAGTGTAGTCATGTCTTCTTACTGACACATACGTTCTAGCTATCTAAAGTCTCATCACCACAGGTGTCTTAAGGCAAGGCAGAGAAACAGTGAGTACCAGAGAGTGCTACATCTGATTTATCTTAGGCACTTAGGATGAGATAAGTTACTCCGAGAAGGTGCCTTTTGCTCTCCATTTGGTATAAAGAAAAAGTGGAGTTACTAGGTTAGACAACTAACTTTGGATACACAAGTTACAGCAAATGAATCTCACCACAGGCCATAACTGAGGAAAATTTGTGTTTTGTTCCCACCGGATGATGCAAAACTTCTATTTTCCCTTAGAACTTTGCTGCTTTAAAATGGGAAACATGTTGAATTTTTTAATTGCTAAAAAGTATTTTTGCTAAAGTTACAATTATAAATAACACAATAAAACCATTCCTTTCTTAAGCAATTAAGACTTATGATCTTACAATAAAACAGGAAAGAAGAGAATTACTGGATATAATATCACATTACAAAAGAGACAGCTAAGAAACTGTCTTACAGAGTACCAAAAACAGTGAAAGGAAAATGCAAAAATAGAATGTGCATGCTGTTCTATATTTAGTTTTGTGGGTAGGCTCTAAAATCTTTGAGCTGTCTTCTTTGATAATCACTGGTAAGACCAAATTTTGAGGCAACAGTAGGGTGTTCTCAGCAATATTTTTATTCGAGGACTCAAACCAGTCAGTATTCAAAGGCAATCTGTGAATTTATTGTCGTTCTAGACATAAGCATCTTCTTTTTACTTTTGTTAACTGAGCCTAGATCAAAACATAGCATTTTGCATCAACTATTTTCAATACATCTCCAATTTTACTTTTAATATGAATTCTTGCTAATAGCCTTGTACTGGCAGACCTGTCTTGAAGATTGTCCCATTGTTAATGTCTTATTTATCTGTAACACAGAAATTCATTTGTCTCAAAAAATGATTTCAAAGTGAAACATTTTCATACCTCCCTGTATGTCAGCAGTTTTCCAGCTGCATGCTATCACTGCATCTGCAGTGAATCATACAGAATCATCATTTTAAGGAGAGAAGGAATGCTGGACATGTGAGGTATATTCAGATACTATATTCCAACTATAGTATTAGTGTTTTCTTTAACAACATTAACTATCACACAGGAGCAGTCACATTAGCTTCCCAGTGGCACAAAATTTTGAAGCTCTTTTGCACTGTTTTTTTAATGTTATAAGGAATAAAAAGTAGGGGAAAAAAGAATGCCATTTCACTACTGATCCTGTTATCACATGCAAAATATAACAGCACCATGGCCTTAACATTCAACTGCATATCAAGCTAAAACAAAAGTGAAAATGCCAATTAAAAAAATTGTAACTGAAATATCTATACTATTTAGTCAGTAACACCCTTTTGAGGAATTTCAATGGTATTGTCATTGCTAGTTGGGACACATGAAAATTTCTTCTATAGAACTTTTATTTTTTTTATGAGACACTACCAGTTTACACCACTCTTGTATTGGCAGAAACTGATAGAATAGATCTTTGTTTCTTACCATCAACACAGGCTGGCCTTGCTCTTGTTGTACCGGCAATCTGTCCTTTTTTACATGCACAGCGAGCTGTTTGTCGGGCTATAGTCCTTCGGGGCTGACTGCTATCTCTGTCCAAAGTAACAATCTCACATGTACCTGCAGCCAGTTGACCTGGAAAAAGAACCAGCAACAGGTACCAGAGTCACTGAATGCACTACAGGCAATCTATTACAGCCGAATAGAGTCACGGCCCTATGTCACAGCAGACACTCCACAACAAATGGGCAGCCAGCTGATGGATATAATAAAACTGAGATGACACACAATTTTTCTTTGTTGTGGACATATGAAAACCCTGCAAACTGGTTCTGTCAGAAAATGATTATTGTTCCATAAAAGCCAGAGAGCTGAGGTCACACAGGTTACTTTTACTTAGGTCGGCTAAGTAAAGGAATAATCTGCTTTTACAGCAATGAAATTTAAATGGTGTGCTCTTTACGTACTTTCAAAAAAGATATGATAAAGTATATGGAAAACAAAAAACTTCCCCACATGTCCATGAATATAATGAAGTCTTAACTGCTTTGCGTGGTTTTTTGGAAAGAAAAAGTCTTTCAAAGTATGCCCATGTTTGACCAGATTGTCAGTCCTTTGGCTCTTGCTTTATCTAAACTGAACAGTCATTCATTCTCTACCTGACTCATATTTGAAGTAGCTGGTCTTTTTTCTTTTACTAAATTTAGGATGTAACCATTCTGCAAATGATAGTAAAATGACACTGCCCCGTTAGCTCAGTAACATTGTTTGCTTTTTATTGACTTCTCCAATATACATAGCTTTTCCTGAATACTAAGGAAATCCACACCACCTAATTCTGAATGTGGACCATGCTATGAAAAGCAAAACAAAAAAGTTGCCAAAAATTATTTTATATAGAATATTAGTCTGAAGTAAATGTTACACATTTAAAATGATGCACTTCCTCTGGTACAACCAATAGTAGGCTACTAGTATACCAAAATACTACCTTCTACAAGCAAGAAAGATACATTATTGAATTTCAACATGTAGTAAGACTGAAAAAACTCCCAGCTATCACTTTGTATTACATATAATTTCTGGATTTTATGGTACAGTAGTAAATATAATTTCTATTGGATTTTGTCTTTGTAGGCAATCGATTACAGACATTCAAATGAATATTTGCAAAAATATATCTGCAAATCACAAGCTTACTATATTTTGTTTTCATAAAAAAAAGATTGGAGCAAATGTAATATTGTATCTATAAAAACGTTACGCAGTTTAAATAATATTAACAGTAAATTATTTTTATGCTGTTGAAATGTTGAAAAAGAATGATGAGACAAAAAGCAGAAATTTTAAATTTATATTAACATCAAACTTAAAAAAAATGCAAAAACCCCTGAAATACATATGAATGGCATTTAATTTAAGTCTAAAAGTGTAATGATGTTTCTGTATATTGCATTCTTTCCATTCAGAGCACAAGTTTACCCAGTGTATTCTCAGAACCAGCTTACGATGCTTCCCATTGTGTGGATACTGTTTTGAAACTGCCAGAATAGCAAAACATTGTAGGCTGTCAACAGCATTGTGACTGGTTCACTGCTAAGCCACCTAAATTGTATGTTGCTGTGACTCCTACAGTGCAGTGAATTACAACATGGTAAAACTGAGGATCTCAAAGATGAATATGGAACAAGGTACTCTACAAATTCATGCAAATATATGACATATATGTAAGTTACATACATTAAGTATTTATAAATACAGATATGATATTCATGATAGTGAACACTATCACCATAGTGTTTAATGGCTGCTGGCAACTGACTTATGAGCGACAGTCAGTCCTGGGTTTCTATTCTTTTCCACCCACTCTGTTAATAAAAACATCTTAGGATAAACATACTGATTAAAGGATTTTTATCTATTATATGCTGGGTTTTACTTTGTTTCCTCAAAAATCTTGGATTAGACAGCAAAGGTTTCGTAAGAAAGATAGTGGCACATGATTTTCCAGATTGGGACAAGGGAAATCCAGCTACACTGAAACATTTTGAACCAAAAAAAAAAGCATTCTTTTTTCCACCATCGCTAAAATATTTCATTCTGGCTTGCAGGAGACGTATTGCTCCCAAGGAATACAGCTGTCTTAGTAGATCATGTAAAAAAGACATAATCAGAGGTGTATTTAGATCTTGACCCCTTAGGCATTTGAACATCATGATTACAGTCCTGCATTGAGAATAGAAATTGAATGGAAACCAAAGAAAAGGAGGAAGCATAAACATGATATGTGTAAGTGTTCCTGAGAGTATGGGTTTCCATATTCTCCACTATCCGTAAGTCTTTATACTATTGTTACTTTCATTAAAAGATATGGTAAATCATATAATCTAAGTGGATCACTATATAAAACCCCATTTCAGAGGAAAGGAACCAGTTTTACAGCACAGTGAAGGTGAATAAGGACTATACTCAGAGAAAAAGAACAATGAAGCTTTATGTCAAGATAATTTGTGAAAGCAAAAAGCTTTCCAGGGCATGCAAGCAGTGGCTACCAGTATGAATACCTATAGATAATCTTTTCTGCTTTTGGACCTGTCCAGTTTTAGTTCTGCATAGGTTCATTTTGAGCCAGCTGGGCTACTTGTTTTTTATGACTGTTTTTAGCAGTTTATTTTGTTTAGAGATGACAATTTCTTCCAGGCATAGTGACTTTATTTTTTTTATGAACTTCAAAAACTGGGATATCTAAATGAGAGCAATTGCTATACAAAGATAATGTCACACTGCCTTTCAAGGAATTTTGTGCAGCTATTAAAAATAAGGGAAAATTGGAAAGATTTTTAAAACATTTCATAGAATTCTTTTTTTTAAAGATCATTTTTCTGTTGCCATTCTTGTCTCTATAGCATAAGAAAATTAAAAGTTATTGTAGAGCTGCAGCAGCTCTTCCCACATATATGACATAAATATTTCCTGGTTATTGTGTCACAGGGTGCAAAGATTGCAAGTATATTGAGCATTGCAACATAGTGTACATCTACTGTTACTTGGCTTTAGACGGCTATAAAGCATGAAAAGTATTAGTTAAGGTTATGGAGGCCCACCTCCAGAGAGAGAGTCATCATTTTGTAAAGCATGTCCTCTCTGTCTCTCATTAAGTAGAGAGTAAGTCTACAGGAGTACCTTACTTAGATGACACGTATGCTACTTTTACTTTTTAACAATTTAATCTAGAAATGTAAGGTACAAAATGATGGAACAAAAGGAATATACTTCTTCTAAGTACCAAGTTTCAAGAATTAGGATACCCTTCATTTTCAGGGAAGTTGACATAGTGACCTCTTTCAAAGATATTAATGAAGAAAAGCCATTCATCTGTGAGCCTCTGAACACTCTCCACTCCTAAGCACAAAGAAAACTCAAGGCAGCAACAGGTGGAGTTTCACTGGAGCTTTTCCAGCTGAGAGACTAAGAGCCACAGTCTATGGAACAGTCATAAAGACTCCATATTTTAAGTACATTGTATTTATGTACTTGCAGTCCACAAAGCAATTCACCACCTTCCAACCTGAATGAAATAATCTTGGGGAAAAAAAAAAAAAAGGCAAGCATCATCAGAGAACTCTGCTTCATTCTAGCCTTGTCTGAAAGCTTTTCTTCCAAGCAAAAAATGTCATTTTTTATTATTTTATGGACCAAGCATAAAGATTGTTTCAAAGTTACCATCATCCGGTTTTCCAAGTAAATGAGTGGGTATTTCTTTGTTCCTGTTGCTGTTTTAATATTTATTTTATATATACAAATATTTTTATTTTATAAGTTTATTTTAGTAATTAAGACCCCACTGGAAGTTATTTGATTTTGTGTTGTCACCATCTCGTTATGAAACAGAGAAAAGGTTCAGGTTCTTTAATGCTCTTCTATAATGTTGTACCTCATTCTTAAAATGCCGACCGATCTGTCCCCCTCTCTCTCCCACCACAAGCACACATGCCTCTATATGGAATTCTTTCAGAAAAAAGGAAAACTGCAGGATTATGAATTAAAAATGTAAGTAAGTCAAACTAAACCAAAACCAAAACGACCCACAACTGTTAAAATTCCAAATACATATATATATACCCATATATACATATTCCAAATATTTTGGCTTCTAGCTTGCACCCATGGACTTGTTAACAGTAATTGCTGTACTCAGCACCTGTTTTGGTTTTTTCTGAATTAAGTCCCATCGTGATCAGTTCTAAAACTGCTCGCTGTGAGACTTTCATGGAAGTCTGTAGGAATTGGTGAGTTTAGGTACGTATACTTAGCAAATGGCACAGGAAATATCTCAAGGTAAAACTATTATATTCTTAGAAGGTTTTTAGTACTTACATTCTTGAAAGAAAAGAGTTTGTTATTGAAAAGTTTAAAAGTAAATGGCATTTTTTATGTGTATTACTAAAAGCCCTCTGTCAACTATACATCATTGCTGAAAGAATAAAGCTTTTGAAAGATCTGTATTGTCTGTCATAGGTAAAACCCTCAAATAGTAAATATTTTCATATTACATGAAGGGTACCTGGGATAATATTTTAATTTTCTGTGGAGAAAAATATTTCTGTTCTCTAACAGAAAACAAAATCTGCCTAATCTGCACTGATTACAGCAAGCAAGTTATAGATATTATGAATTTTTAATTTATGCATGCTGAAAAGCTAAAGACTTTCCCTCAAATTTGTTTAAAGAAATAAAACCAGATTATGAACTCATGGTATCTGTGGGTAAAATGAAAATAAAAATTGGTCTAAATATACGTTTATAGGGTTTTAGATTTTATGCTCACCCAGAAAATCTACTTCTGAATTGTACATGCAGGCTTATATTATAGTTTCAGTGAACAATTTTTCCATGCATCACCAATTTGATGCCTAGCAACACAAGTTCTTTTAGTTCAAAATGCATAAAGTTAGATGGCATTAAAAATCTTGGCTAGATTCAGATACTCTTTTGTCAGTGAACACAATGCAGGATTTGTTTCAAAATCAGATCATAGGAATACATTCAGTATTTTTCTCTTACAATATTGAAGTTTTTCTGACAACAGAGCCATGCCAGCTCCTGAGCAGAGCTGAATATCAACAATTCCTACTGAAATAAGGAGGAACTTAAGTACTTAGTGTCGCTCATGATTTGCAGTTTGACGTTAACTTGAATAAAAAATATTTAAACATATTTCAATTAAAAAAAAAAAAAGCATATATTTAAGTGGAATTTGAAATTCTTTGTTATATATCCTTCCTCAAAGAAAATGTCCTGAAAGAAGATCTTACACTGAACATCATCCAATTTCAGACAGTCCCTTTACCTTTTCTTTTTCAATTTTAGTTCAGAACGAAAGAGATTATGGCAAGGAATTGTTTGCCCCAAAGAACCACACTCGCTTTTAAGCTACAATAGCAACATTAGTGGAAATCTGACTAGTATAAAATAAGAAAGAGTAACTCCAACAAAGCTTCTGAAAAAATGTATTTAAGTTAAAGTAACACACCAGAATTGGCTCAGCTTCTGTAACTCAGTATGGGAAAAAATTTTCAAATGAATCAGCACAATTTCAGAATAACTATCAAATAAGAACATTGTTTCAATCTTAATTTATGCAATACAAGGGCATTTCAATTTTTCAATAGAATATATTCTTGGAAATACAGTATTTCCCTTTTCTGTTGCTAAAGTCACTGACATTGAAAGTATTTGTTTCCAAGATGCTTTGTGTATCATTTAGGACCTTGTATCTTTCTATTGAAACAAATGTTGTGGCTGTTTAAGTAGCAGACTACACAAAGCAATTGTTCATGCTAGTACAGTTAGACAACCTGTTTAAAATAGTCTTTATCAGTTTTTCTTGAAGGTATGATTAAGCTGTCAGTAGAAGAAGACAGGACAATGTGACTGTCTGAAACAAAAAGTAACAACTAATTTGGATAACCCATAGGTGCCCAGTAAACTAAAAAATAGCATACCAAATTTTTCAAATTTTTCCATAGATTTACTTCATTACAGGTTCAGACCTATATTTGCCTGGAATCAACCTCACCATGTGACCGCTGTAGCTTCCTAATCTTAAAAGTAGTGATTCTGGATTCTAGTGGTATAAAAGAAAAGAATTTGTCCTAAAAGAAATGTTTTTAGTGCTCATTTTATGAAGGAAAACTTATTGTAGAACCCAGTTAAGTAAAACTTATGAATAACAAGAGAAAAATATGATGAATGCCTTCTCCTTTTAAGAGTCAGTTTAAGTATTTTCAGAGTTCCACTGCAACAAAACAGTACATTATGTCCCCTTAGTAATTACTAATCTTATTGCAATTTTCAGACTACCACTTAGCCATCTCAAGCACATAAACAGCACAGACATTAGGAGGATAGGAAAATAGCTTTCAGCCCTTCCATTCTGAGATGAGCAGTAAATTTTAATTAAGATAGATCCTACTCTTTAAATAGTTGCAGAGGAAAGAAAATAGAGTCTGAGGAGATTCAAGATACATTCAGGACCCATTTTGAAATTTCTTTTTTTTCCCAGATAACACTAATGCCCTAACTTATTACACCTGAAACTGCTATTGTACGTAATTGCTTAATATTTTGTTGTATAATTATGAATCATTTCCCCTATATCTTATTATTAAGAACATAACAGAAAGACAAACAAATGTAAAAACAAAATTCAGTAAAAAAAAACTTCAAGATTTAAGCTTCTGAGGGCAATTCTGAAACAGAATTGGTACAAAGGGGAATTCCAGACCAGAAAACGCTTGAAAAATCAAGCAAAGGATGTATAAATAAATGCAGAAGCAAGGCATTTATATATATGAACCTACTTCTAAATAAATTTTCCTATTTGGTACACTACTTTAAAAAGTAATTCATACTGATCTTATGGTTTTAGGACATGGCAATGTCATTTCTCAAATTCCTAAACAGTCGCAGGTCAAAATCGACACATTTGATATGCAGCATTTTACAAAAAAGAAAGAAAAAGAAAATGACGGCTGAAGTAGAGTATTGAGAGAGAAATTTATGTCAGGGCCATGAGGACTACAATAGGCCTCACTGTCCCTGCCCAGCACACCCTGCCCATGGCCCAGGATCCCACTCCAGCCCCCCAGGGCCATCAGCCCCCGCCCCAGCAACGCTGCAGCAGGGCTGGTCTCCAGCTCCCCACAGCCCTGCCCTGCCCGGCCATGGGCCCCATCGAGTCAGGCCCACCTGCGGGCCCACGGCCCGGGCTGTCCCCAGAGAGATGACTGGTGCCTGGGGCAGGGGCTGCCTCGGTGCCCCCCTGGATGCCAAGCCCTGCCCTGCTGGGTATCCTGGGAGGGATCTCACTGATTCTAGCATGGAGACATCAAGCTGCAGCACCAGGGGAGCCAGTGACCCTTGCATTCCTCATCTGAGTGACAGAGATCACAGCTTCTGTCTTTGAGAAACATCTTTAATGCATATTCACACAAAAATCAAGCAAATGAATCCCACTAATGTTGATTTCATTAATATTATAGAATTATCCCCCCTAGCCTAGTAATTTCTGGGGTTCTGTATCGTTTCCATGTCTCTTTTTGGATAGTGACCTAAAAGCAGACCTTACAAATAAGGAAACCATATAACTGATGCTACCAAAAGGAAGTAGTAATGACAAGGCGTTTGAGTCCTTTCTCTTTAAGTAAGTAAGTTCTGCCACTGCGTACGTCAGTGTGAACTGCAAATCTCAGCTACACAGAGCTCCTCCAAGGAGGACCTGTAGCTCTGAGGGCATCCTGTTCACTCCTCTTCATACAGGTTTAGTTAACTGCTTCTGGAGGCCTCTATTGGTTAAAAAAGGAAATAACTGCATGAATTCAGGACTAAACAAAGCTATGTTTATTTGCATAAGTTGGGAAGTGGCTGTCACTCTCTTACTTTCCTAAAAATATTTAAAACTGTTAAAAAAAAGAAAAAGAAAGAAGAAAACCACCCTTCCATGTCTTTACCGGCCTCTACATATAAAGTAAAGCTAGTCTGTTTATAAAACAAACAGAACAGCCACAGGGGGAAAAATGTTATTGGAGGGATGCTGATATTTCTCTTGAGAAAGACAGGAATAAAAAGCACAGGTTTGTCTAAAAGGCTACTGACATTTCTTGGAGCCAGAAGCTGTATGTTGGGAAGGAACAAGTCTGTTGTGTTAGCAAAATATGTCACTGTAGGGAGCAAGAAATCAGTTTGAAGGAACATGCAGATAAAGCCATATATCAGAACGAGATATAATGTAGCAGCACTGGTAAACAGTGTTTTTAACTTCCCTGGTTTTCCTTTTTACAATCAAACTATTTGTTATTCTAGAATGACTTGAAAACCATTTACATATGTAACACAGACTTTAAAAAGTCATCATACAAGTGTCCTTCCTGCTGGTGTCAAGATCTGTACTGCAAGATCCTGGGTTCAAAAGCAGATTTGGGGCAAAATTTGGTCCAGTAGGGGTCATGTGGGAAAAGAGAATCAATATGCTGAAATTTTGTTTTGCTAGATCTTGTCAACATATCTTAGTCCTTAAACTGCAGGAATAATAACCCCAAACTTCTAATTACCATCCACCAGGAAGTAAGTTATATCCTGTGCAACAAGAACTGTGTCATTACTCCGTGCCTGTGGCAGGTTTGAAAACCTGGAGGCCAAAGTATGCAGCTGAAAGCAACTGCTACCTAACAATATCCAGCCTTGTTAACATGCCATATGCTAACTCATACCTATGAATGAATAAAAAATTCAAACGATGGAAATTTTCTGTCATTTTTTTAGGACAAATGCGATCACACTAAACCATCCACTGTACTCCTAGCAGTTCTAAATACTTTCTTTAAAATAAGCCTGTTTATTTTGACTACTGCCTGTAACACTACTCTTCCTTTTTTTCAAAAGCCTATGACACAAAAATCCATTTTCTTTCCAGTGATGGCACTGTGATGCAGTTGTTTTTTTGGTAATCTAGGTGGTAGGTTTATCCTGAAATCACTAGATAACAGAGAAAGTGTTCTAGTAGCTAGTGTCATTCTTTTGCCATTTTTTTTCATGGAAAGAGTCCATAAATATTCTCCATACAAAATATAGTCAGTCAAGACTTCGTACTCTGTGGACTGCACTTACTGAGAACATATAGGTACAACAGCTCACACATAACCACAGGGAAATACAAGCTTGTATCTTAGTAACACTGCAAAAGTAAACACTGAAAAATGGAGGCATTGAAGTAGCATGGTACCCATATCAAAAAAGGAAACAAATTTCAATAATTTTGAATGTCTTATTACACCCGAGAAGAAATAATCCCACTGAATAATATATGACATTAATTAGAAGTATTATGGATGAACCCAAGTCAGGGTTTGATGCTGAGAATCTTGGGCAGACAAAAGATCCTTAGGCTCAAATCTTCAACAGGGAGAATTTGCACCTCTTGAAATGCCTCTCTCTCTGCAGTGACTGTAAAGGAAGTCTATGGTGCATAGGTTCAATTAATCTGGTTGCTAGCATGAATTCTCAAACCAAGCACATCACAAGGACCAGAACAGAATAGCATGTGTCTGATGCATCTACTGTTTCTTCTTGCTTAGCTCTCAGAGTTTCATTACTGAGCACACAAGAACAGTGTAATGTTCCTCAGCAGTACCTGCCTCTCCGTGTTTACTGCATGGAGGAATTAAGTCCCTCATTTAGGTGCTGTGCTGAGCACACGGCTAGATTTAGCACACAAGCCCCACTATTGCAGGTACATCACCAGGGTTTTAGACAATTACATTGTTTTAAAAGTTAAAAAATGCAGATGTAGTATGCTAAACAAATATATCCTTTCTGTTAGACTAATACCGAACTTCAGCAACAACTAGAGGAAGTGAACTTCACAGACTCCTTAACTAATGGATTTGAGTGACGGCTTTCATTTTAAAGGTTTGTCTAGGAACAGTGCTTTACGCAAGCGTGACTGAGAAGCATGAGTATGCTGGCTATTATTCTCAGCTGTTCTACAGACTTGGAGGAGTGATTTTCTATCTGGGCCAGCTTCACTGCTGCATTTTCCATTTTTATCCATTTTGCTCAAAATGACTTATGAAACAGGTGCATGATGAAACTAAAAGTTTTCATGGATGAAATCCATGATTTTTATATCCTCATTTCTAGTCCTCCAAGAAGATAACCATTTATGGGATAAGATTCTCTTCTGCACAACTCAGAGGAGGGTGACAGCAAAAGAAGTTTTAAGTTGCTCACATATATCCAAGGCTGCCCAAAGACAGTGCAGTGAGCAAGGACTACAGTCATCCCACCCACCTTTACAAATCAGTAAATGGCTCAAGATTAGAGACATACTCAATACCTCTTCATGTGTCCCATTTACCAGGAACAATGTCTTCCATTTACACAACTAAGTGTTTAATCACTGCATACTCACAACATCCATTACTTCTCCTCTACACTGTGTAGAGGGGCTTATGCTCAAAGAAGATATGTCATGTATGTTCACACCAGATGTAGAATTAATCTCAAGATACTGAAAAGCTGAAAACATTTTAAGTGTACAAATCCATTCTGTGCTAGACTTAGCAGCTATAAAATAGACACAAACAAAACTATTGACAGAAGCAAAACTTCAAGGTATGCGTTCATAACATAGAAGGCAATGTTAAAAAGTCTTTACACTGATGACCTTTTAAAAAACTTTAAATTAACCTTTTTTATTATTATTATTCCCTCTATAACAAGGTCCATCTTTTTATGTACTGCTTACCAGTTTTACTAGCTAATAAAGTTAAATTATGCTATCAATTTCCCAGTGAATGCCTAATAAATAATACTTCCTCAGATCAAGGTCCTTAATAAAAAGGAACAAAAATGAGGCTTGTCACTGTTTTACTCAGCATTTTGATGAACTAAGTTTACTGTTACTCATGGTGTACCATCCTGAAAAATGCTTCCTAAGACATAGAATAGACTGTAGTTAACAGTTTTCTAAACACAAAAAATGTGTACTTAGATAAACACACACACATATAGGCATGCACACATACTTCACAGAAGAATGTGCTGTACTATACGACCTTGAAGTTGAAGATGATTTGGGATGTATTGCTTCTCATATTGGTCATAAGATATAAGCAATTTGCCAAGATCCTTCACAATAGCTATTACACTAATACCACAGAGTGAATCAGTAAGTATGTTCTTTATGAAACCCTAGTCAGTGGATGCAATATTTTTACTTTACAATACAATTTTTAGTCCAACCCAGAGAAAAATTTCAGAGTAGAAACTACCTGTGTAAGGAGAATTCCCACTGATTTCTAAGGGAATGCCATATGCAAAAAAAAGTCAGGTCCAAGTCTGGCATGGGCTATTCTTTGCACTGTTTGTTCTCACCTACTTGCTAGAACTGTAACACCACAATATTGACTGTAGTAAGTATTTCAGTGTTCTGACTGTGTCTCGTGGATGACGCTAAATCATTTTTTCAAATTTGGGATTAAGTGTATCATAAACCATCATAAACTATATTCCACCTTTCATCAGCTAAGTCTTTAAGAAGAAAAACTAAGAGGATGTGAGATTTGATCAGCTCCATGGGTCACACTAAAGTAGCAACGACCAGAAGTTCTCTGGTGCAGAGGACAACGTGAAAGCTGTCAAGTTAAAGAGCACTGAGCATAACTAAGTGCTGCTCCTCATCCAGAGGAAATGCTGAAGGAGAACCATTAACATTATGGAGAAGCATTAACATTTTCTGCCTTCCTTTTGGTGAATATACTTGTTTTGATACTGATACAGTGTTTCTGCGGTAATGGTATGTAGGCAGGAGAAAGTATAAAATTCATGGACAGGAGAATGATCCCACAGGGATGAGTAAAAAAAGCAGCAAAGAGAGATTTATTGAATGAATGTTTGCACTTACCAGATATAATAAAACTTGAATGATATCAAGCAATTCATGTACATATATGAGATATACATAGTCATGTTGACCACTTATGGCCTGCCCTTCTTATTTTAATTTTCCCAATGGCAATATAACAGCTTGAATGAAAACTGAGGATAAGCTGATAGGAATAAGAACAGAAAAGCTGGCAATAAATATTTCATTAAAAAAGGGTTTCTGAAAGGCCATATAACCTTTTGTCTAAATGCTTCAAATCCAAAATGTATTAGGTTCAAACAAAATAAAGTTATTTTAATTAGTTATAGGTAATCTGAATTTATACAGCAACTGTTAAAAGGAGAGTCATTATGACACTAAGACAAATCCAATCATTCAGATCAAAGATTGGGTAGGGTATCTCTAGAGACAATAGGCCAACACTAGCGTGTATTACCTAAGGGGCAACTAAGGGTAGTCAACTGAATGATTAATCACAGCTGTAACTACACATCACATTATTTGTGTGTATATGTTGATGCACACACACGTGTATTTTGGTCTCATGCTGGGGAGGATAACAGTAGAGGGAGACAGTCATTTTCCAATAAAGAAGAGAACAACACAACCTCACTGCAAGAGAAACGTGAGCCTGGTTATATACAGAAAGTAGTGATTGTGTTATTATCATTAAGAGGAAGGAATGTATTAGGTAACAATTACCCCATCTTAGTTTAAAACAGGAATGACAATCAAAAGACTAGGACTGAGTTTCTGATGTTGCCATATATCTTTTGTACTGGCTAACCGTTTTGCTCTTGTTAACAGGAGGACACAGCACTATTTTCAGTGAAACTACACCACCATCAAACTCACAGTACTCCAGAGCTGAAGCCACGAGAATTGTTGAATTAATCAAAATTCAGTTCTTCTAATCTGCTGAAACCTAATGAATTAAAGAACTACAATCCTTCACTAGTCTTAAATGAAAACAGTTGTACATCTTCTGTACAACATGAATCTTCGCAAAATGACTAATCCTGCTCCCAATAAAATCAATGGAAGTTTTACCAGTAACTTCACAGACAGCAAATTCAATAGAATAATTACAAAGTCTCCACACTCCCAGCACTAGCCCTTTAGCAAATTTGTGTTGCATCTTAAATAAGTGTGATTCTGACCAAGGACATTTGTCAAATGAATTCTTATCCAAGTGAAAGCTTGGATAAAAACCATTCACTTTATATGACTTTGTATGTACCACAAGTCACAGCAGCAGCTCTGAACAAAGGTGCTCTGGGATCAGGAAGCAGAGAGAGATGCAAAGCCAAAGGCACACTCTTTCAGTGTTGTACTCGGCTATGCACTGTATGACAACTCTATGGTCTCTATAGCTTTTTTGGACCAGATGACCTCCAGGCACCCCTTCCAACCTAAATCATTCTATGATTAAATGATCCAAACAATGTACCAGTACACTCTAGTGTACGCTGTGTGTATACACTAGTACACACTGTGTCTATACTCTCGTATACATAGCTGCTTGGTTATGGCTGTTGATGCTTTAGTCTTTAAAATGTGTGAATTTGGTTCACCACTTGTATTCTAGCAATTTCAAGGAGACAGTTCCTCTTTTCTACTGCTTCCCGATTTCATATATTAATATCAATTTGCTGCAACAAAACTGCTCTGTTGATATGAGATAAGCTTATTCCAATACCATTGCATTTAATACCTGAATTCTGGTATCTTCAATCAAACGAAGATGATCACTGCTGGAAAAGCAAATTCAGTAAAAGATCCAAAGACCTTAATAAGAGTAAAGTGTATATGTGAACTATTGCTGACTATGCAAAACTCCTTAAGAGAATATATAACTATATGTATTATAGAAATAGTGTATATATATAGTATCTGTTTGTGTAATGCATAATATAAATTGTGTATACTTTAAAATTGTTAGGGTATATTCCAGACTCAAAAACTTCAGAGATGATGGACTATTGTTTGACAACATAACTGAAATCTGCAGTAGTATCCAACCAGAACGCACTAGTAAAATTATTGCCTGAACAGCAAATATACACGACTTGTGTGTGTATATATATATATGTATGCATATATATGTGTGTGTTTATATATGTTTTATGGATGGATTACAGACGACATCTACTAGGAAAGAAGAGTAAATTATGGATGAAATATATAGATTGTGAAAGGATGTTTTGATGTACATATGTTGCATCAAGTTGACATGTATGCATGGCTCATATAAACCTTATGCACAAAAATGTATATATTGCTACTAATTCACATTTTCCTAATGAGATCAGCAATACTATTTCCCATGCAATATGCCTAGTTGTAAATGGCTATACAAACACAAAGCATTGAAGAACCACGCCTTTCAACTGCAAGGAAGGGGAAATTTGGCTCCACTCTCAACAATGAATATTTAATGCTTCCCTGTTCCACTTAAATCTGACAATCCTTCCTACCAATTATCCTTTTCACCAACCCTAGCAGTACAGACAAGAATAAAAGATTAAGACTGGACTGGTTGTTTAAGCCTTCACATAAACCTCTGCACAGTCAGGCAAATGTTATAAAGTTAGAACACTTCTCCTCTTTTTTAATACAATTACGTAACTGATATGTTGCATCCTCTCCTATGCAGTGAGAGTTTCATAGCGATTACTGAGATTCTATACACAATCTTATACAAATAAATGCATGCCCATACACACAAACACACACAGATGCATAGCATATCCTATCATACCCTAGGAGAAGAAATGTCTCAATTTTTTTTTGCCTTCCTCTTGTTAGAAAAATTCGTTCATAGAAGTTACTGTGTGATCAGTACGCAACTGGGAAAAAAAAAAAAAAAAGCAGTAAAAAAGAGAAAACCCTCAAGATATCTAGGCAACCAATCCTTTCCACATTGTAACAGCTCTCTTGAGTGAAGAGACTTTCTTGGAGTTGGTGAAAAATTAGTCTTTGCCAAAGTCCCTTGGTGACAAAGGACAGAGATTTTTATATTTCAGCCCTAAACACAAAGAAGTAGAACCAGAAACACATAAAAGAGAATAAATCTATTTAATAATCTGATTAGTTTTTACCTTCCATTTTTCCAGTGATGGAGCTGTATCCAGCGACAGTGTAAACATTTTACTTTGCACAATATAAGAACCACAATAGAAGAGTGTAATTAGCACTGGAAAGACATTCTCAAGGAAGTACTTTGATTTCAAAAGACTGTTGGAGTGATTGTCACTCCTGCTGTGCTTGGATTCTCTCTTGATGTGCATAAAGTGTGAATGCAGAACGCATTATTATGAAACTCACTCGTCCTTGCATTTGTGTGCTCATTGCTTTTGCCATCTTGTGGTGACCAAAAATAGAAACCTACAGAGCAGCATATAATTCACACTAGAATAATGTTGCTGCATTTTTTAATGAATTCTTCAGCACACATGCTGAAGACCTACAACTCAAACCATGCTCTGCATTTTGTCATTTATTTAACAAATGTGCATTCATTTTCCTTTTAAGATTGAGCTCACTGAAAAATACAAACCGTAGTCTAAACACTTAAAATAAGCACAAACATGAAATGATTTAATACTACATAAATATCTTCCAAAGAATTTTATCAAAATACACTATGAGATCTTTTTTTAAAGGAAGGAAAGTGCTTCTATTCTCTCAGCACATATAAAGGCAATACCTTTATAAAAATTGCCATGTAGCCCAACTACAGAACAGTTTAATATGTGATAAAAGAAATTGGATTTGAACTTCATAAACCAGTCAATAATTATTTATGGAACAGAGTCATTTGCAGGCTTTAGTTTGTGGTTTCTTCTTTAAATTATCAAGGAAAGCAATGCATATAAAGTATCTATCTACCCCCTCCTAACTTTAACTTTTAAAAGAAGTAGCACATTTTTGAGTTAGTGGTCCCAAGGGAGATAAGATGAGGCCTTCTGTTGCTAAGCAAGAGTTTGCCAGTTATTTCAAGCTTTAGCTGAGTACAAGCAATAATCACTACTGCCTGAAATATATTGGAATGGAAGTACATGGGACCATTCATGACACTTCATCAGCATGCAGGAGGCAAACAGAGTGACTGCAGTGATTGAATACAGGCTCAGACTACTGGCTTTAATCTCCATCTCATTCATTCAGCCTTTACTTTTGGCACAGCTGTATGATAAACACACTGACATTCTTCCTTGCCCACCCTCCTTTGGAATCCCATGATTGCTGTGTGCATGTTTGTTACGTATTTAAGGTGGGGAAGAGAGTCAGGCTTTTTTTTTTTTTTTTTCCCCCAAAAAAAAATTGCAATAAATATTTAGATATGGGTAATCTACAGGTTTACTACTGTTACTATCAAAGCACCATTATTTTACTGAAGGGGAACTAAGTCATATGTTTACTTTGCCTCTGCAGATATCTTAAAACAAAACAAGGCAAATCCATAATTAATACTAATTCTTTCTACTACCTTCTTTGCAAAATTGCATATACACAGTGAATGTATGTGTTTATAACAAATAAAGTACAACTGGCTTACAATGGTATTTCACGGAATTTTAACACTATTGCTGATGTTAACAAAATTCTGATGTTAAAGAAATTACAGTTCATTACTCAGTACTGGGTGTTTTGTTTGTTTTGTTTTGTTTAATTTTTGTTGTATTTCACTCACCTTCTCACCAAGAAGAGCTCATATGCAGTTCCATATAACCAGTTCCCTGAATTTGCCTTGGCTTTACACCCAGAAGGTACTAAGGGTCCCGAATAGCTTAGGGTCTAATTGGTAGCTTAAACATACTATGGTAAAGTTAATGGAGTTACACATGTAAAGCCAGTAAGCAGTAGTAACCTCTGCAACTGGGTAGCAATTGTTTTGTTGATGTGACACTTGTGTAAAAAAAAAAAAAAAAAACAACTTCGATTTTATATGACTCCTTCCTCATATTAAAATACCTAATAGTTTTGCGGAAATCTGTCTGGTCTGCTTCAAGAAGTTAGGATGAATTCTCCTGCTCAGTATGCCTGACATCCCTGAAATCACAAGCCTGCTACATAAAACTATCACAGATTTTCACTCACTTTTTGTATTGAAATTGATGCTGTTTGATCACTACAATGGTTGTAATTTAATAAAAAAGGTAATCTTAAGCCAAACAAAATACTGTAAAAAAGAACCTACTTAATACTCTCTGCTCTGACTAAGACGGGAAACCATTTGCAGTTTAGCTGACTGAAGGCCTGTGGCCATCCCTTAATGTTCAGAGATAAGTGGGACAGAGCCCTGTGGAGGGCTGGTGCTAGTGCCTGTTACTGATGTGAACATGCCATTTCTCTTACACTAGGTTTTATCTGCTGCCAAAGAGTTACTGAGCAGCCAACATAGCAAAAATAAAGAGAGAGAGGAAAATAAAAACCCACACCCTGTTCATGCAACATTCAACACCATCTCTTTCAACTAAGTAAAGAGCAATTGATCGGCTGCATTGAAATCTGGAGACAGCAAACAGATCACTGAGTGAAGGAGACAGAAAAGATGAACTTTGCAGGTTCCCAGGGAGATGCAGAAATATCCTTGGGATAGCTAAAATAAATCTTTTAAAGAAAAAAATACTTAGTCAACTACAATGCCACCTAAAGGAAGGGATCTAAAATCTGTCTCCAGAAAACAAAGCAAATTCTGCATTTTCTACTCTCTCCTTATATTCAACTTGAACTTGCAATAAAGTCACTAGATTTCTAAAGCATATGAAACATTCTGTGATTCAAATGTTACCAAAGACAGCAACAGAGAAGTGGAAAACTAAGTATTTGAAAAGATCCTCTTGAGCTTCTCTGTACTTAAGCAGCTGCAAACAATCCAGCACCTTCCACTCCTAAGTACTCTTACTATATTATGCACTCCTAAGGAACTGGTTTCATTACCTATTTAGTTCAATCAGAAAAAAAAAAAAAACCTTGAATCTGAAAAAAAATCGGCCCATCAATTGTGAGAGATGAAAATCTTCTAAGCAGCAACAACAAAGGAATACAACACACATAGTAAGGCAGACTAATCTTATGACCTGTATATCCTTATGGAAAAGGGAGCTAGGATGACTCCATCTCCACTGTAGTGCAAATCCATTGAACTGTCAGCTAAAGACTGATACCACTATATTTATTCAACATTTTCCTACTGTGACAGTTCTAGCTTTCCTGAAAACAACCACTCACTAGTAGCAATTGGTCAGTAACATTCAATGATGTGACTGTACTATCACATTATGATTTTTTTATTCATTATTTAAAAACAGAGAATGTCATCACCACAAAAACACAACAAGTTTCAGAGCCCACTCCAAAATGTTCGTACTGGCTGCTTAATTCAAATAATTTCTCCTTAATTAAAAACAACAGGTTTCCTTGCCAAGAAGTTAAATGTACTACCAAAAACCAAAAAAAAAGTCACAACTGTTCAACAGGGTGCACAATCTGATTTATTTATGACAGATAGGAAAAAAACATTCTGTTCATGAGACATCTCTCTCTTAAAGTAACTGTTCTATCAACTGTTCATATTTTTAATATAGAAGTAATTTAGGATATATTTTAACTGGTCGGCTAACAGGCTAACAGACTAACAGACCATAGAAAAGGAAAACTGACAAGTGATTGCAGGTAACATGCCAGCTTACTGGAAATATAAATGATGAATATACAGGAGACATTATCAGTACATTGTCACCTGCTTAAAAAAAGAAAAAGTCTTATTTTTTGATTCCAGCAAAGTTAGATATTCCTTTTAACACCATCAGGCAAAGCAGCTTGCTCTCTTTCTTTTTTTCCTCTTACTTCCTTTCCTTATTAAATGTAGGGCAAGAGCAACCTTGCTTCCCAATGTCAGGATTTATGAATTCCCATTCACAGTATCCAAAGATTTGCAAGACACCTGTCCTGACCTTGGTTAAAAAGAAAATCGCTCTGAATTAGTTTAATGAGGATTTGAAGAAATGGTGTAGTTTGAATGAAAATATAATAGTGTCTACATTTTGCCTTGCACCTTAACAGGAGGCATGAAACAAATTATATTTGGCATTTTGCATTTGCTACTTTCAAACCTCACACTAGTTGCTTACATACAACAAAGGAGCTAATAAAAATTGCCCAAATGAGTCATTATTTCTTTCATCTGCAGTATTTCATTCCATTTTTTTCTGTTGACTCCACAAATAATATATTAAGACAACAGAACAGTAAGTCAGTATCACTGTGGGTAAACTTAAAATTTACGTTATCAGATTTCAGAGGCAGCTGATGATTGTTCATGACAGAAATGTTTCTTTTGATTTTAGCTGAAAAGTTTTTTTTTTTTTTATTGCTCTACTAACAAATTGAACAAATTTTTTTGTTTTTAAAATATTTTAGGGAGATTGTGCATTTGTTTTAAAACACATATCACTGCTCCACTGAAATTTAGATACCTAGTCTGCCTTTAAAATAAACTAACTCAGCAACTAAAGGTAGCTAGTGTAGTTTAGTACTTTTCCCCCCTTTAAATACACTTCAGACATGTGGTCTTGTTTGCCATGTCCTCTTTTTGGATGTCCTGGGCTATAAATGCCATCAGTCTGAATTTCAACTGATATTGTAGAAACATGTCAATGTTAATGACAGGAGAGATATTTAGTTCCCTGAATAAAATTGTGTAGCTAACTGCTAGACATAAAGCTAAGTAACTAATTGCGTAAGATACAGCACAACAAAACCACAGGCTTATCAGAGGACAATCAGATCAGATGACATAAAATGAGATTTGGTGAGTAAGATCTCAAAGTCCACAATGCTCTGCAGTATTGCTCAGGAAGACAGCAGGATTTTTCACTGTCTTCAGTAAAAACTGGGTAAAACCCGGTATGATACTATTTTCTGCTCATATAAACTAGTCCAAATTCAGTGTTGAGAGATTCATACCGCTGACACAAATGGTTAAACGTCATTTTCAACATGTGCTTCCATTATACTAATTTACATGTCCCTACAATCAGAGTTTGAAAATTCACCAAAATGGCGCAATTTGAATGTAGTCTTGTTCTCCAACTGTTTGGAGTGCTCTCAACTGCTTCAGCATCCGAGCAGAAGAGGACGAGTGAAAATAAAAATATTTCCACCTCTGTGAAATAAAGCTGGAAAATACAAATATGTATCTGAGGAATGCTAACCTATATTCTGCAGGTACAAGTTTTAAAACTACATGCTAGGAGAAAAACTTTTAAGCAGAAGTCAGTGCCAACCTTAGCTGGAATAACCTGTGTTCTTTAGACTTCACAGCTTGTCTCTTGAAAGTTCTCTGGCAACATGTGCTTTTTCACATTTGTCAGCTAAATCAGAGATCCAAATGCAAAATATAACATTAAGGAACAGTGAGTGCATTTGCGACACTCCTTGAAGAAACCAGGTACACATAAGGCAATGACTATATTACATGGAAGTATAAGTACACTCTAATGTAACTTTGTTAAACTAATTAAGGAAGATCAGTATTCTCTCCTAACATCAGTGCATACTACTAATATTCTCCTTTTCAGAAAACTTAGCTATGCCTAGGTATCCATGAAACAAGATACGTGACAACTTGGCACAATATTTCAAACAACATACTATTACCCTAAGTATTCACAATGCTGTACAAGTACAGACACAGAAGTATAGAAAACTGTCTACTCAAATTGTGTGTCCCTTCATTATGAAATGGAAAACAAGCAACTTATCTACATTTCAACTGTGACACATCAACTGTGACACATCAAAAAAATACTGAAGAACTTAAACCAGTAGTTTCCAGGCTTTTGAGACTAATTTCTCATGGCACTGCAAATTTCTCTGCAAACAATCAGTACAGCTTCAGAGAGGTAAATAGTAAATTTTACAGTATTGTGGTTGAACATACCTGCTGCAGATTGTGGGCCAGTGACAGTCTGTAGACGAAATTTGGGGATCACTGGCTTATGTGGCCTGCCACAAAAAGTTTATTTGGAATATAGTTCAGGTTTTGTGGAATTTGCCATAATGCTAGGCAATCTCTTTGCCAATGAAATAATAATCCAGTACATCATATTGCTGAGATATTAAATCTGGTGTTCAGTTTCAGAAATTAGCTGATGTTGAAGAAAATTTCTGAGGCAAAGGGCTGATGATGCAGCAACATTTATACACGCCTTATACAGAAAAAAAAAATATGCAAAATACATGGTATGATGCCTTAAGCAATAACTTTCCCATCATACTGAGATAGCCCATATGATAATGATTAGGTTTGCATCTAAATGCTGCCAAGGATCACTGAATCCTAGGCAACAAAACTGCTTTTTAGAAAAAACTGTTCTGTGGAGTGATAGCCTTTATAACAGTGAATATCATCAATGAAAAGTACTTTCATCAACAAAAACTACTGCCTATCCCAAATAGTTAAGTCAGAAACAACAAGCACTAAAATGAAGTAAAATTTTACAAAATGTTTGAAGGGCATTGCAGCTGCAAATCCAGCTACATACTTGCCATTCAAACCACAAAGTACTGATACGGACCTCACTGAGTACTTCTCTCCAAATCTCTTCAAAAGCCACATACAGAGTACGAATTTCATAAATACTTTGTGGTTTTATGAGACATAAGGTATATAAAATTTTGCATCAGTCACCTTTTTTTTTTTCTTTTTTTTCTTTCCCCCGACAGCAATTTAATAACATATATACATTAGTCATGCTTACAGAAAAGCTTATATTTCAAACCTGGACTAAATGGGTCTAATCCCATCGCTATTATCCTTTACAGCCTTTTATGGAACGAAGCTTTAAATCTCAGGCTTTAGAAGGAATCTTGATCTTTTCTTTATTATGCTATGACAAAATCAATTATTATTATCATGAGGAGAAAACCACATTTTTCATGAAAGCATTAACTGAATATACCTTATATATGCCTTAAACACATAAATTAAGAAGATTCTCAACAATAAGGTCTTTTATCAGCAGGTACACCACTAACCCTCGTCTTCTCTTCTGGGCAATACATTAGACAAGAATATTTTGAAAACTTTATCTTTCTCCATGTTACTTAAAGATTTGCAGCAGATTTTGAAGATTACTACAGGAAATTGTGACAGATTCCATCTGGTGTAAGTCAGTGCCATTCTGCTAAAATAAAATAAATTACAAACCCAAAAATCTGATCCTTTGAGGGAAAGCTTTAAATCACCTGAAAATATATGTATGTGCTTCGGTATTAATCCTACCTTTGTAAAGATATGGTTTATATCTTCTTCAACTTCTTTAAATACTTGTCGCATTTACATGTCAATCATTTTTGACTAGCAAAAATAGTACTTTAAAAATTCTGTTGAACTAAAAATAAAAATTTCTTTCCAACAGCATCAAATGGTTATTTTGTTTTATAATGATTCTGTTTAAAAAATACATAACTAGAATCTTTGGATAGAATGCAAATATCACTTTTGGCAATTTTTCTTCCTATGTATTATTTACTTTTCTCTGGTAAATCTAGCATACAGCTTCTGAAGGCCTCTAGTGCATTTATTTTTGAGCGCCTACTCTCTAATTTGTATTGAACAAATTCCCTTTTCTTATTTTTCTATCACATAAGTGCATTCCCTAGGACGATTATGCTCAGATTCCATTTGTAGGGTTTTTGTCCCTCTCATTCATTCATCTTGAACATTTTCAAATGATGGAATCTTATCTTCTTAAACATGTATCATTTCATTACATTTTAAATATTACTTTGGGCTTTAACTATTATTATGCATAGCCTAGGCAAGCAAAAAAGTGAAAGGAAACATTTTGACTACGAATTTACCATGCATTAATTAATCACAGGTTTGAGAAGTAAAACAATCTGCATATCTACACAGTTACATATATAGGATTGTCCAGCAAGTAACTGAGGCAATGCTCAGGTAAAGATGTTGTGAACAATATCAACTAGAACAATAAATAAACAGAGATTAATTTATACATAACTGAACTTTAAGAGCTTTGCTTTAAGAGCTTTGAACTTTAAAGCTATTGCTGAACATGAGCTTATTTCAGTAGGAAACATGCCTTCGGGCCCATAAGTGCTCTGAGGTTTTGCATTTGAATCTGTCCCTGTCTTACCTAAGCTAAAAATAAAGGGGGGGGGAGAAAAAAGAAAACCAGCTTTCAGTCCAAGAATGTTACGAATCTCAGATTCCTCTTCCAGTTGCATCAGGTAAAAGAAAGGTATTACACTTTCATAACTGAATTAAAATCTACTGTACACTATATTTTATACAATTCTGGGTATTTTTTAACTTGTACAAGAGAAACTGCTATGGTGAAATACAAACTTTTCTTCCTCAAACTGAAGATTAAATTACTGTATCTGCACATAATTGTTTACAAAACAAACAGATAATGTTTGTAGATATTAATGTTATATGTATACCCATAACATCGTAAGTTACTTTAAGTAAAGATTCAAATGTATTCTGTTTGCTCTTTAATACAAAATTCAATACATGCTCTATATGTTATGGAAGTAATTAAAGGGATTTATGAGGAGGAGAACAATCTTGCCCTTGTCACTTGCCTTTAAATAGTCTATTTTGAAAGAAATAAATTATTTAGGACACAACATTAAACTGTGAACTAAAGCATAATTAATCTGAATCCTGATTTTGCTTAGCTGTAGGAAGGAACAGGAATTGTTTAAACACATATTCTAAACAGTATCAGAGCCTACATGGCCTACAGAGAAACTCAGAGAGTTCATCTTTGAAATATCAAAGTATCTTATAACAACATTATAAGAGCTCTACTGACAAGCGTGATTAGCTGGAGCATATGCTGACCTCTTTCAGTTAACATCACTCCATTCTGCTAGTACACATGAGATGAGACAGACCAAACAGCCCAGAGGATCTCTTCTAACTTTGGAGGAATATGCACATTCCCTTTCTTTTTCATTTATAATCCTGCAGCAAAGTAAAAGAAAGGTTATTCACTCTGTAATTCCTACTTCAAAATATTTTGTCTATATGGGTATTCACAGTGCAGTGTCTATATGCCCATGTTGCTTCAGAAGCACACAGGGCAAATGAGTACTAGTCCCACACCTCTCCACAGTACTGGTAATGAATCAGAACTCCACCCAAGTCTTAGGTTTAAAATGTCCAAGGGGAAGGAGGGAAAGTTGTGAATTTACAGTTAGATAAATCACCTGAGGAAGAACTGCTAGAGACAAGTGATCTTTCTTTCTCTTACGATGTTCTGTTACACAGTGGTGGCTCTAAGCAGTAATCCCCACAGAACATCATATAACTGAAGAACACTCTCAGGATTCAAAGTTGAATAAGGACTGAAAAAGGTCTCCTGCAAAAGCATCATCACCTCAGCAGGTCTGTAAGGTTTGGTGGATTTCAGAATGAAGCTCTAGGTGGCAGCTAGATGTGCAGCCTGCATATGCTAGGGATGGAGGCATTCTGAAGAAAATAAGACAGCTATGTTAATATAAGGTGGCTCCAGTTCAGCAGACAAACTGCTTCCCACACAGTTAGCTATCCAGTAAGACAATCTGTTGAAACAGCTGATTTCTAGCTCACTTTGTTGTCATACGGACAAACAAGGATTCTTCCTGAAAGGCCTCATCCTGGCAATGTAAAAAGAGACAGCTTGCCTGGGAAAAGTGTAAGAAGAACCAGCACATACACTGGGGCAAAGATAGGCAGCCTTGGCTTAAATAAAAACCAGTGCTGTAGTTAGGAAATAAAGGGTGTTTTCTGAGGATAACATATCACAGAAAAATGTGGGGGAAGAGGGTGTAAATATGTATATACATCATATTTGTATATAAAGAATCCATCACAAGAATCCAGATTTCTCCCTCTCTCTTGGTTGGAAAGGAATATCCTTAAGGAAAGATGACAGAGGCTACAGCTGTCTGAAGGTTCAAAGGGCTGGCCCACCACTAATCTAACAATTAGGTTACGGTATGGACTATGTTAACGTACCGGAGGAAATACTGCAGCTTCACAAGTATGTTTTGCAGGACCCCTGAAGCTGGTCTGGCTCTGTCATTTCCTTTTGATGTTCCAGCCAAAAACACTGACTTCAGGATGCACCTCCTCCTTCTTCACCTTCCATTATGTTCCTGTTTGCAATGGCTCACACAGTTTACAATTACTTAACTGTCATTACAAGGGGAAACCCCTGATTAAGTTATTTGGTGACTGATGCAGCATTCCTCAAATCTCCTAGTAGCTTGTAGTGAGCCACACAACCAGAAAGAATTTCATGTTATTTTCCTTCCTCTAGTACAAGTTTGAAAATATGAATTTGGTGCACATTATTTGTAGCTGAGGTCCTTCCTACACATGGACAGAAAGCCTGACACATCTCATTAGTGTGAGCTCCAAGACAGTGATGTATATATTGAATTTCAAGGTCAACTACAAACTCTGATCTCTGAGATCACTGAAGTGAAATACCCATCCAAGGAAAGAGGAATTCGTCACTATTAACTTAAAAAAAGTAAAAGTGGACCTGAGGACCAATCCCTATATCCACTGTGTGCAGGGGGATCTTGCAGAGCTCTCCACTACCCCATCAGGGAAGAAGGATTAGGCAAATAAACCATTAGGAGCTATACAGACACACACTCTATAAACAAATAAGAGTTCACTGTTGTAGAATACAAGCCCCATAAACAGCAAAAAAACAAAAAAACCAAAAAAACCCAGTTAATTTGACAATAAGTTTAGTTGTTTCAGCATTCAAACAGTATATGCAACTAAACAGAAAGGAGGCTCTGGCAAAAAGAAAGCTGAGGAAAGACGATGTTCACTCAAAATTTCGAGTCAAAACTAGAAGGACATTCAGTCTGTTCACTTTGAACCCCAGGGAACTGAAGAAAGGCTGAGAGAGTTGGGGTTGTTCAGCCTGGAGAAGAGACGGCTGCGGGGAGACCTTATTGGGGCCTTTCAAGACTTAAAGGGGGCTTATAAGAAAGATGGGGACAAACTTTTTACTAGGGCCTGTAGCGATAGGACAAGGGGTAATAGTTATAAACTAAAAGAAGGTCAATTCAGACTAGATATAATGAAGACATTTTTTTTACAATGAGGGTGGTGAAACACTGGAACAGGTTGCCCAGAGAGGCGGTAGATGCCCTGTCCCTGGAAACATTCAAGGTCAGGTTTGATGGGGCTCTGAGCAACCTGATCTAGTTGAAGATGTCCCTGCTCATTGCAGGGGGGTTGGACTAGATGACCTTTACAGGTCCCTTCCAACCCAAATCATTCTATGATTCTATGAAATGTACATCAAGACACTTGACATCTTTGCCAGAGTCCATTGTTCGGGAAAGAGCATCACTCCATTTTTACTGGTGGGGAAAGACTGTTATCAGGATTCTTTTTTTTTTTTTTTTTTTTAAAGACATTTGGTGCCAGAGAGGCTCCAGTGTTTGGATCTTGTACTGACATGGTAGAGTCTTCACAGAGGCAATTAATCTCTGCAGAAACAAAGATGCTTTCAGTCTAAAAATGTGATTGAGACCTTGAAGTAAGCACCTTGCTGGTCAAGATACACAGAGCAATGATCCCTTTTAAAGCTGCAGACTGTCAAGGTCACTGTTCTGAACTTGAATTTCTGAGCTTCGTAATAGGTGTTCAGCCTCTTCAATTCCAGGAATACCCTACTGTAAAAAAAAAAACAATTTAGACCAGATCTATTATTCCCTAGTCCAATCTGCCATTGAAACTGCTTATAGTACCTATCACCAATGACCAATTATCAAAATAAAATTGTTGTCAAGTCTCATTGTCATCAAGCAACTATTTTTCACTAATAAATGTATTTTTGCAACATTTTTCCTCTATATAACTCAGCCTAACAACCCCTGTTATAAACAAAGAACCCAAAACACTCTCATGATTATACTTCTGTTCAATTCTTGTCACCATAGATTGATGTCTTCTCACCAATAATCCTAAAAATGTCACTGAAACGGGCTTTTCTACAGCAATATGAAATGACATTTTTGTTTAAAATTTCCTGTCACCATAATTTATTTTCCAATTATGCTTCATTAAGAATGCAGGATATTTTCTGGCTAGGAATTAGTCACATTAAAGACTGGCAAACTATGTATACTGATGGTAGCTGAATAGCCTTTGGGCCATTTATACTACTATTTGCCATGGGATATCAATCTATAAGAATGTAATCTATAAAAAATGTGCCCATCTTACCTTAAAACAAGATTTGAAAAATAACACATCCGTTTACTATATCTGTACTTATTTGTCTTATGACAGACTACAGATTTGGGTACAACGGTCATTGCAATGGGATAGACCAAAAGCATCTAAGCCAAAGGTTGAAAGTATGAAGATCTACAGTAATGCAGAAAAATATTAATAATAATATGATGTTTTAAAAACAGTATGATGCTATAAAAATAGTATGATGCTATAAAAGCTCATTGTTAAAGATCTCTAATAAAGTTTATAGTATAATTTCATGACATAGGCAGTGGTGGCATCTTCCCTGGGGAGATTTAAAAGTAGAAAATATATGGTGGGAAGTTCACTGAAAAAGTAACTTTCATCTTTAATTTCTACAGGGTATGATCTACTTTAAGTTGCCCTGTTGTAAATGACAAAAAAAGAAACCAGAATTGCAAATTCAGATCTTTCTTTAGTACTTCAGTACACCTCTTATAATAACAAGGGCACATCAAGTGATCAAAGACTGGATATTCGTAATTTGGGACACCTTTTGCCCTGCTAGCTGCTCTGCAGAAAGCAGATTCTTTAAAGATCAGTAAATACATTTATCACACTGTAACCGATGCAGTATAAAAGCCTATGATCCAAATAGGAAGAGATTTCTAAAATGTGGGCTCAATGATAGAAAGGTATGTTCAAATTTAATTTTCCTGCATTGTGTTCAATCTGAGGAGCATCATTCCCTAAAAGTGATCTGGAAACTCATGAAACGGGTTATTAAAAATAAATCGTTATTAAAAAATCTTCCAGCAGTAAGTAGGAGGCTGGAAACTTCTTCTAACCCAACAGTAAAGCCAAGAAGTAAAGGAACATACACACACAGGTCTGGAGGAATCTGCATTTCACAACTGGAAGAAAAAAATCTACAACAGATTCTAAAAAAACCCACCAAACCAAAACAAGTAAAAAAGAAAAAGGACTGTGAAAACACATACGGAATCTTTAAGTCATACATTTTCAGTTCTATTCTATTCCCGTTTCCATACACACCTCTTCACTCATGATAATATCTGTCATGCATGTGCACATAATGACATTGTTGACAACATTTCATATCTTGTCCAGCGTGATGCCATCACTGGTAAGAGAACTGCACCATCACTACCATCTTCTGAATGCTAAGAAAATGTGGTCACTGTGGGACTCTGTCTTTAAAATGGTGGGCCAGAAACTCCTTACGCTCTGAGTGGTACTTCATAATCACAGAAAATGTAGTGACTCCATCTTGCCATCAAGATGAGCAGTAGGACCAATCGACAAAGGGAAAAAAAGGTAAAACTGACAGATAAGATAACTTGTGAACATTTGTTGCAGCCTTTCATGTACTGTTAAGTACCTGCGTTTCAGCACTCCTCTCAAGAGGTTGTGTGTGTCTGTGCATGTAATTATGGTATAAAACTGATAATATGAAGACCAGATAGAATTAATAACCTTTACTAATTTTACAGTACAAATAGCAATGTAAATATCATTCAGCTTCAAAATTTATGTCCGATGGTGTCTTGCAAGCCTATCCATTAATTCAAGGAGTGAGTTTATTATTTTTTCTAATAGCTTGGAAAGCACAGGCGTGTGACTGCTAAGGCTGGCAGATGAATCCAATTCACTTTGCATTACTCTCCCTTTGACATGGAACAATACTGTTGCATCTCTGAGACATATAAAACTATATTTGAAATAAGGCACTGAAATGGCTGAGAACTTAAGCCCTGTTATTAAAACCCTTGCAGTGAAACTGAGACACAAACCAGTTTTGCAATGCCTACTGAAGCATCACCGAAGATCAGTCTCCACGGTATTCTGCTCAGGGCACTCCCACCGGATGTCCAGGGACTGCAGACATGAGGCATCTACTAAATCACATGCTTACACTTGGCAACAGACTAATTCAATCTGGAATTTCTCAAGCAACCGCTAATACAATACCATCACCTGCCATTTAAATATTCTTATGCACTTAATAGACACTCCTTCAATGAATCTTTCAAGCAGTTAAAGAGTCTTAACTTACACTGCAGCATTTAGGTGGAAGCACTGAAGAAAATCCAATGAAAATCCAACTGAAATACACATATAATCACAAAAGGAGAGTTGAAAAGAGATTGCAGGATTTCTGCACTAATTGTCTCAATTATTTCTGCATCACATGCTTGCATATTGCAGTAAGATGTGTGCGTCCCTCTCATTTGACCCAGCACACCAGTATTAAATAAATTTTGCTGACTCTCAGTGATTCTGCTCCAATAAGACAGTATTTAGTAATTTTGCAGTGGAGTAAATTACTGACTTTACTTCTAGCGACAAAGCTATTGCATCTTTCCAAACAGTTGCTTCTCCAAGACTTAATTAAGTAAAAACAATAAATAAAAATTTCACCATTGAAACTGGACGCGACCGAGTAGATAACGAGAGCATCTCTTGAATAAGGCATGGGAATATGAATGGGAATATGCCATGAAATAATAATACTCTACCAACTTGAAATTGTACCATGTTGCAATGAAGTTCCTGAGGTGATGATTCAACAAATGGGAGTTAGATAAAATATTCCTTCTGATTGTACATTATAAAACTGAAGAATGATTTGATCTACTATCGCAACCACCTGCTTTAAAATTTCATCTAGTTAACAATGTACTGAGACCAATAATTTGTTCTTGGCAAGAGTCAAATAATTTCCTGAGAGTTATTTAGTTCTAATTTGACAACCTCATGTGATGGAAAAATCACTTGTTTCTCTTGGCAATTTGTCCCAGCAGTTAATCACCTCCCTACTGAAAGTATTTGCCACATATTTAATTTGAATTTCTGGCTTCAGCTTCTACTAACTTGCTTTGCTAAATTAAAAAGCCTTTTATTACTAAGTGTTTTAGACACAGTTAGCAAACCACCTCTCAATCACATCTGTGATAAGCTAAACGTATTCTGATGCATGCGAAACTGTATGTCATTTTCTCCTACCAAAAGCTCAGGTTTAGTATTCTTCTTTTCACCCTCTTTATTTCAATATTAAAAAGAACAGCCACAATCGAGTATTAATTCTGCCACTGCTTTATAGTGAAGTAAAATAACCCCACAATCATTATTTATTACTTTGCTTCACTCCTTCAAATAGCTCATTTACTCTGTTGTCACTGTTGATGTTCATGCTGAACTAATTTGAAGTTCAAAAGAAAAAGCCTCATTTAAAGACTTACTGATACCTTTTTCTCCTTTGTTTCAAATTTCCCTCCCAAAAATGTTTAGTGTCTTATTCAGCAATTGGTTCTGCAATTTAAAAACTATATATGATCAGCAATTGGGTATGGGCTGGCATGAAATGAAACATCTTACAAAGGCTAAAATATGTTATATTTGCATTGCCATTTATTAACCAAACTTGTCATCTCATTAAGAAAACCAAATTCATTGGTGAAAGGACGAGAGTAGGCTGTTGCACCTGGGAAAACATAATCCAGGAGTACAGCTCAGACTGGGATCCACCTGGCTGGAAAGCAGCTCCGTGGGCAGGAAGCTCCACATGAGTGAACAGGGTGCTGCTGCGGCCAAGAAGGCCAATAGGACGCTGGGTTGCATCAAAAAAGGCATCGCCAGCAGAGATAAAGAAGTCATTATCCCACTCGGCTCGGCGCTTGTCAGGCCACACCTGGAATACTGTGTACAGTTCTGGTCCCCATTGTACAAAAAAGATGTGGACAGGCTGGAGGGGGTCCAGAGAAGGGCCACCAGGATGATCGAGGGTCTGGGAAGCCTGCCGTATGAGGACAGACTGAGAGAACTGCGTTTGTTCAGCCTTGAGAAAAGGAGGCTTAGAGGTGATCTCATCACCATGTACCAGTACTTAAAGGGGAGCTACAAAGAAGATGGAGACTCCCTTTTTACAAGGAGTCACATGGTGAGGACAAGGGGTAATGGGTACAAGTTACTCCCAGGGAGATTCCGATTGGACACGAGAGGAAAATTTTTCGCAATGAGAACAGTCAATCATTGGAATAATCTCCCCAGGGGAGTGGTTGACTCCGCTATGCTGAACATGTTTAAGACTCAGCTGGACATGGTGCTGGGCCATCCCATCTAGATTGTGCAAATTCTTGCCTAGAAAGGTTGGACCAGATGATCCTTGAGGTCCCTTCCAACCTGGTATTCTATGAGTCTATGAAATGTTAACTCCCTAGACAAGACTGCTACTCTTTCTTAACCACATCCTTTTCCCTTAATGCTCTGTTAATTGAGTCTCTTATTACACATACTGTTATTTTGCCCATAACGGATACCAAATGAATCAATCATGAAGACACCTCTCATTTGAAATATTCAGAAACATTAAGAGTCCTTCTGTCTTCTGGCATCCCACCGGTGCTCTGAGATCTATTAAACAGGAAAACCATGAGGCTGGAGATACCCTTACCCAAATCACTGAAGAATGATGGCTGCAATCTATCCATTATAAATGTTAAGATACGTATTCCTCAGATTTTATCATCTTCAAGACAAGAAGAAGATAAAAACAATCACAGAGATATGCCAGGTACTTCTATGCTGTTAAATATAAGGACCAGGGAATGATCCATGGCCTTGAAGTCAAATGGAACAGAGTTTTCTACCAATATTTATGGATTTTGCTACCTCTTTCCAGAGCAAATGCACTAGGACACATTACCTAGTATTCCAGCCCGAGCCGCCTCTGGACCTATACGCTGCCCCTGTGACCCCTAAGACATAATTTGTAATTCAACTGGGGGTGCAAAGGGACAGTCACTTCAAAACATCCAGATTAATTTTTTTTTTTTTCTAGTGTCACACTGAAAGAAAATTGCATATTTCCTAGGTGTGATCTGAAAATCTCTTTTTCAGAGGGCAAAGTTTGCCTGGTTAGAGTTAAATGATGATGTGGGTAAAAAGAACTGAAACTGGCACGATTTTGTTTCTGCTGCCTGTTTGGAGTGATCTCTGAAGAAAACTAGGTTATTTATTATTAATATACATAGTTATGTATTGGAAATATCTCCTTCAAATGTGGGTAAAAAGACAGAAGGAAGAGCTGGACAGGGATTATGCACAGCTCTGAGATTCCTTGTATAGAAGATATTACATATATCATCCTAAACAACATATGTAAAGACTCACCAAGGTGATTCAAGGAAAAAGAACACTTAGGAAAACTGAGGATCTTTCTCTTCCTTTAGATAAACACCAGAACAAATGATTAATAAAGCACATGTCACTCCAAACACTTCAAAAATACTGCACATACATACAAAAGATTTACTTCGGACCATCTTATTTAAATGTTCAAAGTCATACTAATGAAAACACCCTATACGTATAAACATATTTGGTGCATGCATAATATTCTATTCTACACTGCAACCTTTTTTGTACTGAAAAAAAAGAGAATTTGTGCACCTCTGTGCAAAAAAATTACCAACTGAATGTTTTTGTATTGAATTAAAATTTGATGTTGATTACAATAAGCACAGCCAAGGGGTAAAAAACCCTATATATGTGATGATTTTTGTTTATTATTTCTGACTTAAAATACTTTTAGAAGTACCTCAAATGAAAGATTAATTTATTTTCTTTTAAACTCAGATAGAGGAGGAACTGTTCAGACAAACATTAAGTAGGTGAACACTTCTGTTTGTAATCTGAAGGATTATGTAGGCTACATGGCAATTTTTATCATCATATCACAGAAGTGCTTCATGATCACAGTATTTCCTGAATGCAAAATTATATCATAAACCAACATTGCTTTCCTGTAAACTATATAACATAACGTACAGAAACCACGTAAATAAAGAAAATAAAATGTTACTTTAATGTTCATGATTATATGCCAGACATCATTAATCTGGCTGCTTGACCTAGATTTGTTATATTGTATACAGAGCAGCTGTGTTCGTCTTCATATGGAAAATGATGGAAAAGAAACTATACAATATGAAATCTGGTTCCAGAAATAATTGCTGACTGTTCACTGAGCTCATTCATAGATACTCCCTATGAAAACAACAAAAAAATAGTTTCCTCTTACAAATCTAGCTTTGCCAGAACAAAAACAAAATTCAGGCATAGATGAAATTAATTTTCCATGGAAGGAAAAAAAAATAGTTTATTTTCCTTGAACAGTAGTTTCCCCGAAAGAGTAGGCTACTAAGAATTCTATTTTATTGATTCTGGTTTGTTGATTTACTTATAATATAAATGATTTAGTAGTTGGCTATTAAGCATGGAAAGGTGATGAAAAATGTGCCCATGCTAGAAGTTTTATGTTTTTAATAAACAACCATTAGATATATTCAGTGCTGTGCATGGAACCACGCAAAAGTAATTGTAGTAATGGCATAAGTACTTAAAACGTACCCAGAAACACAGGTTAAGAATTCTCTCTATAATCATATAATGTCTTAACACTAGCCAGTGCTTATATGTTTGCCTGTATCTTTTATTTCGGAAAGAGCTGTACTTTGCTTTATAAGTAATTCACATCAGAAAGATTCATAGCCTATGAACCAACTTCACAGAAAAATGCAAGAGTTTCTCAATAAATTGTGCCACAATTAAAAAAAGTGTATTTTTCTCCCAAAAGCCGCTGCCCTATAGTTTTAGACAAAGCAACTTTTAATACAATCTTTATCTACATTGCCTGATAAAGTTAATAGCAATAAGTAGCACCTCCCACACTCCATTCCAACAGAATATAAGAATGTCATATTAAATCACCTATTAACAGAACAGGTTTTGCTATCTAAACCCCATTTCAAGATACTAACATAAAACTATGCAAATATGTGTTCATACGAACCACATTATTAAAATATGTAAATGTAATGGAAACTCGAAAATACTGATAGACTACTTTCACAAATTCTTAAAAAAGTGTTTCACAATTGATATAATGACAAAAAAAGTGCACATTTAAATTGCATTTATTGCAATTCTTCATTGTCCTATTTTTTTATTTATTTGGGGATGAAATCACAGACTTGGAAAATAAGTCAGTAATAGTTAAATTGTCAACTGACAATTTGAAAAGAAGTTGTCCTTTTCTACCCACTCCTTTATTTCTTCATCTTAAAATGATGTTATTCTTTCCAGAACAAAAGCATAACTACCTTATCTCTCACAGGAAAAGAGGAAAACAAATTCCAAGAATAAGAACCCAAAAATTAAGAGCAATCATGACTCTCAGTAAAAACATACAAGGGAGCATTTACAAGAGACAGACAGATATATATACACAAATACAAACATCCTCACCCCGCACAGTTGCAGAACAGACATTTTCTTAACCAGATTTTCTTCAGTATGAGCAATAAATGCTCAGCAGTTTAAAAATTAGGTCATTCACAATCAGTTGTTTAAAGAGATTATCATAATATTGGTACAGTAAAAATATTATCAGAAAAATGAATAATAGTGAACAAACAGTATAAACACTGGGCAATTGACAGACACAAGACTGCAAGAGCATTATGTCATGATATAAGCTATTTTTGGAAAGTCCAGTCATTTTCTGGGGTGGGTGTTTTGTTTGTGTTCTGAGGTTTTTATTCATTCATATAGTTAGAATATAAGTCTATCTGAAGAAAAGGCCAATCTTTTAAGCACTGAATCAGGACAGCTACTCATGGGATGAGTAGGAGATAGCAGATGAAAAGCCCACCTTTTTCTCCATGGTACAGATAATCAGGGTCTTTTCTCTCTCCTTTTGTTATTCAAACAAAGTGAGTAGAAATTAGGTTGCTTCTTTAAAACAAACACTAATATTTAGGTTCTGTCTTCAAGGCAATGTCATACAGTGTTTTGAAGGGTACCACTCTCACAAAAGCATAAGGAAATAACATATTTTAAGGAGCTATTTGTCTAG
This sequence comes from Platalea leucorodia, assembly GCF_965183815.1. Lineage (NCBI taxonomy): Eukaryota > Metazoa > Chordata > Aves > Pelecaniformes > Threskiornithidae > Platalea > Platalea leucorodia. The sequence goes on from NC_138826.1 coordinate 109,137,009, forward strand.
GAGCTATGGAAGAGAAAGTGCTAGGGTAACACCTACTATATTCTTTCTTTCTCAAATGCTGCAACTCCTTTTGATTTCCATGACTCAGCTTTCACTGATGGTTTAGAGGGATACAACATGGCTTGAATAATCCCACCACAGAAGTTAGTGCTGTCTGTGATTCCTGTGAAGAGTCCTTGTGCTGAAGGAGTGATGGGACATGTATCATACCAGGTCTTCACAGGGATGAAGTGATGGAAACAGAGGAAGAAAAGCTTTACATAATCCTTCCAGAGCTTCCCTGGGGATAGGAGAAGTCAGCTCCTCTGACTTCCATGCAAAAAGTCAGGACTTGCACCATAATAACTGATAAGAAATATAACTTTTTCCATTCCTACGAAGTTCTCTCAGGTAACTGCTGACTGAGGATGGTCTAATGAAAGCCAGAGAATGTTATAACAGTAATATACAGCCAGGATAAAAAGCTACTACAATAAAAAACTAGAAATTTATTGTGAAGAGCAAATTTTCTAAGAATTCAACACCTAAATGTTTTCTTATTTTAAACAAAAAAAAAAATTCTGACATAATACATGACAGTACAGGATCTAAGATATATCTAAGATATATATATATATATCTTTAATCCTTGTTTCATTGCACAGAAATGTGCCGTGCACACCATACATTGTGACTTCTTAATCCATTCCACACATATTCAGCATGCAGATTAAGACAGCTACTTTGAATTCATCCAGCCCTGACTATGTTGATGACATAGTAACAGTAGCAGTACTAATGTGCAGTCATATCACAACAACACATTTCTGAAAGAGAGGAGAGCTGAGCATGAAGGCTCTCTCAAAATGTTTCTGCATACTTCAAAATAAGAAAGTCTGTTTCTACTGATTATCAGCAAAAGGAAAACAAACAAACAAACAAAAATATAATAGAAGTATTTTGGATTCTTATGCCGCTAACTCACAAAGTGAACTGGGGCAAATCACCTGAGTTTTTGTGAAAATAAACCAAATCAGAAAACATAAAGTGTTAAAGGAAAATCTAACTTTAAAAAAAAAATGCGGAAAATACCCAACAGATGGTACATCTGAGCTGAAGCTTCTGAGCTGAAGGAATTACAAAAGCAGGAGGAAAATCAGCACCTTTTGGTTTGTTTTCATACTATCTGTACTAAATAGAACTATTTACATCAAGCTGCATGAAATACCAGAGCAAATCTTTTTCAGGAGATTATTCTATTAGTTCTCAAAAATCTAAATTAAAGGAAGCTTTTGTGAAGCCTTAGAACACCACTCAAAGAATAAAAAATAAATTACCAATGACAGTTGGCTGCATCTGAAGGAATAAATTTTGCCCATCAAGTTTTAAAATGCAGCAAAGTCCAACAAAAGTCACTCAAAACTCACAGTGCAGAATTGGATTATCTGTTCTAAAATCACTCTGTTGAAGTTCACTTGTTCTGTATTTAACACAGGAATATTACAGGCCTGTGCGAAGCAAAGGCCTCGATAGATCTATGTAATGAGAACTAGAGGAGCAATAACATCAAATACTTTAGGTGACTATGCCATTCCTACGCTCTAGTATATTATGCTGATAACACTTTATAATGAAAGTGCATAAGGGAGATTACGGTGGAAATTGGTGATAATAAACACAACACTATTACATTGTTTCTCATTTGTTGCAACAGACTTTTTATGTGCAATTATGTAATTATGATTCCTAAAGAAAATTGAGATCTTCATTCCTTTGCTGTTGAGAGGTTTAATTCTTACATAATCCAAAAAGCCAATAATCATAAATTTGTTGTCTCTAGTCCATTATATTCTACAGATACGATGTGATGAAAAGTTCATACAAATTCAGATTTCAAAAATACATTATTCTGAAGATAACTCTGAAACAACTACTAGATGATACACTATAAACTTGAGGTGTTATAGTTAATATATTTTTAAGTACCTCACCACTAAAAGGTAGATTCATACATTTGGTATGAAAAAATGAAACCAATTTGATGGCTAGACACCATCAAATATCTTGGAAACATTAGTGTGAGATCACTTACCTTTGAAATACCTATAAAAATAATGAAAAACACCACCATATGTGATACTTTCCCTGATCTATATCATTTCTTAAAAAAGATGCTGACCAAATAAAGCCTCTGTTCAGATGGATAGCAGTTATTTCCTAAAAGGACGCACTGTTACTTGTAATAAATTGAAAATTGCTGTTGGAGTCCAACTTTTAATGGAATAAAATCAGCTTTTATTTTTGTTTGCTCTTAAAATTTTGATTATAAATGAAACAGGCACAAGAGACCTCAGCTACAATGAACTCTTTGCTCTATTTCCTTCATAAAATTTCAGTCTTGGAATTAATAGCCCTAGCAAACTGGAGAAGCAGAAACTATGAAACCCTCATGTGAACATATCATTTTGTTTGCTAATATGGCAGCATTTACTAAAGGGTATTAAAAGAAAATACGGACACTTTTATTGTTCTCCTTGAGGCAGAAAATACTGCAGTGAAGAGGTTCATTACTAAATACTTTACCACTGTCCAGCTGCCTTACAGTCAATTATGTTCAGTTAATGTGCATCTTAATGAAGATCTTGACATACAGTTATAATCACAAACTGTCTGCTCCAATGTCAGTCTTCAGTTCATGATTGGTACTTTGTTGGCACAATATAACAAACACTTTCTAATTATGTTTCAGTTCATTAAAATTAAAACAGAGTTCAATAAAAGCAACTTGCATGTTATTTATTTTAGCAAAGAGATAATCCTATTCTAGAGAAGAAAACTAAAGAAGTAATAAAAAAATGAAAAATGCACAGACTAAAACTATTAATATTGTGCCTGGTCAGTATCAAGGATCACTTTCAGTTGGCTATTGAAGTTATTATGCAAATATTCCCCATAGCAAATCAACACACTCCAGCAACGTTGTGTTTTGGAAGAGAAGATATATGAAAAAAAGAATACCCCCAAAACACAAAGGTACTCCTGCAGCAGGTTTCTCTTTGATTCAAAGGCCACGGAGGTTGCTATGCATGAAAAACAGACAATCACAGATCTAAAAAGATTAATGTATTCAGGAAATGAGAATACTGGGAAATGACAGAAAATGAGATATGTAGCAAAACATGCTCCATTGTTTCTTATGTAGATTTCCAATCAGAATATATCCTCTAAGTAACCACTCATGAAACCATGAGTACTTCCATGTTGCAGGCTATGGGCACAGTATGAACTAATATCAACACATCTGTATCTCAGTCACCAGGGATGAAGGGGACGGCAGTCCATGCCACAGGAGAGAGAACACTTCTCAGGAAGTATCACTGACTACCATGGCTTGAATACAGATTGTGCACCATACAACCAGCCTGACTTTTATGCCCCTTTTTAGATGAAGGTAATTCCATTAGCTTCACACTGGAAGAGAAGAAAAGAACATATTTTTCAAGGCATTAGGAATAATAGGTATGCTTTGGGGACAGAAATGGGACAAGAAGCCAGTCCTCAGCTTCACTGCTTTATGAGGGTACAACTGAGACTTCAGCATATTGTTACGTCACAATGTTACTGATAGGAGAAAAAAAGCCAGCCTGTAATCAGGAAATGACTGTGGTATGAGGAAATTATATTTCAAAATGCCCTTCCAATGAAAGTCATATCTAGTTACAGCACTATGAATAAAAATATTGTTGCTCCAAGAAGAATATGTGAATTTTACATGAGCATTTTTACCGCAGAAAATCGCTGTTTATCACATGTATTATGCAGTTCTCTAATTTCATCTGTTACCATGGACCTCTTGTATTAAATCTTTCCTAGTTTCCTCATAAATATGTTTCTAATACAGTGGACTCTAATTTTTACAGAAATCCAGGCATTAATACCCCAAGAAAAACAGTTCCAATTTCACAAGAAGACATCATCAATGTGCCAGAATTAACAGATAACCTAATTTTAACTATTCAATATCCAGAAAACAAAACAAAACAAAACACAAAAACAAACAAACAAAAAGAAACTATTAATTCTCTCAAAATACTAAGTAAAACAAAGCTGAAATTCTTCCCTCCCCATCCTCACCTGACCCTAGGTGAAGAGACACAATAAGAGCTTGCTTAGACTCTTTGCAGCCGGGATATATGCATGACAATTGTATTAGCATTGTAGACTTCCAGTCAGTTAAGATTGATCTCAGTAGGCAAAATACAAAAATGCACAAGAATTCAGATCACTGGAGAATTTAGAAAAGCTGGGTCTTGTTCATTCTGCACCTTTCCTGCTTCGAAGAACAAAGTAATAGCAAGATGTGGCCACAGACTTGAAAATCCATTCTCCAACTGAGTGTGACTCAGGTTGTGAAAGAGTTAAAGTTTAATCATTTGAAATACAAAGAAAGCATCAACAGGAAAAGTATATTTTTTAAAACTACACAAAAGGTTGCAAAGGTATGACTGATAGCATTTTCTGATTGTATATTTTTTTATTGTATTCACTGAAAAAAAAAAAGCTTGGCTGGCATGTGTATCCAAAAAGTATCGTTCTTGCTTTAGACATATCACCTGAATGCCTGTAAGTGTTTGCAAGGGTCTTAAATTAACGGGAAATTGATTTTTTTAACCTTTGTGTTATCCCTATGCTAATTTTCTCCCTCTTTTTTCTTCTAAAAGACGAGATGGGATAAATTCCCTTCACCTAATGACGGCAGCATTAAAATGGGTTTGATTCACCTTCCAATTGCAAGTCTCATCATGGTAAATGAAACCAAAGAAAGCAGATTTCTCCCTTCTGCTGATACTTTGGTTCGTACTGTGTTCTCCAAATCTGGCCTACCCAGGCAAGCAGCAGATGCCACTTCCCCTTATCATTGCATGGGGAATAGTTACTTTTGTTTTCTCATTGCAAGTTCAGAATGTAGCCGGTGCTGTAGAATGAAACAAAAGTCTCAAACACATGCTAATGTTTAAATGATTCAACATTTTGTATGCTTCATTCTTCTATTGTTCTGCAAGAAGGATTAGTAAAAAATGTGCTAGTCCTCTCATCCAGAAACTAAAAATCGTTCACAGAAAGCTTTCCTGGCATAAACAGAATACCAAGAAAGAAATACTGGTAGTGGTTAGGCCCTCTCTGCAAAATAAAGCTGTCTTCACACTGAAATATGAAGCTTAATGTGAAGCTCTACTGGGGACCAGCACACCAACTAACACAGAAAAACTGGAAGTTATGAGGCATGTGAGCAGTTGAGTTGACCTCAACTAAGAGGAGAGTACAAATTACCTATGCTCTGCCTCTACTACATAATTTTCAAATCAAGATAGAAAATTCATGAAGGAAACACTGATTTTAGTGGGAAGCTACAGCCTAAAGTATTGTAAGCATTTACCGAGAATCCCCAGGAGCAACTCTAAACTGCTTGAAACATTTTTTTAAATCCAGAAAAGCAGTATCCAATTTCAGTTTGTAATAGACATCAGACATTTTTGCTTCTCTTTTTAGCATGCAAACTTGCAGGCACACACACATGTACACACAAACACACACCTTCTTTCATTAGCAAGGGAAGGAAAAAAATATTTTTAAACAATTCAAGAATAAGCTAACGGTTCACTCAGAATATCTTGTGAACAGAAGAAAAAAAATCAATGAATATTTTCAATAATAAAGATAAACATTTTAAAAGGTTACAAGCTTGTGAAAACAATAAGGGCACCTGCTTTATAAGGTACTACATAAAACCAATGAGAGAACAAAAATCACCTAGTGACACAAAATGTTTTGGCCTCTCTGAGCTGTCTTCATGTACTGCACATACAGGCTGTGTGCCTGAAGCCTGCAGCAGAACCACTGAGCCTCAGGAACCTTCTACAAACCAAGGCTCAACAGGGCTAGGAAATCATTCGATGACATTATGGAATAACCAAAGCCAAGGTTACATACGTTGTTGAGTCCTGAAGTGAACAGCAGTGATGTAGCATTTTTGGTCCATAATTATGAAAAAGACCAAAACTATGCAAAATTTGTCAACAAATAGCTAAACTGATGAAAATTCAAACCCATGCAGAGAAAGAATTTGTTTCGCAACCATGTGATGCACACCAAACACCTGAGGAGAGCCCGCCTTTCTTAATGTTCTCCTGGTCTTCCACATAATACTGGGTAGCAAACAATTACCTCCTTATCCCCAGCCAGCTTTGCTGGCTAAACACATCTGGAATTGTAGCACTGTTTCCTATTGTACAGGGGCAGACCTATCTAAAAATAAAGTGAGTGACCTTAGTCTATGCCATACTACAAAATTTACCAGCAGAGAAACTGTATGAATCAGTTGGCCACTGAAAGCTTTTTTATAGTAAGATACAAAGTGTAAATTTGAAAAACATTTAACCAGCATATTTTAAAACTGAAACTTGAATCATATAAAAAGCTCTTATGAAGCTAGCTGTATCTCTAGATTACCACTTAATGAAGACTCCAATGAGCAATGCAACTCCATAGCATCACTTTATCAACCTGTATTGAAATTTACTTCAATTCATACAGTTCCCAATGAAGCAGCATTATCTACCTTAGCAATTCCAAGATTTTAGAATTTACCTCCTGATTTGAACAGAGAAGTTCTAATAAAAAATTATTTTTTTACTATTTAATGTGCAAATTACAAAAATACGTGTATCAGGCATCTTCTGCTTTGCTACACGGTAAACAATTGTGTTATTAGCAGCGGGCACCCAGAACACAGTATGTTAAAACCTGGCTTGGAGAAGGCAATTCTAGGCTTCCGAGGTTACTTAAGAAAGGGGCTTATTCCATACCAAATGCAATGTGATTTTCAGTTGCTTCAGTTTACTAAGCAATAGACAAAAACAAACCTCCGTCATATAAGTCAATAAACAGGCAAAATAAAATTATTTTTCATCATAGTTGATCTAAACTGCTTTCCTTTAGAAAGCCTGTAATGAAAAATATCTATTCTCTTTGTTAATCTGAGATAATAAAATGTTTTTTTCTTTTCTTTTCTTTTAAAACATAACTAGCAGTTAGGGAACACAGGTATTTGAAGACTATCCTAATTCTGTGGACCAAATGCTTGTAAAGTTTGCAAGTGATTTTGATTCCAAGGTTTTTTTCTAAGCTCAAGAGCATTTCTTTCTCTGGAAAACTACTGCCACTGAAAGCAGAAAACTGTCACTGTGAACCTGTCCTCAAAATAAGACTCTGATAGGGCACTACTAATTTGCTAACTATAGAATATTGTGGGCATCCTGCAAGCCTTAATGAGTGCAATAAACATAGGAGCACAAACAGGCAATTAACCTCCTTTTCTTTGCAAACAATGTTCAGAACTGTCTTTGTGCTGTCATTTACCATGTAATAAAAAAAAAAGTGCTGCTGGGTTTTTAAGATACAAACAATAGGTTTATCTGTCAGCAACATTACTTTTAAATATCACATGCTGCTCTACAAGCTTGAGAAGTGGGCTCATGTGAACGTCATGAGGTTCAACAAGGCCAAGCGCAAGGTCCTGCACACAGGTCGGGGCAACCCCTGGTATCAATACAGGCTGGCACATGAAGGGATTGAGAGCAGCCCTGAGGAGAAGGACTTTGGGGTACTGGTAGACAAAAAGCTGGACATGAGCCGACAATGTGCGCCTGCAGCCCAGAAAGCCAACCGCATCCTGGGCTGCATCAAAAGAAGCATGGCCAGCAGGTCAAAGGAGGTGACTCTGCTCCTCTACTCTGCTCTGGTGAGATGCCACTTGGAGCAGAGGGTCCAGCTCTTGAGTCCTCAGCACAGGAAAGACATGGACCTGTTGGAGCAGGTCCAGAGGAGGACCATGAAAATCATCGGAGATATGGAACATCTGTCCTATAAGGAAAGGCTGAGAGAGTTGGGGTTGTTCAGCCTGGAGAAGCAAAGGCTCCGGGTAAACCTTCCAGTACCTGAAGGGGGCCTACAAGAAAGCTGGAGAGGGACTTTTTACAAGGGCATATAGTGATAGGACAAGGGGTAATGGCTATAAACTAAAAGAAGGTCAATTCAGACTAGATATAATGAAGACATTTTTTTACAATGAGGGTGGTGAAACACTGGAAAGGGTTGCCCAGAGAGGTGGTAGATGCCCTGTCCCTGGAAACATTCAAGGTCAGGTTTGACGGGGCTCTGAGCAACCTGATCTAGTTGAAGATGTCCCTGTTCATTGCAGGGGGGTTGGACTAGATGACCTTTACAGGTCCCTTCCAACCCAAACCATTCTATGATTCCTTGACAGATATAGACAAACCCTAGGCAAATGCCCTTTACCTGGGCAGAAATAACTTCATGCAATATTACAGATGAGGGGCTGATTGCCTAGAAAGCAACTCTGTAGAAAAAGATGCAGGGTCCTGGTGGACAACAAAATGAACATGAGTCAGCAGTGTGCTCTTGAAACAAAGAAGGCCAACAGCCTCCTGAGCTGTATTAGTGAAAGTGTAGCGAGTAGGTAAAAGGAAATGATCCTTGCACTCTATTTACCACTTCTGAGACCACATCTGGAGTGCTGAGCCCAGTTTTGGGCTTCGCAGGACAACAAAGACATGGATGTACTGGAATGAGTCCACTGGGGGTCACCAAGCTGGTCAGGGATTTGGAGCACAGGACCTTCCACGGGAAGCTGAGCACGCTGCATCTGTTCAGCCTGGCAAAGAGAAGGCTCAGGAGACCTTTTGGCTGTCTACAACTACCAAGTTGGAGGATACAGAAAAGACAGAGCCAGACTCTTCTTGAAGGTGCACAGCAATGGGACAAGAGCCAATGAACATGGGAAGTTCCAGTTACATACACAGGGGAAAAAATTATCCTACAAGTGGTCAAACAGTGGAACAGGCACTCAGAGACACTGTGGGATCTCCACGCTTGGACACATTCAAATCCTGGACATGGCCCTGTGTAACCTGCTCTAACTGCACCGGCTTTTTACAAGTAGCTGGACTAGATGGCATACGGAGTTTCCTTCCATCCTACACAATTCTATGATTCTAAGACCATTTTTGGTTTTATAGTGCTCAACATTACCTCTCAGTAGTCACGCGTTAGTTTCTTTGCAGAATATTAACTAAACAAGTATTTTTGCATATAATTTTTTCTTAATAAATCCTGTCCCAGATGATAAGAGAAGTCAAAAAATTACAGGATGCTTTAAAAAAAACCCTATGTATCTCTCATGGCACAGTAATGAAACTGCTTAATTGAATCTTAAGTCAGAATAGATTTTTTTTTAATGCATAAAGTCAGCACTGTAAGTAGTTATCCAAAATATAACACTTCTTATAATCTTAAAAAACTATAAAAAAGGCAATATATAACAAACCTGTAAGTCAGATAAAGAAGGAAAGTTGACTAGTTTCCAAATAAATGTTATATTTGTGTACGTTAAAACCACCTCATGAACTCCCAGATACTACCGCTGTTTCGTAGTTGAGTGTGCAAATATATAAACTCATTCTTCATAACAGAATTTTTTTCTTTCTCTCTTGTTGCTAATTGTGTTTTTAAAAGTATTCTTTTTTCTGTTAAAATTAAAGTCAGTCTCCACATAGTTTATCAGATTGGTTGCAATACACTCAAAAGAACAAAGCCCCTGTCTTTGTTATAATGATATATCATACAGAAGAAGTGAAAACTTCCTAACAGAAATCTCTTACAGTGACTCAGCAGAGAGTTTATTGAACAATAGGTGGATTTGTTTTCATTTGTTTGCAATATCTGGCCTTTCTGATAAAAACTTGGAAGAAAGACAAGAATTAGTAACAAAAGTCCAGAACTTTCTGAAGCATGACTAAATCCAATAATCCTGAGTGACCAAGGAAAGGTTTCAAATTAATTTGACAGAACTAACTAGTCATTAAGCAAATTTTTGATATATATTTATATAATTTAAAAAAAGAAAAGAAAAAAGGTTTGATACAAGGATACATTTGAACTAGTTACATTTTAGTCAGGAATTTGGTGCACAAATGTACAAAAGGCTCTGTATGCCTCAGTAAGTGTCTTATTTTTCAATGTAATGATCTCTGGGCACCTAGGGTTTTACCTCTATCATGCCTACCATTACCTCATGATCTGTGGACACCTAGAGTTTTCTCTCCCTTGTTTCTACTGCTGCTTCAGTGAGAATGTTTCTATCCTTACATTAATACTAATGTAGGACTATACCTAAGCTGTCACTGCTGGAACAGGAATTGAAGCCAGATCTCCCACAGCCCAGGTAAAAACCTTAATCACCAGACGTTGACTCGTGCTGCTTCTCACCCCCCTTGGCTCCACAAATTGGCAGTTCTTGGCTGTGCAAAGGAACAACTGACTTCACATAGCTGCACAGGTGCCGGGACTTCCCACCACATTATACACAACAGCTAGGTGCCAGTCTCTGTCCTTAGAGCTGCAACTGAACCCCCTGAAGGTGAAAAAGAAGCCAAGCCCACTAAAAGCCATAATCTCTAAGATACAGAAAATGTAGGTATCACCCCCTCTCACATTAACATACACACAGATCTCCTCTGCTTCCAGTTCTTTAAGAGCAACAATAAGATTTGATCAGGACTTCAGAAGTGCTGTGGTACCTATCAGGTTGCAGATGGCAGAGGAAGGTGCCATCCGGAACACCCTGCAACAATCTGAACAAGAAGCTTCGTCTCCATGGAGAAGAGGGGTTTCAGACAAACCAGCTGTGCTTATTGTTTCCTACAGGTTACTCGTAAGCAGTCCCAGGCAGGCTAAGCAGGTCGTTATCCCATTTCTTTTAGACCTCATTCCAAGGCACCTATTTTTCCCCAGGAACATACAAGGAGTCAAGAAATCATAATGTAGGTTTCTTACCAAAGGTTCTTTACCAAAGGTTTTTTACCAAAACCTTTTCCTGTACCTTGAAATCAGTATTCACCAATAGTGAACTGTGAAATTTTACTTTACCTTTTTTTTTTTTTTAATTTACCTGGCAACTGCCATGTCCAAAATCTGCAGAAAGATCTTCTACATGCACTAGCTACTGATTTCACAAGTATATTTTTTCTCCTAAAATCTACTTCATCTGTTCAGTCCTGAACCACCACAAAATAGGATTGTTACCCAGCTTTCAAAAAGGAAATGCACAAGTGACTTCAATTTTACTCCAAATGATAATAAAGATACTAGAAAAAAGATAGCGTTCTTTGCCTATGTCAAACAATGAAAATAGAGAATATGTATTACTATAAGCACAACGCAACAGTAGGTCAGTAATTTATTTTTCAGCAACTGCAACGTATTCACTCAGAGGATATCTCAGTAGGGTACTATAAAATCATAACAACAGATATCCCATAATAATCTTTAACATCACAGTGCAAATGTAGAAAACATCACCACATAATTCCACAAGAAGAGGCTTTTAGTGGAGAGAACTGGCTACACAAGCAAGAGTCAGATGACACAGATTCAACCCAGCTCCTCTACTGATTCAGGGCTTATCTACCCAGGGAAAACAACACATAATAGCTTCTCCTACAGACACTCCTATTCCATTAGTCCTAAAATTCCTTTGTTCGGGTAATTTAGTTCACTTTAGAATTTAACTGAAGACAGCACGGAATAGTTACCATGTTCAAATTTCACATCCCAGTTTATTTTGCAACAGGTTCGGTGTGTAAACAGGATTTGATGACAAGGCTCAAAAATCATTTGGTGCTTTGATTTATTCAAAGGATAAATGGCAATAATTTATGTTACATAAATCAGAATAGTACTTTGAATATGCAAATGTTCAAGACCTATGTCTAGATCCTCAAATAATGTCATACATATCTAATACAGACATGTAATTGGCAATTTTTTTTTTCTTAATTGTTTAACGATTATGTAAAACACTATTTTCTGACTTCTGTTCCTCAGCAATTCAAAGAAACATTAGCTATTTCCAGAAACAAAAGAATTTAAAGAGATATTTCTTGAACAAGAAGGCAGAAAATTGGCTTCCCTTATGGGAAAATTAAAGACGCTTCAATTATCTACGCACAAAATTATTTGTTAAATTGCATGTTAGGGTGCAGTCAATTAATACGCTGCATTTAAAAAATCTTTTAGTTCAGATTGCACTTATCTATTTTTATGAAGCATCTTTGAAATGTAATTTAAATTAACAGCAATTCATAAGTGAATATAAAAAAAATTTCTGCTACTTCTATACAATACAAGGAAACAAAAATAGGCAATTACATCTTATTCTTGATCAAAACATAATTTTAACTTATAAAGGTGCTTAATTTCCATCTGAATGAAATGTCTTAAAGCTAGAGGTAGTCTTATGACTTATTCATGTTTTTTATGGAACTGACATGCACTAACTATATATGTTTCTTGGCATCCCTGGCATTTCAGTTATCAAAATGCATACTTGCTTGTTTGTGCAGACTAAAGCTAAGACTACTTAGTCTGAAGAGTTTGTTTTCAATGGAAACTACAAAAGAAAAAGACAGTGGCATTGTCTGATGGAATTAAAACAAAATTTATCTACAACTGAATATCACAAACAAAATAGCACTAATGAAATTATTAAAGATATATATTCCTGTTGAAGACTTGTAATATTCCTGTAAAGAAGTTTGAATCCATAAGTATTATGCATTAAATAAAAGCCCTACTGGTTTTGGCTGGGATAGAGTTAAATTTCTTCATAGTAGCTGGTATGGGGCTATGTTCTAGATTTGTGAAGAACAGTGCTGATAACACAGGGATGATTTACCTATTGCTGAGTAGTGCTTACACAGAGTCAAGGCCTTTTCTGCCTCTCACCCCACCCTGCCAGCAAGAAGGCTGGAGGTGCACAAGAAGCTGGGAGGGGACACAGCCGGGACAGCTGACCCCAACTGACCAAAGGGATATTCCATACCATATGATGTCATGCTCAGCAATAAAAGCTGGGTGAAGAAGGAGGAAGGAGGAGACATTGAGAGTTATGGCGCTTGTCTTCCCAAGTAACCATTACACATGATGAAGCCCTGCCTCTTTGTCAGATGCCTCTGACAAATATGATATGATAAAGCATTGCAAATTGGTAGTTACATTATTTAAAAAATTCTTCATCTATTGTCTTGTAACAGTGAGAGCTTCTCATACTTTTTGCTCATTTCAATAAATGTTATTTTGAATATAAACCAAAAAGTCTAGGTCTGCCTCACAGAATAGCAAATGAGTTTTGCTTTTACATCACATAAAGTTTCAATGCGGGATACTAGAAGGAAAAGGAATCGGGATACTTTTAGGAAACTGACTATTTGTGTCCTGTAAGGATTTCAAACATTTGATAATTAATACCTACTCAATTTCCATTTTATCTAAAATAAATTTAAAATGTGGTGTTGCAAGTGAGTGAACAATCTTTACATTTATGGACTGCCTCCAGGAAGCTACTTCCTCTTCCCTTAACACTGTTCTACAGACATTTTAAAAATTAAGTTCTCACAACAGTCTTTCTCTTCCCCACCAAAATTAGACTGATCACTGTTACCACTTACCGAGAAAAAAAAACATATCTGATTTAGCAATAGTAATATTCACATGTTCAAGTCTGCCTTCACTGAAATAAAATTTGTGGACATCCCCTCTTGTGTTCAAAGTTTGTTTTTTAAAATCCCAAACATGTATGCAGATTCAATGTCTGTTTATTGCTAGAATAAGGCTAATAGCACCAGTATGGCTTTTCCTGACCACAATCTTAGTTCTTCCTTCAAAAGAGGAGGAGGAGGATAAGCAGGAGGAAGAAGCAGCTGTAATTCTGTAGCACCCTAATGCTCTTGGTTCCAACATTATTTCACTTTTTTTCATGTTACCAGATCTTCATTTCATTCACTGACTATTTTACTGGTACTATCGTTAGACCAGGCTATCAAGGCTTTAGACAGTCCTTTCGAATAGTGATGAATGTTCCTGGTATTCCATATGTTTTGTGACATTTGAGACTCCCAAGTACTACATTTAATCAGTGCAATATGCTTCAGTGGTTCTCATCATCACACAGTCTCGAAGTCAAAAAGCAACAAAACAACCTCCCCCCAAATCCTTTTAAATGTGATACTTTATCACAGTTGCCAGCATAAATTTTCCGTTAGTGACAGTTCAGTTTTTCTTCCAAATCCACATATGTACCACTTTAAAATATTCATTCTATTTATGGAACACACAGAATTATGCAGTGAGTTATAGTATGTGAACACTGATAGCCAGATTTAAAACATGTGAATGGATTTCATTGAAATGTGTGGAACACTCCTAACGGATTTCTTTTTTTTTCGTGATCCAAAGATGGTATCTCTTGAGTAGTTTAATAAAATTTCACTTAATTAGCTGATCAGAAGATATATTTGAGTCTTACTGACTAAGTATATTTTACTATTCATGTCAAAAGACTACTTGCTTAACTCTCTCCATTAACAACTCCTATAAATTTCAACTCCAAAGATTAGTTAGGCACATTTGTTTCCAAATCACTTACTGATGATTATTCATTACCTCTTCAATATTATAGGTTTTCTCCTCTTACTTCTATTCTTTACATATATATTACATAAAAATTTAAAAAAATAATAGTCCTGCTAACATGAAGTCTTATTTACTTGAATCACCATGTCAGATAAAAGTTAGGTGTTGCTGTTCAGAAAATATTTAGTGCTGAGGGTTTTTTTAATTTTCTAAAGATCAATATAAAAGCCAAAAATCTTTCAGAAATTATTAAAGAAAAATAAAATCATAACACTTCAATGTTCTTACAGTTTTGGAATTTCTACAAAACACTGGAACCCACATAGATCCTAGAGCACTGTATGATGTAAAACCTGTTTCCCTACCTACACTCACATTTGGAGGTCTCAATCCATTAAATCAGGCACTTCCTGAAACTCAAGGCAAGAATAAGACCATAGAAAACTGAAACAACAACACTCAATCCCTTTGTGTTGTAACTAATGAGTTTCTTGAACTCTGTATCTGTAAAAACAAATAAACAAACAAACAAACAAACAAAAACCAAGAAGGAATTTGTAGTCTACCTTATATATGCATCATCACAGAGGTGCTCTACTGACTGCTAAAGTGAAAATAAGGTAAAATAAGGATCCCTTCCTTCATTCTTAGCATAAAAATGTAGGCATACAAGAAGAAGCACAAGAAAAATAATAAAATAATTTAGTGTGAACATGAAATAATGAGAAATGGTTGCACAAAAATAAACATAAATATCAAATCCTTATTAATTTCCTCTCCAAATGCATCACTGAACCTTTGGAAGTTCTCTTCCATATTCTAAACAGAGAAGAGAATTACTGTGATTCCTTGTTCTAACTGGAAATGTCCATTAATCTTTTGCATGAGCCTTTTTCCAGCAAAGAATGATGGTCCAATACAAGCAAAATGTTATAAACAAATCTATTTATATCTCAAAGCTTAAGACCAGTATCAGGACTATTTCCATCAGCATTGCTGCCAGCTGGTCTGTCTGTCCAGGGTTTCCTTTCTCTGCATAAGGCTGCCAAGAATATTGATGTGAAGCAGAGCTTGTAAGGTTTCTGGGCTACTAAGGAAGAAGGGCAGCCAGACCCCCAACAAGCCTGTTTGCCTGTTCAGCAAATACCTGTTGAACTAAGCCACAGCTGACTCTTTTCCTGAATCACCTAGCTGCCTATCTGGCCATCTCTTCATTTAGGCAACCAGCCCTTGGCCAACAACATGGACACTTACACTACTTCTCCAAGGCAACAAGACTCTGCGGCAGCCTAGGAAGCAGCTCTGGCAGCCATTCCGCTAGGCAAAAAGATTTGTCTTTTTTATTTCTGTCATAATTTGAGGTGGTAAAACATAGAAGTTAAAAACTTAACATGGTCATGAAACTACATCCGGTATTCCAGCAACACTCAATACAATAATTTACCAAAATAAAGAAAACAAAACAAACAAACAAAAAAGCCCCAAATCCACAGCTAGAATAGATAATAGAAACCAGAAATTAAGAGATAGAAAATCATGTATCATAATCAAACCATATAATTTTTTGTGCACCTTGTTGCCTTGTATCTAGGTAATCAACCTCAATCTATACAGGCAGAAACAGAATTCTACTGGCTTCAGGAAGCACAGAGGAGGCCACATGCCATCTCCTTTGGAACAAAAGATCTCTTAAATATCCCATAAAAGCCCTCTTAAACATTGCAGCATACTTACTGTAACTGTTCATATACTATTTTGTCAATATCAGGCCCTCTCAAACGGAAGACCGGATTTTCAAATTGAAATAGAAACCATGGCTGTTTAATGTGTCTCGGACAAGCCCAAAGATTCAAACATACACCTTTGTGTATGTCACAACAACTGGCAGGAACTCTTCTTCCAAAACTTCATTATGCTCTTTGAAACGTAGGCTTAAAACTTTCTTGTTAGGATGCCCTCTCTCTCCCTTTTGCTAACTTAAAACTGTGCTCAACAGAAATACCTACTATTGCCTCTTGAATCATATGACTAATTATTCAACTTCAGAGCAAATTATTTCAGCATGTACTTAGCTTCCGTTTCAGACCTGCCATCCATCTGAAATTCTGGGTTTTTTTTCCAAGGGTATAACTTACTCTAGTAAGAGATACTTTCCCTTCTTTCAACAAAGCACCCAACAAAAGTCAGTAGGCTGTCAATGTGCTGTAACTGTAGCATGTTGCACAGAGTAACGCTATCCTATCTCCTTCATCTCTTCTTCTCTCCTCTTCTCTTACCTTAGACTGTAAGCTCTTTGGGGTGGGAATTCTTTCTTTTTTTTCTGTTTTTGTACAGCACAAAGAGATTTGGGCCCAAGGCTGGGCACTATGGTATTACAAACACTCAGGAATAACATTTAATATGTGACTTTGAGCTGAAGTAAAATTTTATAGAAATATTTATTAATATACATGCATTGCCTGCTATGGATGCAAGAATTTTACTGTTCAGAAGAAAACATCCAGTAAAATTTGCTTTATTATATTTATTAGATCAGATTTATTAGGATTTATTAGATTACCATTATATTATCTATGCAATAAACATGTCCGTGTAAGTAGCAACACAATCTATACTTGGCAGACTTGAAAATAGTAACCATTTGTTTTTAAACACATCTTTTAAAGGACTTGTTCCAGGAGAAATATACTATTTGAATGAGTAAAAACAAAAGAATAAAAACTATGATTATTATTGGATGATACTGTAAAAATAATTGAAGAACATTGTATTGAGCAGTAAACAAACCTTGGCAACATAAGGAAATTAAAACTAGAAAAGTAAAATTGAATACAGCTGGAAGGCTGATTTACAAGTGATTTCGTCTTACAAAGTAACCGCAATACTGCAATAAAAAGCTAGAGGTGCTAGTAAACAGTGAGTCCAATATAACCGTATAACAGAATATAGCAGTCAAAGAGCAAACCACTCCTAAGGGTATCCCATCATCTGCCTCCAATGTGATAGCCTGTCTGTGGTATAATAACCAGTGTAATTTAATTTAAACTATGGCAGGCAGTTTGGGTACCTGAACTCCATAAAAAAAAGATGGAGAGAAATTGGAAGTAATTCAGAGAACAGCTACTAAAACAATGGAAAAGTTGAAGGGACTGAGTTTTGTATAAAGGTCAGGAGAGTTAAAAAGCAGGAGAAGGCAATGTGGCATAACTGAGAAAGGACTTAACTAACACAATAGCTTCACCAGTAATCCAGTGTGTAACCTTAGGCATATTTCCCTCCTCTTCCTTCTCCACCTCCCTTTTCTTTTACTTTTTTGGCAATTTTAATATCTGCACAGATGTGGACAGGCACTGAACTCATTCTGACTGTGTTGCACCACGGCTGAATGGGAATCATCTCCAACCAGAAAGAGATTTAATGACACTGTGGTGGGGTGTCCAAGCTAACAAAGCATGCTGACATCTTCTCTCTGCATTTACATTCTCACTGGCCCAACTGGATCATAATGTTTGGTTTTGTAATGTAAATAAAAATATTTCAGACATCAGCAAAATGACAGCAAAATTAAATTCATCAAAATACCCATATACAGTGATCTTCATCTGTCTACATAGAGGGAGGGTAGCCAAAGAAGCATAACATGTGACAACGCTATCATATCAATAGACATCTTTGGGACAGGCCTAAAACACAGCCCTATTTGCAGTTTAGAAAATGACCCATTGGGGAGTATATTTTCAGATTAGTACCCTCTGTGCCTTCATTTATTTTGGACAGTCCAGCATCCTGCTATAATAGTCCCCGAGACATTACAGGTCCTGTAGACAGAATCAGGCAGTGTTGATACTACCTAACTTAAAACCATAGTGTGCAGCTAAGGCAAAGGGGAGTCCAGTTCAGGCTTCAAAGCTTTTAGGCTCAGGTAATTTTTGTGTCTAGTGAAAGCCAAGCTCCCTGCTGCAGTGGTTATACTTTCACCAGTACTCATACCAGCTGGTTTAAATTAGGTTGAGCATAAGATTTGAGAGGCCTTAGTATCTTGTCTGTATCAAGACCATCATCTTTCCAGTTGTCTCTTTCTGTATCTCTCAAATCTATTTGTTATCTTTTATTAATGACTACTTTCACTCATGTCCTCAAATTACAAAAAATTCAAGGAGTTTCTGTTTCCTTTCATGAACTGGAGAACCTCTGGCCTTACTTCTGCAAATATGGGTTTTGAAATGCAGCGCTTATCTAATAAATCATGTAGAAATTGTTCCTTTGCTAATTAACACAAGTCGGATGGCTAGGAAAATACTAATAGACCGCATGCAAAGCCTTTGCATTACGACAATTATGCTAATGTTCTATGATGCATTTTTCTTATTTTCTTTTTAATTGTAGAGACACAGAACATAATCCTGTGAACACCAGAAACTGATGGCACTTATTATCACACTGAACACTAGGCAATCTCCTTTCTGACTTCTAACATTTTATGCTGCCAGTATTTTTTGTTTTGTTTTGTTTTTTAAACAGTTGTCTCTAGAGACTCACAGGCATGAGCAGCTCTAGAAAAGATCCTCTCTTCCAATACTTGGCTCCGTAATTTAAAAGATGCAGCCAGCATCCTCTCCCTACAGACATTCACTGAGGCAAATGGGAAGACTCCTATGAGTCATGGTACAGTGCAGGCTAAGCCAGCCAGTCTTCCTTCACTTACTTCATAAATTTTGCGATCAGAAATGTAGTTGCCATCTGCACAGCAAGTGGATTACATACAGATTTGCATCATGCGTGCCTATGAAGGGCAGAAGCACAAACTCCCCACAGCTGTCTACGTATGAAATTCATAAAATTTTATAATGTTTGTGCACAATGCTATATATAAACACAATGCCTAAAAATCAGTTCTCAGAAATGGAAACTCACAAAAGAGTGATGATCACGTAACTGCAGAATAATCTACCACTGAAGCTGTTAACTGTTAAGCAATGCATTCCTATTTTCACTCTCTGTGTCAGCATTTCAAGGCTCTGTTCCCATTTCTCCATTTGTATATTTTTCCAGATCTGTAATTCTTAGGGTTTATTTCCATTGCAGAGGTAAATCTGGCTCCTGCTCAGCTGCAGTGCCAGTGTTGTTTGTATTGATCCAACAGCACCTGGGCCAAAGATAGTAAAATACCCAGTCCCAGCAGCCCGTTCTGGGGTACAGGCGAACTCCCGCAGACGGCTGCTTAATAACATGTTAGTCCTAAACTTTTCTCTGTAATTCCCTGCCCATGCCCAGAGAGGCTGGAGAGGCTGCCTAATTCCAACAAGATTTGTGGGGGAAGAACTAGTGGTTACACTTCTCACAATGCTACAGCCTAACGTGAGTGCAGCACTAGTGTGGATGTCACACTTGTCTTTAGAATGCACTTAGTCTTGGTATTTAAATTGCATGTGGCACTGCAGACAGGTAACTGCCTCACTTGCCCTTAAACCAGTTTTTACAGTTTTCACATTAAAACACTTTGAAATTTTGCTGTGCTAGTATAGGATTGCACCCAGCCTGCTCTGCCAGCAGGTACATCAGCCACAGCAGACTCAGCGGGACAGAACCTGTGGGGACATGCCTACCCTTCCAGATCACAATATGCCTTTGCCTTAATGCAAACCTGCCTTCAGTTTGACGTTTTAAGCTAAAATGCTGGGGAAATTGCTGGCATAGTTGAAATACAGCACTGGTGTGATTGGTGTATGTTCTGCGCTGCCAGTTCTGCTGCAGTGAACAGTAACTTCCAAAAGAAGCCTGTTATTACCTGAGAGCTGTAACATTTTACAAGGCTGCAGCCGCATTTACTTCAGCTTGTCTATCAAAGCACGCATTGCCATGAAGGCTTAAGTGCAAACCCTTCTCTCCTTCAGGTGGCCATGACATAGACAAATAGCCTTTTTAAAACCAGTCAGCAAGTGAATCTAGAAGCCTTTTTTCAACAAATCGAACAAAGCATTATAGAAAATTAGTTTAAAATAACAAAAAGCCTACACGCTTACCTAAGCTTATTAATCTTATACTTCAACATAGCCTATGTTATACAGGCTTTCCTTTGAGTTATGGCAATATAAATGATTCAGTCTGAATTTCTGCAGAAAATCTCTATCACTGGAGATTGTTTGCTCGCTCCAAGGGACACCTCCTTTTCAGAAAGACCAATCCTGCCCAGGTAAAGCAGAGCTCACTTTTTATATGCGGCGATGGCTACTATTACTGGGCTTAGACGTGAAGTCCTTTTGTCTCAATGTGGTTTTCCATCAGGCAGTCCACCATGGCCCGAGTGGGTCATTCCCTTTGACTGACAGCTGAACCACTGTAGAATTTACACCTTGCGGTGGTAGCCCTTGTCCTTGCAGCAGGGCATGCGGCAACTACCTTTCCTCTCTCCTTCCATCCTTCGTTTCCAGACATGCTGCTGGCAACATAGCTACACACCTACTCTCAGAACTGATAACAATTTTCAAATGTTCATACAGAAAGCTATTACAGGACCAACCATACCTGCATATTGTCTTTCTCCTATTAACATTATAGTGACTGCTACTATTTTAAGAGCAACATCCTTCTGCCATTTAGCCAGAATGTCCTTTCCATTTATTATGACTAGAAGGGCAAATAATCACGACGTCTGTGTTCCTCAGACTGAAGGTTCCTAATCTATGAATAAAAGACCTTCTGCAACGGATTATAGCTACGTCTTGAAATCATTAATTAGAAATTTTTTTTTTTTTTTATATCTTTAGCTTGGGATTGCTTTAATTTTGCTGTATTGAAATGTGTGTAAAAGCTAATGTTTACTATTGTCAAAAAACGTTATGTTCTTTCAGAAGATGAGAAGGCTTAAACCACTCCTGGGTTAATCATTATGCATTAGTACTTTCAATAACAACTAAACTTGATTTAAAGACTTCATACCTATGAATTTAAGGTCGAATTTTCAAAAATTGAGAGAATGACCTCAGTGCACAAGTCTCATTGAAACTAAAGAGCTAATTAAGAACCCAAACCTCCTCACATGTGCCTAACTTTAAAACAACCCTCCACCTTAGCAGACTCATCATCGAAATTGCCATCAACATACACTGCAGCAAACAAATCTTCCCCAGAATGAAAAATCTAAAATGTGCTACTTCACAACTGGGATAAACACCTGAAATAACAGAGCCATCAAACACATGGATCCTATGCATGCATGCACACGCAGCGTATCAAATACTATTATAATATGTAGGTCAAAGTGAACAGACCTTCCAATACCAGAATGAACTCATATATGAAAAGAGTAAAAGGCAGGACGTGCAGTTAATGGAAGAACAGTTTCCACAAAACATTTATTACATTTCTGATCACTCAGCCTCTTTCTCAGCAGAGACTTACCAAATATCTCCAAAAGATAAGCTTGGGAGTTAAAACTTATGACTTTGCCAGATACTAAAAATCATGGACCTAACAGCGACACATTATTATTTCTCTCACATCCTCTCCCCAGATAACTCCTTCATATTCCACAGGTAATAATTATCTGTCTCTTTTCATCCCACAGAGCTAACAACTTGAATACCTCCAGCCTTGCTAGCAGCTTCTACTGTCCCACAGGTAAAAAAAACCTGCCATTGTTTCTCAAACTGTATATTAAATGAACATAATTAAATTAAACAGAGCAACTATTTTCAACATGTAGTGTTTTATTTCAGTTTTGAAGACATGGTACCCAGGAACTGGTTTATTTTTCCAACATCCCTTGCTTACAAAACTCACACGCGCACACACACATTATCTATTGAATCATATATAATGAAGACTTACAAATATATATTTGCACATTATAATGTATGTATGTACATGCATATTTATATATTTTACATATACATATGTAAAACCTTTTAATACATCTTCATAAAAACCTTGCTGTACAAAACCATTAAAATATTTTCAAAGCTTACATTATCACACCTCACAAACATGTACTGGTTTAATTAGGCAAGAAGAGATAAAAATCATAAAAAATTAGGACTGAGAAAAATAAAGGTCTCATCTCATCCATCCCCCTTAGGCTGGCAGAGGACACCATACCCTGAAACTATTCTTGATACAGTTTTGCCTCACATATTTTAAATCTCCAGAGACCCAGATGCCCTACAGTTTTTTCAAGTATTTAACTGAGTCATATATAAAGAGTTTTCTTGTCCCAAATCCTCAGTGTTATAGAGTATGCTGATTATTTTTGTTCTATTTGTTATGATTTGGGAAACAGAACCATCATTGCTCAAAATTAGAAGGCAAATTTTTTCAATACTATTGACATATATACCTCTCAACCTTTCAATTCAGTACTAATAAACCTTCTTTTGTCCTTATAATATCTAGTGCTGGTTATTGTTTGTCTCCTCTGGACGCTGTCCAATTCATCTATTTCTTTCTTTAGACCTAATGCTCAAGACCAGGCAAAATACTTCTGTGACATCCCACCCACTGAAGGAAGCTCAGTAGCAACTCCCATGTGTTGCAGATGACATTCCTATCTGCATGTCCCAGGGCTATTTGCCCTTTTTTATGCAAAAGAATCACATCATTAATTAGTTTCAATTTGCAGTCTTTTCTAACACCAAGATATATTTACACACTACTGCTGGCTACACATTGATTTCCCATTTTGTACATAAACATTTGATTCCTCATTTCTAAGTTGCAATAGTTAGCATTTGTCTTTATTGAACTTCATCTTACTGATTTCAAAGCATTCCTCCAATTTATCAATCTCATTTAGAATCTGACATGAAGAAGTGCTTAGCACTCTTCCCATCTCCATGTTATCTACAAAACTACAAAAAAGCTTTCTATTCCAAACACAGGACCTTTTTACCATTCTCTACTTGCATCTAATGACACTATGGATCAAATGGAGTAAATTTAATGAATTTTTAATGAATAATGAATTTAATAAATTTTGTGATCACAGTTGAGTTCATGGAACGTACAGTTTCTAAATACGGTACGTATGTTGTAATACACGTATTCAGTCTATTATCAAAAGTGCTTATATAGCACCAGAAAGAGAACTGATAGTAAATACTTTAAAAACCAAAGATAGTTCAGTATACAAAGGAAAAAAGCATTTGTAAAGGAAAGAAAGTAAACAAATTCAGAAAGCACAGATTATGGCAAATAAAATAAACAGTTATGACTTTCTACAACATGGAAACACACTGCAAAACAAAAACTGACAAATAGTCCCCAATAATGACAAAATTCCACAAAAAAAACAAACAAAACAAAACAAAACAAAAAAAAAACACACGAAAACAACAACAACAAGAAAACCAAAATGTTTTCTTCAGGGCATAGTTCCTTGAACATGAAGGAATATGTACCGTCTACAGGAAATTCTACATATCTATCACCAAATCCACAACTAGATGTGAAAACAACCTCCAAAGCAGATTTTTAAAGAACTTTGTATTACCTTCAGGTTTTCAAATAAATAATTAAGAATACATAGATGTGACCTGGTCAGCACAAAATTTCTGGGAAAAAAAAAAAAAATCTAGATAAGCTTTTCCTATTAAGGTAAAACAGACATAAAAAGAAAAAAAAAAAATTACATGATAATTTTGCACAGCCTTGAGTTTCTTTTGTAACTGTACATCTCCAGGTAGTAGAGGGATAGAAGAGGAGATAGGAACAGGAGGAGATAATTCATGAGGGACAACTGTCAATCACATCATCTCTAAGAAAGGGAATGTTGATTCAGGAAGGTCAGCAGGAAAAAGTGGAAGTGTAAAAATTGGAGAAAGAAATTTAGCTGAATAAAAGGGTATGGTAAAAGATTTTTGAACTGCACAGGGCAAGGAACGGAAAACAGATAAGTAGATCTAATACCAAAAGAACGCACATAAATACCCCAAAAATGCAGTCTTCCCAGTGAGTGCAGTATACCGCAATAAACATTCCTCCACCCTAAATCTTATTCAACACCTACAGTAAATGATAGTTTTTTTGGTTCAAATCTCCCAAAACACTATTCAATTACCATTTGTTTATCTTTAATAAATCTCTACAAGGTAACTATAATTTGTATCATTTTACAAATGGATTGACAGAGACAGTGTGACTTGTTCACAGTCTCACACAATGAATGTGGCAGGATGAAACTATTTCAAATCCCAGCCCTCTTCATCACCTATATCATCCTTCCTCTCCACTTTTCCAAGTATTTTCTTAAGATTGGCACTAACACCACCACCTACAGCAGAAAATTCTTTTTTCATGATGTGCCCTCAACTGTGCCACTAGAAATGCAAACACAGTAATACAATCCACATTTTTTGGCATAAAAGACCTGCTGAGAAAATTCATTTATAGGTGCATAACTGAAGCTTGGCAGTATCGAAAATAGATGCATATACGTTCTGCCAGGTTTACTACGCTTAAGCCAAATGGGATTCCAAACACCCCAGCTCATAGTCACAGCAAAACATAAGTTAACTCAATCAACAGTAGAATTAATTGCTTAAGAACAGTTCATTGACACTGATCTTTGGCAGTCATCTTCATACCCTTCCTCCAATAGAAAATTTGTTTACATGCTAAACTGAAAAAGAGGAAGGTTCAAAGGTTTCTATGTTAAGCATTTCAAAATTGCTATAAATGATGCATTCTGTAACCACTGAATGAAACAGTTCTAGAATTAACAGTTCAAGCATTTCACAAGTTAAGAAGCAAAAAATTTATTCCACCATGGGGAGCCATAAAGCAGTTAATACATAGAAATATATCAATACAGAAAAACCTATGCATATGAAGAAGCAGTAAGTAAACTAACAAACAGTTTTCTAGGAAACTCAGGTCCTACATTTGATGGATCATTGATTCTTAATACTTGCCCATAAATCAGCACTTACTAACAAATGAGCAGTAAAGCCCCATCTATTGCCTTTAGAACTGGAAACTGGCATAATAAGCTGACACATGTTTACACCTACACAAACACAAGGATTTTTCCACTGCCACCACGCACTGAGCAGGGTGCAGTGATCAGCTATTGCTGGGAAAGGAGCTGGTACTGCAGTGCAGTGCAGCACAGCAAATGAAAGCTGCCACTTTCATGTTTTGAAGCTGTTGCTTCTGAGGGTAAGGCTGGATTGAGGTATGCTACACCTCTCTCTCAAACCCAGTCTGGGATTCTGGTAAGTCTTCCTAGCTCTCTTGATTGGAAAAAGAAAGAAATTAAAAAAAAAAAAAAGTGTACAGAGTCTAAGTGGTAAAATACCATTTCTGTCTATCTGCAGAAAGCACAACAGAATACTTCCAGAAGAATGTCTCTCCATATTAATTTACCCTCGGGAACTCAGACTGAGGGAAGCACTGCTATTTTCCAGTGCAGAACTAAAGCTAACTTAGGGAGAGATTTCCCAGTTTTGAAAATTTGTGAGATTTCAATATTATTCCAACTTTGAAACAAAACTTCAAATCAAAGCTACCTCTTTACAAACAAGACATAGGGACTACATAAGCATTGGAAAACTGAGGAAAATAGCATGGTTCAGAGAAGCACTTTGGCTTGAAAATCAGCTTCAAGCCATCAGTTAGTGCATTAAGGATATATTTTTTTACATACCAATTTCTTCTTTGCACACTGCTACAATCAAATATTTTTTAAGATCGTATATCCTGCTCTACTTGTCTCCTGATATACAATTATAATGCAAGTCACACCAAGAGTCTTAAGGGTTAATGAGAATAATTTTTCCTGAACCTGGAAAAGTGTTTCAGAATACTATACTTAACAAAAATAATATTGCTATTCAAGACTCCCCCCGAAAAGTCACATATTGCCCCCTACTCCCCCAAAAGACTGACCCCCAGCTCATGACACTTTTCCTTTACAGAAGATAAAATTGTTCCAAGAGAAGGGTTAGTCTACCTCCTGATTTTTTAGCTCTGCTGATCTTCTCTACCACTACGTATGTACAATAACTTAAGGTTGAAAAATCAAATTTTAATGCACTCTAATATGCACATATCTCTGGCTGCTCCACAGGAGACTCCACTGGCCCACTGTTCACCCTCAAGTTCAGAGAAATGCCATTAATTTTCTATTACTGTCCTGACTCTTTGCCATCCTGTATTAGGGCTATTAAACAAAGCTATCATATGATTAAGCAATAAAAAAAAACAAACTGTGGATCTTACATAGGGAAGGAAGCTCATGGGCATCAAGAGGCAGGCAAGCTGTGCTGCTGCATCTGAAACTACAGCTTTTACCCAGCACTCTTTCCATTTCTACACATCTGGAAACAGCATGAGAACTTCTGCTAGTCATCTCTGTTGCAGATTCCCTACACACACACAAATGCAGGCATCAAATCCTGATTCAGTAACAACAGTCTGCACCTGACCCATCCCCAAATACTCATTCCCTTCATTGCTTCAGCAGTGCTGAATTGCTAACCACCCTCTTTCATCCTATACCTGTATCACTGACTTCAGTTCCTCCTTTTCACATACCTAAATCCATGTCCTGTCAGCCACCCACACATCGCTCTTCTCACTTGCCACGCACCTTTCAGAAGGATTTCAGTATTCCTTGCAGTTCCCATCTTCTATTTCATGTTTCTTATGCTGCAGGTAGTGCTTATAGGCAGCTCTTACACCCGAGTTCTGCAGGAAATAAACTGCTGCCATAAATTAAAACTACTCGGCTAATTCCAGCATAAAGAGCTTGTATTTGGAGGGAATGGTGAGACAGACCACGACACAAACTGAAACAAAAAATCCAAAATGTCTTGGAAATATAAACCTGGCTCTCTGAACCAGTGGGGCAGATGTTTTGTTTGAAGTGTAGTTCCATCCTCACCAAAATCAATGTGGCTGACTCTATCCAAAACCACTTCTAAAAATAAATTGTAGCCCAGTAATAACAACTTCTGCCATTCCTAGTAAAGGGCCACAAGCCGTACTCTGAGCTGAGAGCAGCCAGAAGGTAGCAGCCCAGGGCAAGGAAACACATAAAAATAAACCCAAGCAGGTCCCAGGACTGAGGAGGAGGGGAATCCCCCCATGAACATCACACCCTGCCCAGCAAAGACCTCAGGACGGTGATTGTGCAACGGTACTCACTGCGGGCTAGGAGAAGCCACGAACCATCAGCCTGGGGACCTAAAAGGAGGGTGAGCACAGCACCAGAGAACAGACACTAGGGTGGGTTTTTTCTAAAACCATTTCTATAACCATTTTAAGGGTGTTATTAATGAGATAATAAGTGTTTGTATTTTTGTATCTGGATTAATAACTATTTCTTGCATTTTGTTTAGATACAAACATGCTTGTGAAGATATTAATCAGACTAAGAATACGTTCTTATATCTCTCTATGTGGTATGTTCTTTTTTGACAGTAACAGGATTGTATTTTGAACAAACTTCATTACGACAGGAAGCTAGAATGGTTTTCATCTCCTTGACTTTAGCAGGTAATGTGAAGTAGTGATTAATGCAAGCATAAGAAACACTATATGATGGCATCTTTTCATTATGTTTCCAGGAGACACATTTAAAAAAGAAGGAAAGTGGAAAAAACACAATAGCACATATTTTCCCAAACGATGAGTCACAGTAGTTGTAAGATGGTAACATAGGAAAAAAAAATGTAAAAATAATCTTAAAATGTAAGTAACAGAGGTTTCATAAAAGGAATGCAAATAATTAAAATTTAGAAAATACTAATGTTTACAAAGCTGCAGAAGTTAACAGAGATTCAATTCTTGGGTGTTTCTGTCTTGACAACTGCTTGGAAGAAGGAACACATTTGGGTAAATTAGTCTGGCTGAAGAAAAAAAACACAGGAAAGAAAAATTCCTAGATCAGGCTAGGAAAACATGTGAAGATATCTAAATTAGTGTTGTCTTTAATATATCCAGGTCTAAATTCAAGCTTCACATAGCTAAGGTGTTTTAAAGATGCCTTATTTCTAGAGTTGTAATAATGTAGCAATTTATTCCTTGGTGTAATGACTCCACTAAGAAGTGTCTTGATGCCTTCATGAGACAAAATGAACCTCCAGATTAAACCTTTATTTCAGGATAGTATGAGTGCTTTTTGGTCCTCACCTCTGCAAGCTCATTAGAAGACTAAAATGAAGTAAGAATGGTTCTAGCTCCTTCTAGGGTTTGACACTCATCAATTTTAACTTTGGATTTCCTGCAACACTGAAGGTCTGATAGTACAAATATCAATTGCTTGAAACTCCATTGCCTCATATTTTTTGTAGTCTTTGTC
This sequence comes from Platalea leucorodia, assembly GCF_965183815.1. NCBI lineage: Eukaryota > Metazoa > Chordata > Aves > Pelecaniformes > Threskiornithidae > Platalea > Platalea leucorodia. Next base: position 109,165,837 of record NC_138826.1, read on the forward strand.
ATATAAGCATGCCAGGTTTGAAATTACTTTAAATCATGGCAGTATTATATACATTCTCACATAGCTATGAATGACCATGAGAGGTGGCAAGGCAATGGATAATTGGGTCCATAGTGACTACCAAGTCCAAATGAGGACACTTACTTGTTTTCAGCCAGCAGCCAGGTTAGATCTAGACTTCATCAGCATATATGCCTCCCCTGTATACTATAAAGCACATGAGCCGGCTTATAAGTGATAGGCAAAGAGCTACTGTGTCTGTTACTCGGGGTTGCAGAACTTCAGAATACTGCAAGGGTAAGAGACAGCTGATGGAGTTAAATTCATCCTTCAGTGAGATGAAGGCGGTAGCAAGTATAAGTGTATAAACCCTTACTAAGAAAATTATGGGCAACTAAGACGGTACCTGTGCTTTTTTATTGCCACACCACAGACTGTTCCACTGAAAATTAAGTGTCTCCCCTACCAAACAAACTTCAGGGAAGGAAGAAGCGATTTCACCTTCTACAGTGCAAATGATATGCATGTCTACTTAACTATTTCTTCTTGTTTTTCTTTTCTTTTTTTCTTGCTTAAAGCTCTGAATATATTCTTTTGATTGGAAAGCTCTGTCACCAACATTCATTCAGAATAAAGAGAAAATAATTTATGGAGCCAGATGGGATAAAGTATTCCTTTAGTAAATCTTAAAAATAAAGGGGCTTCATAAGACTGTTATATGGACACAGACAAACTGTCAAAGTTCAGAGTTTTTCACACATGAGATTCTGGCTTGAACTATTTGATGTTAAAATGAAAGTTAACCAACAGAAATTACTTCCCCATAGTGAGTGGGGTTTTCCTGGCAGTCGTAGACTATTGTTGAAGGCAGCAGTTATTGCCAGGGACAGCAGCTGTACTGTGCCAGAGCTGTGCTCAATTTTATCATTTTTACTTCATTGTGTTGCTTGTTTTCACACTTCTAAAGGTGTCTTTCTATGCCAGCTACTTTCATAATAAAAGCCTGACTGTGATCAAAATGTTGAGGCAATTTCTTCATGAATTGCTCACAGTGGGCATAGCTTGACATTTGATACACTTTAGAGGTTGCACCAGAACCAAGAGAATACATTTTGGGACTTAGCTTCCTATTTCATTTTCTCTACGTGACAGGAAAAGACAAGTGAGGGAAATGTGGGGGGAAAAAAAAAAAAGATTCAGGAAGAAAGACCTCCTTCCCAACAAATGCTGAATTTAGACAGAAAGACAAACACCCTTATCCCAAAGAAAGTCACGAACTACAAATTCCAAAAGTTTAAAGTACAGAAGCTCAAAATCTTCTCTTTGCCCTCATTGCTTAACATATTTGATCTTATGGGTTTTCGACAGTGAGAGAAAGCAAGAATAATTTAAAAAATTGCTGCTATTAATCCCACAGAACGCAACACATTTTCTGCCATACAAGGAGGTATATTCTCATGTGGACTGAACACATTAAAAAAAGATAGCAGACTGAGGTTCACAATTACATACAGAAGAGAATACATTACCCAGCAGGTCATTATATGAATAGTATAGTCCAGAAATACCTGGGGCATACTTTTCTAAAAAAACAAATATATACTTTCAGTCCACAATCACAAGCAATATAAAAGACAGACACTGGAATGTGTGCCAAGTACTATGCAAAACCCTACGAGTTTTGCAATTTATCACATTAAAAACAACATATGCTTTAAACAGTAACAAGAAACTGACTTTACCTTACATTTGTAGCATTTTTATTACACTTTTGTCCAATAATCCATCTGTGATCCTCCTAATGCTCTGACTACTAGGGTATTCTATCACATAATGCTTTACAAATTTGCCTTTTAAAATTAATTTATAACTCAGGAAGAGTTCTCTAACTCTTATTTAGAAAAAAAAGTTCTATGAAATAAAAATGAAGGGGGAGAAGCTGGTAAGTTTTCTGGCTAGAATCTACTGAATTAAAAAAACAGAAAAAAGTTTGTAACAAAAGTAAATAAAACATTTATTTCAACTAAGTATGTTTCATATATATGTATTATATGTGTATGCATATACATATAACAGACCTGCACACACTTAAAGTAGTAACAGATTAGTTAAAACACTGAGCTCAACTGTACTGTAAAAACAGAATCCACATAATAACTTTTGATTAAAAGACTAACTGTAAATTTACCCCTGCACTTTCTTCCTTATGTTACCCAGCTGTGTTTCCATGGTTACTCAATTTTAGAAATCACTGAGTCTTACTGTAACATGAATAATGAGCATACTTCTTTATCAATACATTTAATGCAAATATCAACCAGGCTAGATTTCTGAGTAGTACAAAGTAATTTTCCCTTACTTTTTTAATTATTATTTAAATACTACATCAGGCATATAAACAAAGCAAACAACTGAAATAAAATGTCAAAGAAATATTGTAATTAAAATTGAGTTTGAACTTCAATTCTAATTCCAAATTTGAGTAATAACTTTCTCAATTTCTTTTTAATGCATGTGTATATTTATTAAAGTAAAGATGATTTTGTTGGTTTCTAGTGCTGACATTAGGGAAAGGAGAGGAAGAGAGAAGTGTTTTATGCTTGATAGAAGTATGGCTTTGCAGTTTACAGAACGTTAATTCAAGCAACTATTCTTGATTGAAACTTCACTCTAGAGGCAAGTTATTATTTTCATTCCATTGCTAAACAGATCACAATAAAAGCAGATTTGTTCAGCTTCTTAGCTGAAATCTATATGTTCTAGCGTGTGCACAGATAGCAAGCTATCTGTAAATCTGGGTTGTCATGATACAGATGCATGGAAAGAATCCTTTTTTCTGAGCCACCATTTTCAAAGCATTACTCATGTAAAAAATTCCTTCCATGCGGAAGGATAGTAGGGATAAAGAAAAAGGGAGAGACTACAGAATCATTGCTTTAAGTAGCTAAAAGACCAGGGTTAATTGCTTCCTCCTTTTCTTTCCCAATGGTATCACCTATAAGAGTGCATTTATTTACACATTATTTTGCAGGCACAAAAAACACCTTTTAAGTGTAGGCTTCCAATGTAAGCCATCTACATATTCCTTTTAAAGAGACAGGCTTATTTACAACTCTAGTGATTGCAATTCATGTATTATTCCCTCACCATGGTTACCAAAATAGATAAATAAGAAGAAAATTATTGATAATTGGCTAGAGAAAAATAAATTAAGAAAAATGTATCTTTTTCAGTATTATGCCAGCAACTGAAATACTGGAAAAAATAGGCCAATGGCAAACCGTTATTAAAACATTATATATTTATTTACATATATATATATATATAGTTTACTGAGTCTTCTAATTCACACTCGCTCTCAAAGGTACTCTATTACCATATCTTTCATATCTACCATGGTGACATTTAAGTACTAAAATAACATAAATTGTCAGTGGTTCAGCTATAGTTATAAAAAAGTGGTGGTTAAATGAAAGAATCATGGAATCATAGAATGGTTTAGGTTGGAAGAGATTTTGAACATCTTCTAGTCCAACCCCACTGCCATGGGCAGGAACATCTTCAACTAGATTGTGTTGCTGAAACCTCTGTCCAACCTGACCTTGAACACTTCCAGGGATGGGGCATCCACAGCTTCTCTGGGCAACCTGTTCCAGTGCCTCACCAGCCTCATCACAAAGAATTTCTTCCTTATGTCCAATCTAAATCTACCTTCTTTCAGTTTAAAACTATCGCCCCTTGTCCTGTCACTGCAGGCCCTGGTAAAAAGTCCCTCTCCACCTTTCTTGTAAGCCCCTTTTAAGTATTGAAAGGCTACAATAAGGTCTTCCTAAAGCCTTCTCTTCTCCAGGCTGAACAACCCCAACTCTCTCAGCCTTTCTTCACAGGGAAGGTGTTCCAGCCCTCTGACCATTTTCGTGGCCCTTCTCTGGACCTTGTCCAACAGATCCACATCCTTCTTATGTTGGGGGCCTCACAGCTGGATGCAGTACTCCAGGTGGCGGTCTCACCAGAGGAGACGGGCAGAATCACCTCCTTCCACTGGCCGGCCACACTTCTTTTGATGAAGCCCAGGATGTGACTGGCTTTCTGGGCTGCGAGAGCACATTGCCAGCACATGTCCAGCTTTTCATCCACTAGTACCCCCAAGTCCTTCTTGGCAGGGCTGCTCTCAATCCCTTCATCCCCCAGTCTGTATTGATATTGGGAATTGCCCCAATCCAGGTGCAGGGCCTTGCACTCGGCCTTGTTGAACTTCATGAGGTTTGTATGGGCCCATTCCTCAAGCCTGTCAAGGTCCCTCTGGATGCCATCCCTTCCCTCAAGTAAATTAACTGCATCACTCAGCTTGCTGTCATCTGCAAACTTTCTGCAGGTGCACTCCATCCCATTGTCTATGTCACTGATAAAGATATTAAATAGTATTGGTCCCAGTACGGACTCTCGAGGGACACCAGTCATTACTGGTTTCCACTTGGACACTGAACCATTGACTATAGCTCTTTGGACATGGCCATTCAGCCAGCTCCTTATCCATCTAACAGTCCAACAGCCAAACCCAAATCTCTCCAATTTAGCAGCAAGAATGTTCGGGGGGACCATATCAAAGGTCTTATAGAAGTCCAGGTAGATGACATCCACAGTTCTTCCCTTGTCCACTGATGCAGTCACCACATTGTAGAAGATAACTAGGTTAGGCATGATTTTCCCCTGGTGAAGCCTTGTTGGCTGTCTCCGATCACCCTCCTGTCTTCCATAGGTTTCAACATGTCTTCCAGAAGGATATGCTCCACAGTCTTACTGGGCACGAAGAGTGAGGCTGACTGGTCAGTAGTTCCCGGAGTCCTCCTTTTTACCTTTTTTAAAAATGGCCATGATGTTTCCTTTTTTCCAGTTAGTGGGGACTTTACTTGACTGCCACAACTTTTGAAATATGATTATGAGTGGCTTGGCAAATAGATCAGCCAGTTCCCTCAGGACCCTGGGATGCACCTTGTTGAGTCCCATGGACTTATGTACATTCAAGTTGGTCTCAAACCAACCAGTTGTTCAAGGTGGTCTCAAACCTGATCTTCTTCTACAATGGGAGGCACTTCATTCCCCCAGTCCCTGCCCTGAGAGTCAGGGGCTTGAGAGATGTGGAAAAAGAGATTACCATTGAAAACTGATGAAAAAAAAAAAAATTAATAAGTGGTCCTCAATTCCATTTACTGTCTACAAAATAAGAGTATATATTACTCACTCTGTTAAGAAAATCAGAATTGGTATCTTTTCAGCTACATGAGACTTAGATACCAAATTCTGAATAAAATTACCAAGAATGTACACAAAATCTCAGCCCCAAGCATTCCAAATAACCCAATAAATAAGGGTCCAGTCTGCTAACTCAATTCCAGATAAACTTTTAATCACCTCCCTACCACCAGATTCAATTTGCAGTGACTACTCACTCTCATTCTAGTTCCCAAAACTTTTAATATATTTGTATAAAAATGCAACATACTCATACAGGCTCAAAATACCATTGAATGAAATGTGTTAGGATTTTATCAACCTGAATCTGCCTCAAGGGTCAAGCTTATGTCCTTCTACGTAAGACAAAAATAAATTCTTACAGAAAGCAGAAATAGCTGACTGGATCAAAAGTCAATTGATACTTCAAGGACTGAGGAGGTTTTTTTGGTTGGTTGGTTTGGGTTTTTTTCTGTTTTTTTTTTCCCCTCTCCTGTGAACGTTTGGTTTGCATTTCAATAAAAGAGCAACTTGAAATTTTATTTCATTAGTTCTCTTCAGAGATGTCAGGACTGGAAACTGTTTATGAATCAGGATGCTCAGTCTTCAGCACAGTGTTACTTCAGTATGTCAAGCAAGAGAGACTCAGCAGCTTTCAAGGCAGCACTACACTTTAGTGGGACGTAACTCCAAGGTCTTTCTGGATAAATTCTTCCAGCACTATCAGCTGATAAACTGTAGAATGAACTTAAGGCTCTACTGTACTCCATGTAGGTTCACATGGAGCATGAGGCTCCCATCACTGTGGTGTTTGAACCACAGTGCCACTGTCATCTCCAGTGGCACAGGAACAAACATCCATCACATGCAAAGCACTGTCCCACCCCTCACTTGGGTAACTGCCTACAAATGTGCATCGGGAACAAAGGAAAGAAGAGAAGGAAAGATGACAAATCACTTACCACAGCTATTGGACAAAATCAGTTCTGGTCCCCTGAACAGGGTTTCTGTGCCCAGGTGCTGGCAGCGGCGGCGGCAGGGCGGCCTCTGTGAGGAGAGGCTGGGGCTGCCCTGTGCCAGACACAGCCGGTTCCAGCCGGTTCCAGACAGCTCCAGCCGACCCAGGGCAGGGCACAGCTGAGCCCCTCAGCCAAGATGGCGGCGCCTCTGGGAAAACGTATTTGAGAATGGTCAAAACCACCAGAGACCAGTGAAGGGGGCGAGGAAAAAAGTGTGAGAAATAGCCCTGCAGACACCAAGGTCAAAGAAGGAGGGGGAGGAGGTGCTCCAGGCCCCAGAGCAGAGATTCTCCTGAAGCCCCTAGAAAGAACCACCGTGAAGCAGGTTGCCCCTCTGCAGCCCAGGGAGAGGACCATGGTGGAGCAGATATCCACTCTGCAGCCCGCGGAAGACCCCCATGCCAGAGCAGGTGGATATTTCCTGAAGGATCTGTGGCCATAGAGAGCCCATGTTGGAATAAGTTTATCCTGAAGGACTGCAGACTATGGGAAGCACCCATGCTGGAGCAGGGGAAAAGTGTGAGGAAAGAACTTGAATTTTAGCTTTCAGCTTCTGGTTAAAAAAAGTTATATATTTTTCTTTAAAAAACACCATGCTGCATGTGACTTCAAAACTTTCCGGAAAAATATATTAGACAATGAAAAAACAGTACATAAAGAAAAACACATGAGATCTCTAAGTAACTTACTGGACCAGCTGCCCTGTATTGGCTTTTTACAAGAAGGGAAGGCAGTAAGGAATTAGAGGCTTTTGTAAAATGAACTTGGTGGAAAGAGCTCATAGCGCAGGAAAGGAAGAAAGTAAGAACCATCAGCAAGTTCAACATACTAGGAAGGGAAAAATAATTTTGCTTCCACACTTATGATTGACTAGACAAGGGAAAGTACATTAAAACTAATTAATGGAAGATGTAATAAGGTCAGCTACAATTCCAACAGGGTACAAAAAGAAGTAAATTCCAAGAAACCAGTAGCTTACCACAAACTTCAAGTGGTCCCTCTAGGAAAATCACATCAAGTATTTCATGTTAAAAAAGGAAAAAAAAAAAAAGAAAAAAAAGAAATAATTCAGTTCAGTAATAAATAGTCTTATGGGAATGATACGGCTAAAATCAAGAGGCTGGGTCTCAGGGCTTTTTGCAAAGTGGTCTTGATATTTTAGAAGGTCTGAGGGCCAAGATGACAGCTGATGACAGCCTCATTTTTCTATTAACTCATTCTTTGATTTACTTTGCTTAAAATAATTTGTATTTTAAATCACTTAAAGGGAGCTAATGACACATTTTATTCATCAGAAGGAGGGTTTTTTGAGGGAAGACATTTTTACAGCATATTATTGAAATATTAAGCCAGGATGACTATTCAACCAAACAACTAAGTCTACAAATTCATAAGAAAAATATTTTGGTTTCTGCACACAGACTCATATTTAAATGCCAGTGAGACCATGACTTTCCAGATCCCATTATAAGTCTATCCTTCTTCAAAATGCTTTGCAAGCATAACTCTTCTGCATCTGGACCTCTGCTCTGGTCTTCCCATATATCTAAAATACCTGCAAGTACTAGTTTGGATGTTTTGCTTCTTCCATTGTGTCTGGAGAATGAGACTATCAATGACAAGCCCTGACTATAAAACAGTGGGCAACCAAAATGTCCGTTCTTTTGGGAAAGCAGGGGTTTTTTTTGTTTGGTTGGTTTTTTTAAAGTAAAAATGGGAAAAAAAGAGCATATAATAATTAAATGGGAAAAGATGTGAAAAATTCCCAAACCATGCATTTAAAAAAATCTCAGTATAGTTCAATAATGAGCAGAAAATTACTTATGCTAAATATGAGAAAGCATTGGCTTTAACATAGTTGATTTCACAGTAGAAGCCTTTTAAAGGTCATGTGAGCCCAAGTATTAATACAGCCTCATCTACAAGAGACGAAACAGTGTACCAGCAAGGACACTTGGTACAATTGCAGTCCTTAGTGCTTACCCTCCTTGCTCTGTAACTCAGCTGGAGGCTAGTAGAAATAAAACGATGCTTTAAAGAGAAACAGTAAATTGAACATCACTCATTTTTAAAAGATAAGTTTCTCTCCATGTTATTACTCTTCTGAATTATTGAAACCACCATAACATTCACTTTTGTCACATTATTGATTGCTATAGTTTTTTGCATTATACATTCATCTTGAATAGTAAGACCTATCTAGCCATTTTCTTTTTATTTTATATCAGTTTTTACTTTGTCCATGAGGCTAGCCAATTTTTGCAGGTGAAATTTTAAGACAAACTAAAAGATATTCCTCAGTTATAACTGACATTTTCTAATCCTTTGGAAACTCCTTGCTGATGTCTGACTCAAGGTGACCGTTTCCCTTCACAGCTTCACTAACCATCGTGATTCCAAACAGCTCTTGATCTGCTCTACAAGTAAACAGACCTAGGTGCAACTGTAGACTAAAAGTTTCTGTATTCTCACTGGTATTTGCTGTATTTATTAACAAGATACATGACAGGTTACTCATCATGTGTCGACTGGTGGAACTTAGTTAATAAAAACAACATGTAAGAGAGCCAAGAATAGCCCTGTTTTCAGTAATAATTAAAGTTATTGATATTTCACCCTGAGATCATTTTATCCAAAGATGACATCTCTTCTTGCAGAGAAATCCCCGTATTTCATGACAAGTATGACAGGTACATACATAATCCATCTAAAAGCAAAGCATATTTGTAACAGTCTATTTTAAACATCAGAGGGTGTGCTTTGTTTATTATAACATGCATGTTTGCAACATGAAGTGTTACTAGAAGAAGGTAACTCCTAACTCAAGGAAACAAGATTACTGACACAAAATGGTTTTGAAACACATGAATTTGCTTTGTTTACCCAAAATGAGCAGCATTAGTATTAACAAATAAATATAAAATCTTATTATTTTCACTTGCTTCAACATCTGCTTGGGCCTCAAGAATAATACTCAGCTATGTTAAATAGCTCGCTAATAGGAGCAGGTTTTCTCATTAACAGTCAATTTCTTCTCACTGACTTTGAGACAGAGCAAAGTTCTAAGTAAAATGTCCTAATTATTAGAATTATGCAAAGATAACTTCCATTCATGAAAATTAAATCATTTAACAACTTGTATATAGTTAATGAAGAGTAATAAATATTAAACTAAGGACACTGTAAGCCCACAGAAGATAATAGGCCAAAGCAATTCACAGCCATCATTTGCTACAAAGACAAGTCTAAATTTTCACAAGTGTAGTCAACTCCCCAACCAGATATGAGAGATTTATTATTACTACCACTATTATTATTATTATTGTTGTTGCTATTGTTATTATTATTGCTAGTGGGGGTTATTTTTTTTCACAAAGTTTTAAGTTTATTACACAGCAATGTTTTAGACACCCTGTGAATAGATAGCAGTATGAAAGGAAAATTGGAAGGCTAATAAAATTTATGATAAAAATTTATTATAAAATCCCATCAAAACATCTGTTTACAGAAGATGAGGGACAAAATGAGTATTTTGAAGAAAACATATATTAGACAGCCTTTAATTTTCTTTTCAGTCTTGTGGAGAAGCTAAGCCATTTTCAACTGGAATTAATAATGTGTTTTATCAGTGTTGGGCACTATTTTATACACAGCAGGAACCATCACCTGTCTACCTACAAATTAAGTACTTCAGTGTGAACCCAAACACTAAAAGCTTTCCCTCGCCTTCTCCTCCTTCCTCAAAGCCAATGAGAATCAAGTCTTGACTGTCAGCTGGGAGACGCAGTGATGTTCTGCCACTTAGGGAAGCAGGTCCCTCATCTTTGCTATCTGCCAAAGGACACAGAAATGCTGCACCAGGTAGGAAAACAAATACCCACCCCAGCTACAAGACACTGCATTCTTGCCAGTGCAGAAAGTGGATCTTTGTTCCATGTGAGCAGGCAGAGGCCATGTGCTCCAAGAACCTACACCATTTCTACCGGCAAGAGGACACTGTGCAGCTCTGGCAGCATCACAGGAGCCCTCGCTGCCTCCAAATGGACCAGCTGCAGCCCGGTCACAGCAGCTGAGAAGACACAGCTGCCAGCCTGCAAGCAACAGGTCTGCAGCAGCCCAAGAGCAGGAGCCAGAGCCCTCATGGCTCAGAGGAAACAGCCTCCAGCAGTGCTCGGAGTAATCAAATCAGGCAATTCCTCGTCAGTGAAACTTCAGTGTTCATGCAGATGAATTCATGAAAGCCTCACAATTTTAATAAAGTTGGCGCATGCTTGAAGTCCTTATCTGGGAAATGGCACTTCTCTTCTGACTCAGGTTATGAGACCAATAACGTAGTTCACATTAGTATACTGATGTTCCTCCACGTGCAGGGTATCCATTTAGTCGTATAATAATAGAAAGAATCAAATAACCTTCTCTTTTGCCATAGGTCATTACACATCAAGCAAAATTAATATTTAAGAGCTACCCTCACATAGGAAGGTTTTCAGATGGTATAAAACTTAGAAAACAAAATACAAAAAAACTTTTTAGTAAGAAGAAGACGACTAAAGAAAGACTTAGGAAGATGCTTAATGTTTATATATGTATAAAAATATGTATATAGATATAGTATTTTATACATGATTGTATGTATATAATTTTTATAAATTATATATCTTATAATTATATGACTGATTTATGGTTATATAATTTATCATAATTATAATTTGTAGGTTTCACAGAACCATAGAATCATACAATCGTTAAGGTTGGAAAAGACCCTTAGGATCATCGAGTCCAACCGTTAACCTAGCACTGCCAAGTCCATCACTATACCATGTCCTCGAGCACCACGTCTATCCATCCTTTAAATACCTCCAGGGATGGAGACTCAACCACTTCCCTGGGCAGCCTGTTCCAATGCTTGACCACCCTTTCGGTGAAGAAGTTTCTCCTAATGTCTAACCTAAGCCTCCCCTGGCGCAGCTTGAGGCCATTTCCTCTCGTCCTATCACTTGTTACTAGGGAGAAGAGACTGACCCCCACCTCACTACAACCTCCTTTCAGGTAGTTGTAGAGAGCAATAAGGTCTCCCCTCAGCCTCCTCTTCTCCAGACTAATAAAGGTATAAAGAAGGTATAGAAGAAGAAGGTATAAACCTTCTCCAGGTTTATACATATATATATATATATATATGTGATTTTTCAATGAATATGTATCTATTCCAAAAAATAGCATGCCCTTTCTGGAATACTAACATCTTATTAAAAATTTCTGTTGCATAGATTTTTTTTTAAAAAAAGAGTTAATGAAGTTTCCTTGTCTTCCCAAATTCCTGTTTTTATAGTATTATACTGGAAGATATCTTGTCAGGAATTATCATGTAAAATCCTCCTTTGAATCACCCAATGGCAGAATGAGCATTACTCCTTTGGTCATCACTTCCACCAATCTAGAAAGGAACCTTACTACAGTGTCCAGATATTAAAATAAAAAAAACCACACCAAATTAGTTAGGCCCAGATCCTGAAAGATACATAACTACATGCACACATACACATATATTCATACAGACTATATTACATGCACTCCCTTCTAACACACAGAGTCAGTCTCTACATCTCTAAATACTTATAGAGAACTTTTTGTCATAGATTGTACTCACTTTCTTTTCAAACCGGCCAGAAAAGGAGAAATTTCAGGAAGGTTCTTGATGTTCTCTGAAATTTGCATACAAGCTCTAGAATCCCCCTGATAAATCCAATGGGACTTTGGTTCAACAAATGTATTCTACTATTGCCTATGAGTACCAAAATTGTGTTTTTAAATATATGCCACTGATATCTCTGACTAAAAAAGCCACTGCTGTGTCCAAGGGACAAGTTTTGTAGTCAGAACCCAAAGAATCCACTGAATTCAAGGAAGGTTTTGAGGAGAATATTTGTGTTCATGTTTGTTTGAAGCACTGAAGGCCTGGAGGATTACTCCATTACTTGAAGGTTTCCTATCTAAGTTTGCCAATGACACAAAATTGGGAGGAGCTGTTGACACTCTCGAGGGCAGAGAGGCCCTGCAGAGAGATCTGGACAAATTAGAGAGCTGGGCAATCACCAACGGTATGAAGTTTAATAACGGCAAGTGCTGGATTTTGCATCTGGGACATGGCAACCCTTGGATGTACGTACAGACTGGGGAACGAGAGGCTGGAGAGCAGCCCCACGGAGAGGGATCTGGGCGTTCTGGTCAACGGCAAGTTGAACATGAGCCAACAGCGTGCCCTGGCAGCCATGAGGGCCAACCGTGTCCTGGGGTGCATCAAGCACTGTATTGCTAGCTGGTCAAGGGAGGTGATTGTCCCGCTCTACTCTGCACTGGTGTGGCCTCATCTTGAGTGCTGTGTGCAGTTTGGGACGTCACAGTACAAAAAGGATACAAAGCTACTAGACACGTGTCCAGAGGAGAGCCACAAAGATGGTGAAAGGTTTAGAGGGGAAGCTGTATGAGGAGCAGCTGAAGTCACGGGGTCTGTTCAGCCTGGAGAGGAGACGACTGAGGAGAGACCTCATCACAGTCTACAGCTTCCTCATGAGGGAAGGAGGAGGGGCAGGTACTTATCTCTTCTCCCTGACGATGAATGATAGGACCTGAGGGAACATCAGGAAGATATGCCAGGGTAGGTTTAGGTTGGATATTAGGAAAAGGTTCTTTACCCAAAGGGTAGTGGAGCACTGGAACAGGCTCCCCAGGGAGGTAGTCATGGCACGAAGCCTGGCAATATTCAAGAAGCATTTGGACAACGCCCTCAGACCTATGGTGTGAATTTTGGGGTTGTCCTGTGCAGGGACAGGAGTTGGACTCGATGATCCTTGTGGGCCCCTTCCAACTCAGGACATTCTATGATTCTGTGTTTGTTTCCTTCTCTTTTCTTGGGAGGAGGGGGGAACAAAATGGCTGAAACTGTTAAAATAAGTAACTCCTGGAGAAATGGTTTCCTCAATAGTATGGCTTCCTTCATGCATGGTAGTCTTTGGCTCTTAGGAGCAGATTGTGAAATCTGTGAATCTACACAGACTGCCAGATTTTCTGCAGCATCGAAAATCTGCTGGATGCAGCAGATCCATGATGGGATGCAGCCAGGAAGTGTTTTCTGTCCCAGGCTCAGAGAATACAAGGGCTACACAAGGAAATGCTTTTACTTGTCACATTCAGGAACGACATCCAGTCATAACACAACTAGGGAGACAGCCAGAGTATGCTGTGCTCCAGCTATTTCCCTGGCATCTCCTTTACAGGAGTAGTAGGGGAGAAGGAGGACTAGCATTGACCTACTATAGCTCTACAGCCACTAGAGAAGTTAAAATAGGGAACTACCCCGTGATTATCATCTCCCCTGCATGGGAGATGCTCAAATGGGGACTTTCATTCTCACTTCTAATCTTGGGATGAACTCACTGAAACAGCTTCCCCAAATGTCTTATATGATGCGCTCCAGTTTTCTTTAGCAGTGCAAATACAAGCACTTCAGAATGGAAAATGAGAGCCGTCTTATGCAGATTTGCAGTGGCAACCTCCTGAGCTAAAAAATATGAATGCCACATTCCTGGCATCAGACATATAAAGTCAGGCCGACTCTGCCAGAAAGGAAGAAAAGAAGTCAAGTAGCTAAAAAAATGTCCGGTTTAAAAATCATATGAGCCTGAAAATGACTTGTTTAGTTCCTGCAGTCACTGGACCATGTCCAGAAGAAAATAGATAGCTGTTTACAGTAATGCAACAACTCTTGAAAGCCTTTCTGAGACTGTCTTCTTTCCTCTTGATCAAAACTCTCGTTATTCTCTCCCCCCTTCCATGAGGATACTTATTCTTTTAGTAATGCTGCCAACAGTTACAAGATGTTGCATTCTTGGCTCTACAGCAAATATATTCACTTATTAATCAAAGGGAACAGTCTCCTTAGCAGTCTGCTTTTCAGATCTACTGATTCTTGAACCAAAAAGATAAGGAGGGGGAAAAACTTCCTAGGAAGCTGTCGGAAGCCAGAAAGTAAGGGGCCACAAAAATGTTCAATAGGTTGCACTAATATTCTGAAAGTTTCCTGTTTGATGCGTGTGGATATGGTTTCCTCAGACTGAATTCCCTTTGATCTCTAAAAAAAAAATGAGTCAGAATATTACTCCTTCTGATGCAGAAATGTCAAGAGGAGTAGGAGGGGGAGGAGGAGTAAAACTGACTCATCTTGAGAGTCAGATTCAACAAACTCTAGATACATTATCCATCAAGAAAACTATAATCAAAAATATGAACAATAGATTGTGCCACGTGGTTGATGAACAAGGAATCCGAACTAGGCTGGATGCAAGGACACTAAACGCACCAGTCTATTGTACTAAGAGAGGTCATTTTGATGTGATTAGAGATTATATGGTTAATATAGCTTTCCATCTCCTATAGTTAGATGAGATGGTAGGATTACAGTACAGTTTCAATACAAGAAAAGCAAAAAGGGAAGCTATTGAAAATGATGATTCATATTCCTAAAGAAAGGAGGGAAAGAATTGGTGGGAGGAATGCAGAAAGTTTACTAGTCAGAAAAAAAAAAAAAAGAAATATTGTATTCTGCCCACCTGCTGCTTAGACTGAGACAAAACATCAATCGACAGCAATACATAAGAAAATTTTAATGTCTGTTGGCCATACCACACCACAACAGGTCTCAGTTTCCTGCAACAGTGCTACAGAGAGAATCAGAAGGATAATGATCACATTTAAAGTAATTAAAAAACTCTGAAGGTCTTGGAGATCCCTAATGACCAAACATTTACTCAAGATCAGGGCACAGTCTATTTGCAAATTATATGATGCCCAGTAGCTTCATATTCAGTCAGAGAAGACTAGTGTAACAGAAACACAAAAGAGCTTTGAAAAGCCACTGGGTCCTCTGACCATGAACATTTTCCATGAATACTTTGCTTTTCTGGACCCAGGAGACAAAGCAGCTAAACCAGGAAGAGGTGTTACTCCCTACGTGTCTCTGACTCCAAATCCTTTACACCTGTCCTCATGAAGAAATAAAGCAAATAAAGTAAAGAAACAGAACAGGAAAAAACATTTAATGAATAACAAACAGGAGCATCTAATAACGGCAGAAAAAAATGAGTTTGTCTTTGAATGTTTGAAACACATCTGTACTGCATCTCACAAACAAGTATCTTTTCCTTTTAATCTTTACACTAAGTTTGCCTCCTAAAACTAGGTGTGCTTGTCACCAAATTCAAATAAAGAAGTTTAATTACTTCTGCTGGCACTAATTTATAGCCTGTAGATTCTTGCTAATTAAGAACCCTAATCACTGTTTCAATCTTCTCCGTCATACCTCTATCACCTGGTGTGATTCATACCTGCTGATTCCCTTCAGGCACTAAAGCCATATATCAGAAAGACATTTCCTAGGATAAAAGTAAACTTTTTAACTATATAAGAGTCAAATGGAGGAGATTTATATGCCAAAATTTTGTCCTTGCAAGTTTTAAACAAAGCATCACGATTCCTATATTCTATAGAAAGTCAACGCTCTGAAAAAGTCTGCAATTCAACTTGAAAAGATTTTTGACTTCTAAAACAAGATGACTTAAAACAACTGTTTTTCATCGATTTGCTAGTTCTTCATTGAAACCAAAAAGTCAATAGCAAAAATCATTAATACCAAGAACACCTGTACCAATAATCAAGAATACCAACTCTTGCCAATGAAGCAAAGGAAAAGTTTAGCAATGAAAAAAAACAAATTTCAAAACTGAAGCTTTTTTTTTCTCTATTTATTCATTCCATTTGTTAGTTTCTAGAAATTTCCAAACTTGCATAGTCCTGTTCAGAGAATTTAGGGTTTTTTAAAAATATCGCCATGATAAGACTTTGATAGTTTCTGCAGTATTTCCCCAAAGTTTTGCCTATATTGAAGCTTAAATGCACACTCATTTAAGCTTTGTATGTATGTTACTGTACTCCTGGAATAGCGTGTACTGTAATTCATCCTTTGTAGCTAAGTTTCCATTTTTTCACAAGCATATCTGCGAGTAAAAAAAAAAATCGGTAATAACAAAAAGACAGTATAATCAATATAGATTTTACAATAAAAATAAAGGATGTCCTAAAAGAGACCAACACCATCTTCTTTTGCTGAAATCCTTACAATGTTATTCTCATTTTTTTTGTGCAATGAAGCATTTTTAACTCTTCTATGCCTTTTTTGATAATACTTTAAATTCAATGTAATATACAGTTCTTCTTACTGATAAGGAGTTTGAAATAAATAAAGGGGTGGTTTAAAACAACTGAGATGTTTAATGTATCTAGCATGATTTGCTACTGTTATCAAGCAAAAGCATAGAAACTTCACCTTGACAAAGTATGCTGAATAGGACAAAATTAACACAAAATCCTTCTTACTTTTGCCAGTCTTGATTTGAAAAAAAAAAAAAAAAAATTTTTTAAGTCTAGGTATTTTATAAAAGCACAGCAATTAAAATGTAAAATTAATAACTTTAAATGTTAATAAACACAGTAAATATAAATTTGATAAATGGAAGTAAGACTGAGTTTGTTTAATTAGAACCAAAAGGTCTTCTGCTGGCAATATTCTGTTGTGTTACAATTTCTTCTAAGACAATATTTTTAAGAATCAAATATAAAAACCTAGATCTTCACGTGTGCTGCAACAGGACTTCCATAACAATCATTCAAAACAAGCTGAATAAGAGATATCCACGTTTAAATAAACATTATTACACTTGGTAGAACTTTACTTTTCTCATTTACAAAATTTACATAATTCTACACTACTACATGTGGGTGGAGTAGGAGTTCAAAACAAATGAGTCAATGTTTTTCTTCAGGAAAAATACCATTAGCAGAGCATTCATGAGCAATCATATAATCACAGGCAACTGTCCCAGACCCATAATATATGACACAAACACGCTTTAAAGAAATAGCTCAGACAGAGAGAAAGCTCTCAGTATGGAAAAGCCAAGATGTTATTCCAAAAACAATGAATTAAAGTAAAGCTTGTCAACTTTCCTGCAACCAATTATAACACAGTCCCCTCAGCTGTAAAGTGAGATTATTAACATTCCCATTCTGCTAATCTTTAAATATTTTGCCTAGCCATACTTGAAGCTGTTCAGTGCAAGAACTTTCTCTTATCCTTTTCACTAAAATCTACCTCAGTGGGTTCTGTCATATTCTGCTGAAGAAGAGGAAAGGCACACTAAAAACACAAATTCCCATTGTAATATGTTGTAAGAGTTAATACTTTAGAACTGATTACATTAAATGATCAACACTACTATTTATTTTTTACCATCTCTTGTATGTAGGCATGTATGCTTAACACTCATAAAAAGGACAGAAAAGTTCAGGTTAAATAGATTATTTTATTCTGTAAAAAGTTACAGAAAACCAATCCACTATAATATTTCTAGCTCACTTTTTGCATGATAAATTTGAACATCATTCTGTCAAAATTATGTGGAACATTTTGCAGTAAATTGCCCCACTGTCTGACAGAAAGTATGCATAACCTCAGCTAGAACAATCACCGAACTGAGTTCCATACAGATTCAGAAGTGGCTGTATTTGTTTCAGTGAAGATACTTTACTACCAGCTTTTAAACAACAAAGTCTTCGTGCCACGGTGTGGCAAACAGGAAACACTCAAAAATGGTAGAACAGTCCGGATATGGGCACTCAAGTAACAGCTTATTCCTACAGCAGAAACAGTGGGCCCTCCTCAAGTCTTACTTCTCTTTGTCATCCTTTCCTTTACAGACTTATCCCTCCCTTTAGACCTCTGCAGCCCTGCAGCCCACTAAACACCATATTGCTGCTGCCAGTAACAAGCCACACTGTCTTTGCAACTACCTTTGCATGGCCTTGGGACTGACGCCTGTCAGACTTGCTTTGTCTGAACTTGCCTTGGTCTGCTTGGAGCTTTGCTTTAACTTTTTTTGGTGGAAACAGCAATTTTCTAAGGCTTAGGTGACTACTGCCTAATTTATATTTGAATAATTGTGTGGTATAATCATAATTTTTGCAGACAGGAGTAACAAGTAGTTATTTTCTGAAGAAGGAAATATTTGGCACCCTAGCATAATGGTGTAACATAGAGGAATACAGGCATGACATGATAACAGAAGCCTCAATAGCGGGGACATAGGATGCAGCGTAGCAGGGTAAAAGCATGAGACGATAAAAAATTGGATCCCTGAAGACCCCAGGACTGTAAAAAAACCACCAATGGTCAGGTAAAGGAATGCAGATCTGGGAACTAGGCAAAACCAGATGCCGGTGTAACAAAGAGCATAAAGAACAGTACCCAATGTGTTAGACACTCTGTATGTAATAGATTTGATTGTAATGTGGGTTTGCAGACTGAAGAGTAAAAACAAGGTGTAATGCATGATAAGGAACATGCAATAGTAGTCCCAAGTGCACACTAGAGTGAGGAAGAAGAAACCATCAACATCAACATCACAGTCCTCCTGGCAGAGGACAAATGAACCCCCACCACAGACATCATACTCTCCCAGCGAAGCACTGGTGATGGTGGTGGCTCACCACAACTGAAGCCAACAGCCTTAGGATGCGGAGAGACATGGGAAGGATGAATGTAACACTATTGAATGGGGTAGATAGCAGGAAGTGTGCATATAATAATAACAGCATTATTTATTACCAAATTTGTTCCTTTACTAGTATTCTTTCCCTTATTTTCTTTACTCTTTTTCTGTGATAATTAGATCTGGACTAAAAAGAATTCTTTGATTAGACTGTTAAGATTTAAAATACACTAAATTTTTCACATAACATTTGTCCTTTTGGGCAATAACAAGAGTAGGAGTACAACACCTTCCCAAATTTATTTTCTGACTTGGTTCACATGATTGCAAGTGTTCCCTTTTTTTTCCTACGCCTTCTCTTGTGCTTCTCACTGTTCAAGTTCCTGACCTCCAAATTACTCCAAAAATAACTAACACAGATTTGGAAGCCAGATGCCACCAAACAACTGACCAGAGTATTCAACTCGTTAAATTCAGGTTACTCTGGCTTCCTTTACTCCTGCTACAGTGCAGTACTAGTCCTACTGAACTCAAAGCAAATTTCTCACTGACCCTTTCAGTGTAGCCTAAGTTCTACCTTGTCAAACCTTATGTTGATGAGCATATAATTGTTGTAATTTTTTAGACAACAGATAATCTCTCTCTTTCAAAACAACCCAGTTACTTGTTCTGTACATCAGTCTCATCACTAATTGGAAGCCAAAAAAATTGACACAGAACATGTCACTCAGAGTCAGAGTCCCCCAGGAACAGACATGTGCAATGCCACTTTGCCACCCACTGTTGTGAATCATAACATGTCATGATTACAAAGAAGCGCTGAAGACATGTGGGATGCCTCTTAACAGTAGGAAAAGTAGAATCTTTTCAATAGCCTCTCTGATTACTTTTATTAGACATTAGTTTGAGAAATTTCCACACAAAAGGATGTCATGCATTCCTGTAAATTACAATTTTAACTTGTGACATCTTTGCTTAAATTTCACCTTCTGGCCTACCCTGCACATCACTGTCCTTTTTGCTAGACTCATGTCAAAAGAGCTAACTAACCTGAGAGGACAGTATACAATATTAAAGGAAAAAAAGGAGACTTGTTAAAAAGAAAAAAATTAAACATGGTCCCAAGACAGGACCACCAGGGAGAGGTACGATTATTACAAATGAAATTACCTATGAACTTTGGCCTATATTTGCATATTGCTTTAAGGCAAGATGCTGAAAGATAGTAGCTTGATTTTCAGGGATGCTCTCGTAACTCAAAGAGAAACGACCCAAGTCAAAATTATGAGTCTCCACAACCTTCAAAGAGTTGACTATTGTCTTAAGCGTCTCTTTCTGGGTATAAGTAATCAGACATAAGTACTTACTTGAAGCATTTGCCTACTGCAGCCCAGTGAATATGATTTTTGCTATTCCTAGTAGTGTCACAGGCTCTGCCCTGAGCTGAAAGCACAGGTCTCAGGGCTGGCCTGGGCTCACCTTAGCTGGAGCTGGGCTGGGCTGGTTTCAGCTCCTGCCTCAGGGCCAAGTGCCTGTTGCCTCCCCTGCCTGAGCTTGAGCTCTGCCAGTGCCTCTGTGGGAAGGGTCTGGAAACACAGTTACTTAGTTGCTGTCCAAGAAACAAGAGCCCACAGGGAGGCTGAGCCTGGGGAGCTGCGCGGCCATGCTCACACTCAGCTGGGAGCAGCCAGAAGGCAGCAGCATGGGAAGCACACTGAAATAATGAAGAGCAAACTCCGCTGCTGAGGAGGAAGGAGTTCAACCAACATTGAAATCCCCCCAGCAAAGGTGAGCATCCTGTGGTCTCCTCGTGATCCCTCCTATCACCCCTCTGCCTGGGGAAAACTGACACCA
The DNA here is from genome assembly GCF_965183815.1 of Platalea leucorodia. NCBI lineage: Eukaryota > Metazoa > Chordata > Aves > Pelecaniformes > Threskiornithidae > Platalea > Platalea leucorodia. The sequence goes on from NC_138826.1 coordinate 109,186,541, forward strand.
TCAACCCAGAGAGATGCTGGAAACGTGAGCACAGCACCTGGGAAAAAGGCAGAAATTAGCAACTTTTCCCGTATAACAATTTTAAGGGTATTTTTATTAAAAAGGCTTTTCTCTATTAATTTAGACTCACATTTTTGAACCTGCTTGTTGTCTTTTGACTAGATCACTAAGATTTTAAAGAGACCAGTAGTAAATTCTTGGGTGCCTGTATGGTATGTTCCCTTTTGCCCATAATAATACTTTGAGTGTAACATGTCATGTATTTATTTTTGGTACAACAGAAAAAAATCTCAGATTAAATAATTAACATTTATAATTAACATAGGAAATACTTATTAAAAAAAACCTCTAGGCTAAGCTTTATCACAAGATACTGCTTAGATGAAAATAAAAAGGAATACCTAAGTTAGAATTATATCAACAGTAGTTACTAACTTTTACAAGACTATGCAAGAAGTACAAAATGCAACAAAATGAGTTTGGGAAAGCTTTTAATGAATCCCTGCTCTCAGCATAAGCACAGAAGTACTTTTCATTTAACCTTCAGGGAGTAATGTTCTGTATTTGACAGTGAGAGAGAAGGAATGGCCAAAAATCCTCAGATTTCTGGTGAACCTAGCCAGACCTTACATCCATAAGAAAGTATTAGCTATAGTCATGTCCCCAACACCAGGATCTATTGTGCAGAATTTACTGTAACACATTGACCACATCTGTACAGAACTACCATATATGATTATAATTTAGAATGTATAAATGAAAAGTGACAGAAAAAACGGTGCACATTTTATTGGCCCATATATGCTGAAGATATGAGCACACATAAATAATGAAAAACTAGCTTTGCTGTTAGACACTTGGTTCTTGAAGCGCATTAAAAATTAAAGGAATACTATGGATGAAAGAGGGAAATTACATGTTTGCATATGAGCAATGTACAGTATGACACTAACAGGAAAACAATTGAGTTGTCAATTCCAGTAGGTCGTACTTAGTTTAGTGAAAAGGTGTTTTTGTAATTCAGTGGAGTATACTAACTTTTCCTCTGTGCTGCATTTTAGTAACTTTAAATATTAATCCTCTGGACTAGCTAATTTAACTACTTGTCTCTCATTGAAGTAGTTATAAAAGTTTCTATCACAATAGTTTTATTTTCATGCTAAGATATGTACTGTGTTTGTTTCAACAAAGATATTACTATGCAATATGTATAAACTTTGGAATGTAAATATTAAGATTTCTATTAACTGAAACTATTACTTGAAAGCACTAATCAGTAGGAAAGGACACAATGATGCATAGTCACAGTGTCTATATGTGTTCCATCTACCCACAGATAGGAATTCTCCAAACTCTCATCAGCACTAATCCCTGGACAACCTCTGTATTTATGCAATGATTGGTAAGTTGCACATGAACAATGAAGGATCAGGGACCAAAGTTGATTTCAGTCTCTTCAAAAGACTGCTTGAATCACTAGTCTGAGATCTAGTGACCCTTATACAGGCTTTTTCTTTTTCAAAAATGCCTGAATCCCTGGTTCCACTGGGGTTCAGCTTTGACAGGCATGAGGGGTGCCTTTAGGGGTTTAGTCAGTCCTTCACAGGCTGAGAAGTGTGAATAGCAAGTTGCTCTAAGCTAGTGTGCAGAGAGACAGAAACCCTTCCTCCAGAAGCTACCCAAAGGTCTGCTCATGTACCTCAGACAAGTACTGTAGTGCAGGCATTTAAAAAAAGAGAGGTGCCCGATATACAGCCTATGCCTAATATTCTCTTTTGGTCACTTCTGCTGAGGCTTGATGAACTTACACATCTACTTAGTCACTTTCACCACTGACTGTATAGAAATCCTGGTAAACCTAGCTTGCATAAACTACCTGACACCTTCTCTGTAGATGCTAAAGTGCCTAAAGGGGTCTCGTGCTTTCTCTTTCTGATTCACCTTCTTGCTGTTCCCAGATTTTCTTCAATTTGCCAGCACTGAAAACAGACCTGCTATTCAGGGTAAGATTAAATTTATGGATTAAGCTGACCAAATTCAAGTTTCTATTTTAAATTAGTTCTATAGACATACAGACAGCTACATGTCAACACTTAAGATGTCTTACTCTGTGAGCTGAATGGCAAGCCCTACAGAAGAACAGTAAAAGAGTAAAGCTAAGAGCAAAGTTTCCATAAATGTGAACCTCAAACATTATGCCTGAAATCTTTATTCCCTTTCCAGCTGTGAATGAGGAGTAGTACTAGGAGTTCAGCTGACATACTATTCCCCAGATCTTGACTTGCTATTGGACTCCCCCTTACATGTAGTGCACCAAACTCTGCACATCTCACCTAAATCTTTTCATTTCCACAGAAGTAAGGGAACATTTCACTTTTTCTGCAGACATTAAACATTGCTAGAAGAGAAGGATGGAAGAGGTCACCAAATACGTTTTTTCAACATAACTTTCACCACTGCTTTTTCCCTCTTGAATCTTCTTGCTCTATAAATAACTCCAGGTACTACACAGAAATGACAGTAGCAGATGTCCAAAACGTGCAGGTTTCAGTTTTGGAGAGAGATTTCAAAATAGCAAGGAAAAACCAAGAATGAAACAAAGGCAAAAATGTCAATCCTGTGCACATGGGCAAAGATAGGGGCTGTAGCATCAGCACTGGATTTGCATGTCTTCAAACTTGAGAAGATACACTGGTAAAGGTTCATATACATTTCCTATCTGATAACTATAACAGAAGCACTAGGATATTTCTTTACTGAACCTAAATGTTCAAGCCCCTAGAATCTGCAATTCCATAAAAAAAACCAAGGACCTAATACCAGCCTGAAATTAAGTCTTTGTAAGAGGTTTTTATCTAAAGTAAAAAGTTGTCAAATTTATAAAAAAATAAATCTGCTACTTCTTGTGTCTTTTGCGAAATGTATTTTGGAAAAAAAAAAGAGGAAAACCAGTAGAAAAACATCCCAGGAAAATCCTTCTAGACTTTTTTAGATCCTTCGCATAAGCAGACAAAGTTTGCAGTCAGGAAAATTCAATGGTATCTGATTATCACCTCCCACGGCCACACGTATTGTTACTTGTCTATTTTCACTGAGCAAGGTGGGAAATGCAAACATTTGTTTTCATGTGGAAAAAAAACATGATATGCAATTTTTTTTATTTCTATGCAATGAACTAATGACTTCTAAAAGCGAAACTTAACACTGAGAGAGAAAATGCCTTCTAATAAAAAAAAATATTGTAATAGCTTTGTTTTAAAACACCAAAGACCTCCAAGAAGTTTTCCATGATGGCCCAGTGAATTTCTCTACTTCTTTACTAACCAAAGAAAGAAATTAATGTAAAGGCTTTTCTATTTTTCATAGCATCTTTCCAGCCAGTCTTGTTGGCTTTACTAAATTCCATTTCTTTCAATAAAATTTCAAGATGTAATGAATTTTCCAGTCTCAAATTGGGAACAGAACCTTCTGGCTATATCAGCTTCTTCTGAAAGAGAAATTATGCTGCATAAAAAGATCAGTGAAAATTAGAAGTCAAATCATATCTTTAGAGGGATGTTTAGAGAAGGAACCCTGAACTTCTTATGGAGAACTTAAAAAAATTTTCAGTATTGTCTCTATTTTCTATGATTTCTTATGGTTTCCTTTCATAATATGAACTGCTCTAATACCAGTAATATAAAAAATAACTATTTTATGTGCATGTCATAAATTCTTTGTTAGCAAAGTACAGATATAGTAAGTTATTGAATATTTTGACAAGCCCTCAGGAACGTATTCAGACTTTATAAGTACGTGTTTTATTTTGGCAATGTAATGCCTATGCAATTAAGATAAATGAGATAATCATGCACTTATAACATATAACACTGAAACTTTAATTGTAGATATCACACAGCCCAATAACAAGTTCCTACTCCAAATGGAGCATACTAATAGATATATAAGAAGGTTCCCAAAAGCTCAGTAGTGGCGCAGTCATGTGAACAGAAATATTGCAGCTCTTTATTGGTTTCACACTGTGAAAGCCACTAACTTTCAATTTTGTGATGTTATTCAACACAATTTGATCAGCTATTTTATGCCACTGTGCATAACAACAACAAAAGATATAAGACAAGTAATAAAATAAGAATTTGTTAAAGCCAACTGCCTTATCCCATTATAGAGATGATAGGCTGAGAAAAAGAGGCAGTAAGTTAGATTCAGAATTGTCAGGATCTGTTAAGAGAAAGTAATTTTGCTCTGATTTTGCCAATGAGAGCAAAAGAAAGAAAGAATTAAACAAGACAGCATATTTTTCAGTAGTTTAAAAAATACATAGTTACATAAAGAAAAAGAGTCAAAGAATAAATTTTACATCTAAATGATAGTCTCTACAGAAATCTTACTTTTCTATCAAGTGAAAATTCACTTTCCTAATTCATTCATTTTTAGCTCGTTGGGTGTGATTCTGAGGATGCGCTCCATGCTGCTGACATGAACTTTGCTTCCTTTTTACTAATATATATCGGTTTCTGGTATCTCAGATACCAATTTATGTCTTCCTAGCAAAAAAAGAAAAGAAATGAGAAAAATCCTATGGCATAACCTATATGTGTTTTCTGTGTTTTGTAGTTTCTGCTTTTGATTAATAGTTTGGAATATTTTAAATATAACTAAAATTTGCAATTCCATATTGGCTTTAGATATGCACTAAAAGCAAATATCTACGAAATATAATTTCCAACTGTTATGACTGCATTTTTGCAAATCTTTAAAACATCTGGAAAACACACAGGGTAATGCATTTTGATTTTGTTTTTCAGTGAGTTGAAAAAAAAAACCAAAAACACAGCAATCCAAGGTCAGCAAAATGCTAAAAGGTCTCTGTATATAGGTATTACTGCTAAAACTACAATATTTAATGCCTGCAGTAGTGGTCTAACATTATTCACTAACCAGTCTATGTATGAAAAATATCAGAGAAGCAACTTTCTTTCCATAAACTACCCTAACATTGAACTGGCAAAAAATGATTAGCAAGAATCTGGCGTTTTATTTAAAACATTTTAATACCAGTCTTCACCACCAAAACCCTCTAAAGATAGATTAAGTACCTCATGCTTTAAAATGCCTCTGAGAGTCCCCTCAGACATTTACAGAAAGTAGCTCTCATAAAACAGCTTTACAGCTGAAGAGTTCATCTTTTCACAAAGAAAGAGAAACATTCATTATAACATCATATGACACATATAACCAAAAGAAAATTTCAAATACCTAGGCTAAACTACAATTACTGTTGTTACATTACTAGTAATCTCAGAGTTAATGTCAGAAAATTTGTATTAAAAACATGTAACTTCACAAAAGTCAATTTATATCTATCAAATCTACCTTCAAATGCACTCAAACTAGCAAAATAATATCAAAATGAACTTCCTGTATTGGGATTTCACGTGAAAATATGTTACATAATATATTAGCAAAGGTAATGTTTTATTGAGCAGTTTTTAAAAAAAACTTAATTCCTATTGTAGGCAAGTGACCCCAAAAATTTCAAAAGGAAGCAGAAAAAAAGGCCAAACAATCTTGTCAAACCTAAAACGGATCACAGAAATCACAGATCACATACAAAAAACCTTATGAAGAATCCAGTCCATTTCCTTGTCATTCTACAGTTCAAATCAAAACAATATATCAATCATCTCTTCTGGTTTTTAAGGATCTTATTTAATAACAACTCAGCATCCTGCTCATTGTTTTAATGTTAGACAAGTCTTTGTAGAACTGCAACTTCTTTGTCCAGGCACATATGATACTTAAGAAGATTATTTCAAATTTCTGTAACAGAAGTCATACATCTCATTCAATAACATCCATTGATTGCTGTGTGTTCATAAAGCATGCTGTATTTTTGTCTCAGCAGAATCTAATAATTTTCAGTAATGCATTATCAGCAAAAAAACCTTGGTATGTCCCCAGGTGCCTTACAAGGAAAATTATGAAAAATGAGCCTCTAAAAAAAATTCAATATTTCTAAACCATATAGACAAACTGATAGAAGCTAAGTTTGCCAATGTTAATTTGACCTTCTGGTTCCTTAGGAATTTAATACTCCTTTCAGAGAGAAGCAAACATAGCCACTTGGGCTACTCAAAAGGGTCATGTATTTATGTTATGACAGGCATTGATTACACTATTTTGATAAGTCAGCTAATGAATAGCAGTAAAAACTAGCTTGCAGGGGAAGTCTGCCAAGATTCTATTTAGAAAACCACATCCAGATATATCAAAAACTCTTCACAGATTAATGAAAAGCAAAAAAAAAAAATATTGGCAATATATTAGTTATGCTTCAAAATTAAATTTTCCAATTAAGGGAAACAAATGTACTTCTCTTCACCACATATTCTCATTTTAGTTTTAAAAATAACTCCTTGTGTGAAAGGAAGATGGGAGCTAGTAAAATGCCCTTCAGGTGGGAGGGGGGGAAAGGCATTTTTGAATCTTATATTCAGAAGCTTGACTGACTATTCAAAACTTCTGTGTGCATTACAATAGTACAAACATACCAAGTACATGCCATCTAACAAGATGTGTTCCTGTGTTTATGATCCAAATTATCCCAGTGATACCATGTCATCCCAAAACAAATGGAAATAAACTGTGAAAAGACAATTACATATTACCATTAATCCAAGAAGAAATAAAGGCAGCATTCACTGGGGCTAAAGTCTAATCCCAAATTTGGTGTCAAGAACAATTGTTTCTCTGATTTGCTTCTGGAAACAAAAGTCCCATTCACAAGACATCATTTCAAGCTCTGGAACCTTTTATGCCTTTTTCCAGTACAGACTCTACCTCCAGCAGAGACTAGCTACATCTCTAAACCACAAAAAAAAAAAACCAGTCCTGCATGGATGCAGTTTCTTGGCAGATATACAGTGCACCAACTAATTTTGCATCATTGCTCTAGAGACCAAGGTACTTCCTGGGACAGATTCAAAACTGTGAAAAATCTACAAATATAGGCATTACATGCCTCTAGATACACACTTACTAATTTAATAAAGGAATTTCAGTGACTCCTAGGTAATCCCATGTAACTATATGAAAATGTAACACTGAAAGTATTGTCTGCCTCATAAAAATATTAAGTATTCAGTTGTAAAGCAGACTGTATTATAGATGAATTATGGTATCCTTTAACTCTCAAGGGCCACAGAAATAAAAGACTGATTTGGCAGAGCTTTTTATATTAATCTCAAACAATGGCATAATCTTCCTCTTGTTCTTCTTTACCTTCATCCTTATGCATTAATATCCACTTCACTTCTTTCTTTGTTCAGCCCTCCACTTCATACATACTTAGCTCTATGGCCTGCATATCCACTACTCTCTAGGAGCATCTTCAGAGGCAACCACAAGAGCAAATCTACAGCTGTGCATACTGCCTAGCTGCAGAGCATCTGCAGGAGGTTGCCCACCTCCAAGATCCAGCCTTCTCTCCAACTACTGCATCCTTAAAACCAGGGAGAGAACACCATCCATTCACCTGATCTGCTCTCCACCACAGCACGTGCAACTAACACAGTTTTTGGTCTGTACAGGCAAGCTGCATTTATCCATGGCAGAACCTCCCAGTCAATCAAAGCACAAGACCAAACACAGCAAGGAAAGCCAACCCTGCCCCAGGTTTCCTACAGACAATTTTTTCAGATGGGGGACCAGGATTAGCACAGACCACGCTGCCCTTGCTGTCTCTGCACTGGAAGATCACCCAGGATGTGCCGCCACCAGAACATGCAGAACCTGCCTGATATGAAAAGGACTGCTATGAAGCAGACTTCCACCAGGCCCCAGAAAACATCACTGTAGGGAGAACACCGAGGCAGACTACAATTAGAGTAACAGCAGTGCCCATCTAATGAGCAGCTGGGAATACTCCAGCACTTGCAGTGATGCAGCACAGGCAGCCGAGCACTGAAGGGATCTTCACAGTCTCCATGTCGACATCCTGCCTGGGCCATGGTGATTTTTATTTCTTCTCTTATTGCTGACAGTACACCTTCACAAGCTGGCCTGTTGAGAGCCAATGGGACAGGAAAAACACCCAAACAGGCACCGAGGAAGCTCCTTGTATTGGCAATAGCTAAAATAGTCAAAGCAGCAGCAGTGGGAGAGGAGTGGAAGCATTTGCTTGGAAGGTTCTTGTAAGGAGTCACTTTTGTTAACTGTAATAAAAGGGTAGGTATCTTCTCAGGGCAGGATAGGCTGAACAGTTTCTTTGCAAAGCAAACCTTCAGCTATCACAGGCTCTGTCACTGGGCATGCAGTAAGAGCTGAGGAGGTGGCTCAAGGCCTTGTGAACACCGTAATTCTTCAGAACAGACATATCTAAACCATTCTACAGAACCTATGAATCTGAATGATGAACAAATACTCCAGCATGAGACACTATCACTAGCATCACAGACTTTTAGGCTGTACTTCTAAATAAGTAAAACAAGCACAGCCACAAATTCTAGGTGAACCTTAACTGTACATGCATTCCCCATGCTCCAGTGCTCCTTACACTTTCTTTGCTAGAAGTGCATCCATCTGATACTATTAATTTCTCTCCACACAAGTCAAAGCAAAAGAGCAAAATCAGAGGGCGACAGTTTCAACAGGCCTGTGTTCTATTATTAGCTCTGTATAGACCTCCCATGGATAACTCGCATATATTGTAGTTTAATCTCTCAAAGTGTTATAATAAAGAAAAAACACATACACGAACCTCAAAAGGTATTGTGAAAATTAGTTCATTCATTACAAAGTATTCTGAATTCTTCAAAAGAGAAATGCTGCAGAAAGATATTATATTGCTGTGAAACCGTAACAGTCTACACAGGACAAATGTTGACAAAGGACAGAGAGGATTATGGCCTTCAAGTAAATAATTTTTATTTTATATCTTGGCATTTTTATGGACCTTATCACTGTAAGGTCTAAACAGCTCACAAATACTAATTAACTGAGCCTGTTTAATTATTCTCCCTGCTTACACAAGGGAAACCCTAGACCCAGTCCAATCTAAGTTCTCCTTTAACAAGGAATGAGTCAGAAGGAAGGAAGGACAAAGCACAGTATGTAATGTTGATACTCACTGACCTAACACATTTTTCCAAGAAGGCTGTGTGAAGCAGAGCAACCTCTACGTTACCTGAACTCATACACAAGGTCTCATGGTGCCATACGTGAAACATTTATAAGCCTCTCAGCGGTGGGTGCAAATGCTTTATACTGTGTGCATAACCACTAAGGCTTAAACTTGTAAAACAATCAACGCTAATAAATATTCAAGCCCCATTCCCTCAAACCCAAGACTGTTTCTTGAACCATTTGTAATAAATAATCATGGATTTTTTTAAAAAACAAAACAACACAGTATTATAGTTATAAATCCATCTATCAGATAAAGTTATTTCTTGCTAATAGCAAGGTGTACAAATCTGCCTGATTCTTCTTGTACATGCTTCACTGAAACTACAAAGTAAGCACTGGTGCAATCATTCTGTTTCATTAAGCTGCTGAAAAAAAACTGCATATAATATGAAAATTATCAGGTGGACTACAACAATGGTTAAAGTCCTCAACCCTTTTGTTCTAGTCTTTGGGAAAAAAAAACAACAGAGAGATTTAGCTATCTGAAAAATTGAAATTTTTTATCTATAGAGGGAGTTATATTACTCAGGAAAAAATTATATGGTATTTACTCAGCCAGTCAACATGCATCCTCAGTGGTTTGGTTTTGCAACATTTTAAAGCCTAAGTCTCTTTCCCCTTTTCAACAGTGAGGGACTGATCCTGCAAACAAATAACTTTAGTGAAGTGCCAAACTGCAGCTAACATTTCAACTAGGAGTAGGAATCGGTGATGAAATACCAGATACACTCTTTTTCTTTTTAAACACAGAATATACGGGATGGTCTCACCTGTGCCTCTGAACACAGATGCTTCCTTTTCTCTGTTCTTTCTGACATCCTTATTCAGATATCCAAGGCAATAACAGTTTAACTGATCTGCCCATGCCTTGCCTTTGTCTTCCTTTTAGCATGATACGTCCGCCTATTTTTAAGGCAGAGCCTTTGGTGACAGTAACATTGTTCCTATCAATCTGCAGACCATAACTAATGTAAAACATCATGATCATATGAAATAATGTCAGGGAAAGATAGCTATGACAAGCTTGGAATTCAGTACTTACTAGGCCAAAAAAAGAAATATAAGGTTACTGATAGTGTTTTTCTAGATATATTTTCAATTTCAATGCAACACAGAAGTTAAATAAAAGCACTGTTTCTAAGTCCCAGATACAGCTCAACTAATCACAGGAACCGAGGGACTGATGCATGTCCTTGCAATTCAGGAAGAGCTTTGTAGTCATTTTTGTATGAGATGACACAACAGTGAGAATTCAACACTACCTTTGCTAAAGCTCTGAGAAGCATAACTTCCTCCTCCCCTTCCTCTTCACAAGCCCATGTCCATACATAAAAAATGGTACTTCTTCATGAAACAAAAATATCAGCATGCTGGATGCTACTGGGCAGCCTTCTCATATACAAATCCCTATAAACTGGCACCCACCTCCCAACAAAATTAAAAGCCATCTTTTTACCTCGTCCCATGCCCTGGCTTTGGGGTGGGGCTGTGTGCAGTCCTGAAGATACACTCTCAAAGCAGGGGTACCCCCAAGGTAAAGTTACTGGAGTGCTGCAGGGCAGGGTACACAGCCCAAACAAGAAGCTTCCCCATACAGACCCATAGCTATGGCAAACGGTAAACCGATCATTTTCCTGCATTATTCTGGTTATTTTGAGCTGAAAGCTGGACAGGACACTGTCCCTACACCAAACCGTACTGCAGAAAGGTGGCTGTTGTCCCCGTATGTCCACCAGAGACTGTTTCCTGCACTGGATATCCAAGAGAAGAGAAGGGTGACCTGGTTTCGGCTGGGATACAGTTACTTTTTTTTTCTTAGCAGGCAGCTAAACACCACAGAGCCATTTGCTCACTCCCCCCTACTCCAGGTGGGATGGGGGAGAGAATCAGGGAAAAAAAAAGGTAAAATTTGTGGGTTGAGATAAATACAGTTTAATAGGACAGCAGGGGAAGAGAAAATAGTAGTAGTAGTAATAGTAGTAGTAGTAGTAGTAGTAGTAGTAGTAGTAGTAGTTGTTAGTAATAATAATAATAATAATAATAATAATAATAATAAAAGAATATACAAAAAACATGATGCACAATGCAATTGCTCATCACCCGCTGACTGATGCCCAGCCAGTTCCCGAGCAGCAGTTGCTGTTCCCCCGGCCAACTCCCCCAGCTTCTATACTGAGCATGACGCCATACGGTATGGAATAGCCCTTTGGCCAGCCTGGGTCAGCCCCCCCGGCTGTGCCCCTTCCCAGCTTCTCGCTGGCAGAGCATGAGAAGCTGCGAAGGCCTTGACTGGTGTAAGCACTACTTAGCAACAACTAAAACATCAGTGTGTTATCAGCATTATTCTCATACTAAATCCAAAACACAGCACTATACCAGCTACTACGGAAAAAAAAAAAAAAAAAACTCTATCCCAGCCAAAACTAGGACAGGTGAGCAATTACTAAGTTTTGGACAAAAGGCTGTTCCTGCTCCTTGGTAATGACAACATTGCAGTTGTTTGTGATATTACTTCCTCCCTTTTTATTCCAGTTCAGAAAATATTCCATTTCAAATTACAAAACCCATTTACCTAAAATACTGTCCTTACCTTCCATTAAAAACAAACAGGTGCAAACCAAGTTATCTGCTGGTTTAATTTGGTTAGCGAGCATTTTCATCTGGAATTTTTTACTGGAAATTAGTTTTTTAAACAATTTAAAAACAACAGGGCTCCCTCAGTTCTTAGACCGAATACCAATGGTAAAATAAGAAGGTGAAAACTTTGGCAACACTCCATTCCAACAACTTCTAATCTTACTTCCATCTAATGAAAAGATAACTACCATTTCATATGTATACAGTGAAGTTGACTGTGAGCTCTAGTTTAAAAAGATGATGACAAATTCTGCCTCACTCTCTCCAATTGGTTGCATTATATGCAATTAGGATTCCAATCCAACAAGAACCAATTAGATCTTGCTGACGGATAGTATCAGTATCTTCAATATACTTTGTGACATTGAATATCCTTGTTTACAAGGGTACAAGTATCTGACAAGGCAAAGGTAACTAAAAGAAGGCTGACAAGCTTTGTATTTTCATGATAGCACACAAGGACGGATCCTGTTATACCTCATGTGCATGTTCACAGCTGGCACACTGTGAAGGGGCACTGTAATATGAATTAAGGTCAGCATATGAATCACAGTGTCAGTGTGTGCACAGCTGGACTCTTAAAAACAGATGCAAAGGCTCATGTCTTCCTACCACTATATTCACAGATAACTGAATCTACTAGTTCATACTTTCCAAAAATAACTAGCAAAATAGCAAAAATAACACAACAAAGTGTCTTTCTTTGCCTGCTACTGGTCTCTGTGAGTACATTTTTCTCAAAACAAAGAGTAAATAGGTACCCAGATAATCTCAGATTATTCAATTTCAGATCTATATATAGAAAGATCCTTCCCCATGTGCATCATCCTTCCTGTGTAGTGTGGAAGAACCTGGGCTGTCAGCAATTCTTTAAGATTTTCCAGGCAATTGATGGTTTCTTTGCTTACATCTTAGCAGCTGCCCTGCCAGCCTGAGTCCCTGGCAGGAGGAGCACAGAGGCCATGGGAAGTGGACCTCTCTGGTCTAGAGCAATAATCAAGGTCCTTGTCCCCTGTGTGGAAGACCCTGGATACTTGGGTTCACTGGGACTGAAGTCAGCTTTTCTATGACAGTTAAATGAAGAAGGAGGATAATCTCAGTTTAATATCCTGGAGTCAGTTTTTACTGTTTGCCATCAAATAAAAGGAACCCTCCAGGGGAGGTGAATCTCTAACCCTATTGATTTCATAGCAATGAAGCAGACTTACATGAGGTTTTTTCCACCTGCTGATGTTTTGCTGCAGACTATTGGCACAGCAGCACAGGTGCCGCAGAGACCTCAGCAGCCCTTCGCTCCGGCTGCCTGCTTCACTGGGAACGGTGAGGCAGCGTGGGCCAGCCCACCCTGAACCCATCTGTGCTGGGGCAGGGAGGGGGCAGGGACGGGCAGGGGAGAGGGTGATGGCTCACCTCTGCTCTTCCATCAGGTAAAATGGAGCTGCCGAACTGAAGACCATCAGGAAGTTTAGATTAAATTAACCCCCATTTCTGAAGGGCAGCCTTTCCCTCTTTCTGCTTGACGAGCAGCGTTAATATGCCAGCTACATTCCAGACTTATTCAAAGCCTAGTCCTGTACAGACTAAATACACTGAGTATTTGGTAATATTTCTTATTTAAAAACATGTCATTTGTGTTAATATCACTTTCTTCTGACTGGAATTAGTTTACACTACATTGAAAACCCTATTCTATTGACCCAGAAGCAGAATAAATTGAGAAAATTAATGACATGTTGAAATAAATGACTTTTTTCCCTCTATTAAGCACATTGAATTTAGAAAAAAAATTCAGATGTATGACACAAACTTGGAGCATGCTCCTCTTAACAGTAATAGATGAAATAATTGAACAAAACCATGCTAATTCTAAGTGGAAATGGACTTAAATGTTCAAAAAAATGGAAGATAACAGCACAGTAATGATTATATGGAAACGCCTATTTTCATACTTTTCTATTTTTGCATAATCACACCACTTAATAAAGCTCCAGAAAGATACTGTGCACTGCAAATTTTAATTTATGCAGCATGTAATTCAGCTGTAGTTCAAGACAGCCTTACTTCTTAGAGGATTAGAGCACAGTATTATTTTAATGTTGCTCCACAAAGACATTAATTAAACAGTATATAGATAAGTTCAAAGCTGGTTGAATTTCAGGCCAAGAAAGCTTTCTAGCTATCTTTTAAAATGTCTTTTGTAGACATTTATCAAATTCTGCAGGTTTGCTTGCTGAAACTGATAAATCTTATTTACATTTGAGGAATTTTAACCCAGCCTGTTCAGTGACTCAGATGAGCAGTGTTTAGATCAGTTCCACAGCTCTCCAACCTGCGCAAACTTCTTCCTTTGCGAGCTCTTACTACTCCTGCCAGAATTAGTCTATGTATCCATTTTCTATGAGCCATGTTTGTGTTAGAGAAACACAAGCCAGAATCTTGTCAGCTGAACTCGCTACTTGCTGTCTAAGTGCTGCTACTGCTGCAGCCACTGAGCAGAATATTTTGATTCCAAGGATAAGATTTATAGCATCCCAAGTTAGTAAATAATGAAAAAGTCATAGCATATACAAATCACACTTGCAGGGTTTAAATTCTTTAACACTTTTACTTTTTTTTTTTCCTTCAAAGGATTCAATAGAAAAAACTCTATTTGAAAGGCATAAAGATATCTCCAGCTTTTGCTGCAGTATTTGAGAAACATACATTACAGTAAAAAATCACAGCCTAAAATAGAAATCCTTAATCAGCGATTACTGTGAAGCAATGTAAATACTGATGTATTTACAGATGAAAGGAGGTCACACAACTCAGCCAAAATACTCCATTTTCAGAAAATCACAATTCTAGTTTAGCTTGTAGTATTAAAAAAACCCTGTAAATTTACAGTCAGATTATAGGCAGCTAGGGTCTGCTGCCTTCTCCAGTAAAATATGTACTTCCATATAAATCAAGTTTATAGTTTGCACTGTGCTGTAAATGTGTTAAGTCTGTTCCTTTTAAAAGTGTATTAACAATTTTCAAAAGAAGATAGAAGATGCCATTTATAAAGCACATGCCTCTGAAATCCTCCTGAGGGCAAATGATACAGTGAAAGGGCCAGCAGGAGGTAACACTTCCATCACTCTCTTTGACACAAGGAACCAGGACAGAATTTTGAGATCGGTCCATAGGATAAAGGACATACTTCATGAGACAATTAGACATGGAAAACGGCTTACAGAAAAACAATGGTTTTTTCTTTGCTCAGTGTAGTTCATATGAGTTCACAGCCCTAAATTCTGCAGTGAATTTCGGGATTAGACATCTCAGGATCTCAGATCATCCAATGTATGCTAGCATTGAATAAAATCAGAAACCTCTCCTTCATATATGGTTTGGTTCAAAGCTGAGCCATGGTTCACCTAAAAGAATCATGAACTGTTAACTTTTCAGTGAAATTAAGTCAGGCAACTGGTTCCTATAAAAAAAATGGAAACTAGAGTTTCACACCATACAACTGCACTAATCTTCCACTCCAAAGCCAGTAAAATGTTACTATTTGCAGCCATTTATGCTGGTCTGAAAGAGAAAGTTGAGATGTTCCTTCACAAATGACAAAGGTGAGCAATGTGAAACAATCCTCCCTAAGCAACAATATGTATTTGGGAATCTAATTTCACCTATCCAATTGCTAAATATGTTTTGTTTCTTTTTTTTTTTTTAAATCAAGACAAATATTTCATGACCAAAACCCAAAGCTTTTCTGTCTCAATTTATGTTCAATAATTTCCACTTTATTCAGTAGGGTCTTTTGGGGCTCCTAAATTCAAAGGGTTTCTTAAATTTAAAAAAAAGAAACATGAGAAACTCTGAAATTATTCCTCTCCTACACTCTGATCATATGTTTACAGTAAAAATACTTAAAAATACAAAACCAACTTGAAAAGCCCACATCCCTAATACAGTGGAAAATATGCAGTCAAATTCATAAGACCCTAAGCTTTTCTTTGTAGAGGTAAAAGCCGTAGAAATTCCAAACTACATTTCTCAAACAGCAGGTATCAAAAAAAAGAAAAAAAAAAAATTGTTGTGCAACTGTCAGAGAACAAAAAACCCCACTAATTCTTCTGCTGATACTTCTCCTAAACCAACTAAGTGAAAACCATCACACATTTGGAGTGGTTTTATAGCTACAAACAGGAAGACAAAATGCAGAGTATAAAATTAGAGGTGATTCATTGAATATTAATTGCCATAGCTAAACCAACCACTATGAGTTCAGTTCTGTTAAAAAAAAAAAAAAAGAAAAAGAAAGAAAGAAAGAACATGTTTTTCTAATTCAATTATGAAAGCCTGGAATATTGTTTTATGAGATACAAGTCCTAAAAAGGTGAGCTAGCTATACAAGCTTGTATTACTTTTGATTAAGTCTTCAGACTGGTAGGCACCGGTTTTAATTTGGAAATCTAACCTCCAAATGTCAGCTTAAACCTACATCAGATCTTAAATCTTGCTTTTTGGCCCAGTGCTTTTTTATGTGCAAAATAAAATGTTATGGCAAATGTGGTTACTGAATTCTTTTTATTGTACATCTAAATTAGAAGCTCAAAAGAATTCTGAGACACAAATTTCAGAGGCATTGTTAATACAGAAAAAGCTCAAAATACAACATAGGAAGAAACTGAATGCCTTTCTGATGATGGGTTTAACAGAAGTGGGATGAGAACAATGAAGTGGAAAGCCAAGTAGGCAGGAACTAAAAATAATTTATAAGAAAAATTTGGGAATTTACTAGTTGGAAATGACAGAGGAGGAAAAAGGACTAAAATGATGAACTGATGGCAGATTAACTGTACACTATCACCATTATGAGGCTGTGAAAGGACAATTGCTATCCTCACAAATGGGAACAGGAGAGGTGCTGCTAAAAAGAGGGAGGCAAGCATAAACATTAGTGCTCAATGCCACTGCAAGATAGCTAAAATTCAGATTATACCTTTTCAAGCCACTGTAGGGGAAAGAAGCAATGACAAGTGTACTCAAGTACACAATCTGAAGTAATGCTGGAAAAATAACTTTTTTTCTTCAGTATGGCAAAATAAAGGTTAAAAAGGAATATGAGTATATTAATCATTTCAGCAGGGATAAACACTGGAAGGAGGGAAAGTGCAAAATAACAAATGGATACATGTTACAAATAAATTAAGGCTGAAAAAAATCAGATTTCCCATAACAAAAGCAATGAAATTCTGAAACAGCCCATGATAGAAGTAAGGGGGAAAAAAACTTCCCACAAACTCAGTTTCTAGACAGAATATAAGGTAGTTGACTGTTATGGTCGATGATTGAAATTCAGGTGCTTAACTTGAAAAAATTTAATTAGATTAATAAAAGGTGGGAAGGGGAAAAAGAGAGAGCAAAAGGACTTGAGCAACAGAACAGTTGCAGAGCTGATCAAAAGGCAGATAGGACCTACAGTGTTTAACACTATTAACTTTTCATTTATAAAGAAACATGTAATACATATAGTTAGGGCTGAAGCGGCTTTTTGCCAACAAATGCTTCAGTCTGCAAGCTCGGAATTTACCGTTACTAACTGATAGGCAGCAATTGTCTTTGACTAGCTGACAGGGGTATAATTATTCTCCATCTTCCACCTCTTGTTACAAACCTTTGAAAGACAAAGTTCCTTCAAACTAATGACATTTACTAATAAGCACTTAGTCAGAATATTCAAGTCCCTTGCATACCGCATTTATGAAATGTTCTTCACTTCATATTCACGGTATATGTACACCTAATACCACAGAATGCAAACATGCACTTTAAACATGTTTACTCAATTTTCATGATGTTGAACATTAAGGATATATAACTAAGAATGTTTTTGCCTGTACAGCATATGAAAAGCATGGGTTCCAAAATATAAGTAAACCTTTCACCACTTATTTGAACTAAAGATTCAATAAGTATACCATTTATGGGGTCACAACATTTCCTATCTTCATCCAAAATCCAAATTGCAGTCATTATATACAGCTGAAAATCAAAAGCACGTTCCATATATGGAGGTGCAAATGAACATGTATGCAAGCTCTCTTAGAAGTACAGCACATCCACACTGCTGCAAGCAGTCACTCTTGCAGCTAAAACAAAATTTGGTCAGACCACCACCCACGAATGCGCATTTAAGCCTGTCAAGCCTCAGAACTGTACGTAAGCTTCACAAAGCTTCAGGACAGCTGGGATTGTGATACAACCGAAATACAAAGTAAAGCCTTCGTAGCAGAGGGGCGAGGGAAAGACAACTACTGTTTCACCAGCAAAGATTCATTGCACATATCTGTACACAGAGACCTTCTGAGATACTTGCAGAATTTTAAAAGAGTACACACTGTTCTAGCGGGATGGGTTAGAAAAGAGTTCTGGTTACTGATCTACCAGCAGCACATCATAGCGCTGTCAAATGTCATTTGAGAAGAGAAACCATAATTGCAAACTACGGAAATTATCCCACAGAAGGACAATGTGGGTTTCATTGACATAGCAGTCTGTCTTTTGTATACAGGAATACAAAGGTGTCCTGGTT
Organism: Platalea leucorodia; assembly: GCF_965183815.1. Classification (NCBI taxonomy): domain Eukaryota; kingdom Metazoa; phylum Chordata; class Aves; order Pelecaniformes; family Threskiornithidae; genus Platalea; species Platalea leucorodia. The sequence continues at coordinate 109,204,935 of NC_138826.1, forward strand.
ACTGCAGTTTAAATGAATCGGTACGTTTATTTATGATTCAAGCATGACAATATCTAAAATATGAGCTACTCTATCACATTCACAAATACAGTAAAGTATTACTTTACTTGTGGGGATGCAAGTCATATTGTTGTAACATCATAGTAAGCAATACAGAGAAAGGAAAAAGCAATTTAACCACACACAGTTTGCTCCTGATTTCTACAATTTGTTTTAAGATTACTGTGCATAACTACATCTTTTCACTACTTCTGAGCACCTCCTCCTGTGTGATACTACAATGATTCCTAACCTCTGTGTCATGGCAACACAGTCCATTGCTGTAGATCAACTATGATGTCCCATATTCAATGTTACTCAATAGCTGGAAAATCAGGTGGAAGAAAAGACACCGGAAAGGAGACGAGAGTACTAGTTTAAAAGTATCCTGCAGTGGTATAACATTGCCTTTTGAGAAGCATCCCAAGGCACTTCACAAATTCACATCCATGGAAGACAACATTGTGTCTTTCTAAAACTTTCAGGTACTACTAAAACGCAACAAACTTCTTCTTGTACACAGCTTAGAGAAGGAGGACCTAACTGATAATCGGTGATGACTTAGAGAAAGTCCAGTACAGTTCAATTCAGTATTACCTCTACTCTTTTGCATTCCTTTTCTATCTTTCTGAAGAAGTGGTGTTTTCAGAGGCACAGATCCTACTTCCCTGAAGCACTAACATCAAGCAGCGCCATATCCATCATCCTAAGCACAGGACTCGAGTTCTCTTCAGCTGCCAGTCCAGATCAAGCTTGTTCAGGACCCATTACCACATCCATAAAGTAATGTGCATGGTCTTTAAAACACAAGTATATGTCTGCCACATAATATGCAAAATAAATCACTGTGTCAATGCATGCTGGTATTCTCATGCTGCATTTATAATACTTTTAAGTGGCTTTCTTACTGGATCAGTTACAAAAGCAGATACAACGTCAGGGCCCTGCAGGCACTAATGTACCTGCCCAGCACACCCTGCCCACAGCCCAGGACCCCATTCCAGCCCCCCAGGGCCGTCAGCCCCCATCCCAGCAATGCCACAGCAGGGCTGGTCTCCAGCTCCCCGCAGCCCTGCCCTGCCCAGCCATGGGCGCTGCCGAGCCAGGCCCACCCGTGGGCCCACGGCCCAGCCTGGCCTTGTCCTGTCCCTGTCCCCAGGGACGTGCTCAGTGCCAAGGGCTGAGGCTGCCCTGGTGCCCTCCAGCTGCCCTGCTCCTGGCTGGGGTGTGCCAGGCCCTGGCTGCCAGGCCCTGCCCAGACGGGTCTCCTGGGGAGCCCCAATGCCCCCCACACCCCAAGCCCAGGGAGCCACCAGCCCTTACAGCACCCTGACATACAAAAATGCAGAAGATGGATGTTAGTTAGTGTACGAATATTTAGTTAAGCAATGTTTCCTAGTAGATTTTGCACTCTAACATAGTAGATTTTGCACTCTAACATACAATTTAATTACCATCTCTATCATAAAGAAATAAGCTATATATTTGCCAAGACTTTTGAAAACAGAAACACGAAGTTAGACTTTATAGAATAGCAATTAGAGATGGATGATTTTCAAAAATATTCAAGATTGACAATAGCAGCAACTGTGTGTCCTAAATGCTTCCAAGAACCACATATTTACATAAAAATTGATTTAAAACCTGATTTTTTATCCTATGATTTCCCAGTTTTCTCCCATTGGACAGAGGTTTGCCAGTGACCTCCTTCAAAACTGTCAGAAATCGTACTGCTGGAGAGCAAGGTGTGCTTCTTTGAATGCCTTCTCTGCCTCAAACAAAGAGGAACTCATGTATTTTTAAAACACGAAAAAAAAACCAATAAAAATTCTCCCTTACACATTTACCTTTCCATACGAAGCAAAGAAAAACGAGAAAGATATTAGTCGCAATATCGAATGCATTGTTATGAACTGTGTTCAGGAGACATACGTACAGCAAGTCTTGCGCAATCACAGTAGGTGGTCAAGAGCTTCATGGATGCTACTCCTAAACAGCGACATGCATGGACTCTGCATTTAAAAACTCTGAAATATCATTAAATAGCGATCCTTGGCAAACTCTAAAACCATTAGTGGTCTGTTGACCTGCGATATTTTGGAAAAGCAGAGGAAGAGCACTCAGGGCAGTACCAGAAGCCATTTTGATGCTGCAGTGATGTGGAGTAGGGGACCCCCAGGGTGTAAGCACCAGATGATGGCAAAGGCAGTCAGTTACTGGTTACTGAAGGAATGTAGTCTTGGGAGTTCAGCAGACCCAGCATAACAAGGAAAATAAGGAACATGCATCTTACATATGTAAAACATTCTTGTATGAGGTGCAAATACAAAGGTGGCAACGAGCAGGTATAAAAAAATGGCTGCAGCCCTCTCAAGGGCAGGAGCCAAGGAAGAACAGTGAGGGAAAAGAATGGTCCCAGCACTGTCTCCCCAGTTAGGGATGCCACACCTCACTGCTGATCCTCGGTGCCCTCAGCAGGTCCTCCCTCCTCTCCGGCAGGGACTGAACACTGCTTTTTGATTTGCCGTTCACCACATTCTGCAACTGCAACACAGCAATCATACACAAAGTACTATCTTTACAATTTAATTGGGTTAAGTATGTTAGGATTTCAAAGAGCTCTGTGTGTGTGTGTGTGTGTGTGCTTTCTGCTCCAGCCTTCCCACATGACAAAATGATTGATACCGCAGCAACCACTCAGAGTAAATGCAGACATAATAGATGAGTGCAGCATGAAAATCCAGGAAAGCGGTAGAATCTCCATCCTCAAAGGTGTTAAAGCAGGCCAATGGTTTAGGTGTACTCAGTTCTGCTGTGGGCTTTCAACTTATTTTTTATGATTCTGTAGAAAATAACTTAAATGGTACTTAAAAAAAAGATACTGGAAATACATATAATGGAAAAGGAGACTTTGCAATAGAACTGCAGCTGAAAAATGGTGGAATACCTTAGTGCTGTCTAGTGGTAAGTAATTTCTATTATTACATTTAACATATTCAAAAATGAGATCTATTTTTAAATCTAACATACCAGTATGCAAGAATTATTCAGGCTATAACACTCAACTGGACCAGGCATCAGCAAAAACTTCACCTTAAAAAGTTAAATAGCTCAGACATCCCATGAGTCAAAAGGTCACTGGCCATCATCAGCAGAGCTAGATCCAACACAACAATATTTAGAAAGCATTAGCTGATGATTGGGGGCAAAAGTTATTATTTCTTATATAATTCTTAAAACAGTGTAAAATATATAAGTAGCACTGAAAATAAAAACTGGTTGTTTGCTGAGACTTGAGATAGGCAGTAAATTAACTAGTTAAACAACTGATCCTGCAAATTGCTACATAAAAGTAATTTGCTCAGTTTGGCTACACATGGAGTTAGAAAGCTAACAGGGCAGTCCATGGCACTTAGAACTAGAGTTTACAATACTCATAGTGCACAGTACTAAAACTGGCCTCTTAAAATAGCAAAAATGGATCTCAGTATTAACTCTATCTTTTGGTCTGTTTACCAAAGCTCTGTTTCATACAGAAAATATTATTGGTAAGTTTGTTCTAGAAAAAAGAATTCATGAATTAAATGGAATTAAAAAGCAATTAATGAGAAAAGACAGAATATACTGCCCTGCATATTTAAAAATCATCAATATTAAATGTACAATTGCTGAACAACAACAGAGCTGCAACAAATTCTTATACTGAAAAACACCTACATATTTTACTATTTTTTAGGAAAAAAATCCAAACAACAGTTATCTTAGGAACAACATAATTAGAAAGCTGATTGGAAAAGGCTCAGTTTGCATAACTTACCAATGCCTTCATATTTTCTAATGTTTTGTACAAATGTAAACTATTTGAGGCCAAACCCACAAACGCACAGAATTATGTTCTTTCTTGCTCACAAAACTTGAGAAACATGCCATGCAAATTAAGAGTTTCCTCAAGCTAATACATCAGATTTAGAAAATTTTTGCAACCTACGTGTTACTATGGCAACTTTTTGTCTTTTCAAAATGTAAATTAACAGTGAGGCTTCATTACAAACTCTTTATTTCCTTTGTGTTTGTACATAATCTTTTCTCATATATGGATTCACAATAGCTCTTTTTACTTTAAATGGCTACAGTTTATATTAAAAGATGAAGCTACATTGAGAAGTCAGGATTAAATCACAGTTAGTAAGCACATCTCTGCTTAACCTTGACCACTTTTAAACCATAACATAAATAAGTGCAGGAGAAAGCAATCAAACAGATGAGTAGTTCCATGGCAAAGGTTTCTCTGTTTGGCTTTTATAATTATAAACTATTAGAAAATGAAAGTATGCTGCAAATTGCAGTCCTTTTCTTGCTCTTTTTACTGCTAATTCAACTGAAATTTTACTGTGTTCTTTTCTCTTTTTCTAAAAAAACAAATCTGGAGAAGAAAATATGATTGCTCTGTTTTCATAGGAAGAAAATTGTGTTTTGACATGCTGCTCTAGCACTGGACAGCTTTACTGAATTCAAGAACCTGCCTGCCTAAAGATGCACAGGTGTCTGCAGTTCCCATTACAGTGAACAGGAATTATATAAGCCTAGAGATAGATCTGACATCTTCAACATCATGTCAGAAAGTCATAGCATTAGAATGAATCTGAGAGACAAGCTACTCCTTTTAATTTGACTTCCATCATTTGTCTACTGAAAAAGGGAGGTTTGCAAATCTCATCTTGTGAACTGAAAATAATTTTCAAACTACTCATTAAAATACCTGTAACAAATAGAGACTTTACTTTCATTTTACACCATAATACTAATTACTAAACATACATTTCTATGAACCGGGTTTATTATTAAGAATTATTATAAATAATGCATTTTAGCTCTCATTATGATAGAGCTCACAAAACTGAAGAAGAAAACTTAAAAGGGTAACACTACAGTAAAATGCATGTGAAAATACGAGCTTAACTACATATAGACTTGGTCTCCCCAGTGTGGGCATCTAAGCAACCTGATGTAGTGGAAAGTGTCCCTGCCCATGGCAGGGGGGTTGGAACTAGATGATCTTTAAGGTCCCTTCCAACCCAAACCATTCTATGATTCTATGATCTGTACTGGCTTCCTAAGGGAGCAGTTGCCTGGAAGTTTGCAACTGAGTTATCTAGTGAAAAATTCCTATCTAACAAAGAAGAAGCAATTATAAAAAGGGCACAAATTCCTTGTTCATCTTAGTTCTCTGTTAGTACTAGAGAAGAAAATTTGCAGACTGTATTCTAAAAAAACTAAATCAGAATACTGGTAATTCATTAGCTAATACAGAATGCCCTAATGCTCAATGAACTAGATCATATGGCCATATTCTAACCTAAAAATCAGACTGGAAGAATTTTTATCATGGGTAGAGGGAAAGTCAAGGCTATACATATAGAAGCATACAGGAAAAACTAATATGGAATTTATTTCTAAGAGAGACTAGAAACCAGGGAAGAAAAGCACGATGTTCAGAATCATAACAGATCCCTTGACCATCTCCTTTTTTGCCCATGTTCTGACACGTGTGTGCAGGATGAAGCTGCATTCGCCTGGGAGAGCATGCAAGACAGAAGGCAGAAGGAGTGTGCTGGAAGTGGACAAGGACCACTGAAGAAATTGGGCAATTTGAGCTGGAGAGAAGCATTAAGCCTGTGAATAGACACTGAGGAGAAACGATAGTTCGTAACTTCAGTTATTTTAACTACTTGCTCATGTATAATTTAACAATCTTTTTCTTGTACTTCTTCTGTGAACTGCGAGCATCTCTAGATTTGTTAAGTGACTGCAAGGGTACGGTTCTGGCTCTAGGTAAGGCCTCAGTGCATAATTAAACAGAAGCACATCTCTAATTGCAGGCAATGGGAGTTCTCGGGTCTTCAGTCCACTTGAAAATCATGCCACTTATTACCTAAATAACAGGTAAAATACATTTTTAATGTTGTTATAGTCTTTAGGGAAGACATAAAACTTGTTATAATATTAAAATATAGAAAGTTTTACTAAAATGTTAATCAAAATAATGGAAAGGTGAAAAGATTCAATAAAACGGGACTGTTACTATATACTAACAAAAAAATAACACACAGCAAAGGGATTTTTAATCCCCCTTTAAGGGCTTGACTCTAAGACTCATCAGCATCCATTATAATTCTATAAAATAAGTTATGGCAGCATCTGGTACAATCTATATAGTTTTATAGCCAAGCATACAAAAATGCTTACAACAGTTACGAGATCTTCTCACAGTAAATGAAGCTGAAGATTCTTTACTTCATCTACCAGCATGTATTTAGAAAACAAAGGCAAAAGCTAGAAAAAAAGAGGAACCCAGAAGCACATCCATTTTTTAATGACTAAATAATACTTTTAAAGCATTAACAGATAGTGGGAACTGCCGATGCACAGGAAAAGGAAGCATCTCACAGTCATTTTAGTTTAATCTCAATTAGTTCATAGCCGTAAGCAAGGTGATATTCAAGCAGTGACCATTTCAAACAACTGTTTGATTCTCTCGAGGCTAAATCTATTCCCAGATCCACGATGCACATCTCCAGAACATTTACAACTCCAAATAATGGAGCAGTGGTTTGTTTTTTTCTTCCTTAAAGCTAGAAATTTGTATTGAAAGAATCGTGTGGAAAACCGTGTAATTTAATATAATAAAAACTGTAGCAAAGTACAAAAGATATCATATAACATCATTGTCATGATTAATTAGCAGTCACCACAGAACTGCATAAAATGTGAGTGCTTTTTGACAAACTAGTGAAAAGGGGTAAAGAAATTTTAACTTGCAATACAGTAACTTCTTAAAACTTTCTTATTTCCTGTCTTTAAAGAAATGTTAGTGCTGCTCAAGGAAACAATAACTAGTACCCAGCTCTTCTACACCTCTAAGCAGAACAACTTTGTAGTGCATAACTGTTCCAGAGACATGAACAAATTCCAGACAGGACTTGCTCCAAGCACAAGTTTTGGAGTATGACTGTATTGGGTTTGCATGGCAAGGTTTTGGTAGCAGGCGTCTATAGGGGTGGCTTCTGTGAGAAGCTGATAGAAGCTTCCCCCATGTCCCATAGAGCCAATGCCAGCCAGCTCCAAGATGGACCTGCTGCTGGCCAAGGCTGAGCCCATCATTGACAGCGGTGGCACCTCTGGGATAACATATTTATGAAGGGGGGGGGAGGGGAACTGCTGCATGGAACAGCAGCCAGGGTGAGGAGTGAGAATATGTGAGTGAAACAACTGCAGACACCAAGGCCAGGGAAGAAGGAGGGGGAGGAGGTGCTCCAGGCGCCAGAGCAGAGATTCCCCTGCAGCCCATGGTGAAGACCATGGTGAGGCAGGCTGTCTCCCTGCAGCCCATGGAGGTTAACACTGGAGCAGGTATCCACCTGCAGCCTGTGGAGGACCCCACACCAGAGCAGGTGGATGCCCGAAGGAGGCTGTGACCCTGTGGGAAGCCTGTGCTGGAGTAGGCTCCTGGCAGGACCTGTGGACCCATGGAGACAGGAGCCCACACTGGAGCAGGTTTGCTGGCAGGGCTTGTGACCCCACAGGGGACCCACACTGGAGCAGTCTGTTTCTGAAGGACTGCACTCTGTGGAAGGGACCCAGGCTGGAGCAGTTCATGAAGAACTGCAGCCTGTGGGAAGGACCCACATTGGAGAAGCTCATGGAGGCCTGTCTCTCATGGGAGGGACCCCATGCTGGAGAGGGGAAGAGTGTGAGGAGTCCTCCCTATGAGGAGGAAGGAGAGCCAGAGAGAACATGTGACGAACTGACCGCAACCCCCATTCCCCGTCCCCCTGCGGTGCTTGGGGTGGGAGGAGGTAGAGAAAATCAGGAGCAAAGTTGAGCCCAGGAAGAACGGAGGGGTAGCGGGAAGGTGTTTTAAGATTTGTTTTTTTTCTCATGACCCTACTCTGATTTCGATTGGCAATATATTAAATTAATTTCCCCGAGTTGAGTCAGTTTTGCCCATGACAGTAATTGGCGAATGATCTCTCCCTGTCTCTCCACGAGCCTTTCTGTCAGCACAATTTGCTCATTTTCCTTTTGCTACTGGATTTGAAACCATGCAGACACCATAAAAATTGGACAGTATTGCATCAAGGTACACACCATTACAGACAGCAATGAACAGAAAGCTCTTAATCACCCATAGCACCAAATAGGCACAGGTTGAAAGAGAACCACTCTGAAGCCATTTGCAGCTCACCATATTGTGGGGCTGGTTCTGTGCTTCCCATTCCAGAGGTCAGACAAGCCACAGGGCCACCTGAAGATAAGCCCTCCAGGTGCTGGGGTAACAAGAACAGACTGGCAGAGCTCAACAATCCTTAACGCAAATCTTCATCCCATTAGAAATACCAGAAAGTGAATGATACTAATACTCTAATTTCACTGCTCTTTGTATATGAAGAGTGAACAGAGCAAGTCCCTGATTCAGGATGCCTTCAGGTCCTAAAGAACTTGCAACGTAAACAGCACTTAAAAGAGTGATCTTTAACTACATAAATAATGAGATTTTCTGTTCTTTTTTTCTTTTTTTTTTTTAATTACATCTGCAACTCAGTAAGTGGCATGATTTAGATAATAAAATACTTAAAACACTGGTTGTTTTCTTGAGGTTTTATTTGTCCCTCGCATACTTTCAGATCCTAGTGTGTCTTCTCATGAGCCTATTGACTTCAGTCGTCAACAGAAAACTGCCCTAAAGTCAGATGTTTAAATATCTTCCACCTTTTTAAGTAAGTTTCAGGTAAGCACACATTTCGGAGTATAAGACTTGAAGGGACTTCAAGAAGTCACCTAGTCTGCCTGTCTGCTTCAACTTGATGTTACTATTCCCAACAGATAATATTTTAACCCAAAAGTAAAACTCTCCTGTTTCACAACTTCCCAAGAAAATCCATTCCAATGCTTAACTGTTCTTGCCATTGACAAGTCTTCCCTGATGCACAGCACAAATTTGCCTTGCTGCAATCTTTCCTAAATCTCCCTCAAATCAGTTTGCACTCATTGCTTCTTGTAATCTTCCCACTTTGCAGAAAGAACAGTTTGTTACTCTTAAGGCAGAATTTTACCCACTGAAAACTCTTATCATGCTAGTAATCTCTTCTCTAAACTCAATAAGTCTAGTCTCTTCAGTACTTCTTTCTAGGTCATATCTTCTAAAATTGCAGTTATTTCCTTTGTTCTCCTGTGGATCCACTTAATTTGGCCTACATCTTTCCTCATGTGTGACTGCAATTAAACATCTAGACTTTGGAATACCATATAGCCTTGTGGCACATTAGGAATAAGCTGACATCCAGAATATACTGGTCTATTATAAATACAATATTTCACCTGACGAATTAACTCAATCTTCTACTTTGCTCCATACAGTCAAAAATAATAAATCACTTACATGAAAACACACATTAGTACAGCATCTGCTTTTAGAAAATATTTCAATAGGTATTGATCCATTATATTATTTTTTTCTGGTTATTTATATGTTAATTTGCTGTTTGGATATATTTCAAACACGTTACTCATTGCTTTTCACAAGACTAACAACAATTAATAGGAAGATCTATTGTTCTGACTAGCATTTACTTGTGAACTGATGTAGTGCCAAAGGTAAAATATAATGAATAGGCAGATTCATTACATTGTGTTGGATTTCTAGAACAGGCATAAAAAGCACATTTAGGCAAATAATTGGATTTTGTTATTAAACAGAACCTTCTATCACTATGGGTTATAAGTGGCAAGAGGATATAATTTCTGAGCAAAATAAATCTTTGCTAAAAACCAGATACTGGATGGAATAGATCCCTGGCTTGGACTTGTATGAACATACACTACAGTTGGCCAGTCATACTCGGCTGAGCCACCAATTCCAACTGGGATATCTAAATACTACCAGAAAACAAATACTGTTGTTATCATTAGTACAAAAACTTGTGTTGCCTCTTTTCTTCATAGGATTATAGAAAGTTATTTTTAAATACATATGAGAAAATAATATACCTATATTTTGACTAGTGAATTAGACATTTATGGCTTTTCTTACCAATACCATACTGAACTCTTGACCTCTAAATCCATGCTTTTTTTTGCAATGTCCCCTTTTAAATTCAGCTGAAAAAATCTCAATTGTGTGTGTCTGGTTTTTATTCCAGTTTTATATTTGATACAGTGTACGCCTGCTAAGAAACAAGTAAAATAAATAATAGTCAATAGATCTAAAAAGCATGCACTTTTGTATGATGTGACTCACATCAGTCTATAGTACTGCCTTTAAGAACAGGTAGTGCTGATAAATGCTGAGAAAGGTCAATAATTCCTCACTTGTGCTCTTGGGGCATGAAAACAGGCAGTTGTAAAAAGGCTACTGAAAATCTGTTACTAATTCCGTTTTTCAAGTTGCTCAGTCAGGAAAAGTAGGTGGTTTATACCATCTATGGTGCGCTTCCCTGTGAAGACATATGCATCTTTCATTTTCTTCACCCAAAACCAAAGACTACTTCAAAGCTACCTTCCATGGGTAGAGAAACTGTCAGACTCCCCTTCTTGGTATATCCCGGCACAGCAGATGCCAGACAGAGAACATCTTTCTCACCTACCTGAGAAGAAAATTATTGAGAACTTTTGTCTGCATAGCTTCTTCTCACTGCTGTACTTCTCTAACCCTATCTCAAAAAAAAAAACCAAAAAAAACCAAAAAAAACCACCACAAACTCTGAAAATATCAAAAATTTTCAAATACAAAACTATTTTATCTCAAAGCAGGACCTTCTCTCATTTTTGTGCAGTCCCGATGTGCCACACGCTATCAAACAGCCACTGAACTAGGTCTTCTTAATTTTATTTATCTGCCATAAAACTATAAAAAAAATTGCAAACAAAACCCCCAGATTGGCTACCTTTCACAGGTTCTTTCCTTGTGCAGCATTTATTCAAGCTCAGGGCTTTTTAACTGCCAAATCTGTTTCCTGGATGGGAAGAGAAACCTTCCACTTCTGCATTCTGTGCTTCTCTCTAGCCTGATGTGCTGCGCGGATCATCTCATTCATATGTGCCTCTCCACAACCCCCGCCAAAAAAATGTATAGAAGACAAAAAGGAGAAAAGAATTATACTATAGTATGTTAAAAGTAACAAACCCTTCAAAAGCAGGCAAATTTGCAGCTGGGACACACTGTCCTCAACTCAGTTTTACTATATATTGGTAACATATGCAGCACATCTGGTATGCAAGGTTTCTTGCTGTTTTGAGACACAGGTTAAGCATAAAAAGGGCAAACGGGAAAAAAACCAACTCTAACATAAACCCAAACTTTTTTCCCCACGTTCTTAAAAGCAATTCTCTTTCTCACTTTGTTTGTTTCAAGTCTTTATTTTTTTTAATGTTTAAAAGATAAAAGAAAAATAAATTTTAAAGCAATGAAAGGCTGGCAATATTATCTGTCATAATAAGTCATATTCAAATTCTTTCCAGGAAAATTTTGAGGGCCAAAGTCTCAAAAAGTTTTAGAAGATGACAACTCCTTTGCTCAAAATGTTCTACACAGCAGTAAACATTAGTTTTACCAACTTTATAAAGCTACCAGGTTATATGAACAGAAAGCTCTGAAAAAAAATACCTTGGGTATACTGCCAGTAGACATTTTCAAACATTAGCAGAGGAGTAGCAGAGCTGTTTGGGGTTACACAGCTAAATAGAATAATGTTCCTTATTATTGTCAGTGTCAAAAATGTACACCCTAAGAACATAAAAATATGCATAAAGCTTTTTCCATACTTTTAGAGCAGACTAAAATATTTACATCTGTAAAACGTGACAGAATAAAGATATTAAGCATAAACTTAACGAAGTTATTATCTGTAATAAATGCATTCTTTTAAAGAAAGTGCTGCAATATTTTTTGCTATTGTGACACTAATTCCTCTAAATGTGTTTGACAGAGAAGCGCCATCAAGAGTGTAACTAATAATTGCTAACTTTTGCCTAAGGCAGAAAAAAATTATAATTATTTTATAAAAATGTGCTAAACAGATACCCTATTCATATACATAAGTATATTTTAAATCTGCACAAGTGATACTAAAATTCTGGTTTATAGCCATAATTATCTGGTTATAACAGAAGTATCAAAATTCTCTTGTCTCTACTTAATCGCTGCAGAGCATCAACAGAAAATCACCCTATTTTACGCAGCTTACCACCGAACATCTACCCAACAGATTAAGAATGTGATTCTGAGATCTGAATACTCCAATCCTCTATACTTCAAATAAGATTCTTGAGACTGAATCCATGTTTCTGTGTAGTCCCTCTCCAAACAAGGCTCACACCACCCTAATCTCATAAACCATTCAAAATATTAAATTGCCCTTGATAGATAAGACATTCCAGTCTCTTCATGAGCAATCACAGGATAAACAAAGCTTTAAAGTATGTCCAGGGCTGTAACACACCCTGTCTGGGGATAAATACATACCCTTCTGAAGTTACTCCCTAACCGCCCTACTTTCCACGGGGTTCAAAGACACATTTAGAAATTGTATCCTTTACCTTTCCCCATCACTACTGTGTCTGAATGGTTAAAATGTTCTACTAGGTGAAAGGGGTACTTCTCCGGGGGCAAAGGAGTTCCCACAATTAATGTGTGTAACAACAACTCAATGTTTTTTAGTTCTCTTTGAATAAATGTGTTAAACAATAACAAATTATAAATCATTTAAAATCAGACGTGGGTAGTGAATGCAATTCCTTACTTTTAATTCTCAACGGTGTATGCAAAAAGTTTTAGATATTTCAGTTTTTAACATCCCTTCATACTGACTGCAGCTGACTAGAGTATGTTAAACTGCTTTACAGGAAGATCAGACAGGCATGGGACTGCAATTATATATCACAATACCCTGTTCTGGGTTCACAGCTCTATTCATCTTTCAGAAACACTGAAGGACACATTGGACATAGGGGAACGGATTAGCCACAGGACGACCTGTATTTCCACACAAAAGCCTAAGTGTGGAAAAATGGCACCCTGTGTCACCCATTCTTCACTTCCTGAAAAAAACATATTCATGAAAATAGGCATTTAAACAGCTCTTTCCCACTCATCTCAGAACAAGCATTCATTGTTTCTTAACATCATTTAAATGGCAGTAATGTAATGCTACTACTAAACAGCCTTAATTCAAAAATTTATAGAAAAATATTTAAGAATTAAGACAGGGCTACTTAAAGAAAAATCTAAGTTCAGCATAGGAACTAAAATGCAAAATTAACAGTGTGAAAACTCTTAGTTGACTGTTGCAACACACAGTCTCATATTTATGAATGTGACTGAAAGAGGATTTGGTTCTGGTAATAAGTTTCAGCTGGATGTAATGGAAGTTTTACACACTATAGCCATGCAGTACAACTGAAATTATAAAAATATCTTGTGTTAATAGGTGATAAGAGTTTAACATAGCAGATAACATCACTAATTCCAAGCAAGTAAAAGGAAAATGAATACAGAAAAAGACATGTAGTAATTATATCATTTTGAGATGTTGTAAGAGGTGAAGATTATGTCAGTTTTCTATTAAGACATGCCTCTGGAAAAATAATAAGCAGTAAATATTACGAAACATGCAAAAATGGAAAGAGGGTGCATTAATAAATTAAGTCAGACCTTTAATTAATTTTACATGTCAATTGTCTTGCATACAAAAGAGATATTTGGTGTATGAACTTGTACTGTCAAATTGTCTCAGGAGAGATGTGCTATCAGCTAATCTGATCAAGCTAGGCAAACTGGTGGCTTACTTGTTTGTTCTTTGGGACTACAGGAAATTATCCTTCTGCACAAGAAATAAATGACAATGTCCAAGCATTTAACTTAGGAATTCGACCACACAGCTGAGTTACAATGAGGCCATGTAGTTCATTAGGCTCCGATGGGAAATTAATCTTTTTGCCAAGAAATCAACAGTCTAACAACATCATGTGCAATGAGACATACCATTCCTAACTTTTTTTTAAATTTTAATGTAGAGGGCTAACTCTGATATCAGAAAAGGGTTTCAAGTCTTCTGAAGGTAAGGTAACAGCCATCTCACGTGTATTCTTCTTTATACATATTTACTTAATAAACTAATGTGGTAGGCATATGGTTAAATGATTTGCTAGTCCTTTCCTCACACTTCTTTCCCTCATTTTCTTACCGAAAAGCAGGTTTTAAAATGAAAATGAAAGGAAATGTAAATCTTGCTTTTGCAAACTGTTTACAATATGTAGCTTAAATCTTCTGTTATCTAGTCCTCCTTCTCTTAGATACCTGCATTTGAATATATTGTGCTTAAACCAATCGTTTTTTATTGGATACTTTAAAAGTTCTTTGTAAAGAAAAAACTCAGTTATACCACCTAGACTTCCAGTCAATTCCACTAAACTATTCAGTGTCATTATTGAAACTACAGGGAGGAATACATACACTGCTGAAGTAATTAGACGAAAGGGGTCAAAATGCTGTCGTGGAGATTAGCACCCACCACGAAAAGACTGACAACTAGCCCAATACACACAACCTGTATTTACAGTAAGTACTTAGTCCTCAGTGTTAAACAAAGCAGAAATATTTTGTTCACAAATATAAACAAACTGATGCAATTAAGTTATCCGACAAGCCCAAGAGCTTCAGTTTTCTCTCTGCAGTCCACATTAAGAGTGGCTATAAATCCTGGAGGAGAAGCAATGTAAAATGTGTTAAAGTGCTTGGGGTATGGCCATGGTTTCTGTTTTTATATATTAATTTGCCACCTTTCTACTCCTACAATGCAAGAAGAAATATTTTAAGTGAAACAAAATGCTTCTTTCTTTATGGATTATTTACAGTAACGCAGGTCTCAAAATCAAGCAGAAGGAAAAAAAAAAAAAGCATAACGGCAAATACTGACAAAAAATAGCCTGAAATGACTGGCAATATTTCATTCTGCAAAATCTCCTCAAAACGAGTCATCTCATTAGACAGAGATGTACAAATACACTAGTCCAAGCATTTTAAAAGAATGTTAAATAAGTGACTATGTGGGAGGCATTGCACACAATGCAATTAAAGCATGGGTAGGTTTCTTAAAGGAAAAATCTCTGCCACTGGAGATATCCAGCTAATGCTTCTTAATTAACCAAATCAGGCAAATCAGTGTTTATTCATTTCAGAAAAGAGATGTGAAAATGTAGTCTCGTGCTTTTTTTGGACTGACACTAAATTAAAACCAGTAGCGATACTTCAGTGGTTGCAAGGTCTCTGCCCAGTCTCGAGTGAAACTTTGTCCCAGCACATAAAAGTTTTTTTCCATGCTTTGCACAGCCAGCACTCCAAGCTGAGCTGGGCTCCTTCTTCGGGCAGCTATAATCTCAACTATATTACAATGCTAAAAAAGAATAAATGGGTTCACCAAAACCCCCATATTGTTGTGTCATATTTGTTAACACTGTTTAAAGAAGAGCACTGGGCTTTCCCAAACACCACCAAATATATATACATCCCTCAGGATTCACACTTGAATCTCAGACTACAGTTTGCTTTACAAATATGCAGTAGAATCATTATTTTAGTGGGGGGGGGAAGCAATTTCCTGAGGAAAGAAAACAAACAAACAAACAAAAACAAACAAAAAAGAGCAATACGAGGGTTACTCCGCAAGAAAATTCCTCTATCCCGTTAATCAAACATTTTTTTTCACCCAACTCATGTAGGAAAAAAAAGCAGAAAGCCTGCGACACAATCCAAACTATTTTCTCCCGTAAACTGTAATCACAATTTTCTGACCACAAGGTGGAAAAAACAGGAGCCTTGAAACCATGCAAAGGCCTCTTCCAGTTTTGGGGCAGCGAGGAGGAGAAGGAAGACGCCGAATGCCCAGGATTTGCTCTGCCCTGCCCTTTCCATAGAACTTTAGTGCCATCTATTGAAAATGTACTGAATAAGGAAGAGGGAAAGGATGCCTATTGATTTGGTATAAAAATAAGACGTTTACTTGTTAAGGGTTTTTTGGTTTATTAATACTCCCATGATGACTACTGTTCTGTGGTCATCTGATAGCAACAAATATTTTCTATGCACTATACATGCCCCATAAAGAAATGAGACGTTGGCTAAAACATTGAATACAAACATCATACAGATTTTATATATATATACATTTACCAAGAATGTAAGTCTAAAGCTACCTATTATCTAAAGGAACAAAAATGAGAAGGCTTTAACGGAAAGGAAAAATAGCGTGGAAGCACTGCTGTAAATAGAACATACTGGAAACAGTAAAAATAATTAAGGCACCTCGTAAAGACCTTAGTATTAAAGAACAGGGTATGTAGACATGCAGATATAATTACCTTCTTTAAGAAACTGTGAGTGGATGACAAATATAAGAAAACAGCAGATCGCTGCTCCTGCTAGTGCCCATAAAGCTTTCAAGAGCTGCATCTCGGTCTGAAACTCAGTAAATACCCAGAAAGTCACACAATGAATTTCCACAGCGATGCATCAACGGTTCCCTCTGTGCGCCAGGCGCGGCGGCTCCCGGCAGGGACCACACTCCCGAGCAGGGCGGGCGAGCCCGGGGCTGCGGAGGAGGGGCCGGGGCTTCACACCCCGCGCGGGGGCAGCGGCAGCGGCAGCGCCGCGCTCTCCTCGCCGAGGCAGCCGGCGCGGGGCCCCATGAATCAGCGCTCCGTCTCCGCGGGAGCCGCGCCGAGCCGCGCCGCGCCGCGCCGAGCCGGCGGCGGGGGCAGGGAGGCCGGCAGCGCCGGGCAGGGCTGCGCAACAGCGCCCGCTGCGCCGCGGGGGCGCGGGGCCGCCGCCGCCCGCTCAGGGCGCGCCGCCGCCGGGCGGCGCGGGGCGTGCGGGGGCCGGGCCCACCCCGCCGAGGCTCCGCGGGAGCCGCTGCAGCATCGCCGGGCTGCGGGCGCCGCTCGCTCGCTCGCTCCCTCTCTCGCTCCTCCGCTCGCTCCTCCGGCCGCCGCTCCGCTGCGCGCTGCCACGGCTCGGGGAGGAGAGAGCGAGCGGGGAGGGGAGGGAGCGGGGGGAGGGAGGGATCTCTCTTTACTGCAACTTCTCCCGGCTGGCGGCAATTTGTTGCACCCCCCCTCTCCGCCTCCCCCGGCTCGGAGATCCTCTCTGGTGCGGGGGGGGACACACACTCAGTTCATCCCGCCATCCCCGGCAAACGCGGGGCCGCTCGGGGGCTCTTGCAAAGGTCGCTGGCCTCCCCTCGGGCTCGCGCGTCCGCCGCCCGGCTCCGGGAGCTCCCCCGGGCGCCGCGGCCGGCCCCGCTCCCTCGCCCGCCCGCGGGGTCGACCCCGTCCCGGCGCCGGTCCCCGGCGGTGGCACCGCAGAGCGCCCTCCGAGCAGCTGCGCCGGGCTACGGCGAGAGCTCTCTCAGTCTACAGGTTGATGCCTCCGTTGCAGCCATCCCCGCGGAAAACAAGAACGCAAATGAAAGAATGCCATAAATCAAAAAAAAAAAAAAAAAAAAAAAAGACGAAGGCTGTGATTTTCCTGCCGCCCTCCCACTCCAGGGGAAGGACCGAGCCGCGGCGGCCGGCTGCCGTAGAGAAGCCGAGCGGGGGGCGGGAAGGCCGGGGAGGTGCTGCGGTGCGGAGCCGCTCCGCGGGGGCTGCGCGCTCGGCGCCGCCGTTGTGGGACGCGCTGCAGCCCAGGCCGGGGGCAGAGAGGCGGGGGCCGCCCCGACGGACGGGGGCTGCCCGGTAAGGGCACCGAGCTCCGTGCCGCACACGCGGCTCCGGCGGCTCGACGGGGCGGTGCGGGGGCAGGGGGAACAGCTGCGCGCTGAAGCGCTGCCGGGAGCGCGTATTTGGGCGGCAGAGGGGGTTGCCTGGGCCGGGCTGCCGCCCGGGTGCCCCTCTGCCCGCCGACGCGGTGCGGCTCCGCGCCTCTCGCGTTCAAGGCCGCCGGCCGCCCCGCGCAACTCCCGCGATGCGTGCGGGCCTGGCACCGCGGCCTGCGCTGCCTCGCCGGGAGAAACCGCGAGTGCGGCGGAGCGGAGCGGCGCGGGGAGGAGCGCGGACCGAGGCCGGCGGCGGGCGAGCGGGTGTCGGCAGGGTGCGAGCGACGGCCGCGTAACCCGGGGAGAGGCGGGTAAAGCAGAGCAGGACCGGGCAGAGGCAGGTGCGGTTCGCGGCACCGCGGGAGGCTGCGGGCAGGAGGCGGCCGGAGCGCCGGGCGGCCTCGGAGGGGCGGGCGGCACTACACGGCACGGCCGGGCACGGCACGGCACGGCACGGCACGGCATGGCACGGCGGCGGGGCGGCCCCGCCGTGCAGCTCCGCGACAAGCTGAAAGTTGCGGTGCTCCTCAGGCTGGCGGTAGATTTACCGCACTACATGAGCACTGATGGTAACGCACCGATGGCCAATGCGTTACCCCGGGTTATCCGGGATAGACATGAAAGCGCACCCATAGTTTTGAAGATATAAACCAAGTAAGGGAATACTTGCACACTAAGAGCTATGTTTTCATAGCTCTTTGGTTACATGTTTACATTTATGTTATTTTTTGTAATACTTAATATTTAAATATTTTCTTAATTTAAAAAAAAACGGGAGGGTTTCCAGATGCTTGGAAGGACAGATTAATAAAAGATCAATATTGTCATTGGGCAAACATCTCCCTTGTTGTTGATGATGTGTATTAAGTTCATCCCTGTGCTTTTTGGTTTTTCACTGATAGCACAGAGGAACATTAAAAACAACTCTCTTTTGAATTTTAAACTTCACACAAATCCCTATAAACCCATTTATTGAGTTTACTGTATTTGAAGATTACAGCAATGCAATGTTAAAGCAATGTCATAGCTACACTAGAGATATTCCACTGTAAATCTTTCATTCTGAAATGTACACTTTGGTGAGAAATTGGCCATGCTTGGGCGCAGTTCAAGTTGGGTTTTGTTTGTTTATTTGTCTTCTGGGTGAAAGAAAAAAGTGTCAAGTAGCTAAAGAAAATTTGCACATTTTATACTTAAGCAAACGTTAAAAAAAAAAACAACCTGAAATAGCAGCTTTTAAATCCACAGATAAGTGGATTTTAAGTGTCTCAAACTTAAGAGTTTATGCAGTCCAGGAAAAGCAATACATATCTTTCAGTTTGAATATGCTAAGTTTGGAGGGAAATCCTATGAAAAATTTTACACGTTACTTCCTTTTTGACTAAAAGCATGTGAAGACCCCCTGTCAATGGGTGAAAATCCCCAAAGTGCTTGCTCCTTTTGAGGTGCAAGATGATAGCCCTTCTCTCCAAACTAGTCTTACTTCTTTGAGCTTCTGAATTGGACAAATACTCCTGGGCTTCTGTGAGCTTTAGATCAGACCCTTTTGTAAGCCAGACATCTGAATGCGGCACTGTGGTTCCCGGCCACAGGGGAGTCACTCTACGTGCACACTAGTGTAAGTGGGAGCAAAATCTGGTTCAGCGCTCACACTGTGCAGAGATATTTAGTCTCATAGCAACAAGGGATTCCAGAAGACTTCCCATTTGAGAGGACAGTGGTACCTGGCAACGCCACTTACTGTACTAAATATGGTTCACTGTGGTTTTTGTATTTTCTAAATAGCTTTGGACCTTTCAAATACAGTGAGTCCTATTCAAAAATATCCTTCTTCAATTTCTTTACTTGTCACCTGCATAAAGATTTATAAAATATTAAAGATATCTCAAGTTACCAGTGTAGACTTCGCTGGAAAACTTTTCTGAATAAATTTCACTGACAAAAATTCCCCCTTATCTTTCAGCCTATTAAGATTTGCATCCCCAACTAATGGAATAACACCTGTCAAACAACTTCTAAGCTGCTTAGGCCAAGAGAGATTTACAAAACTATCTCACTGTGAATTTTCAGGTTTTTGCCAGAGCTCTGACCTCATACGTCTCCAGCAATACAGAGGCAAAAGGCTGTGGTCCCAGCAGTAGCTCCTGCCAGGGAACCACTCCACAGGAACTTTCCCAGTTGTGTTTTATTGTTAAAGGAGGGATGCTCAGCACCTGAAAGCTGGTAAAGGATGCTGATGGCATTGGAAGACATTTCCAATACAGAAGATAGTTGCAGCTGGAAAAGGTAGTGAGGAAGTGAGGAATGCATTTTCCTGATGATCAAGGAGCAAGAGCAAATGTGTATGAGGTAGAAGTTCTTCTGATTTCTTATGGGAAAGCAGCACAATAATGAAGTGCATAATTTCCAAATGTGCGTTCCCTTTTGGAAATACAGCTCATTTGTTCTTTTTACCAAAACTTCAATCTAGTTCTACAGAATTACTAAAACTGGAACTCTCTAGCAAAGACAGCAGCCTTTGCTCAATTCTAGAGATTTAAAAATATTATCTATACTCTGCATTTAATTCTGTGAAAAGATTCTACCAAACTTTAGAAGACTTATTCTTCACTACTGAGATATTTTATAAATAAAAACATGCTAAAATTCCTGGAAAACAATCATGTTCAGATTGCACTCCATATACCTATTACTAAGCCCCTAGTATTTTCAGTTGTGTTGAACGCCTTTTGCATAATTTATTCCTCTTCATGCAATAAAACCCAAAATTATGCACGGCCAATGCAGATCTAAGTGCAGGAGCACAAGAGATGACGTTAGCCCATTTTCACTAATGAATTTGGAAACTACTACTGGCTTTGAATCACAAAAAATAGAGCAGACGATATCTATTATTAGGTTATCCAGACCAAACCTTTGCCAATGCCCATTGGATTTCATTTTTGTTACTTTTGAGTTACTCAGGCAATAGTCTGTCACCAGTCACTCGAGGCGATTATTCCAGCCCAGTGGTTCTCTCAGCTGGAATGTTTCTCCTGATGCTAAGTTTAACATTTTATTTTGCTGAAATTCACCCAGTTCATCCTTCACATATGCCTGAAGTGGCATTATCACTCTGTTCCATTTTGAATCTAACCAAAACAGATGATATATTGAATATATAGTAATGAATACAAATGGATATATTTCCACCGATTAGTTTTTGCAGCCTTTAAGTATTTTTTTTTCCCCTCTGTTCTCTGCTTGCCAATGGCTCGCTCACATTTCTTTGCTACTAGTCACAACTACAGTAGTCCTCAAAATTGTATCACTGATCTTCAGCTGATGCTGGGCACGTGCCACTGGACTACAAATTAATCTCTAAAGAGATTTTATTAATATCTGTTTTGTGACATGATGCAGCTACCGTAAGAACCACAAATAAATACACATCCATTTGACCATCTCCTTCCATGAACACCTAAAATTTTCACTTGTTTTTCCTTCACTTAGCTAATTAGGTGATATGCTAATGTCTTTAATAATTTTTGACCAAACCCTGCTTCCTGTTCTTTCTCCTAGTGGCAGATTCATAAAAGGGATAGCTCAGCCTAGATAATTTAGAATAACAAATGTGCAATTTCCTTGCTACAGTGCATCATGTCTACTTAGAACTTTGGATGTTTTGAGGTTTTCTTAAGTCATTTTGTTTCCTTTTGCTTTTCAGTTGTATTATTTTGCTGTTCTTGTCTTCTTCCTACCATCTTACTGACTTTCTATTCAGGTGTGATTTTCTTCCTCTTTTCTATTTATAGAGAAAGAACTGTGCCAGCGGTTCATGTGGACAGTTGCCCATTGGGAAGTCATTGCACTTTCTCTGACATAGCAGTCACCAGTTGGTAATAGCTTTTGGCCACTACTGACAAAGGCTGTATAGGAGCTGCCTAAGAAGAAGCGAAAGGTTCTGTAAAACCCCTCTGATCCCTTGAACCGCTGGTAAATTCCCCCAAAACACAAGTCTGAAATGACACAATATGCCCATCACAGGTACTATGGGTGGTATAGTCAAACTATGTTACCATCCATGTGGTACTCATGGATCATCTTCCTCATATCTGCTCATCAAGCAATCTTCCCTTATATAATTCAAACCTTTAAACAGCTCGCTTCTGAAATGTTGCTTTTGTTCTCTTTCATTTTACCTTATACACTCAACCTGTTACAGGGAGCACCTAGCTTTGCAGGAGCTGCTCTGACACATTTAACAGCACAATTATAGATGACTTGGTAACCACCCATTGACTAAAAATAACCTAGCAACTGAAGACACACTTAGGTATTTATACTTAGATATCCCAGAGGAACCCTTCACAGCTCCTGTAGCTGGGGAAAACATATGTATCTCACCAAATGCAGTAGGCTAGGAATCCTCCGGGGTGGGGGCGGGGGGACGTAGGGGAAGCGATAACATTGCACAGCTGAAAGATTTTCCAGACAACACTCTGCCAGCTAATCCAACTCTTATCCAACTAGCTCTGCAATTAAGGTTTCCTACTGAGAACAATGACAGCATTATGACCTGGGAAATCTTCAGAAAAACCCCCAACGCATCCGGGATTACAAAATTTAGAGCCTTAAAAATCCAGTTCCTACACTGATGGTACTTACAACCAGTACAGATCCAAAGGAACTAGTGCCAGTATGCATATGAGAAAATAGATGAGCTGAATGAGCTGCCAATGAGGAGGGAGCGAGGGCAGCATATCCTGTGTGAAGAACCTGCAGTGCTGAAACTCATTCTTGCCTTCCAGAGTATGGCTATTTTTTTTATACGAGATGTACCAAGTTTTCACTCAACCTGTTCAGGAAGAAATATTCTAATGTCTGAAGAAAGAGACATCTCAATGATGTGATTTAATTTCTATGATACATGATTACATATGCTATGGCTGCCTGTAGGTAGTTTTATATATTTGAGGGTAAAAAGAAACTCAGTATTAAATTGACAGAACCACATATGTCTTAACGGAGAACTTGTAATACTACAGTGTCTGTCTGCCCATCCTTTCCTACTCCCATTTTTTTCTGGTTTATTTCTTTATGGCCTTCATCTATACTTGTTTTCAAAATACACCTTCATTCAGCTAAAAAGACCTGAACAGGCAGCAATTTACACCCAGGAGGAGAACTACTAGTCTGAAAAAAACTGAGGAAACCTACATGGTCTCAAGGGCCTTTCTATCTGCCTCCAATTGTAAGACTATTGCCTTGAAATGATAATGAAGTGTTCAAAGTCAGGCTGGACGGGGCTTTGAGCAACCTGATCTAGTGCAAGATGTCCCTGCCCATGGCAGAGGGCTTGGATTAGATGACCTGTGAAGGTCACTTTCAACCCAAACCATTCTGTGATTCTGTGATAACTTAGAGAGAGGATATAACTATTGAAACTCACAGTTAAGACTGGTGGGCAAGGCATAGGCTTGAATGTTCCAACAATTAGAGGGCTATTCACAAAAATCACCATGAAATTGAGAGGGCTTATCCTCATATTTTTACTTTTTATATATTTTAAGATCATCTGGATTTTTTAACACTTCTCAAAATACAATTGTTTACTCCTTTTTTAGAAAAAGGATTTGTATTATAAGCAGGATGATTAAACACATGAAATTAACAGAATTTAGTTATGATCCACAGTTTCTAGTATCAATTCCTGAGGGTCTAGCCTAAATGCACACGACTAAAATGCTGTAAGATTCGATGAATAAGTTCTTAATTGAAAATGAGACCCATGGAGAAAGCCATGCTGAATAAGCAGTGACTCTATGAGTCAAGTCACAGCAAACCTTTATGGAATGGCCAATTGCAGTGTTGTATGGAAAAGTTAATAAACTGATATAATTGAGGTTTTGATGCTTCCTCCCACCTTAGTGGAGGGGAAAAATAAAAAAACCTACAAATTCTACAGGAGTGAATTTTAGTATACAAACTCATACTCACTGGCAACTTAACCAATAAGCTGTTTGACCTATAGCTTGAACTTTAACCAGAGAAGTTTCTTTACATTTATTTAGCTGTTGACTTTCCACCTCAAAACCTGGATATCACAAAAAACGATCAGGAGATGAAGTCAGGCCACAATGGACACTTTTAATTCTTTCCATTAGCGATTCTTACTGTAGTAAGTAGGAAAGGGAGTTGCAGCAAAAATGGAGCATATCCAGAACAAACCAGGCACCTCCACAGTTAGTTAGAACATACGAGGAAGAGACAACGACTGCCTCTGTAATGTTTGAGCACGTTGGGTGATATTACTGAGGGAAGAGGTAATCGTTGGTTGCTAATAAGCTAGTGGAGGGGAAACAAATATTTTTCAGACATGTGAAGTGCAGATGCTTTAAAAATTATTCAAAACCTCAAATAAACAGTTGAAAATTGTTACATGCACAAAATGAACAATTATTACATTTTAAGTATAAATTAAAATGGGTTTACCACTATGGCACTCTTTTTTTATCCTGAAAACTCTCACGTTTTCAAGAGATCTACACCTGCATCAGACTGTGATGTTATAGGAGGCCCAGAACTTTGTATATTGTTTCTTTTGGACTTCATTCCAAAATCTTGAATAAGTAAAGGAGAAGATTATTTTTAAATTTATAATTTTAAATCTTAAAACAAAAACTTGTTTGTCATTCTGAAATATAAACCAATAATTTTACAAGCCATTCATGTATAATATAGTTCACTAGTTCTTGATAGTAAAGAGAAAAAAAAATTATTAGCCAATCTCTAGCTTTTATTAGATATGGCCAGTTAATACTAAATGGTATAAGAAATATTTTGTTCAGTAGGATGAAAATGGATTACTGCAAGCTGATCTGAGATTTATTACTGGACTCTGTGGAATTAGCACACCGGAGGCCCATCTATGTATACCTGGGGTGGGATAATAGCAGGAACTGCAGATTAATATAACCTTCCCTTGCATGCACAACCTATTTATTATTTGCTTGTCTGTTTGTTTTTGTGGGAAGTTTATTTCTTCTATTTACCAGATACATCAAGCAGCCTATAGCTTACTACAGTTAATGAAGTAGCCACTCTATAGCAGCTTCCCACAAAGCTTTTTGTGAAAAGCATATTTTTAAAGGGAAACATCCTCTTTGGTTTTGTTTTGAATTGTGCTGTTCTAATAGGAACCGTTTTTCTGCATGCTTACATTGTTTTAAAATAGAAAGCTTTAATTACAACATGAAATGGAGCATCTAAGATTTTGGCATTTAACAAAAAAGCCAGATATTAAAATAGTACCCTTGGCACATGGGGCAGTGACAGTACGCAGCCTGAACTAACTTCTGTAAAAATCCTGGAGACATTGTAGCTGATTCAGCCAGATTTCAGATGAATTAAACATTACAAAGGGCGTTATACAAACACTGTAAGAGATAGAAGATCCTTCTCCACAGCAGAATATACACTCTCCCTGGGCATTGCTTAACCTTAAATAGAGAAGGAGTGAAGTGGATCATGGACCCCTCTTTGTGCCAGCTCCTGGGAGATTTTAGTATCACACCTGTGCTGGACTGTCCCAGTCATCATACTCATCAGCAGGTTTTTGAACAAGAGACAGAAAGCTTTCTCTGATTACTTCACTTAATGCACACTCAGTGAAAGCCCCACACCAACACCACACATCTGTACTGTCCTTCATGCACAGGTTCAAGTTCAGTAGCCCATATGTGTTTAGTTGCCTGTGTCCATATCCAAAAGGGCAAATGAGTCATGATAACTAATTGCTCCTGACTGAACAAGAGTGTATAAAGTAGTATGTAGATAGTAGAGATGCTCATGGAATTACTGTTTGAATGTGAGCTTAAGTCTTAAACTAGTGTATTGGTTAAGCCATGCCTGCAGAAATTCTTTGACCCTAAAGTCACAGTAAAAAGCTGAGCATGGTTTGCCTCACCAGTATACTAATATACTGGTAATATTATGACACTACATTAGTATAATATTATACATTGAATGGCTACTATAGAAAAAGTAGACACATCAGAAGTGGGTAATGATGAATTAAAGTTTTTGTGTATGAATTACCACATAGATTAGATATTGTATTTAATTTTTTAAAATACTTGTTACTTTTTTTTTTTTTACAAAAAAATGTTTATTTGGTTTTGGTTAACATTTCAGAGGAAACTGGTATAGTCTATTCTGTCAGCAATACACAGAATAGGTCAGTAACACAGTTTATAAACTATATGCTCTCAATCCATGCCATAGTGCTTTGAGAATGTGTCAACACTCGGTGAGTTCCTTACCCAGCTCAAAAGCATCTTGGAAGCACCCCGGGCAATGTCTCATATACAGCCATTGAGGGTTATCCGCTCCAAAATAGCTGTTATAATCTGAATGGAAGAACCATAAATGATTCAATTGAAATCACTTCTGAAAATGCAAAAGGAAATGAATACAGAATAAACTACAACATTAGGGGGTCTAAGAGCCCTCACACCTGAAGACTTAGAATTGACGACTTTGGTGTTTCCCCTTACAATCATCCTACTGTTTGTAACAGCTACTTTGAGATGCTGAGAACAGTATTCATAAGATTGACCTTCACTGATTTTAGAGGAATTGTTTGCATCATTTCAGATATAAGTTGACTAAACGCATCCAACTGCATCTGACATAACTGAAACTTGGTAAAAGAGTCTCTCTCTCCCCGCCCCCCCCTCCTTCTCTCTTTGAAAGAGGTGAAGTATTTATATCTTCCCTATATAGGAGATACAGTATAGTACATAGCACTTATCTAGTTATAGCCTTCATAGTAAAACCATGTTAAATAAAAACTTAAAATCTAATGCCACCAAATGTTGAATCCACAAGCAGCTTGCTTTGTGGGTTTTTTTGTCCTTTATGAAGAAACAATGCCAGAAAAAAAATCTTTTTTCACAGAAAACTAATGGAATTCTATAAAACCAGAGCAAATCAAACTCCCAAAACACATGACAATTACTTCTAGAAACAAGGGACTAGCAAAAGACAGTATGCTAACTAAAATAATTCTTATGGTTAAAAAGTATATTTTAGTTTTATTTTGAATGCCAATCACATTTTGTATTGTTTTCTTCTCTTTGCCTACACAAAACAGATTTTTTTTTCTTCCACTAGGTATGATTAGGTTTTAATTTTTTTTTTTTCATAATCACTTTGGAACAATATAGAGAAGATATGAGAAGCAGGTGTGTACTTTACGTAGTAAACTGAAATATCAGATAGTATGAGCAAGATAACATCTAATTGTATATACTAAGTATTGCCTGAGGGATCACCAAGGGAGAACTTATTCTGTTGATGTAACCATGTGCAACTGGTATCAATCCTAAAGACATGGCATAGCTATGAAGGTGCTCATTAATAATGTTGTCCTACCGAAGTGGATAGAATCAGTATATGACCAATGACCTCCTGCTGTGAGACATAGCTGCAATGTACTTTGCCATAAGGAAAAGGCCTTACTCTTTCCAGATTATGTACCCTGCTGCTTCTCATACAGCAAAACATCCTCAAGAAGGCAGTCATTAAAATATAGCAATGCAACTGTAATAGCTTGAGTAGGTTAAACTGTTTTCCAGATATACTGTCAAAGATGTGTATCTTCCTTTTGACAGACACAACATAGAACAAAAAATTTTTAACAGAAATTTGAATTTTCCACTGTCTGTGGTGCTCACCTTTTTTAATTGGCTGACTATCAGAACTGAGTTTTGCAAACAGGCATCTTTTGTTTTTTTAAACTGCTTTTTCAAACTATATTAATCTTTATCATCCCAATTACTTTTTGTGTGTGATGCATACAGTGTATCAAAGAGGATTAGTTTGACACAAAATGTAAAATACTTCCTATTTTTTAAGAAGATAAAAGTAATCCTTTGAGTTACATTTTTTCCTGAATATTTTGGTAGAGATTTTGTTGTCATTGCAGTAGCCTACTATGAAAATATATTCATACAGGAAGTTTTTGGTAATGAAGGATTTGACTTAAATGATGCCTAATAAACAGAAACATGAATAAACTAAAAGTTGAAAAGAGATGTTATGGTATAAAACAACTGAAAGAAAATAATGTTTCATTAACAGTTGTTAATGATGCTTCCTCTCCTTGACTTTATTGAACCTTTTTATTCAATCCTGAATCAGGTTATATTACAAAATCTGGAATTCTGATTAAGAATCCCCTAATATAGATCTTGCATTTACTGACAAACTGAAAGAAAAGATAGCTGTACTGAGTCTTTACCTAAATCCAGAAAACAGGATACAATACATGAGGTTGGGAGCAGCCTAATGGTTGTGAATCCAAGTTAAAATTAGGAGTTGATGCTCGCAGCTCCTTTTGTAATAAGTTTGTACAACGCTGCAATAGTGTACTTTACTTCTTTCTTTCTTTTTAGTTCTTCTGTCCCGAGTATTGTATGTTACCTATGTGTATTATAGAGGACAATATCAAACCCATTTGATCCCCAATACTCATAGAGAGAAAAAAAAATACTGACAAAGCTCTCTTCCCCTGCATTGTGAGGAAGCCCTAACCATAGCTTAAAACAATATTCATCTGGAGAAGCCATCACCTTGAGAAGCATTTCCACTGTCACTCACATGGGAACTTTATTAAAAGTAATCTCATTCAGTACGTATTCAAATGACAGCAGTGGAGGGATGGACTTCACAGCAAACTGCAAATTAGTAACAAGCAATCCCACGAACCCCAGAACAAATGAGGTGTATTTTCCTATATGTTTACATCTTGTAATTGACTGCAGGCTTTGATTTCCTACAGCTGGATATTTATTAAGACCATGTTGATTCTCTACATTTAATTTGGTAGGAGAGGACATAATATCTGTTCCCACTATTGGGACATTTATAGGGTCTCTGTCTTCTGATGATCACCTATATTCATAAACCTTTTGAAACTTCTATTTGATACTTCCGTCTCTCTGAGAAATTTAGTTGAACTCAGTCCCCAAATTAAAAAGTTTTACATGGATGAACAACAGATATCTTGCTTCCTGAGCCTCAAAAACTGCAGAGCCCTATTCACTGTCCTCGGGGACTGCTCACACTCTTCCAAATCCCTTACTTCCATAATTTGTCTGCTGCCACTAGTTTTGACAAATAAAAACAAAACAAGCCATAGCAAAACAAAATCCTTTATGAAGTCTTTGCAGCACCTGTTCCCCCTATTCTCACCAACAAGTCCTCCACAAAGGCCTTGGGAATATTGGATATTCTTTTCCTTCTCCTTGGCACTAATGTTCTGAGCCCCATATTCAGATTTTAATAGTGTACAGCACTGAGCCAGGCAAATTATCAAATCAAATTACAGTGGCTTACCAATTTACCTCCCATCAGCTCTAAAGCAATACCTTGTTAACCTGCTATAACTGTGTTGTGTGTCTGAACTGAACACGTATGAGTGAAGGTTATTTCAGAAAGAAAGGACAGACTGAAAGAGCAGCTTATATCCACAAGGAAAAAATAGGATAGACATTTGAGCAAACTGTTTAACTTTAAAGGCAATTAGGCAATGGAATGACTTGCCTGAGGAGGTAGTTTAGACAATGTAATGAAAGTGCTTAAAATAGAATAAACTATTTGCGAGACAGATACAGATGTAAATAATCCTCCATGTTTTGAACCAGATGAATCAGGAGAGGTATCTTTTCTATTCAAATGTCTGACTATAAAAATTCTATTCTCTTTCCTTGGGAACAGCTTTCAAACTTATGACTGTTTACACCTGTTCTGAATACTAAAGTGAAACTGCACTCCAAAAGGCAGTTTAACCTCACTGTATCATTATAAAGTAGATTTATTCATAACAAGCATCTATGAAAAACTTCCAGTAAAAAGTCCTTAGTCAGGGAGATGCACATTGTTGCAAAAATGGATTGTTTCTCTAAGTGCTTATATGGCCCCATCGCTATAGTATCCAAGCGCCTTACAAACACTAATGAATGTATTCTCACAACACCCCTGGGAGATAGAGATAGTATTATTAGCTAATGCACAAAGAGTAGCTTGTCCAAAGTCACACAGAAAGTCTGTGGCACAGCCAAGACTCAAAACTGTGATTTCCTGCCCACTGCCGTAACCATGACTATATTCTCCTGGCCATATACAGCATTTCAAAATATGTTACATATAACCTCAGATCTTTATACAATAAGCCTTTCTGTTCAGCTGTAGATCCAACCACTGACTTAATAAATAAAAATAACTTTGTTTATCGGGAAGCTTCATTATGGCAACAAATTTGCAGGTTACTGAAACAATGACAGTTATATGGGCCATAACTGGTTCTGATATACGAGAGCAGTGAAGGAGAATTCCCTGATCGTCACATTCAGAACAGGAGGCATCATATCCAGAACAGGATTTTGATACCGAAATATTTTCCTTCAGATAATGTAAAGTAAGTGTTACATTATAGAAAGAACTCTGGTTTTGAGAAAAAGAAAAGAAAAGGAAAAAAAAAAAGAAAGGCTAGCTGTATTCCCTACATAGTTCCTTTTGGATAAACTATTTCTGTAATAAGGTGTATACAGTATTTTCAGTTTTAGTGAGGTCAAATCTGGAGGCACAACTGCAGTAAGTGTATTTACCCCTGAATATCGGAGAACAGAATTTGGCTTATAAATTTAATATTACAATCATGCAAACATATGATATTTATAAATATGTATAGTTGTGCAGTCATTTAGATTCATTTCAATGAATTCAGAGATCTGATCAAATGATAACACGATTCTTCTGAATCAGGAACACAGCAACTTGTCTTTCATTTTGGCAGCGGGGGAAGCATAGGCACTACATTTTTCCTCAAATGCTAAACAATTTACAAAGAGAAAATAGAGGGCAACTGCATAAATAATGGAAAAGGATATGAAGGTGGAGTAGATCACAAAGTGAATAATGACCAAAAAAATACCGTATTGTTGCAATGAGGTGAAGTATAATTTTGGAATTCATTGGCAGAAACAAAAGACAAGGTAAGTAGTGTTTCCTGAACTTCACTCTTGAAGTTCCAACAACAGCACTTTTCTCAGTCTGTGGCTTCATGTTTTAAGAACGATGTATATGAATTAGACCTGGTTTTAATTAGATCTACCAGTATAGCAAAGGGGATTTACATTAGATGCTAATTGAAAACAGCCCAGCTATCAGGACAGTTAAATGATGGAGCAGATTATCATTAATAGGGAATCCACATCTCAACACGTGTTTAAGAGCAAGTTAAATAAATATCCATTAGGGGTGATCCTAATTCACATAAAGGGATAGGCTAGACTGTGTCCTCAGATCCATTTCAGTCTAACACATACATTTAATCACTGTACAAATAGTAAAAACAGGTATTCAGATCACTTATTCTCCAAGAACCCCTATTTTAGAATGCCGTATTCCCTCCTTTTTCTCTCCCTCTCTCCCCCGACTCTCTCTCTTACTCTCCCTCTCCCTTTCCCTTTTTCTTTCTTCCTCCCTCCCTCCCCCATCAGCTCTATCTCTCCCTTTCTGTTTTTCTCTCTTTCTTCCCTTGCCCCTTCATCCCTCCCCCTGTTCTTTCTATATGCTTTTAAACTGACACATCCCTAGTTGGACTGGAAATTCCTTAGGTGTCCACCTTTAGCAACCTTAGCATGTTAAGGAACATCGTATTCTGAGAGACCAGGCATCTCTTCCCTACAAGACTACATAAAGATCCAAATTTAGATAAAATGTGATTTAAGTTCCTATCATACCTTCACTACAGGACCAGAAAACTGCAATGACTGGGTACTTCTGGGTAATTGTTATTATCATTTTTATTACCACTGAGTAATTGAAAAATTATGAAGATAGACTGTACATTAGCAAAATTATCAGATTAGAGAAACAGAGACTCTTGCTATTAAAGAGCTTAGGTGCTCAGTTAGGTTGCAGGAATAGCTTTTAATTTTCTCTGATTCTCCCAAGTCCAGGGCAAGGTTTTTTTGTCTGTTCTTGTGAGCTACCTGCTTATGTTTGCACATGCAAAAAACATATTCTGATTTAATATGATGAGTATAGATCATTCTGTTTCATAAAAGCCAAACAAATGTCACAAACTGTACCATCAGTTTGTCTCCTTTCATTTCTTTGGAGACTGTTGAAACAGGGACTGGATGGAGATAACTGGAGCTGCACTCAAATAAAAGAATAATAGGATTAAATAGTTCCTAGTTCCAGGTGGGATGCAGTGTTTAAACAGTCAAACAGGATTGGAGGAAATGTTTCTAACAAAAGACTAAAGGAAGACTTTAAACTTGGAGTGCTCTCTTGGAGATATAATCCCCTCTGGGACTGCTTTGTAAAAATGAGATCAGACCATGTTATCTGGTTAGAACAAGTTACTGTATTCTTCATCCTACTTTGTCCCCAGAGATATACAGCTGATTGCAAGAAACTATTCAGTTACCTAAAACTGGACAAAAGCCGTAATAATATCAAGTGTATTTTCACTATGTGAAATGGCAGCCTACATAACTGCCACTAAGAAGGAGTATGGCCCCTTACACAACCAATTTATATTCACTGGAGTACAGCTTATTAGAATGGCTATATTTATGTGCAGTTTAGCAGTTACTGTATAAAGGATTCATTAAAAAAATGCACCATTTGGCAAGTCCAGAAGTGCATACATGGAGCAAAGTCCTCATTCAAGGAGAAAATGAACCTTTGCCTAGAATGTGGAGGAACCTGCAGGATGCTTTTCAGAAAATCTGGAAAGAAAGACTACTGAAGCTAAAAGCGGGTACCAGGAGCCCACTTACAAGATGTTAGCAAGGCCCCTCTGCTGTGAAGTTTGCAGACTGCCTGGCCAAACACTAATGAAGAAAGCCACAGGAATCCCATACTGGAAACTGAAAGTTAAGCTGTTAAATATGAACATATGGACCTAGGCAAGCTGTAGGAGTCCCATCTAGTTGTGATGGTTTAGACAATAGCACCTGTCATTCCTCATAGGAAGATCATATCAACGAAAGAAGTCTGAGAATTGTATCAGTTAAAATGGATGGCTTCACTTAAAATGGACAACCACCATCAACATAACCAGCAAAGGGAATGATGATGACTCAGTGAACAAAAAAATCATAAAATGTTACTTGACATTTGGTCATGAGCAGCATTGTGCTAATTTTACCAGGAGCTAACAGATTGTCAACAACATATAGAGGTAAGATCTTAGAGAACGGAACAAGCCAAGCAAATTCATTCTCTCTTGTGAAAGGTCTCACCTTCATTGCCTACATTAATAATCTCCAGTCTGGCAAATGAATTCTAAAAGATAGTCAGAAATCTAGTTGTGGGGTGGTTTTTTGTTTATTTGCTTGGTTTTTGGTTTTTTTTTGTTGGTTTGGTTTGTTCTGTGTCTGTCCTTGACTACAGGAAAGCACACGGTCTTTCTGACTTTCACTCCGAAAACAAGAGCCCAGTGAATGAGAAAAATCTGGGGAATTACTGGTAATTATCATATAGAAGCTCAAAGTGAAAATATGAGACTGCCTCATGTAGCCTCGTTTCACCAGGAAACACAGATAATTCCCTCTAATTTCATAGTATCTTAGAATCACAGAATAGTTGAGGTTAGAAGGAACCTCCTCTGGAGATCATCTAGTCGAATCTCCCTGCTCAGAGCAGGGTCAACTGGTGATGCAGGTCGCTCAGGACTGTTTCTCTGTCAGGGTGTGGATGGCCACAACCTTGGTGAACAACCTGTTCCAGTGTTCAATCACCCTTACAGTTCAAAAAAAAAAAAAAAAAAAATTCTCATGTTTAAATGGAATTTCTTGTATTTCAATTTATGCTCATTGTCTCTTGTCCTGTCATAATAATTTGCACAAAACTTAACCAAAGCTTTGGCAAAATGGAAGATATCGAAGTTGATGATCAAATGAAGATGGTGCTACTATATCTTGTCAGATACACCCTAAAGAAATCAGTGAGTAATTCAGTCACAAGATGGGAACCCAACTGGAACCCAACAGACACAGAACTATGCATCTTGTATTCATGTGCTAAGCATACAGACTAAACTATTATGACCCAGTTTTCCATCTGCACCACAGT
This sequence comes from Platalea leucorodia, assembly GCF_965183815.1. Lineage (NCBI taxonomy): Eukaryota > Metazoa > Chordata > Aves > Pelecaniformes > Threskiornithidae > Platalea > Platalea leucorodia. Next base: position 109,238,978 of record NC_138826.1, read on the forward strand.
GGATGTGGAATGGCAAATAATTCAAATCGAAGCAAAGAAGTAGGACAAAGGAACAATGCAATAACATGGCCTTTCTTCATTTCACTCCAGTTGCAATAAAAGCTACACCATAACAGTAAGTGAATCCAAAGAAATCATATTAAACCTGCACATAACATATATTTCTGTGAAGTTTTATTGTAGTAGACCCATTTTTCATTATAAGCTGATGGGCTTTGGTAAATTAAAACAAATACTGAAAAAATTAAAATATATTCGAAAGAAGAAACTGAGCCCATAGTTCAGTCTGAGAACCAAAAAAAGTTAGAAATAACCAGGATATTGCAAAATTATGTTATTGGGCTGGTCACCTACTTTCTCAGTTAATTTTGCATTCCTTATATTTGAGTTATCTTTGGTGTATAGGTCTAGTTTTATGATCCTGCCTTTTGTGATTCTGTGAAAAGGTTCAGTATGTGCAGATAAGAATTTTCATAGAAATGCAAGTGACATGCAATGGTAGGGAGCTCCGGGGAATAGGTAAACTGGAATAAAATCTTCTGAAAGATAGACAACTTAGAAAAGTCTGGTGCCTATCTGCTCCCAAACCTACTGTGAGACCACTTGCGAAATGAGGTGAAGATGCTGACACTTTTCTGTCCTACTTGCACTGGAAAAATAAACATTTTTAAGCCTGGAATATGCAACAGCTACATTGTTATAGATTATAGCATATTTAGTTATGGTGAGTATGTATAGTTATAGCATACTTTTTGTATTAAAACACAAGTTGCAGGACCATCTTCAATTTACCTGTTTCTGATACTGCCACTATTAAAGTAAGATTTTTTTTTTGCTCTTTGCCAAAAGTTAATGGCTTGTGTTTACAAGTTTAATAAATATGTTGTATTCAATATGGTAAGAATGAATTATTCAGATTCATAATATCGAAAGTCTCAAATCACATGACAGACAGCATTTCACATATGTTTCTTGCAGTCAGGTAATTTAACTAACTGAAACAGGGCCTTTGATCTGTATTATTTGCACTTGACACTGGCTCAATATTAAACTAGAGAAGAATCATAAAACACCATTCCAGTTCAACTGTGACTGGGATCTGTATTGTTCTTGATCTGCATCTTGGTAAAAAGAGAAAGTGATGGCTATAGCTGTCTGCAAATTAGGAAGGGGTTGCTTCCTTGGAGTTAGTGATGCAGTCACAAATTTCTGGAGAAGTTACTTCAGCAATTAATCATGACTATATAATGGCAACCTTTGAATGACAGACAGAAGGACTTGGTTCTAACAAATAATACTTTTAAGTGGGGTCTTGCTCTTATTTCTGACATAGGAAATGGTTTCTAACAGAAGAGGGTGACAGAAGGTTAACAGTAGCATGCAATGCTAGCTAACACATGTATCTACAGGCCACCATGGCAAAGATGTTTCTTCCATGGGCTTCCATGTCCACAGAAATGATACTGCAGTCAACTCCACATGAATCCTGGCAATAACCTAAGTAGATAATGTGTTCTTGCTCCACAGCTTTATATAGTATTTATGTTATATGTTCAGTATGAAAATGACACCTACCTGACTCTGTCTAAGAATCAGAGATTTTCAAAACACTGACAAAAGCCTGAACTAAGGCAGCTAACAGTGATTATTGCTAAAACTGGAGGTTTAAGGCAACATTTTAAAGCCAGTGGCATCATGGTCCTGTCTCAAACATGACAATTTGACATCTTGTTCATATGCCAGTTCCTAAAAGGCTGATATATTTAAGAGTAACTCTAGATGACATTCTTACCAACAGGGCTATTTCACCATGGTAATTAAGAAGAATTTTTAAAGAAAATACTCAACGTATGGAACCAACCAAACTATGCAAGGATCAGCACTGCTCATTTGTCAGAGAGTTGGAAAATATTGTGTACTTGTAGGATTAATTTTTTTTCTGCTTCTTCTCATTCTCTTATTTAATAAACTCCTTCCTTAAAACTGCATCTGACTTAGAACTCTATGTGCAATTGCTAGCAAAACATAAGCAGTTTCAGCTTTGAAAGCCAATGTGCACAGCTATCCAGGAGTGGTCCACCAAAATAGATAGCTGAAAATGTCAGATTTCTTCTAAATGTACATCCATTTTATGTTGCTTTTAAAGATGATTTCTTAGATCTCTCTCTGCTTAGCCAAAGGTTTTTAAATGGCTAGAAGATGAATAAAATAGAATTCTGTGAAATCTGATTGAGATTTTAGAGTTCTGTAAGTATATTGCCTCATTAAGACTTCTTACACATATAGGTGGCATTTTGCGTAAAAGCAAGTTTAGCTCTCTAGTGAATGATTTTTTTTAGTTTTGTTTTGTTTTTTTTTAATATCAGAGAATTGACTGAGTCTGAATTTAGCTAATGCGTTACTTTATGGACTTGTTAGGAATTGCAGCAATATTTAAAATTTGAAAAGACAGAGACATGAAACTTTCATTTAGAAGGATATAAATATGGCACATGGAAAACAACACACTATTAGAAATATTTCAATAACTAATCCTTAATAAATAGTGATATTAACAGAACTGCAACTTTCATTCAGGAATTTCAAATATAAAAGGCCAAATTTTCTTCTAAAATCTGTTTTTGTACTAGCTTCTGCTTAAGAAAAGTTGGGCCCATATACGAAGCAGAGAACCTGGTCACACAAAGTGTGATAGATACTTATTTTAAATATTTTCAGGACAATTTGAGCTCAGACACTGAACACACTGTGAGTCATTTAAGGCCACAGAGAGAGCTAGTAGCTGAGTTAAATTAGAATTCTTTCTGTCTCTGCCCATCAAGACATCATTCCTGGTCATTAATCAGATCATCTTCTATAATTACAATAAAAAAGCTCTCTTTGTCCCTAATAAGCATATCCTCACATTTATATGTGTTCCACTACTGAATTTAGTATTCATTCACAAGACTATTTCTCATGTTTACCTCCAGAGCAAAGTTTGTTTGTTTGAGGGGTTTGTTTGCTTGTCTTCTAAACTGAGAAACATACCTATAGCATACGAAAAAGAAAAGATCAATAGGTTTTTCAAAGTTTGCCCAAAATATCAGAGATTAAATTCCTAATGACTGAGTAAACGGGTTAAGGAAAATTAGAGCAAAGTGTTAACTGGGTCTCTACAATTCTGCTGGTTTTGTTTTCTTCAATTAAAACTTAATAGTTTGAACTTTTCATCACTACTGAGCAACATAACAGATTAAAATCATATTGTGTGACATCCCAAAACAAGGGATTTGCAGGGAAGCTGAGGGACAATATCACATCATGCTATAAATTAATGCAACAAACTAAAGGGGGGGGGGGGGGGAGAGAGAGAAACGAAATAAAATGATACCCAATATCTTAGTTTGCTTCCTCTCCTAAGCATTAAAGCAGAAACATTTAAAGAAAGGACTTTATCACAGCCCTCCTAAAGAACAGGTTTGCACGACCTCAGAGGATGTAGTGTATTCCATAAGGAACAAGAACACTACAAATAATTGTTTATAATCAATAAGATTTATTCTAAATGCACTTTTAAAAACTTCACCTGATCGTTTCTCTGTAGCCGTTCTATAGCCCTGGGACAGACGCTACCGGGGCAGCAAGGCTGCGTAGCGCGGCCATGAGCTGTCCCTTCAGCACCACCGCCTCCCACAGCACCCGCGGGTCGCGCTGCTCTAACTCCTCCACTTCACTCCAGCACTTAATTACCTTATGAGACAAGAGGACTGCTGCATTCGTTTTCAGACTCTAAAGCTTATATGCCTAAAGACACAAGTTAAACTATTGAAACTGAGATCTGAGTTACACATATGTAAAACTAGTCATTTACAATGAATGAGAAACACTAATAATTTTATAAACCACTATTTTTATAGGAGACAATAAAGAAATTCCTTTAAAACTACATATTTGCTAAATCTATATGTGTTTGAAAATCCTGTCAGAGTTGCAAAGCAAGAAATCATTTCAGCTCAACAACTGAGCATGCATAATAGAATTCCTTTAAACAGCCAACTAATTATATCAAATCCCACATCATAAAAATTCATTGTTTATATAGGTGATAAGTGTAGATGGTGTTTTCCTTCCAGAAACTTTAAGTGTCTATGTGACAGGAAATTCCTTCTCTGTAGGCACTAATAAGATCATCTGCAGCAACATCTTTGATGTGCTGCAGGACTGTGGTTCTTAGTGAATAGAAGAAAATGGAAAAAATACCTTTAGAGAGTAAATCTACTACCTTTTTTTCCTTCTTTTTTTTTTTTTTTGGGGGGGGGCGGGGGGTGGTGGTGGTGTCAACTATGCATGTACATGACAAGAAAAGATTAAAAAGTCCAGGTTTAAAACCAGCACAAACTACACATTAAAAATCTATTTTGACCATAGAAATAGTTCCAGTTACTGCCTTCTTATGTTGAACGTTTATACCTATAAGCACTCCTGCAAATATCAGATATAATTGAAGTATAGTAGTTAGGAAGAAATTATGTTTACTCCCTGTTGATATAATGAAGAGATTGTTCATGCCGGAAAGTTCAGAACTCCACCTTGTGGTGATAATTTTAACTATATGTTGAAAATAACTGGGGAGAAGAAAAGGAACTCGGAGATGCAATCAGGGAAAGCAAGAGAAACTCAGGTCTGAACTATGGTGAATAAATTCTGTGGGGGTTCATTTGGAAAAGTATGCAAATTCACTTAAGAAATGTGAGGCAAACCAAAACCATAGAATGTTCTATTTATTTTGAGAACAAATTTGCAGGACAATGTAATGCATAATATTCACTGTGAAGATAGATAGGGTTCCATCACTGCTCAAATACCTATATTTACAGTGACCACTCTATGGGTTCCTTTATCTTTCTTCTAGCAACAAATGCTAAACTTGCATGGACTGCAAGTCTGCTGGACTTGAATTGTTTAAGGAAATCCAGACTGACCATCTCCCACCACAGACTGCAATAAAGAGCAGATAATCAATAGCACAGATTCCATCACTCAGTGTTCCTCTATGAAAAGCAAATACTCTGCTAGTAAAACATCCATCTCCTTTTATTACTAAAACAATATGAAGGGAAGAGAGGATCTAAGCCCCTGGAAATTTTCTCCAACTTAAAATAAAATGATCATAGAATCAGGCTGATGCACAGAAGCTGAAGAATGCATATGCATATGTAAAAAAATTCTCAGACACTGCCATTTTCTTCTCATGGTTATGAAAAAAAGCAAAAAAATTGATATTTTCATTTATGATGTGATGTTTTAATTTTTCATTAGACTATAGAACAGGAGGCTTAAGGGTGACAAGTTGGCTGAGCAAGTTAATATGCTGAATTCCTACAGTTCTATAGATGCATTGATTTATTTGTTTGTTTATTTGGGGGCAAGCACAACAGATTTTGGGGCTCCCTTCCTTTTGCTATACTGCCAAGTTGTAATTGAGCATCATATGCTCCACTGCTGATGTGTCTTTGTAGAAAACATAAATTGAATTAGCTCAGTTATTAAAAAAATAAACTAAAATTCCACAAATTTCTCTACTAATACTGTTTGTTTGTTTGTTTACAGTGTTAGTTTAATTAATTAATTTATATGGAAAAATCACTATCTTGCCACAGAAAGTCTTTTTTCTGAAGAAAAGGCCACTATTTGAACCTCTCCAGTCACAGAAATGCTTGAGGTAAAAAACAACGAATCTAGGCTGCCAGGGATCTTCAGCTTTTCAGTGTAAGCAGCAAACCCCCATTCCTGGTCAGACATGCCTTCATTTCTGGCAGTACCTGTGTGTTGCAAGATATATGAATAGCTTTACATATCATCACATACAAACTGAAGGAGGAGACATCATTAACTATTCCTTTGTCTGAGCCCTCATACACCACCAGGAGTCTCCTGCAGAAGGAGGATGCAGATAGCAAAGTAAAGACACTCTGCTAATCTTCTTACAGAAGACACTAGAAATAGAGTCTTACAAAAAGTCTTCCTGTGTTTACTGTACATCAATTCATTGTCCCCTAACAGCTCACACTAAAAACAACGTCTGCATGCATCCCTGGAATATCTATTATTTCAGAAGACCACTGTGTAAAGCTTAAAAAACAAGGACCAAACCTTTTCCACAAATAAATTAGTTCACACCTGTCCCTGAAATACACCCTCATGGAACACCGTGTGAATAGATACTTTAAAATGAATCCATTACTATAAATAAATGTACACAAACCAAACATACAACCCACATATACCCTGGTACATATCTATCCTGACATGATACTAGTAGCAAAAGCAATAAATAGCTTGCTTACAAGGGTTGCATACAGCTATAAACAGTCAGGTCATGATAGAAAAAAAGTTATATCCGCCAAAGGAGAGTCAAATGTGTAGAGCAGCTATAAAGAATAGTAAGCTTTTATTAGTTTTTAGCATGGCTGCCTCTTAATGAAATGTTGCTACCATTATTCTGTGCTGCACAAACAAAGCAACAAGAATGAAGGCCTGCCAAACAAATGCATGCAATTGCAGCAGAACTCTGCAAGACAATAAAGGTTTTAGTGGAAGGAATTAAATACTTTTCTTATCTTCCTTTGGCTCCTATAATGACCAATGCACCCTACCTTGAAGCAGTTGATTTAAAATTGAGCTCAGGGTATGACTTATTGAAACATAATAGACATTAGGCAAAATGGGCAGGCACAAAAGCACATCATACCAACACTTCTCCAAACCCCAAACATGTAAATTTGAACTTTTATGTATGTCAGTTACCAGGGTCATAAAAAGTTTCCTAGATCCCCCCTCTTCTCCGTCTCATCTTTTCCCCAGCACAAAGCCTCCCTCTCTCTGCTACCCTCAGATTCCTACGGCCAACCCTGCCCACAGCTCTCCTCACAACAGCAAAGTAGACAGAACTTTCCTTTGGGACTTCCACATCTCTGTATCTTATTTTCTGAATTTCCAAGTTCAAAATACCCATGTATCTTTTCTACATTTTATGTAGCTTTCTCTCTGGTGGTAGAGAATAGCAAGTAAAGCCCTATACTGGGTTATTACCTTCTTGGCTGTGATGGCTTTACATAGCTTGTAAATGCATTATTTTTGTTTCAGTATTTCAAATGCCCGCTCTTAAGGATGGTTTATGTACGCACTGTGTCTATGAAAGTACTTACTTTTTATTACAATTTTTATGGTACAATGAGTTCTAGAGAGGGAATCCACTGGCAATAATTTACAGCCAATTTCTAAGTGAGAAATTCTTTTCTCAACAAACTTAGCCTACATGCCTTTATCACTGCCAAATTCCTACACGATACAATAATCAGAGTTCATATAAGTGGTTGCTTTCATCGGTGTAATTGGGTATGGACTGTCTGTAATTACAGACTTTCTTCAACCCAGCAAGATTTTTTTCAGTTTTGCAGGGATTCCACTCATCCGCTAAGGACCATGGAGCTCAGCTGGGCAGTGCCGAGGCACCTTCTACCACGTTGACCTCAAGTATTGCGCTTGCTCTGGTACTGTCACTTGCTGACTGCAAGATGCTACCCTTTCTCACTCTTTTTGCAAAGCCACCATTTATGCTGTACGCAGCACCATTAGCTGGCATTAGTTACTGACAGTCCCTTGCATTAGGAAAAAATATAAAAGTAGTTAAAGAAAGTATACTTTACAGTAAAAATTCCATTGAAAATTGAAAACAAACCCCTACAAAACTAAACAAAATAGAGTCCTGTAAGCAGAACTTTTTGTTTCTTGAACAAAAGAAATTAAGAAATTCTAAAAAGCAGATATATAAGAAAAGGATCTTAATAAGGCTTGTGCAATAAATTCCAAACACCATTTTTGGTGAAATACATACTGCTTTTACTTTTACATTTTTACAGAAACTATATGGCTTTCTCGATGATCTTAAGTTGCATTGCCTATTAAAGTTCTTCAGTAGTATCCTTGTTAGGATCTGTATATTCTGTTGTGAACTCCAGTGAACCACAAAGTAAGCCCACAATTTAGGACAATTAGCTATGACAATGCATAGGTTATTTGCCCATGGTTATTCACCGTTCTCAGGTAGCCAGGATAACCGTTCACACTGATGAGATTTTAAGTCCAACACTTTCAATTTAATATTTGTAAGCATACCCATGCAAAACTTTTAGAACATATGTGGCACTTCATATATGATGTTCAGTTTCCAAAGATCAAATATTTGAACTTTTCCAATTTATGAAATATTTCTGATATATATGGCTACAGTCATAGGTACCTTTCCTTTCTGTGAAAAAAATACAGGCAATAAAGCACAGCAACACATTAGACTACTATTCCTAAAGCAGCTTCATTCAAAGCCTGGAAACTTAGATGCTTTTCCCTTTAAAAGATGGTACCTCATCAGACCAACATCTCAGTTGGTATGATCTTATTTCCAAGAAGCAATAAGTATTCCTGCTTATGGATGACAACTTTAAAATGACTGATACTGTAGAATGGCTTTATTTAGACTTAAAAGAGCAATCACAGAAACCAACACGCAGGTTAACTATGACTGCATTTTTAAAGTATTTCAGAATTTTACATATATACACTATATATGAATATACAAAGAAGGAGTTTTCTTTATGTTTAAAACCAAGCCAAATTAAGTACCAACTGAATCCAAATATGATAATCAGATAATTTACTTGTTTATTTGGTAGTTTAATGTTGAAATAAATTAAGAAAATAATAATTTCTTTTAAAGATCGTATTTTGATTGCAAATAACATAATTTATGACCAAAAGTATTACCATTCATTTGACTCAAAATCTGGTTTAATCTTATGTCTGGTTTCAGATACATGTTACAGATACGTGAACTGTAATACATTTTTTAAGGAAAAGTAAATATGTCTCAACTGAATTTCAATTTCCAAGAAAAATTAATTGCTCTTTTTCTTACTGGTTTGCTTAAACTAAGAGAATTTATGTGATAAAATTGTGCCAATACTAAGTAGAATGCCTTTTTTTGGTAGAAAATTACTGAGCTTAGTACCACAAAGCCACATGTAATACATAGAAAACATTATTACTTCCAGGAAAGGAGAAGGAGGTACCAGAAAGTCATTTGAAAATGTCATGGGAAAGTGTAGTACTGATCGCTGCATTTATAGTAATTACAAAGGACATGAAAATAAAAGTCAGCAACTACAGCCCTTCTCAAACACTTAAAATATTCAACGTGAAGGATGAATCTACTTCTGCAAAGTTGTTTTCTGGCTTCAGACAAATTCCTATCAGCTTCTCAATTCTTCCCACTACCCTATTATTCCTAACTTCAAGTTATCCAAGATTTGCTCGCAGAATTTTCTTAAGTTCCCAGCTCTGCAGTAAAAATAATTAGGCATAAAAACTCCCATATACTCTGAAGGGTAGTTGTCATCAGTCAGTTGCGCAGGCACAATATAAGCACAACAACTGTTTCCAATTTGGTGCGCCGCTCAAAGCAGATGCAAACATTCCGTTTGTGGTTGTTGGCAGAGGCAGGGTAATAGACAATATCTAACATCTACTGCTGTTAGCAACGTGCCAAAACAGAATTCTGCACAAGAAAATGTTACAATTCTCTTTGGAAATACAGAATCCAAGGGAAATCATGCTAGTAGAAAACAGCACTTACTCATAAAATACATGTACTCATAAAAACTACACTGATTGTTGGGCTTATATTTATGAAAGTGTCATAAACAATGTTTTATTCACACTTCAATCATTTAAAAAAATCAATTTTCCACACTGCTTTAATAGCAGTGATGCTGTGTTGATGTCCAAGAGCCACTACCTAAAATACCCACTTCAAAAGCACAGCATTGAAGTGTAACACAGAGGAAAATATGGAATTTGTATATCAGTGAACTAACAATAGAAGACAACTTGAGAAATAATGGAACATAACTTCCCTGTCTTTATATGCCTTTTACATATTCCTATTATTTAGAAGAGCACTTTAATGTAAAAAAAACCCAAACTTTAGACAGACAATCCTAATTCATATTTTCAGATAAGAAACTACAGGAAACTCAAATTCCTCCCAATACGGTACACAGCTCAGCCATTCAGCTGAATTACTGGAAGACAATTGAGGTTTCCCATCTTAAAATGGGAAGTGGCGGGCTAACTGAAACACTGCCAAAGGTAGAAAGCTTACTGAGCCCTGAACTATACAGCTCAGTATATAAGGTCTTCTCAAGAAAGTTGTACAAGTAGGGTGATGTGAGAATAGAAGTGTACCCAGCTCCTAGGTCAGTACCAGAATATCTCTAGCATAGTTTACAACACTACAAATAGAGTACTCTGTTAATTGAGACCTTTCCCATACGCATTTCTTGCCATTAGCCTATAGGCTCAAACACTGGCTGCTGGTTTATTTGCAAGGCAGACATACAGTACCATTTATCATGCAAACAGTAACTACGCAAACATCAGTAGTTTTTAAAAGCAATTTCTGCTTACACCATCAATACTCCTACCCCATCAATTTATAGAGAACCTGGAAAGCAAGAATAAATAAAAGAAAATATAATTACAACTTATATAGGTGGTTATAAAAAAACAAAGTCTACTTACTTTGTGGTTATTAGCCTGGATACCTTTGCCTAATGTTTTGGGGCAGATGTTTTAACTTGTAGAAATTAAAAAACATATTAATATAACCACCAAAACAGGGATCATTGTTAAGTCACAAAAGACAACATTTCTGAGCGGTAAGGATTTTCAGTCTAGAAGAGGGAAAATTTGGGAGTATGACAGCAGTTGACAAAATCATGGTGACTTGGGGGAAGTAGATAGGGACTAGCTGTTCCTTGTCTCTCCCGGTACAAGAACTTGAGACTATCAAATGAAGCTAGCAGCAGTCATGGTTCTCAACACAGGTAGACCTGTGGAACACCTTGTGATGTTGTGGATGGATTCAAGAGAAGATAGGGCAAGTATGCAGAAGAAAGTTTCTTTGAGAGTTACTAATGTTACAAATCACATCAGCCTCAAGAAAACTCCTAATCTGGGAAAAGCTGGAAGAGTTGTACTGGGAAATACTACATATGCTTGTCTTGTTTTCACTCCCCCTGAGCACTGACCTATGAGTGCTGTTGGAGACAGGATAGAGGAGGAGATGGAGCATTGCACTGAACTCATATGGTCATTCTTAGGTTCTTACATTCTTGCTTAAAAGCATCTATTTTCTTCGCAATAAGTAAGGGAATGAAATAAAAAAAAAAAAACCACAACATTTTCCTTAACACTTTACACTTGCATGTTACCACTTCAGTGGTGTCTATTCAACAGACTACATTTAAAGTACTCCTGCTTATTAATATTGGTTTAGGATGGCCATGGCATTTTGTCGGTGCATTTTCATTTTTATCAGAAATATGATCAGAGTCATAACGGTTCAGGTTGCAAGTCACTGACATACTTCCACACATTTCTTCTCACTATATACTTTAAATAGGTCTCTGATGCCCCTATAGGGAAAGCCTGACTGCCATCAAGGTACAGCAGCATGGAAGCCAATGGTGATTTCATATGGGAGTACTACACTCATATCCTTTTGTGGCCTTTTGCAGTGAGCATCACACTGAAAAAAATTCTTGGCATTTAAAATCCAAGCCAATTTTTTACTGCCACTTTCACTTACCTTTGATAAATTAGAAAAAAATAGAGACCTTAAAGTAGTTGTAGTCCAAGATCAGATGTTGGCTTATGGTATACATCATGTTTAGCTGACTCTTGTTATTATGACTGCAATGAAAGTTCCAGGGTGGTGCACAAAGAGTGTAAATCAGTTCTCCAGTACACAGATAAATCATTTTCTGTAATTTGAGGCATGCAATTTTGTATTATTGGAAATAGCTAACATTGCTGGTATCTGTTCTCTGATTTAACTCTTTGCTGGTTTTGATTTGAATGCAGAAGTCCCTTCTGTGGAAGGCAACTTTTAAAACATGCTATTTTTGCATTTAGACTGTCAGATTATCTACTTTCCGAGTTTTTAGTTATTGCTGAATTTAGGTTGAGACATTACAAAGACAGGCATTTATTTTTTCACCACTGTGTAAGATGCAGCTTTTATTATTAATATTATATTCACATCCTAGATTCCAAGAAATTTTACTTTTTAGTAATACTGAGAAATACAGAATGGGTTTATGATTAGTGAAAGGTCTGTTAAGCAGTTTTAGTTCACTCCTGTGTCCTCAAATTCAACAGATCATTTCCATGACTGAATTGTTTACAGTACATGAAAGAGGATTTATGAAATGTATACTTCACTTTCAAAACATTAACCATACCTATAGATTGTTATTAAAGAGAAAATACATTTCTGACTTCAACAAAAGTCATGTTTTAATATAATAGTTCCAGCATTTAATATGTTATGCTGTTAATATTATTTCAAACATAATGTAAATGCTTTAAAAATGCTGTAAAAGTAATGTAAACAGCATTTATGGAAATTAGAACAAAGTTATGTTTTATGTCATACACTTACAGTAAATACACATTGCAAAGTTAAATGCATAAAGAATTTTCTTTCACAAAATGTCAGCTTTTGTTATTAAAAAGAAAAGGTCATTTGGCATTTAAAATGTTTCTATAGATGGATTCTATACTTTGGATGGACTGAATAAATTCAAATATATGTTTTCTAAAAGTTAGCAAGAATATAAACAAATGTAAATAAATAAACTGATCCATATTTTGCATTTTCCCCAGAGATACAACCCCCAGATAGAGCAGAAAGTTGGCAATCTGAAAATACATTGTTACATATGCCTAATAGTGCTAATCGTAAATGTTAAGTGCTTCAAAAATTGCTATGATTGGAAGTTTGTTGAAGACATTTGGGAATCCTTCTTCTTTGGTAAAATTAATTAAATTAGGAACATTAGACTTTCATAGTACAACAGAGGGAAATTTTATTATAAGAAAGCTCTCTACAATCGGTTTATTTAGGAGTACCATGTGTCAGATGGTACCTATTCAAATCATTTTATTCTTTAAACAGATCATATATATCCTTCCTCTATGGGTCATCATGACTAAGCAATAAATCATTTAAATATGCTTAATTTTTTTATGGTTTTATTTGATTCATTTACACAGAGTGACTCAGAAGAAGAATCCAGAAAAATTCTCCCTAAACCAAGATTTAAACATATACATTTAATTAAATCAATTTATTTTTTAGTAAAGTATACTGTAACCTAACCTCATGAGGATATTTGCCCATACCCATATTTTTAAGGCAATAGATTCCTTTACATCCATTGCTATCCTGGCTTAGGTCCACACTGCCTGTGTGTCTCTGAAGAAGATGAAAATATTAGACTTAGCAGAAATTGTATTTGTTGTCATATAACCCATCTTTATGTTTACAGCATTCATACTGGAATTGTGAGATGGGTTTCCATCTCTACTCAATTCAGAAATATTGAATCTCTGTCTCACAAGACACCCATAGTAATCACCTTGTGTGAAATACTTCCTATCTATTTTCTTGAAACTAGGCTACTGCTAACCAGGAGAGCAAGCAATGCTGATTCTAAAATAGTAGTAGCTAAAACCAGAAATGAGTTCATTTGTTTAATGTCTAATGTTAAATGGATATGCATTCAAGGAACTGTATTTGGGACCGAATCCATAGCTCATGCAAACTCATTGCTCATACCATTAGACTAAAATGAGATCTTTTCTACTTTCTGTCCTGGTACCATGACTGTTGCATCCTTTGTTGGCATATGGGTTCAACTTCAAGAAGAGTCAGTTTAAGTACTCTTATCTGTGACACCTGCAGCCTGGTTATTAGACCACTTGTCAGAAATGCAGAAGACAAAATTTAATCTCCTACCAAACTATTTCAATCATTAGCTATTATGCAAAAGACTAGTGGTGTAAGTACTACCACTCCCAAAGAAAAGTAGGCAGATAGGATCTTCAATGTATGGGAAGATATTTCTGATATTTTCCTATGGACTTGATGAAGAATGAACTAAATAGCCTTCTGGATACACTGTCAAAAGAGAGGTGTCTAACTGAGAAAAACACAAATTCTGCCTACAGATCTTGAAAGTATAGTTAATGTATTTTTGTGTTTTATATTTTTTTTGTGTGTGTTATATTTTATGTGTTTTATATTATGCCATCTTCTAGTACTATTGATTGCAATGAATTCAGGTTGTTCAATGAGGACAATTGTAAATATGAACATGGAAAGTGGAAAGGGATTTGTTAAGTTCCATTTAATTTATTTAAAGAAGGAAAACATCATGAAAGAAAAAGAAAAGAAGAAATAAACCCATAGTTGATTTTAAATGTAACCTACAAGTCCAAGAATTGCAAATACACTGGTGCTATGTGAGAATAGGTTGTCTTTCTAAGTGTTACGTTTCACATACTTAACAAGTTAAAAACAACACAAGAAAGAAATTACACTGTCAAAATTAATTACTTCTCCCAGCTATCCATTGGATAAAATTGGTATCTATTTTCCATATGACCATCTCAGAGAAAAAAAACAACAAAACAAAACAAATATATCTTCAATTATCTGTGAATTTCTCAGGGTCTCGAGTACACTTTCTCCTCCTGGCAGTTCAACCACCTGTGTTGAAGGTGAGTGCTAATATGGCACAGCTGCATAACCTCAGTTCAGACCGCCGTGAGAAGCAGTGGCCTCCCCACTCCTTTGTTGAGAAGCTACATTTGAGCTCAAGCTCTCACCCTTGGTTGCTGCCTGAGTTATAGTACTACCATGCCTGCGCCTGGCCATGTACCCTGCTGATCCAGACGCTGACCCTAACCTGGGGAATTGACTTCTTGGCTTGTGTTTGCAAGGCTTGACCTGCCTTCTCACCCCAGACTTGCCTGGGCATTACTGCAGTGGGGCTAGTCCTGGTTATTGTCACTGGACCCGATCCTGACTTGCTGACTTCACTTCCCAGCTTGACCTGGGACATCCCTCATCACTCATCCCTCACCAGTTTTGCCTGGTGGTCTAGACTCTCCTCTGACTCTGGTTAATGCAACCGGACCTGCTCTGCTCACCTTGTTTGGGTATTGTAGGACTGGGCCCTTGCTGCTAAGGTCACTGCTGCCAAGGTCACTGCTGCCCACCTTCCTGTCACTTGGTTCCCAACTTGCCTCTCCTTATGGAGCAGCACATTCTTCCTGCTCCCTGATGTTACTGATAATCACTGTTTATGAAGCTAAATCAGGGAATGGTCCCATATTCAGTCATTTTCTCTTCCTACAAAGTCAATTTCTTCTCCTGCATTTTAAAAGACATCATAGAAACTAACAGGGTGATTTGTTTTTCAGGTAATGAAATAACTTATTATGATTATTAGAAATAATGAATAGATTAATAACTAAAAGAACAAGTAAATAAGTTACATTAAATTAGAATCAAATGAATGATACAGTGAAGGGATAGTTTAGAAACAATACTCAAATCAGATGTGGAATTCTAGAATTCAAGATGTTTTTGGGGGGGAAAAATAAAAAGAGTATTTCACTCAAATAGTATTTTCGACAGGAAATGTAGCTTGATAAAAGTAATATTAATTCAGTTACTAATGGCACTGGAGCTATATTTCTATTCAGCTAAAGTAGACTAACTGACAAGCAACAACAGCATAATCCAGTAGCCACCTTTAAACACACCGAATAAAAATTCACTGGAAGTAAAGTATGGATAGTATCCTATAATGCAATTCAATACTAAAGTTCTTTTAAAGAAAAAAATGAAAATGCAAACTCCTAAGACAGGCAGGATAATATAATTAAAAGCATTGTTACCATATAAGGTCTAAGCTCACAATTCCTCTTAGTGTTGTCTTAAATGTGAAATATGTCTACAATTTCTAAAATAAGCACAGAATTTAGGAGAAGTTAATGGTTATCTAAACACTCCACCTTGAATTTATACATGGTTGACATACATAACCCTGGCTAACGACTGTAAAAACAACAAATTGAAGGAACTAGCTTTATACATACAGTATGATGGTTCTAAGAGCAATGTAGGGTGTTTCAGCTTTTACTGACTTGATGTGTAGTTAGTAAGAGAGCTTCAAATGGTGTAAGTAAATCATAACTCAATCACATATGATGTAAAAGATGAAATTATAATGAGATAAATTGAAAAAAGTTAGAAATAGAGAGTTATATGCAATTAGGGACCCTGTCATGAAATTGAATTTTTACAGTCAGAGCATTTCTATAAATAAACTTCATAAACTTCAGGAAAGCTAATGTACAAAAAAAGATATAATGCAAAGCATAATGGTTTTTTCTATTCAACTCAGATAAAAGTAAACTGGTACAAACAGGATTAATCTCACCAAACTTTCAGCTTTGAAAAGCCTAGATGCCTGGCCTCAGCAGCTCATCTAGACTCCATCCGACCTTAGGGGGAAGGCAGGCACCCTAGGTGGTTTCACTCTATGTTTGACTCCTACCTGAAGATGCCTACCTCTCCTCCAATTTTAAGTGCAGCCTAGATGTTTAGCTGTGCTGCTGTACCTATCTACCTGTGGTCTAAGAACATAGATGAAACAAAGCTTCTAGGTAGAGACATAATACCTTTATCTTTAGAGGACTAGTATTCTAATGCATTGGTCATTGGTCTAGCATGTCACTATTCTAATATGCTTGACCAATGACCAATGCATTAGAATACTAGTTAGTATTACAGTTGGTTGGTGTTATCATGCTTTCATACATTCTTCAGCTTAAGCTAGATCCTGTTGGGAGCAGCTAAAGATGAGGTGAGTCACACTCAGTGAGCGCACTGGTATGGAACTTCAAAGCACCAGTGCCCATACTTGCAAAGAAAGACTAACTTCTGTAGTTACAGATATATAATACAACCTCAGTTGGAAAAACAACAACAAGAACAAAAAAGCATGCCGGTGTTTAGGGTACACATAAATGAAGGTTAAAGAAGCACTGACTGCAGTACTTGGACAGTGAGAAAGGGCTGCACAACAATAAGCTCCCTAGCCCATTATAAGAAATGTAGGTCCCTGTGGTGGTAATGAGCAGGAAAGAGGATTATAATATCCTCACCTACCCTACCTACCAATCCAACTGTACTGAATACTGAAACAAGGTTTGCTCACAGTCAGGTAGCTGTACAATTTGTACCACAGGAGCCAGAGATCAGATCTGATCTGCTTTCTTTCTGTCTTGCACTTCTGTGCACGCACACACATAAAACTACTTCTGCACTATATACCTAGTTTGACAGATCAGGTGTCACCACCTGTTCTCTAGTCTAATAGGTGGTATCCACACTTCTGAAAAGTTTATCTTTTTGCACAGGGAAGATTTGCCCTAGAGTTATTTTGTTCTTATTTAACACTGGACTAAAATCAGTAGTACAGATGAAATTGGTTCAAGTAAGTCCTTAATTCAGTCATCTTTGTAAATGCCCAGCAGTAATGTGTTCCATATTTTCTGGATTTTTGATCAATTTCATAAAGTTTCCCTTCTGCTAAAATTTAATTTTTAGGATTATTTAACCTCACTTATAGGGAGGTTTCATGCATTATGAAGTTAATATTCTAACTTTAGATTCCAGATCTTGATATAAGATGGAAAAGGGCGGGGGTTGGCCTGATAACAGATGCACAGTATTATTACTTCCATTTCACTTATTTTCTGTTTCTAAGATAGCAAGAGATACTTGAGTATGATTGTCCAATACTGGAAACTTTCTCAAGAGAAAAAAATGTTCTCTTAATTTGGTTGTTTGCGCATGTTTTTGTGGGCTTGTCTAAACAGTTTGGTGTAGAAAGCAGCTCATAAGCACAGCCCACGCTGCAAGGTGTCAGAGTGGGATTGTCCATGATCCAGCAGCTATTAAGTCGTGTTTGCAGGGAACTGTGCCTGTGTTAATGAATCCTTCCTCTTACCTGATTCTCTAGATACCCAAAAGAGTATAAACTATGAGAACTGTGACATGACTGGCTTATTTTAAGATCAGGGAGCTTTCCTTGAAATTGAAACGTCTGCTTACAGAAATAACTGCCCATATTCTTAGTGGCTAAATATGCATTTATCTACAATTGTGTAGAGTAAAATTAATCTTTCTGAATTATATTATTTTAAGCTTATATTTTATTTCCATCAAAGGAATATTATTAGTTGAGCATTAAATATATGCAAACTGTCAAAACAGACACTTAAGCAAAGTAAAAGAGCTAAAACAAAATTTGCTTTTTGGGGTTCTTCTGTTTGGATTTCATGAATGCTTCAGATACAAGGAAGATAATTTTTCTATTTTCCCTCTCAACATTACATTCTGTTCTTGAAAACTATATAGTTGTAGGGATGTAAGTTACAAGGTAGAAAAAGAGTCAAATTAAATTTCAGTTAAGTGATTTTGCCCTAGGAAATTCAGGATTTTATTCAACTTCGTAGAAGTACATCCATGCAACCTATCTATTTTTAATTGAAACAAGTAGTTTACAGTTTCAGCTGAGAATGATAAAAATTGTTTTTTCAGGGAAAACAATGATTCCTTAGGCACAACCAAAACACATTTTTAGAACTCCTTTTAGAAGACCATGCAAAGTCATTTAAAATGTTCATTAAAAAAAAAATCCCTAAATAGAGTATTCTTGAATCTGTAGATAAAAGAGCCAACTTAAACTGAACTGCATGTGTATGAGGACAGCTGGTCAAATTCTAGAGCAATCATAATTTTGTGGTTTAATCTGTTAAGACAACAGTTTTTATTAATACTCATTTGTTACTTGTGAGAAGTTGCTGACATAAATTGATGATTAAGCTGCTGTGACCTTCACTGAACCTTAGTAATTCTCATTTGCATTCTCATTAAAGCTGGGTTTCAGTCTCTGTTTTTTTCAAATCTGTAATACCATCCTACTCAAGTCTTTATAAAGCCTTCCTCAAGAGCAATTAACTGGTCTGATAAAAAATGTTTAATTTATATATATTAATAATGAGAAAATGTTTAAAAAGCTACAGATACCAAGTTAAAATATAGACAATTACATATCCTTACACTGAAGCTTATAGATTTTTTTTTTTTTTCTTTCTAAATCAAGAGAAATTAAGAGTGAAATACTGGAATAGTATTGAAAATGGCCATAGGGTAGTTATTATTTGGGATAATACAAACTAGTTTGGTATTCTTCTGTGAACTCAGTACTCCTGTTTTATATGTACCTTTTAATATGTTTGTTTAAGTATTTTATATGATTTTGTGGTGGACAGTTAAGCTGAGCAGTTTGCCAGAATTAATTTACTGAACCTTTCTTCATAAAGGAATGGATCTCTTCTCAAAAACAGGTCAAAGAAGACACAAGTTTAGTGATAAAGGCCTGGACCCGATAGTTTTCTGCATTTCAGTAAGAATCAGCAATGGTGAGCCTGGTGCAAGTACTGTGCATTTCCTTCTCAAACATAAAGATTAATAGAACTATTTTTAAAGGGTCCTTGATATCAGCATATAACAATTCTTTACAAAGGATGTGATGTCATATATCCATCTGAATAATTTTGGAATCTAAACAGGATTATGGCTCCATATATCTGCAATGCACAAAATTCATCCTCAGAAAAAAAGTGTTTTCAAAAAGGAACAGAAAATTTTGTCTTCATAATCTTAGCCTTTTCCATATATTAAAACAATCTACATCTTATTTCTAGTGGCATGCTGACAAGTGAACTATATGACAAAATATATTCAGAGAGTCTCTGGTGTAGTAAAGAATGTCAATATTCTTAATTTTGATTTTACATTACTTTCGAAGACAGAAAATCTGCAGAGGACTTATATGGACAATCAGTATTTAAACAGAGACAAATGTAATAGCTGTTTACCAAGCCTACTTTAACATTCATCTTTAACTTACTTAAATTCATTTTTAAGAAATAGAAGTATTTCTAGTATCTCTATTAGTTTGAAGGACCTAGAGAAGTCAAATATAAACACCTTATTTTTCGAAAAAAAGATTCTCTCTTTAAGGATTATAAAAATAGGCTGAATTTTTCTTAAGACTCTTTCTTTTATGTCAGTTCCTCTAAGAAAACTGAACCTTGACAAAAATAATAATTAAAAAAAAAAAAAAACAGCACAACCCCCAAATAGGTTCAGTTAATACATATTAGAACATCCTGAAACTATTTTAAGCATCATGTGCTTAGTGAAAGTGCTGATAGGGTATTTGAAATGATTGACCTAATTAAGCACATGTTAAATGTACTCAACAAATTCTAACTAATTCAATATCCATGACTGAGCAGAAAGGAAAGTTAAGAGCTAGATGAGTAAGGCAACAGAAATATGTATACCAATGATGCCTAAACTGGAATACAGTGAAAAGTATTATATTCCAGCCCCACAAACTTAAACAAAATCCCAAACCCAAATGACTAGATATTATGACTTTATGTTGCAACTTTAATTCAGATATACTTTCAGAAGAATTAATAAAGCAATTGAAATCTATGTATGTTCAATGTCTGTGTATATATAATCCAATTTACGTACTTAATTAGGTAAAACTATCATGAAACTGGCTACATTTCTATGCCTAGGATGTATTAAATTTTAATAATTTTTTTTTCTGTCCAACACTGACAGTTTCCGGTTAAGCATGGATGGAGCCATATGAGTTATAATGCCTACATTTAGACCTCAGTTTTCTGCCTGCAACACAGCAATGCATATTGTGCATCCTGACTCTCTACCAGGGCCATTCCAGTAACCAGTTTTATCTTTCCTTTCACATTTGTCTCTTCAGTCTGGGCAGCAGGAAGAAGAAATGTGCTAAGGTAACATCATCGGTAGATATTGTAAAAATTTTCATGATATCCAACTTTTTCCCAGTAGGCACTCAAGAATAAGCATTTACAGTGAACAAAGAACCACCCTTCTGACATTAAAACCAGGAAGAAGAAATATGGCGTGTCTTCTAACTTGCAGTTATTTAGAACATAATAGTTTTCATGAAGATTAAACAACATTTCAAGCCCCTCACCCTCATGTTTTTCAGGGGTGGGAAACGGGGTCTATGTGAGTGTCTACTATGTATGTACCCAGGTATCACACTGAGCAGGACTGCATTCTTATTTAGGTCATAAAAAACTTACCTTGTCTGAAGTTAATAGTACTAATTAGTATCAGTACTAACAGGAGAAAGAAATGAACACTTAAAGACTGATATTATATCACTATTCTGTAACTGTTGTAAAGATCTATGGAATATGAGGCCATTTAGTTTAGGCTGCAGTATTCCTAAATACCTTGTGTCACTTCCATTCTGAATTATTTTCCTATTGTAATTAAATTTATTAGGTTAAGACCTGCATCTATGGGAGTTTGCACATTATAACAAATATATAATTTCTAATTTTTGCATATTCTAATATTAGTTTCGTAGAAAGTCTTCATTTAAAAATAAATTGATTATGCAAGTGACAATATACTGATATTCTGTAGTAATACATTATCATAGAGTATGCTGAATAGTTCAATATAAGACTTCTTTCTCAGATATGAATATGATGCTTTAACAGTACAGAAAAGTGTATGCATATACAGAAAAGTTATGTATAACTGTGCAGCACTAAATTACATTTTGTTGAGATCTTTGCATTCTACATTTTTGTTAAGTTTTACAGCTATAGATGATATTTGCATGATTAAAAGCTGCTAATGGCGAAAATGTTACATGAAAGGTACTTTTCTGAACAACAGAATGAGGGCTAAAGCAAGGACTACTTCCTAAATACAGGCTTGCAGGCAATTATTCTTCAATAAAAGCTAAAAAATAATTTCGCTCAAATATTCAGATGGAATCTGGTCACAATACTTGCAGAGGATATCTATGCATCATTAGAAAAGTGAATGGGGTATATTTATTGTAGAACATTTTTAGTCACACAGTTCATCTTCAAGAACTCATTTCCTTTCATATTTTAAAGTTAAAAGCTTGAGATAGATTGCACATTTACTGATATCCAGGCAATCTTGGTGAGTCAAATGAGTTTGAAACCTTACATTGCTAAGAGCTTTGCAGCTGAATATACCCTATGGTTCAAATATTTTAATGAGAGTTCAGTGTAGTCTGCACTCTGAGGGACCTGGTCTTGCCAGACCAGTGACTGAGACACACCAAGTTTTTAAGCTTGGGCCCAATTACCTCTCTTTTATACCAAGTTTTACTTAAGTTAAAGCCAACAAGAGTAGGAGTAGTAGTGCACTAAGTAAACTGGGCAAACTGATCTCATGTCAGCATTTTTTTAGAGGCAAAGATTACTAGGAAGAAGATTAATAATAATCTCTGAGTAATAAATAGAGTGATAAAACCCTTTAAATAATAAAAAGTGATGACCATATGAATAACCTAGCCCTCATGTTGTGAAAATAATCTAAAACCTTATAAAGTACTATTTTTACAGAATACATCTGTATTGCCAGTAAACAGATTCATCCAACTAGATTTAATGATTACCCAACATGCTGCAATATTTTCTTGATTTTATGTATTTTTACATTGGTGCCAAGTTTTTAATAGTTTAGAATACAGTTTAGTAATCACAGACACAAAATACTACAGGCTTATTTTGTGCTTATAGAATGTTTGTGCACATTTCATATATTATAGAAACTTCAAAAAACAAAACACAGGAAATACAGTTTAAAAATATCAGTTCTGATTTATTCCTAAACTTCATATACTCTAGGCATGATTGTACTAGTTTATCATTTGGAAGATGCCTTTTTTGTTTATTTAATTGCAACCAAGAGGCAAGATACATAACTGAATAGGCATCTAAATAATGTCTGTACCTGATATACAAACCTTACAGGATAAGGCAGTCATTGGAATCTTAAAACAAATAGGGGAAAGGAGAAATAATTTAAAACAGGAAATTCCTCAGACAAATTCATCCCTTCAGTTTTGATTCCACGCCAGTTCTGTACATGCTCATTTTCAAGCCGAGTTGATAGAATTCTCACAGAAACAACCCAGAAGATTCCAGTAGTAACTACTCTGAATACAAATTTTGGACACGATTCAGCATTAATCTCTCATCTAATCTCAAAGTGAATATCCTAATCTAATTTTATGCAATACGTAATTGTAGGAGAATATTATGGAAGCCCATTTTGCCTCTGTAGTTTAAATGAAAATTTTATTTTAATTGGTGGCATTGTAGTTATGTTTGTTATTTTGTAAATTATAAAGAGTAGGATAGCTAACAAATACTAAGGTCTTTAAAGGAACAGAATTCAAAAAAATACTTAAAATACCATTTTTAGAAGATTGTTCCAAAAGCAGAAAGGAAAACTGTCTGTAGCAGTAAAAAAAGAACATTGCTGAAACCCATGGCAATAAAACACAATATATCTCATGACATGTCCTTTTACAGAAAGATAAGAGGGAATTAACGTGGAGTTAAATATAATTAACAATGATTTCTCTTTCTTGCTTTAGTGTTCATTGTAATTAAACTGGAATCTTTCTTTGCAGCAGTTTGTGTACTGAAACCAGGCATCCTTCTTTGTAGGATATTAATGACCGCATAATTACAATAATTTCATGTAGGCTATTAATTAGGTACGGAGTACAATACTAGTAAGTGAACCACTGCTTTCTGCAGGAAAGAATCCTAACTGTTCAAATCGTGTAACTTCTCCCTGTTTTGCAAGAACTATCATCTAACAGTTAGTCATCAATTTCTTACTGACCTTGATGCTTCAAGTCCTTAACATACTCACTGTCCACTCCTCTTTTAATCATTTTAAAATGCTGGTAAGTAAAATAATTTTTCTAGATTATCACCTACTACTATATAATTGTTTTAATTTTATTTACCTTCATTGGATCTCACTTCTACCTTTCAAACCCAGAACTTCTTGGCTTAAATTGCAAAGCTCTCACAAAATTAATTGCACCTTCCCTATCATATTATCTTCCTGCAAGGCGAGCATCTATGTTTTAGCTGCCAGTCACACTAAAGTGAAAAATCAGATTGTTCTACATGTAAAGAATTCCTAGTCAGAATCTATGAAGCCAGCATCTCCTCCACTCTTAAGTTTCTCCCAGGGTCATACACACTGGCAGAAAAGGAGTACTAAAAAGCTTAACAACCAAGTATTTCACACTACTTGTTTGTACTAAAACCTCTAATTATCTTTGTTATCCACTCTCCTTTCTTTCAGCTTATCTGTTATTTGTCATCTTCTAATCTTTTAAGTTATTAGCTCTTTAAGGTACCCTGTTTGAATGGTGTCCTAACAAATGAAGTCTGAACTAATTGAGTTATCCATTACCAGCCATTAATGCAATACATACTAAATATATTATTATTACCACAACCGCGAAAGTTATGTGCATTCCTTTATTGCCATGCCTCTACTTTAGAACCCTCAAGCAACAATTAGGGGATATTTGAGGTAAATGAGGCACAAAATAACTACTGTGCCTTTCTGGCCTTAGCACAGAAATGTTGCAAAGCTGCTTAAAATGAGCTCACTTGAAAGAGGACAAATTCCTGACAGCAATGTCATTTCCCCATCCTCCCTTAGAAAATGGCCCCTCTTTGACTGTTGGTCCAAGCAGCAGTGACTAACCATTTCTAAAATTTGGGGAAGGATGCTTTCTGGAAGCAGCACAAGCAGAAAGGCAACCACTGCCTTCCTACTTAACATAGGGAGAGAGCAGCTTAGGAGGAGGCAAGCCATTCCCTTTGAAGAGCTCCCTGCTGTGTTGACTCAGTTCTAAAAACCACAAACATGAATCAAAACATTAATATCTTGCTGAGAAATTCAGATAATGAAGAAGGTTGGTAAGCTGTTTAGCATTAAACTCAGTAGTGAATAAATACTATATCTCATAAACATAAACACACATGACCCTTTGTCTCCTTCTGATCTTAATGAAAATATTTCCCCTCCCAGTTTCTTGTCTTTTCATCATTAGTTAAACTATTGCTGAATTGTTGATTTTTGCATTTTGGTTTCTGTGATTAATATTTTTTTCTGTTTATGGACATTAATAAAAGAAATTAGCACTTGTAAGCATGATTTCTATTTATGAAGTTTTTCATCTTACAGATAAAGCAGCATTATAAAATGTCACTGGCTATTTAACAATTGTTATCCAAGATACAGTATAACTATGGGTAACTCAAAGCTAAATGTGTATTAACTCAGGATAAGTCCAAAGTTTAAGAAGAAAACCTGAGTATTAAGTTAACTGGAAATAAGAAGATGTTTGATGAAGAACTTGACAGAAACTCTATTTGGAAGTACCAAAATGACACAAGATAAATCTCTTTTTCAGAATTGATCTAAGATACTTCCCGCATTTTAATTACTGAACTCACACAGCTCACAAAGATGTAACCTAGATAACTTCAAACATGGTACAATTAACACAACAGTCTCAGAAGCCAGACCTCAGCATAGACTACATAGCAGATAAATATTTATCCAGCTTTTCAGACTCTGTAGTCTGCTCCAAGCCACATACGGCCATAGCAGAATCAGTAAAAGCTCTTCTCTTAGACAGGTTACAGCTAATTTGTACCTAGATGTAACCATAGGAAAATACGCAGAACCTCATGTGTTTTTTAGGTGATTCAGTGACCTGGTTATGCATCCCACATGACAGTCTCTGGACAGACATTACTTGGAGTAAGGACAGAGTGTGGTTTTCACCTGCTTCTTCTCTGCCCCAAAGACTCTTCAACTCCATTTTGCACAGGGACACCATTACCCCAGAAGAGGTGGAATAGTTCATCCCTCGGCTCTTCCATGAATCCTACTTTACATGCGCCATTGTTTGGAGAGGTTTTAGGTGGGCTTAAAAGCTCTTTTAAAAGCAGAGAAGGACAATGAATGCTATTGGAGAGTTATGCGTTGACAGCATGTTCACATGAAATATTTAAGAAATAAAGTATATATTATTTGGATCAAGGACAGTCATGCAAGTTTACAAATTCATGTACTAATTACCAAATTTACATTTAAAGGAATTTTTACCATCCAGTAAAAAAACAATACAACTGTGAGCCCCGCATAGCTGAAAAGACAGGCTGCAGGCTTGGGTGAAGGTTTAGAGCGGGGCCTACGAGTGCAGAGTGGCACCACTGTGCAATGCTCACCTCTGCCCCAGCATTTTTCATCTCTGTATACTGCCTGTTGGCTGTTAAAAGTCTTGCTCTCACCCTTTTACCAGGAGTATTTTTAGTCCTGATACCAGTAGCTGTGTAAGTATAGTTACACTATAAGAACATAAGAACTTTTCCTCCACCTCCTTATGGAGTAACCTGATATTGAAACGGTAGCATTTCTTATCATGAACCACTACATTTTGAAGTTTAAAGATCTAACAAAGATTTTCTACCAGATTAATAGCTTTGCTTCATGCCAGCTAAATTCTTTTGTTTACCCGGCTAGCCTGAGTAACCTGCCCGCTCAATGCCGACTGCCCCAAGGAATCTGGCTATTTCTGTTTTAAAGAGTTGACTGACTTTTGTGCAAAAGTGTAGCATCAGGTTAGAAAGACCACTTCATGTGACTGATTTGTTACATTTCTAGGTGAGACAGTGCTATGGATTTCATGTAAAGGAAGCTGAGATGGGAATTACTGGAATAAGAAGAGAAATAAACAACTTTGTTTAAATAAATCAGTTCTTTACAATAATGGAACCAGAAGGATCCTTTTCATTTTAAATGAACATCTTAATCATTGGGAAATTTTGCTGCTAGGGCAGTGGGCAAGGAGAGCAGTTTATGTTTTTCAGACCTGTCACTGTGTTATACCTATATAACCTTGAAGGCTACTTTCACTCAGCATCTAAGCAAAAACCACTGTGAACAGCATTAACACAGTCACTACTGTGTATTACACACTTGGAACTCCTCTGTTTCCAAGTGGTTGGGATTTTTCTACAGAGACCACATTAGTGAAAGAGGAAATTCCATGCACTCACAATTCAAAATATTGTAGTTCAGATATCAACTGTTCAAAGCAATAATTATACGTCAAGTATTCCTATATTTTCACATAGTAACAACCTTTTAATACAATATTTAATAGTTGGAGAGATATAAGAAGGAAGCACAAAACCAAGACCTGAGAAATTTAAACTACAGAAAAGGATGAAAAATCACGTCCTAGTAAAGTCCTAATTCAATAGTTCAAATTAAAAATCTAGTCCTAAGCCAGGACTGCAAACATACTAATTTTGTTGCAAATTGCAAGCATATAAATAAATATCAACTCAACAGATCCATATTTTTTCAAATTGTTTTATGCAGACATGTGCATCTGTGCTGTTTACCATGCTTTCACAAGTAAAACATACACAGCAGAAAGAAGGATCAGACAAGACATCTTGTAAATATACTTCAGAAATAAGCAGAACCCTGAAGTTTGAAGGTTGTCAACTGGCAGGTGGTTTAGACATCTCTGATTTTCAGGAGAACATGTGCTACCATTTGCAAATTTGATGCTTTTCTTAGCCCACAAGTAAATATTTCATACGCCATCAATTCATGCCTTATTTCTATTGTGGTTTTACTTAATCTTTTTATATAATCACACTAATAAAATACACTCTGTGTTCCCTAGTGATCAAGTACAGCAAACAGGTCCATACTGCATCCTGCTGGCTACGAACTCTTGTCAGGCCTTCCAGTATGAAATTACGAGTTAGGGACACAGGATTTATTTAGTGCATTCTTAGCATCCCCTATCATTATATACAGCTGAATCACTGGTATCCCGAGGCAGTGAAAAACCTCAGTAACCAACTCTTCATACTGTTGGTGCACGACGTTCTGAAATACACAATGAACTTCTGATTCTCCTTAGCCTCAGGCTAGGCTCGTTACAAAGGTTGTTCTTTCTCTGCCCTACTTTCAGTTCATTTTATCATGCAGAGCTTAAAGCCATTCTTCTAATTTATTTATTGGTCTGAACACCAAAGAAGCTTTCTAATGCTATGTGCAACCATAGCTGCTTTTGAAATAGATTTTAAACTTAATATCCTGCTGAAACTAGTAGGCATAATACTTGAGAGTGTGTGAAAAATACTGACCAAGCCAAGGATTTAAAAATATGTATACTCAACAACAGAAGGTAAAATTAAAGATAAGAGAGCGGCACAGTTGACTTATCTATTGAATTCAGAATTCTATTTGCTTAGTAGCACAGATAGTAAGTTAAGTAATGGAGATGTTAATTACATATTTTCTCACACCACTGGCCCTGCAAGGTAGATGGAGATTGCAATTAGCAGACTTTCTCCCTGTCATCCTGTTGATTGTTCTCAACAAAACTAAAACCAGAGAGAATTAGGGTGACTGCACCACTGAATCCACAGCAGAATCTGAAAATAATAATTCTCCAATAGGGACACCGAAAAGTTCGGCAGTTTTGAAAATGCCAGTAAATGCCTACAACCACTCAAGTACAAGAAAAGAAGCTGCCTTTGCCTCTTAGGAAATGGATTTACGTATATACAGTACTTAGTGTTGTCCAATAAAATGGTTAAACAAAACAAGTCACTTTAGCTGAATTAAAAACGTCTTATTTCCAACAATATTACAGAGAACATTTGTTTGAGGATGAAAGTGTATTAAAACTTGCCGCTTTAAAAGCACAACCTGCAGCACTACTGTCATTGATACTGGAAACACAAAATGTGAGGCTTAAAACTAGTTCCAATTTAAAGTAACTAAGCAAAATCATTAGAAGTTATTAAAAAACCTCATGTGTACTATATTAAAAGCACACATATGTATGCATAAATATATATATACCTAAAAAGCCATAAAAACTCAACACTACTTCCAGTCTTTATGACAGATGTTTAAAAATGACTAAAAGCCCCTCCAAATGGTGTCTTAATAACAATCTCAGATGAAAAACAGTATGAATATTCTCTTAGCTAAATACTGTCTCATGCTCACTCTTAGAGGCATTACTTGACGGTCTATGTGTTGAAATTTATGAACAGTATATTCCAAACATACAGAATGCTTTGGTATAGGAAAAAACGAGTCTTCTAAGAACTGTGGACTGCATTTGGGTGTTTTTCCTATTTCTTAATGACAACAAAGATACAGTAATTCCACTTTTATTAAAGATAATCAAAGTGAAAGACTTTCACATTCCAACCTCCTAGTTCTTGCTAAAAATGCGTATTTAATTTTAAGTTATTCCAGCACCACAGCACTTTGCTAAAACTTTAGTGAAAAATTGAGGTCAAATTTGCAAAACCCATTAGTGAAAAAATTCCGACTTAAAACATTTTAAAAATAAACAATTGCCAAATTTTCGGGTTTCTAGAAGTACTGTATTAGGAAAGATGAAAAAAAGAAAAGATTCAGTAGTCTGAATTAAGTCACCTTTATGAATTTCATATCCTAGTAAGACAACTTTTGTCCTTCCTAAGTGATCTTAGGCAGAAAAATGACCTCCTTTAGGTTTACGCTCTCCCTGTCTGAAGTCTAACACAACTGATTTTTTTATTGCTGAAAGGTTTTGATTGAGCACTGACTGGAGAATCAGATTCCACTTTCAGTTGCAATGGCACAAAAGCAGTCATGACTGCGAGTTTTTCACAGTTCTTTGTGGAATAATGCTGAGAGATACTAAGATTGTTTACAATTCACATATCAAATATATGTTTTAGCCTGTGTTCTTCACATCCTTCCTTAAGCAATTGAAGACAGATGCCACAAACTCAACTCTTAAAATGTTGTGGGCTATCAGAGATGGGTGCTAGAACAGTTGGAAATTTCTGGGTTGTGTTTATAGCATGACTGGGGAATGAAGATGGGATAGGTGTCCACAAGTGAGCAGTACCTGGGAGTGGGTAGGATGGGAAAATTTTGTCTGGGATAATCTCAGAGATTGTGGTTTTAGCAGGACTGTGACCAAAGTGTTTGATATCAAACCAACAGAGAGATCAGCTGAGCTGTTGCCTCTCTGCTCTTCTCATCCAGGAATAGACATAAAATGAAGAGCATGACCATAGTGTCTGAAGTCAAATCCCAAATGGCCAACATCATTAAACCTATTTTCTATCACTTTGTAATTTTTTACTCCTGAAAAATGGTACTGTCCCAATCATCACAATTAGGTAACAGTTTTCCCGTTTGCATAGTACATAGAAAATAATGACCTAAATTATAAAGGAACAGAGGGTCACTGTCAAGAAATAAATTCACCATGTGGTAAGGTGGGTAGGTAGATACTTCATAGTATTGCTGGATGCTGATAAGTAAAAAGAGGATTGGGTTATTCAGGCAGCAAAACAGAACAGAACCTGACCTCTATTGCTTTCATGAAAATTAGTGACATTTGCTTTTTCTCTACTCCAATGTGAGTTGAACTTTAAAGGCAAGTAACTCCGTCTCTTTACCTCACACTCAAACATCAGTTCAGGTTCAACTAGTTTCTTTTTGTGAGTAATAAAACATTTATACTCAGAGAAGTACACTTCAAAGAAATGAAGAACTGAAGTCTTCTAAAGGAGCATGTCAGTGCAAGTCTTTGTTAAAAAGCAATTAAAAAATAGAAACAGGGCACTTTTATTCTATATACTGTTTGTTATTAAATTAACAAAAATGTGGGTTTAATTTGGTTCATCAATTCAGGGTGAGGTAGCCCATAAAAAAGTATAATAGCAGTTACACAGCACATGTGGGACAATATTCTCAACAGCACTTAATACTGGTATAATTCTGCTACCATTAATATTTACTAGGACAAAATCATAGGTGCTTTTGAAACCACGGTTTCATCTCTGATCCTTTCTGCTTTGGACTTCATATCACTTCATAACAGGTAACTTGCACACGGTATAGCTTAATATAATATTTTCTGCTCCTAGATGCATCACAGCCTTTTCACCTTTGAGATCTCACCTACTCCTTAAGATATCTGAACACCACAGTAAAAACTGAACTTTCTCATGTTAGATTCTATGGTAGAAACAGCGGCAAAAGAAAAATCAGGCATATGAAAGAAGTAATACTGATTGCTATTTTCTTGTGCTTGTTTGCACTGTTTATATTTTATGAACCACGTTTCAGTGTTTCTGCTGCTTGCAAGGGTTGAAAATGATCATTTTTCTTGGTTCATTATGTGGCTGTTAGGGACTGCTTTCCCTTGAACCAGTGGGCATTGACTGCTGTGAGAGAGAAAGTAAAGTAGGTTATGCTGGTACTTTTGCAAGTATCAGACTCTCTAAGTACTTGTTTTTTGTGTCTTACATGGTCAGGGCTTAATCACACACAGGATTCTCAATCAGGAAAAGGATTTCCTCTTGTCAGATGGACAGAAAACCTAGGCTCGTCTATTGTCCAGGACACAGTCTACTTTGGCTTCTTATTTGGGAAGTACACCTAATAAAACTCTGGTTTGCATTCCAGGATAAAACTTGACTTTTTAAGAGACTGAGAGCCTTTGCAGTACCTGAATTCCTCTTGCTGTATTCTTAAAGCACATTTTTGTTGTGCTACTTCATCTTTTACCAGGTCTAAAGTTCACTACAAAGTGTTGGGAAATGTTCTACACTTTGCATCTGGTTTCATTGACCCTCCTGAGCTAAATTTTTATGGCATTACTGGCTAAAATTACAGGAGAGTGAACCTGAAAACTGGCTTGGTTCTGTTCCTTTAAATTCTGTATTCATACAACAAAACAATCTGAATTTTTACAGTAAATTCAATGTTTCATTTCATTCTTGTTTCCAAAACATGATATAACATTCCCTTGGCTCAACATCAGTTTGTACTGAAATAGATGTGAATGAACCTACACGCACTGAAGATTCAGAAGAAAAGCTGTCAAGCCTACAGAAGCCCTACAAAGAGACTGAAAAAGAATCTTTAATGTTGGCCACTTGGAACAAACTGCATTGCTATTATTGATCAGGATTGAAACTAAAAGTATTACAATTTAATACTAGCCAGAGAGGACCAAAAAAAAGGAAAACCAGAAAAAAGCTAAAAGCTAAAACTAAAAAGTAAAGCCATGCCAAGAAACTGAATTATTTTCCTGGAAACAATTTAAAACTAATGACTAAAATGAATAAGGCATGGCCCATGACAGGATTTTATTATTTTAATAATATCCTTTTAAAATGCAGTTTCATGATAACGTTAGAGGATATTTTAAAGACCATATAATTTATAAGCCAATGAGACAACATGATCCTACTGTGGCTCCAGATATTTTGTTTCTGAAAAATACGAATTGTAGATTGGCATACAAATTTGTACAGCAGAAATTGAAATTGAATTGCAGAAATCCTAAAAGAAAAACGCTACATTAAAGATAAAAGGAGTTGTGATAGGATATACTCAGCTTTTTCCCAATACTTTTTCCCAATATGGAGAAACGAGGCTACATTTTGGTAATTATAATCCACGAAGCGGTCAGTAAAACTAAAATCCAAACAGCTTGTTGAGACTAATGTTAAATTTATGTGTTATGTATGGCACACCTATGTTCTCTCTCCACAGTTCTGATCCACCAGTAATGACACTGTAAAATATAAGAGGTCAGGCTCAAAAATTATTCAATGTTCCATCAAATTTTTGTTGTATCTTTATAGCAAGTACTTCAATAACTTAGAGATGATAGAATTTTACTCTTCTGGAATTTGAAAGATTAGTCACATTTCCATTTGATCTATGTTGGTTAAGGCACCCTTGTCAGCAAGGTTTCTTTACATCAGATAATTCACAATACAATGAACTTGCAAAACTAGGGAATTATTAACAATTACAGTGACTCTACATAGTCACCATTTCAATTCATTTGCATTGCTTTCTCTGTTTACTGTGAATGAAAAAATCTTGAATCAAGCACTAAAACTGAAAATGGAACAATCAAATACAGTTAGGGCTGAATCTCCAGGCTATCAAGATAACTGGGGTTTCGGTTCAGGAAAAGTAACCGCAAACACCAAAATCAAGGCCACATTAGAAAAACAAAGGACAAACTTTTAGTTTAAATTTTATTTATTTTGGCAGAATATACATATATAATAAAATGGTAATATCACAATCTAGCCCTTACATAGCTTATCTTTCTAGCATATCTCACTTATATAAGTAATGGAACAAGTCCCCTTAGAAACTATCACAAACCAAATGAAGCAGGTGACTGGGAAAAGCCAGCATGTATTTACCAAGACAAATCATGCCTGACTAATTCGATCACCTTCTACAACAAAGTCACATCTTCTGTTAACATGGGGATGTTGTTTACCTGGATTTCAGCAAAGCGTTTGACACTATTTCCCACTATTTCCTAGAAAAACTGGCATGACACAAATTGGCTGGGTGGTCTGCGAGACGGGTAGGAAACTGGCCAACAGGCTCTACTCAGGGTAGTGATCAATGGTTTTTACTCAGGCTGGCAGCCAGTCACAAGTGGGGTCCCCCAGGAATCGATACTGGGCCCCACACTGTTAAACATCTTCATAAATGATCTGGACGATGAGATTGAAAGCACCTTCAGCAAGTTTGCTGATGACACCAAACTGGGTGGTGAGGTGGACATGTCAGAAGGGAGAGCCATCCTACAGAGAGACCTGGACAGGCTGGAAGAGTGTGCTAGCAAGAACAGTATGAAGTTTAACAAAGACAAATGCAAGGTCTTGCACCTGGGACAGAATAACCAAAGAGCCTAGAACAGGCTAGGATCTGTGTGGCTGGGAAGCAGCCTTGCTAAAAGGGACTGGGGGTCTGGTGGGCAACAAGGTCAGCATGAGTCAGCAGTGTACTGCTGCCCCAATAAAGGCAAATCGGATCCTGGGCTGCATCCATAGGGGCATTACTAGCAGAGATACAGATGTGATCAACCCACACAGCGCTTGTCAGGCCACACCTGGAGTACTCTGTCCAGTTCTGGTCCCCACAATTCAAGAAAGATGTGGACAGACTGGAGAGGGTTCAAAGGAGGGCCATGAAGATGATCAAAGGGCTGGAGAACCTGTCCTGTGAGGAAAGACTGAAGGAGTTAGGTCTTTTCTCCCTGGAGAAGAGAAGGCTCTGGGGGACCTCATCACAGTATTCCAGTACTTAAAGGGTGGTTACAAAGAGGACAGAGGCTGTCTCTTCACAAGGAGCCATATGGAGAGGACAAGGGGCAACAGGTGAAAGTTGCACCAGGAGAGGTTTCATCTCAATATAAGAAATACATTTTTCACAGTGAGAACAATCATTCACTGAAACAACTTCCGCAGGGATGTGGGAGAGTCCCCATTGCCAGAGGTTTTCCAGGTGTTGGACTAGGTGCTAGGTAATCTCATCTAGACTCCCTTTTCCATGAAAGGTTGTACCAGAGGATCTTTCGATCCTCTGTTCTGTGGCTCTATGATTCTACATCTCTAGATCTCACCCTCTAATATGGAAGGCAATATCAACGCCTCCACTTTCAGATGGAAAACCTGAGGGAGGAGTGACTTGACTATCTTTCAGTAGGTCACCAGCAGAGTTGGGACTAGAATGTCCCAGCTAAAGAATGTTCAGTAATATTCTTTTCATGTAAATTTTGAAATGTTATTGCGAAGAGACGGTTTCCACCAATTTATTTTCACCTATTTCCAAATTCATTGATTTGGCCAGACCAATGCAGAAAGTCTAAAAAATCTTTTAGATTTCCAGTTCCCTGGGGAATCTGTTTACTAAATAATTTTCTCTGTAGCTGACTCAGCTAAATAGGATCTAAATTTTTCCAGAGCCAATATTTACATGAACAAGTGACAGATTTTAAAAGATTTAAAATGGGAAGAGGAAACAATTTGGTGGGTTTTCAAAATGAGGCAAATGAATCCCCATGTAGTAAGATGGTATTTCAAACAGATGTGGAAAAGAACTTAATATCAAACACGGTGAATCCAAGACATAAACATGTCTGCAAGTAAAAGATAAATTTAAGACTACTGGGGATGATTTTGTAATATGTTTAATCTCAAAAAATGATAGGAATATTAATTTAGAAAAAAATGTCCTTGATACCTCCCCATTTAATTAGAGGTTACTGTACAGGTGGCCATCATTTATGATAAATATTTTTTATTAATTTGTCTATATAGGAAAGTACCACACATAACTACTCCCAGTACAGCAGTCATTTAAAGTCTCTGGAATCTTCACAGTTTTGATTGGAATTATATGAATGTTTACACAAGGCAGGGGCAACAGCCAAGTTGATGTCAGCAAAAATGTATCCCCAGTAAGGGTCTGTAGTCATTTAACTATTTTGAATGAAAAATTGTAAATGAAAAGTTAATAACACAATGTTTATAATGGATGCCATAAATTGTTAAATACAAGAAAAAAGGCAATCTGGTCTTTCAAAATAATTGATGTGAACTGTGCAATTTATGAACAGCATACTTATGGTTCTACTAAAAGCTATTTTTATTGGAAAACTATTTACAATTTTATTCATTTAACAAACGTTACTCACCCATCATTCAAAAATCCCAGACAGATGCTTTCCATTATGTCCAAAAGAGCTGAGAATTATTTTATTACATTATTTCAATTATTGTTTGCGAT
The DNA here is from genome assembly GCF_965183815.1 of Platalea leucorodia. Classification (NCBI taxonomy): domain Eukaryota; kingdom Metazoa; phylum Chordata; class Aves; order Pelecaniformes; family Threskiornithidae; genus Platalea; species Platalea leucorodia. The sequence goes on from NC_138826.1 coordinate 109,274,613, forward strand.
GCCATGTGTCCCATCTTAGCATCTTTCTTTTAAGGAGTAATTCCACAATTATCTATTACTGAATGTATTATTTCTTCTATTACTGTTATCATTTAAGCCAACAAAATAATTATCAAGCACTAGGTCAAGTGGAAAGTCTTTGCAAAAGCAAGAATTGCCTAGTATGAGGAATGACAGGGATTTACTGTTTTGGATATGTTGCAAGGTTAACAATAGTGACAGCACATGAAATATTTAAAGAGTAAATATATTAATATATTATCTCTCATGTCAACTAATTGTATGAATTCACAGACTATTTAGACTTTGTAGCTACATACAGCTCAGTTAACTGAAGGAAGTGTTTGAAATTAATTCATAAATATTTTAACACTTATGAAGTCTTTCATGTCCCTGATTTTTTTTTTTTTATTTTTTTTTTTTTTTTTTTACTTTTCCAGTCAGTTTTTAATAATAATAAATTATTGGTATAGTCTAGATGATGACTGGACAGGATGCATCGTTGGGCTGGGGCCAACTGTGTGAGATTCAACAAAGCTAAGTGCCGGGTCCTGCACTTGGGTCACAACAACCCCATGCAACGCTACAGGCTGGGGGAGGAGTGGCTGGAGAGCTGCCTGGCAGAAAAGGAGCTGGGGGTGTTGGTTGACAGCCGGATGAACATGAGCCAGCAGTGTGCCCAGGTGGCCAAGAGGGCCAATGGCATCCTGGCCTGTACCAAGAATAGTGTGGCCAGCAGGACCGGGGAGGTGATAGTGCCCCTGTACTTGGCACTGGTGAATAAATAAACTATTTACAACAGTACTAAAGAACAGCAATAACTATATTAACAAAGATTCACAGTCTTTCTTGCAATGTATAAGCTTCACTCACTGCAAGGATAATGGACTATAACTCAAAAGCATTAAAAGTTTAAACTTGTATTTAAATAGTAATTATACTGATTAAACTATTGCACATTGTCTTTAATATCTGCCTTTTTTTTCTTCAGAGCAGCTGAGTATCTTGCATGATTAAATACCAAACTCTGCAAAGAAGTCCACTGTATCTAACCACAAATAACATTTTATAATTGCAGTTATTTTAATTTTGAGACACCATGTAATCTGTTAAACACAAAAGTTGAATAAGATCTTTTGACTTTCAATATGCTGTAGCAAGTCATCTGCACATTAAATTTTGTGAAAACTCTGTAACGTTACCATAAAACATGAAAATTGCCTTTTTAAAATCACATTTGTATGGAGATGTGTCCCTGTGGCTTCCTCACATTGGCTGCCAATGACAGAATGCACACCAGAGGTAAATGGAACTGAGCTGCCTACCTGTGTGCTTTAAACACAGTTGTGTGCCAACAGCTAAGAAGTATACATACAGAGATACACATATAGAAGTATGTAACATCAAGCTGCTTCATCCTGGAAAATACAGTTTGAAAAGTAAAACCACAGTAGCAGCCCATGACTGTCATCTAAGTTAACAATGCATCAGTTGCAGCACCATTTGCAGCTTTGGGACAGAAAGCATTACTATTACATTGCCTCCAAAGCCCTGCCAGGATGAACATGTGTTGTCAAGGCAGACTTCACTGAAGAACAGAGCTTGACAAGCAAGCACCGATTCCACCCTCTTGGTGAGAATTACTTGCCAATTATGCTGTATCAGTGAAAGGAATTTCTGAATTACATACATTAATTGCTAAATGTATAAAAAATTTAAAAAAAGAAATTCATGCTCTTACCTTTTATTGCTTCATTCTAGACTCAAGAGGTAGCTCTTTCCCACAGATTACATTAATACCCAAGGAAGTATGGCCCAGATTAACACAGATTTAGATAGATAATTAAAGCAGTTTTTGATTGTATTCTGCTACAGTAGTGTTCTAATTGTATCTGTAACCTTAATAAGTCAGGAATATTTGCAATTAAAAAGTTGAAAATACTGAAAAAAGCAACTAAAATTTCATTATTTTTTTTTTAGTACTTAATCTCTACTTCTTCATATATTTATTTTTCTTCAATGCCAAGTCTATTTGGCAAGTATCTATAAAAGTACATTTCCTAAATATCAATATAGTCAAGATCCAAATGAGTTTGTTACCCATTGGCCTACTTCCACCAGTTTTTCATATGAGATCTTTCATTATGTATTGTTTAGAGCAAAGGTTTTAAAGTGAAATACTCTTCCTTCTTACATACGGAGAAATACTCTTACCTCTAAATTTAAAGCTATCTTTTGCAAGATATAAAACATCCTTAGCAAGTCACATTCACTTCCTAAAGTGAACAGATCAACACTGACAAAGCACCCCAGCAAGCAAGGGTTTGATGTCTAAACTTCCTCCCTTCACAGCTTTAGATTCACTAGTTTCTCCTAGAAGCTGTTTCACTCTATTTCAAGCTAATTTTCTAATGTCCAAAGAAATCTTAAAACTCATCAAACAAATGATTTCTCAATAACTATAGTACTGTTTTTTTCAATAACTACAGTACTGTTTTTTGTGGTCTGTGTATCATCCCGTTGGCCCATTCATTATCACTTCCCCCCAGAAAAGTTGTTTGACTGTCTTCATGAAAGGTAGTGTTTCACCTCAACTCAGATTGATCCTCCTTCTATGAACTACAAAATACATTTTAAGATCAGGGTACTAGACAGAATATAGCGTACAAGATTTGTGCTAAAGGAAGCATCCTTGTCCCGTCAAACATCTAAAATGCAGTAGTTAACATGGCGCAATACTGAAATACTCTTGTATGCAGGTTGTAGGGCTAATTTTGCAAGTATCATTTACTTTAATGATACTAAGTCAGTATCAAACTGACCAGGTGTAAAACCCAGAGAAGTCCAGGTCTTAAATTATGTAGATAAAGGAAGGCAGAAGACAAACACTGGCAGTTAGCTGGTAATGAGGGGCAATTTCATTCTTCATAGCCAGATCTATGCAAAACACATGGAACAACTGTAAAGACTCTTTACTAGATAAACTGATGCATGCCCACAAGCAGGCTAATCATTGGAAAAGATTAGCACAGCAGCAGAATTTGGAACTCAATGCACAAGGACAGTACCTGACAGGATAGAGGCATCCTTCCTGCCTACACATGACCTGCTGGCTTCACTAGTGCTGCTGTGCATGAACAGCTTTCAGCTTGGCTGTAAGCACACCATGCGTGTCTGACTGCTCTTCTGCCTATTCTGTCTTGCACCTTCACTTCTGGCTATCTCTTAAGTCAGTAGCCCATCTGCCAGCCAAGTGAGGATGATCTTAAGGGTGAAATTGTGACATGCAAATTAAGTTTTCTCACCTAAATTGAAACTTCCATGATACAGATATTTGAATATCTTACCTGCCTAGATTCAACTGATTGATAGCCAATGGAGAGAAATGGATCCTTCCGGAAATGCCACTTACCGCTTCTCATAAGGCATGTCTGGGAAAGGCTATATGTGAATTGCCCTCAGAAGTGCCTGCTTCCTTTCATTAATTATAGAGGAAACCTAGACAACTAGCTCAGATGTAAACATCTCCACTGTGATTGATACGTTAGGTGAGATGAAGCTCATCTGTCCCTACATTTTGTCATTATAGTGTGGATCATATGTTCAGAACTCTGTAAAGAGGCTGAAGAGCCCCACCACCGTATTGAGGATCGTTTTGCCAGTGCAAGTACTACAAAAGACAGTTTTAATAATGCTTGCTAAGGAGTCAGATTAAGGCTTGGCTTACAGAAAGTCCCATATAGAGACAAGCTGACAAGATTCTTGAAACCAGCCAGTCCCTAAAAGAGTATAAGGAGGCTCTGAGGACTTGACAAACAATACTGACAGACCGAAGTTTTAACAGGCCAAAAGAAGGAAGGGATGGAAAGGGCTTCTTTACAGTTGGGTTTTTTTCCTCTCTAGGCAGTAAATTTTGTCTCTCATATGATATGTCTCCATTGAAAAAAGTTTTTTAACTATGTATTTGATCCCATGTTTATAAAATAGCGAAAAAAATATATGGCTTTGTGTATATCAAAATTTTATGGTTATATAATATCTGTGATTAATTATACTCCAGCAAAAATATATCTTTTTTAGTCATGAAGAACAAACCAGTCTTTTATTATTCTACCACACCAGTGAAGTAAGATACTAAATATGAAGAGTGTCTGCAAGAAAGGAGACTACCAATTGAGACTACAAATTGAGTCAACATAGAGCTCTTAATTACCAGAATATAATTCTAGAACTAAATCAGTAACTTGATATCCATGTCATACTGCCAACATTTAAACCGCTTGATCTCCTCATATTAAAAAGTTCTAATATTAGGGCATTAGGCCTGGTTTGCCTGAAAAAAATTACCAGAATTATTCTTAATACAATAACATATTTTCCAGAACAGAAGGTCCATATGGCAATTATTTGGAAATAATTACAGCAGAATAATTTATTCTGGTCTATTTCTCTTTTATAGACAGAACTTTGCTCTAATGTACTTCTACTGATTTCAGAAGAATTAGTCTCAATTTTCCCGAAGTGAAAGATGAGACTCAAGCTCATTGTTTTCTGATCACCTTCATACATTACACCTACAAAATGGTATTTAGTTACTAATCTTTGTTGTCTCTACACTTAGAGGTTCCATTCATCAAACTATAATCATCCAGTAGAGAAATTTTCAAAACATCTCTGGGTCTAAGGACAAGACATGACTTTATCCCTTTATACCCTTCAGGTTTTTTTCCTAAGTATGAAATAATCTCTGCACAGAATATATATGCACTACATTCTTCATTGTCAATTTGGAACATAAATGTGATCATCCCTCTTATCTAAGGGAAAAATAGGACAAGGAATGGATGAATGTCATTTCAGAAAGATACACATTTTTAAGGAAGCAAAAGGAACCATATTTGCTTCAAGGAGCTATTTTTTTTACATATGTTAGTAGGATATAGATTGTCAATCGTTGTCTGCATCCATCTTGATGTCCTCCTTGAAATGCCTGACATTACACCTATCAGGTGTCAAAATCAACCAGATTACATGATGGAGGGCTCAGAAGGTGAGGTATGTAAGAAATGTATTTCCCTCTCAGGCAAGTAGATCAGCTAAATTAGAAGCAATGGCTTAGATGTCACGGTACAAATTGTATCAAATCTGAAATGGTACAGTTGATTTAAACAGTCTAATGTCTGTCCGTGAAAATCTTTACTCCAAAACTCCATTTGATATACAGAAGGCATCATAAATACTTATAGTTAATATTTATTTACATAAAATATAAACAACAACAAATGATAAATTTTACCCCCAAGAAAAGAGGGGGCTTTTTTGGGAAAAATAACTGAAATGGCATGTAAAAATGGCCAATAAGCAGACAGTTAGCTGCCACTTATACTGTTTTTGTCTCACAATGACCTTAACCACATCAGAACTAATATTAGGATTTGCAAACCTTTTATTCCAACTCCCTATATCTACTTATTACAGTGAAACATATTGCCATTCACACAAAAATTATGAAAAAATTCAGCATTCTGTGCTTAAATTCTAAGTAAATCAAACTTAACATAGGTCAGTGCTCCCTATTGATTTCAGTTAGAGTAACCCATTTACATCAGTTAAATGAGAGCAGAAACAAACCCAATCAATAGCTACTAATCTTAAATATCTCTGCAAGAATTACTGGTACTTTAAAAGAAAACACTGCCAGGATTTTTTTTTTTGTGTGTGTGTGTGTGTGTGTGTATGCGCGCATTTAACTGCAAGAACTTGAATTTGGGACTTTGGCATGTGTATGTGAAATCTCAGAGAAATACATAAAACATATTTCAGCAAGTTGCAGTCCTCATAATTACATAAATTCCAGATGCCAATGTAAAATACAGTACGTTATCAAACGGTTAATGCTTTAAAAACGGCATATTCATAAAGTGGTTAAAATCACATTACGGAGACAATCTTAATTCTTATGTTTTCTAATTTCTGAGTAGTTGACATTGAGACATGAATAACATTGATGGAGTATATTTCTAGCTTATTTTTTACAGGAAGAAAATGTTGATCATTGCTTTGAATGTCTGTCTTTCCAACTGGCACTCCTTAACTTTTTAATGTTTTGGACAATTTCTGCCTATCTGAAAAACATAGTCCATTTCTTTCCTAGATGTTTCATAAACATGGGTCGTTAGGTAGAGAGTTTTACTAAAAGTGAGATCCAGGGAGAACAGAGCTCATAACACACTGTTTGACAGCAACCAGCTGGCCAGTCAGATATGTGCATTGGTCAGCTGATCAATATATGAGCAGCTCTAAATGAGCCACAGTATGTGCTGTCTCTTGCCTAGAGGTTTTCCCATAAGGAGAGAGCTATGCGTATTGCAGCAGGAAGGAAGGAAAGATTAGGGATAAAGAATATAAATCCCTAAGAAACCAAGTGTCGTTAGTTCCGCTTCTCATGGAACAAACCATTTTCTATGTACTTTTTATTAACTGTCATCAGAGAAACCAAATCTTAAAGCACTGGTGAAAGAGTTAACAGGTATTTTCAATCTTTTATATTTACATACAAAGCACACACAACCCACAGAGGAAAAATATTTCTCACTCTAATACCACCAAAGTAGGTTCTGAACACATGGGAAATGGTGCTTTGTCTTCACACGGGGGCAATATGGAGTGCCTGCGCATGTGTCTGCATCACCTGCTCAAGGCATTCAGAGTCTGGTGGTAATGTATGCAGTTCTATAGACACATCTGATTTCTTCTCTTGTCTTGCAGAGGGGAGAGTGTAGCAAGCTTGGTGCAGCCCTAAGGCAACAACAGTGACTACAGAGTGAGAACAAATGACACTTTCTCTCTCCCCATTCTCTGTTTTTTTCTGAGCTGGAAGGAGATTGATTACTTCACTGTGATTTTCTCTGGTTATGATAGTGGTAAGAAGTTGGTTTATTTATTTATTAGGAAAGACAGATAGTGTGTGTTTGTACTTTCAAATTCTTTTAAGTGAGACCTGAAGCTGCTCAGCACTATGAAAATTATTCAGTACTTGAAACTAAGCATCCAAAATCAGAAGCACGCAGAAGAACCCAACACTTTTGCTTACGGTTACTCATATCTCACAGTTAAGAACAGAAAATTGACCTCTGTGCTCCTAATCGGGTTATTATATAACCTACTTTAAAACTTTGCTTACCTAATTGTTGACATAAAGTATCATTGAAGCCTGATTATTAATTTAATCAGGCTGATTGCATAAAAAATATGCTGGCCTTAGCAATATAAGATAGTTTAGGTACTATACAATTTACACAGAGCAGTAATTGCAGTTCTGTGAATTTTCTGAAGTGAAGATGAGGCAAATAAGTCTCGTAATGGTTAAACATAAAATAGTCTGCTTGGTAGTTTCATGAATGGCAAAGCTAAATCAAGAAGACAGTGAGAAAGAAGAAAAGCTGTTGGCATGGAAACATAACAGTTAAAAATTTCTCATGCTCTCTCAAAACATGAAATTTTGATAACCAGGTTGGATTCCCTGCTCCTCATAGTAAACTATTTGGTGAAACAAGTGCTGGCATGAATCTTTGACAACACATCATCTTCAGTGGTTGAGCAAAGCCATATGTTTACACTGCACTGTAGTATAACAGCAGAAGTTTCTCAAATTCCTTGGACAGCGTAGTGGGGGGAAAACATCAACATTATCACATAAAACTCAGATTTTGGACATCCTGTCATTTTTGACAAAGGTATCACTTGGGTTTTACAGAAGCTCATCTAGCCTTACAGTGCTCAAACATAAGTTAAATTCAGATCCTTGTTTGCATATGGAATAATGACCATTTAAAATACTTTTCACTCTAAAGTTCCCAGCAGTGCAAATTTCTGCTAGTCACACTTTTTCCTAAAAGGCAGTTATTGTATGAATTGTGGCCCTGAATAATTGGGAAGAAACAAAGTATTCCAACACCTGCACATCCGAATGTACCAGTACTTATTTATTTCAAGAGGAAAAAGGAATAGGAAGCCATTCCAAATAGCCTGCCAGCACTGCTACAAATTGACTTCTGCTTAGCTCAGCTGTTTCTTCTGCTCTCAGTGCTCTCTAGGGTTGGCTCAAATGAATGGAGAGTCCTGTGAAATCAGCCAGAGAAGCATGCTTGCAAGAAGCAGAATATTCTTCCATCAAGTCTTTTATGAATGGCTGCCATAGCAAAATGGAGAATAGTACAATACTTAGATGAGGTCTGGTAATGAACAGATCTAGAGCATACATGCACATTTTCTCCTGCATAACTCTCATCATTTCCAGAATCATCTGTAGGATGAAGCAGCTTGAACTGGAGATCAGTTAACTTTAAAATAGGAAATAACCATTTCATTGTCTCCTCTCCCTCTTACAAGAAAGCAGCAATGGTCTAGACAGAGAAGAGGAGAGGGTTCTGCCACTATAGATTTGGCAGAACTACTAAGGAATTATACATTATTTTAATTTTTAGAGATGGGAAGAAAGTGTCAGAATTTTCACTAGTAGGTAATTTCTGGTTGGATACTGCTGGGTTTGCAAGAGTAGAAATATCTCCAGGACCTCAACATTTTATGATAATTCACAACAAACAGTCTGCTAAAGTACAAATATACTAAAACCCCTTCACATTTATTGCTGAATAATGATTCTTAAAATGCCTTATGCCTTCAGAGTCAAGGACACCCCCCCTTTTTTTTTTTCTTTTGCAAAGCGAAATGTATGCCATGCAGAAGTATTTTATTTTATGACAACTGATTTTCATATGAGGAAAAGATTGTGTCTAGCTCCAAGCCTGGCTGCTGTATTTAAAATTGCGGAAACAGATTCCAAGTATACTCCAAAACTGGGGGGTCCTTCTGCTATGCAGTAGGTCTCTGTGTGAAGGGCCTAAGTATAGAAGGCAACATTTCTCATCACTATCATTTCCCAAGGCTAGCATCATGAACAGTACCATGATACAATAACTGAACAGTAGAAAAAGAAATTATACGATAGTATAATGAATCCCTAAGAGAGGAGCTGCAACCAATCATTGCCTTTGGAAAAGACAGAAAACAACTGCTACACTTAAATGTGAATGACACTAGAACAATACTTTTCTTTCTAACCCAAGGTCCATATATTGTCACACTTACAAGTAATGACAATAGAAATCTATGGACAAACTGCTTAGCAATTCTTATCCTAATCTGTAATCACATCAGAAAGCTAGATCAGAAAAAATATCTTCAGGCTTCCTTAGAATTTTATTCTCTTCTTCAAATGCACATGTAATTCAATCAATAGAAGTAATGTATGCATCATATTATTAAGAGAAAATAGACTCTCAGTAGTTTCAGCAGATGTTTTACTCTAGGAAGGAAGGATCATTTTTGCTAGTTTGGCTGCTTAACATTTAAATGTAGTGTTCCTGCAATGTATCTTGTCTTTACGAAGAAATAAAATACCAGTAGAGCAACATAAAATTGTACTAAACAACATGAGAATAAGATTAAAATGACTGTCAAAATGTCTTTTTTAAAATGTTTATTCTACATAGCCATCTAGCTTAACTCTTTAGAAACTGAAAAATAAGAATCTAGGATGTTGGCATTTATCATCCATATTTGGAAAGACTGACAGATTGGAGCATTTTTCTTTCAGAAGAAGAAAGCTATTTGATTAGATACTTAGTTGGGTGAACCATCAGCTGAAGTTTTGACCTGTAATGTAATTAAAGAACACTGCAAAAGATGGATATTACCTAATCCTGCTGCATGAATCAAATGTAAGTTGACATACAGGACATTCAGCTGATACTTGCATTAGCCACCACTTCACAATTTTCTAGGGATAAATGGTTAAGCCATAGCTGCACTAGACACATGCATGCCTAGGAAAAAAAATCAAAGCAGATAAAATTTAAGGCAAAACAAATATAATTATATGTCCTTTAAAAATTTTGATGCCAAAAAGGACTGTCTTGGTACATAATAGAAGACAACTCACCAACTCACCCAAACAACTGGAGGAAGGCGAATGTTACCCTTGTCTACAAGAAGGGCTTAAGAGAGGATCCGGGTAATTATAGGCCCATCAGTCTTACTTCAATCCCCGGGAAAGTCATGGAATGGATCCTCCTGGGGGCCATCACAAGTCCAATGAAGCACGTGATTGGGAAAAGCCAACACGGCTTCACAAAAGGCAGATCGTGCCTGACAAATCTGGTGGCCTTCTATGATAAAGTGACCTGCTCAGTTGACATGGGGTAAGCGGTCGATGTTATCTACCTGGACTTCTCCAAGGCCTTCAATATGGTTCCCCACGGCCTCCTCCTGGAGAAAATGATGCGTTATGGCCTGGACAAGTGGTCTGTGCAGTGGGTGAGGAATTGGCTGATGGGCCACACCCAAAGAGTGGTGGTAAATGGCTCTTTTTCAAACTGGCAAGCCGTCACAAGTGGGGTCCCCCAGGGATCGATATTGGGCCCAACGCTACTCAATATCTTCATAAGTGATCTGGATAACGGGATCAAGTGTAGCCTGATGAAGTTTGCAGATGACACCAAATTAAGTGGGGAAGTAGACGCTCTGGAAGGCAGAGCCACCCTACAGGAAGACCTGGATAGGCTGGAGGAGTGGGCTAACAAGAACCTTATGAAGTTTAACAAAGACAAGTGTAAGGTCTTGCACCTGGGAAAACATAATCCAGGAGTGCAGCTCAGACTGGGATCCACCTGGCTGGAAAGCAGCTCCATGGAAAGGGACCTGGGGGTCCTGGTGGACAGGAAGCTCCACATGAGTGAACAGGGTGCTGCTGCGGCCAAGAAGGCCAATAGGACGCTGGGTTGTATCAACAAGGGCATCACCAGCAGAGATAAAGAAGTCATTATCCCACTCTGCTCAGCACTTGTCAGGCCACACCTGGAATACTGTGTACAGTTCTGGTCCCCATTGTACAAAAAAGATGTGGACAGGCTGGAGGGGGTCCAGAGAAGGGCCACCAAGATGATCAAGGGTCTGGGAAGCCTGCCGTATGAGGACAGACTGAGAGAACAGGGCTTGTTCACCCTTGAGAAAAGGAGGCTTTGAGGTGATCTCATCACCATGTACCAGTACTTAAAGGGGAGCTACAAAGAAGATGGAGACTCCTCTTTTACAAGGAGTCACATGGTGAGGACAAGGGGTAATGGGTACAAGTTGCTCCCAGGGAGATTCCGATTGGACATGAGAGGTAAATTTTTCGCAATGAGAACAGTCAATCATTGGAATAATCTCCCCAGGGAAGTGGTTGACTCCACTGTGCTGAACACGTTTAAGACTCAGCTGGACATGGTGCTGAGCCATCCCATCTAGATTGTGCAAATTCTTGCCTAGAAAGGTTGTACCAGATGATCCTTGAGGTCCCTTCCAACCTGGTATTCTATGATTCTATGAAAACTTATTTGTTGTCAAAGCTTAAAAATAAGTAAGTAAGCAAAGAGATGTCCAGGTTTACTACTGGCAGAAGAATGCAGAACCTTACTGCAATATGTGATGTTGCATCCATCTTTTTGTAGCAGTAATGAATTTGGCTCACCCAGTTAGTACTGCTGTTAGGTATCAGTATGAAAACTAATATGAAAAAATGTTTTGGGAAGGGAAAGCATCAAGAAGCTCAATTCACGTTCCAACAGAAAAATTAGGGAAACAGCCAGTTTGGGGCAAGTTGTATAGAACATACACTTTGTAGCTGAAGAGTATCCTCTCTTGCAAGGCTTTTCAAAAAGAACACCATTCTAACATGGCTTTACTGAAAACCTCACTATTACTATGCTTTCTTCTTGCCATGATAAGAAACAAAATTTACTGCCTGTTTAAATTGCACATTACCAGGCTCATGCAGCAACAATGATAACTGCTTAGAAATTGGATTGCATGCGACTCTGAAAGTGGGACATATGAGTGAAAGCTTCTGCTTCTCATATGTTTGCAAAACAAGCTTCAGGGCCCAAATATAGAAAAGTAAGGTAGGGAGGTCTGAACATATGTGCTTTGAGAATGTTTAGAAAAAGGATACGCTACATCAATGAACTGCAAGATGGTTTACCTCAAGAGAAAGTAGACAAGCTCACACAACTCTGTGTCTTTTAATTCCCTTGGTTGCCAGCAGGAGAACTATCACATTCTTTTAACTTCATTTTCACCAAACTCTTTATTCACCTTTTTCTTCAAAATAAGAGTTTCAAAAAAGAAAAAAATATGAATAGATGACTGAAAGGAAACAACCAATTTTTTTCAGAAAAAAATGAGCAAGGGACTAGGGGAAGACATTCCACTAAAAAAAAGACTGTTCTTTTAAATGACATTTCAAGATCTAGCCTAATCCAAAAGAGACCACAAGCAATCTGTTTTCAGAAAATTTATTGTCTTCTGTGAAAATCTTTCTGTAAATAAACCTGCCTAAATTATTTAGATTCGTTTGGCAGATTAAAGTTCTATTTTCATGGGATCTCATACAAAGCTTTTACCAGCAAGTGATCACTTCTGGGACAACATTTCAGAAAATCTCCACATAAAAACCTTTAGTACTAAATGCATAATCTTCCTGACAAAAACATCCTCTCTCCGCCTTCTGCCTCCATTCTTCTTAGAAACAGAAAAAAAAAGTTTAAGGAAGCACTTCTCATCTGTTAAGTTTATAGTTGCTATTATTAATCTTTCCTTAAAATTTTTATTTTTAACAATAATTAATTTACTAGCAAAAGATGAAAGACATGAAAATTTGCACATGGTTGCATAGAAGTGTTTAGAAGGTGTCACATCCCACCGGGGGAGGAGCGGGGAGGAGTGACCAAGACTCGCAAATCCTCTCGGTGTGGATTAAGGTGGGCCAACACTCAAGGTCCGTACACAAACACCAGCTTCAGTAGAAAGGTTTTATAGAGACAGAGATGGAGTACAAATATTCAATACCTGCCAACCCTCTCACGATTATCTCTACCCCAGCTATGCGGCTAAGCTATGTGGCTTTATGGAAAATCGAGGCAGGCCATGCAGTACTCTTACCTACAATTTATCAACTTTGACGACTTAATTACCTTAGGAGTAGTGAAAAAGAGAGAGGGGGAGAGATAAACAGGGAAGAAGAGGAGAATCACCAGTCCTCGATCCAGCATTGCACCTGCCAGCTGGGGTATTCTGTGGAGAGAGCCCCTGAGAGACAGCGAGAGTCCCTGTTCATAGATTTCAGTCTGGAACCTTCTCTCTTCCCAGTTCCAGGAGTGGTAGGGATACCAGTTGAATTAAGAGAGGCGACCGGTCAAACCAAGAGGGGTGATACCAGGACCGTTCCCCAGGCAGTAGGTGTGTGGAGGGGGGGAATAAGAGCTTCGCAGACCGCAGGGGATGGGGCCGAGGCAAGGCCGCTCTGTCTCCACAGAGCTCCCTCCCTCACCCTCACTCCAGGTACCGTCCGGTCCTGGGTCCGAGCCACCCTCGCTCTGCATTCTGGTTTTAGCACCAAAGCTGTTTGAGACATCTCGTTGTTTTGCACTAGCAGTTCTCTGCAGAAGGTATAACAAAATGCATAAGAAATCTATATAAAGTACATATCTTAAAATAGAAGAAAAACCGGATAAGTCCTGAATTACTGACTATTTTTCCCCAAGTCTTTTTGAGGCAGAGTTCTCACTGGGGTTTGTTGAACTGTGCACCAGAATCAGAACAAGATGACCTAATTTTATGTTATGCTGAATAATGTGTGATTTCAGAAAAAGTCACTTAATTTCTTACAACTTCAGTTTTCACCTTTGAATAATAGGGGCAGTTTTTTACATTATCAAAAGATGCTCCAGTGAAGTGAAATACATATTATTTCTCTTCTCAGTTTTATGTTTTATACTTCAACTACCTCATCATGGAAAAGGAAAGCCATAATCAATTCCTTGACGAAATAAGTGCTGTATTTTGCTACACACTGGCAACTGAATAAAACACTGCTATTGCCCTCTCCTGCTTCTTCTTCTCTTCCCTCCCCTGAAGGAACAGTTGGATGTCAGGGAAAATCACATTTATCTGTCATTTTTGAAGTTAAAAACATGGTGAGAAAATGGGAAGTATCCTATCCAAAGGGAAGTAAAAAGGCATTAGGATATGTCTAATGGTGAAGCATGAGGACAGAGTGTTGCTAAAGCTACACAGGTAGCAGTACAAACAGAGGTATCACAAGGAAGATCAGTTATTGAGTCATTTTGGTTCAATGACCTAATACAAAAAACTTCCTAACGGATAAAAATGCTAACTCCAAACTGTAAATACAGGTGGTAACCATGTTACAATTTAAATGTCATTATCTTACTTTTTCAACTCTAAAAATAAATATCCAACAATAAATACAAAACAAGAACAGGGCTGACTGACCCTGAGCCATGCAGGAGCACCAGGAGAAAGTGGCAAGTGATAGCAGTGGTGACTCCCTGCTGCAGGGGACAGAGGCCCCCGACTGCTGACCTGACCTATCACCTACAGAAGTTTGCTGCTTGCTGGGCTCCTAGATCTGGATGCTGTGGGAAGACTGCCAAAGCTTGCCTGAGCCTCTGCTGACTGTTTCCCCTTGCTGTTCTTCCATCTGGGCACCAATGAAAGGTGGTGCCAGAGGCCACCTGGAGAGTATCAAAAGTGACTACAGAGCACTGGGGGTAATAGTCAGGGGCATGAGGGCCCAGGTGGTGTTCTCCTCAATCCTGCTGGTGAGGGAAAAGGGTGTGAGGAGGATGGGACTGATACTGCATGTCAACAATTGGTTGCACAGCTGGTGTTAGAAACAGGATTTTAGTTTCTACGACCATGGGACCCTGTTTGAGGATCAATGGCTGCTTGGGATCCACACCACAAAAGTATCTTTGCCAGTGGTATGGCTGACCTTGTAAGAAGGGCTTTCCACTAGTAACAATGGGGGAAGGAGAGACCTTCCAACACCCCTGTGAGGGAGTGATGGGCAGAGTTGACAAGCAGAGGACCTGGCATGACAGGAATGAAAGGGAACATAAAATCAACAGAGCAAGGCTTCAGTGGGGTTACCTTATGCACTTGCATGTAAGCGAGGAAGTGCCTACAAGAATCATTATGGGGAAACTCCCCAAACCCATTCTGGGAAATCAGCATGCTGGGGTGTCTCTCTGAAGCGCCTTTATGCTAATGCACACAGCATGGGGAATAATCATGAGGAATTAGAGGTCCATGTGCAGTGGCAGGGCTGCGACCTTGTTGGGATCACGTAGATGTGATGGGATGGCTCATATGACTGGAGTGCTGCAATGGAGGGATACGGGCTCCTCAGGAAGGCCAGGCTGGGAAGATGAGGTGGAATTGCATTCCAGCTGGTATCCCACAAAGGGCATAGAGCTCTTCCTGGGGATGGACGATGGAGCAACTAAGAGCTTATGGGTAAGGATTAAAGAGCAAAGTAATACTGGTGATATTGTAATGGGTGCCTGTTATAGGCTGCCTGTAAGAAGAACAAGTGAATGAGGCCTTCTACAGACAGCTGAAGTAGCTTCACGTTTTCAGGCCCTGGTCCTCATGGGGGACTTCAACCACCCTGACATCTGCTGAAGGGACTACACAGCAGGCATAAGCAACCCAGGAGGTTCCTGGAGAGCATTAATGACAAATTCCTTACACAAGTGATAGAGGAGCCAATGAGGAGAGGCGTTTGGCTAAATCTCATACTCACAAACAACTAAGTGCTCATTGGGGATGTGAAGGTCAAAGGCAGCCTTGGCTGTCCTGACCATGAGATGGAGCCCAGGATCCTGAAAGGAGAGAGTGGGTCAAAATGCAAGATCACAACCCTGGACTTGAGAACAGACTTTAGCTTCTTTAATTATCTACTTGAAAGAGTCCCATGGAATAAGGCCCTGGTAGAAAGAGGTGGGCCCAAGGAAGCTGGCTGATATTCAAGAATACCCCTGAAGGGCAGTCCATCCCAACAAGCAAAAAAGGCAAAAATGCTAGGTGGCCTGCATGGATGAACAAGGAGCTCCTGGCAAAACTTGAACACAGAAAGGTAGTAAACACAAGGTGGAAGCAGGGCAGGTAAGATAGAGATGTTGTCTGAGCATGCGGAGATGCAGTTAAGAAAGCCAACCTGAAGCTGAATCTGGCAGAGGATGTCAAAGGCAATAAAAAAGGCTTCTGTAAGTACTTGGGTGACAAATGAAAGACTAGGGGAAATGTGGGCCATCCTGAGAGACCTCAATAGGCTGGAGAAATGGGCTGATAGGAACATCACACAGCTCAACTTGCCCCTGGGGAGGAACAACCCCATCCACCAGTACACGCTGGGTGCCAAATAGCTGGAAAGCATCTTGGCAGAAAAGGATCTGGGGATCCTGGTGGACAACAATCTGACCATGAGCCAGCAATGTACCTTTGAGACAAAGAAGGCCAACAGCCTCCTGGGTTGCATTAGGAGGAGTGTTGCCAGCAGGTCAAGAGAGGTGATCCTTCCCCTCTACTCAGCAATGGAGAAGCCACACCTGGAGTACTGCGCTCAGTTCTGTGCTCCCTAATACAAGAGAGACATAGACATATTGGAGAGAGTCCAGCAAAGGGCCATAAAGTTGATTGATAGACTGGAGCATCTCTTCTATGAGGAAAGGCTGAGAGAGCTGGGACTGTTCAGCATGAAGAAGAGACCACTCAGGGGGATGTGTATATACATAACTGAAGGGAGGGTGCGAAAAGGACAGAGCCAGACTTTCTCAGTGGTGCCCAGTGACAGGACAAGAGAGAGGAAACGGGCACAAACTGAAACACAGGAGGTTCCCTCTGAACATCAGGAAGCACTTTTTCACTTTGAGGGTGGTGACCAAGCACTGGCACAGGTTGCCCAGGAGTGGAGTCTCCATCCTTGGAGATACTCAAAAAACATCTGGACATGGTCCTGGGCAACATGCTTTAGGTGGCCCTGCTTGAGCAGGTGTGTTGGACCAGATGACCCCCAGAGGTCCCTTCCAATCTCAACGATCCTGTGATTCTGTTACGTTTACATTCAAAACAGTATATAAAAACCATCATTATCACAGTCCCCGTTTGAGGATAAGAATACTCAGGCACAGAGAAGGGGAAAAAGCTTTTTAACCAAGGTCATTTAGTGGACTACTGCAAAAAAATAAACAAAGGTTTCCTGATACCAATCTAATACAGTGTTCACACTGTCATAATAAAATAAACTTATGACAGTGTCGAGACTACCAGGTGCCTTGTACACACGTCAGTTGAATCCTATTTTAGTTTTTTATCTTTAAGTGTTTCTACAAAACTGTTTAGCCCACACACATTTGAGTTAGAAAGAATTGCTACACCATGATTTTCAAAGGAAGTTCTGTGCATGATGACCAAATCAAGCTTTCTATTGAGAATGTAAATGAAATAAATAACGTAAAGTGCTTATGTGCAAATTAGAACATCAAGTGGATTTAAGGAATTTTGTGTCAAAAATCCTCCTTACCAGGTCAGGATGCAATAATTTCAATTGCGATACAAGATGAGGTCCTTCGGATTAAGGTGGGGGAACTTGAGAACTGAAACCAGGACAGTCTGTTATGCAGTATGGTCACTGCAGAACAGTAAACTACTTCAAATTAAGTACATAGAGTAAACAAACAGAACTAAAAGTAGTGATGCCGAACAACTGGGATATCACAGTTCCTATATGATATAATGTATCCTCTGAAGATGACAAATATTTTTTAGTGTAAGTGAACATTTTAAGATCTGGAATTGTTCTAGACATTTTATTACTCAAAGCCAGTACCTAGTCAGAAAATCAGCAAAACAGTGATATTTTAAAATGTGACTTAAGCCCTGGTGCTTCTGCAGGATAAATTGAGACCTGATGAAGAAAATGGAAAGAACAATACATAATGAGAATAGCAATTGTTCTTGTCCAAGTATTATTTTTATATTTATTCATCTTCCTTCTGTTTATCATGAGACTTTGGTACGTACAAAATGTTTTCTGAAGAGAGATGAGACTGCATTCTGGAGCGTGGAGAGATATTTTTATCTATTTACATATATAAATATCTAAGATACTATATTTGTAGATATCTATAAATATACAAAAATATGGAAAATATTCTGTTCAAGAAATTAAAAATCTTAGGCCAGCTCTGCCATTCTTAATGCTACAAATTTGTCTCCTCTGTAGAAATTACAAGTCAATGAATGCATTTAAAATTCTGACTTTCACTGACCTAAAGTTTCATTTGTAGAGTTAGGTGATTACAACAAAATTAGCAATAATTGAGGCTGGTTGGAAGGAAGAGGAAGGGATTGTCTGTTCTTTTTAAACATATTTCAAAGTTTTAAATACAGTTCTTTAATAAAAAACTTCAGTAGAGTACATGGTGAAATAGAAAATACGTAAATACATTTTGGTACTCCAACGTACGCAGTAGTGAGTCGCTAACAGCTGTATTTCTTAAACCTGTCCCCACATTTCATTGTACCGCAGCACATAAGATTGCCATTAGTAGAGGCAATATTCATAAACCTCTAATAAGAATGAAATGCCAATACATGTTACTATAGCCTTTGACATGATGCATGACAGAGACCTCTGCACAGCTTTAAACTATGCTGAAAGACAATGCCAACTAAAACCGCAGAGTAGTCTCCAAGTGTCCTAAGGTATGTCTCTGCCAGGTATGTCTCAACAGCTTCATGGCATAGGCTCTAGTACTGCTCTGTAGTAATCCCTGGTGGTGAATTGTTAGCCTGCTCCCTGGCATGGTTTCACTTCATGCCAGCTAACACTCCCACACAATGACTTAGGGATTAAAATGTGCCAGAGCACATTGATAGACCAATATGGATGGGACCAGGTATGCAACACATTCCTTTAGTTTAATGCTATAAGCACACTTTTCTGATGAGCTTCACTACAGGCCTTGGATTACTTCAAATACTTTGAATTAAAAATAACCAGTTTAAGATATTATACTTAATATCACAGGACCACAGAGACATCACATGAGGCCAGTAGAGACCCAGGGCTAAGTGTTATATAGTGTGGGTTTGGCCAGTCTGTTTCTTTTAGCCTCTGTTCTCTGTATTATTTAGAGACATAGCCATATATCTAAGTCTTGGAGAACTGGAAAAAGAAGATTTTAGCAAAAGCCAATATGGCCCTTGAACTCTGACAGTCTCTGAGACTTTTCTTGCTTTAATATGACCTTGCTTCCAGCAAATCCTGAGAGCATTTCTTCTCCAGACCAGAAGCATGACTGCATCTTATGCAGATGTACCAGCATTAAACTAGCCAGCTCAAAGCACTAACAGCTGCATGCAATTCAGTGCAAGTTGTAAAACTGTTCCAAGGCTCTGGATACACTCTCAGGTAGTCAGCCTGTTCTGAACTACACAGTCCTTTGGCTGAACTACTAACCTGTCTGGCACCCACAGCCTAACATAACTTTATAAATTATGTTTACAAGTTGCATTCATGTCTGTGGCACATACAACCCATAATTCCCTCCCAACACCACTAGGGCTTGCTGACCATCAACCAAGTACTACAGTTGATCTAGGTCTTGATAGATTAGACAGAGCCACACTACACAAAGACAGGACACAAGTGCTACCGTGTGCTTTAGTAGAGATTGTAAAGCGCTCATTCTCACAAGGAAGACTACAACTTTTTGGAATATGGCAGTAATGAATGAAAGACAAAAATATAAGGCCATGCTTGATGGGTTCTCTCTCCCTTCAGGACTGAAAGACCAGGATGTGCTTCAAGGATGGAAGCCCTTGGCTATGTCTACATCAGCAAATAGTCTGATAGAAAAAGATCTGTATTGCGAAACAGATGGTATTGAATATCTGATCCATATTAAATCTCCTTGAAAAATTTATATTCCTGACCAGATCAAACCTGGTTTCACATCTTCTAATTCCTTTTGAAAGGAATCCAATTCCCAAGCTCCAGGACTACTCTACAATGTAAACAGTAAGTGAGGATTGGGAAACCTTCTGATGTACATTAATGTAGATAAATACCTTTTATCTACAGTATTTACATCTGTATCTTTGTATCTTCATAGTAGTGATAGTGGTTTAGGCATCCCTTCTTTCCCAAGCCTTGTCTTTCCAAAGAAAAGTAATGTTCCATCTTTAAGTACTCACACTGGAGGAGAAAGCAAGTCAATTACTTGTGAGGAACCACCTAGAAAAATATGACAAGAAGCAAAGAAACTCCTTGTTATAGTCTCCATGAAAGCACCACAGAAGTCGCACTTACATAAACTGCAGTTTAGGAAAGCCCTATTAGAGACGTGTAGTGATTAATTCATCCCTACCTGGAACAAACTACAATTTCTCTAATCCTTTGGTCCAGCTTTTTTTTTTTAATCATCACAGATTCTTTCCTTATCATCATAGATTCTTGATGTCATGATCAGAATTCAGACAGCTTACTACAGAAAGCTTGATACATGTAAAGTGTTCTTATTTTTGTTTAAGGGAAAAAGAGATTGTAGTGCGTTGACCCTGACAGGTGCCCACCAAAGTCACTATCAAAGTCACCCACTTATCATTACCCTCCTCAGCTGGACAGGGGAGAAAAAATATAATGAAAGACTCATGAGTCAAGATAAGGACAGGGAGAGATCACTCACCAATTACCATCACAGGCAAAATAGACTCGACTTGAGGAAATTAGTTTAATTTATTACCAAACAAATCAGAGTAGGATAATGAGAAATAAAAACAAATATTAAAAACACCTTCCCTTCTTTCCGGGCTCAACTTCATTCCTGATTTTCTCTACCTCCTCCCTCCCACCTCAAGTGGCACAGGGGAACGGGGAATGGGGGTTGTGGTCAGTTCATCACACGTTCTCTCTGCCTGTCCTTCCTCTGCAGCTGGGGAACTCCTCACACTCTTCCCCTGCTCCAGCACGGGGTCCCTCCCACAGGAGGCAGTCCTCCACAAGCTTCTCCAACGTGGGTCCTTCCCAGGGGCTACAGTTCTTCACGAACTGCTCCAGCATTGATCCCTTCGATGAGGTGCAGTCCTTCAGGAACAGACTGCTCCAGCATGGGCTCCTCTGTCTCCACAGGTCCTACCCGGAGCCTGCTCCAGATCAGGCTTCTCATAGGGTCACAGCCTCCTTCGGGTGCATCCACCTGCTCCAGTGTGGGGTCCTCCATGGGCTGCAGGTGGATACCTGCTCCAGCAGTAACCTCCATGGGCTGCAGGGGCACAGCCTGCCTCACCATGGTCTTCACCATGGGCTGCAGGGGAATCTCTGCTCCGATGCCTGGAGCACCTCCTCCCCCTCCTTCTTCACCAACTTTGGTGTCTGCAGAGTTGTTCCTCTCACATATTCTCACTCCTCTCTCTGGCTGCAGTTGTGCATGTTTTTTTTCCCCCTTCTTAAATATGTTATCACAGAGGTGCTACCACCATTGCTGATTGGCTCAGCCTTGGCCAGTGACAGGTCTGTCTTGGAGCCAGCTGGCATTGGCTCTATCGGACATAGGGGAAGCTTCTAGCAGCTTCTCGCAGAAGCCCCCCCGTAGCCCCCCCGCTACCAAAACCTTGCCATGTAAACAGAATACAGAGATCTTTTAAAAATTACAATCATATTCAAATAGAACTTTATATGAGGAAATTTAAAAATTTTGTATCATTTTGAGTACATCTCTAGGGTAAATATATATTATGGTAATATTTAAAATAATTTCTCTTCTAAACCAAATCAGAAATATTTTCCCAAATTTTTGACCAGAAGCCTATGCATCCTCAACTGCTGATGTATTTGTATTATTGCCCAACAACTGATTGAAACTAAGATAACATGTTTCAAAAAGCATCTGTTGTTACACTTGTTTATCCTATTTCTTTAAACAGGCAAGTAAGTTAGCCATCAAGGTTAATAAAATTTCTCACTTAGAGATGTGCTAAACAGATTACTGATATCCGATTTCAGCAAAATGCTTTAGGGAAAACCCAGCAAACAAACACTATGTTCAGTACACAGGCAATTTGGTGACATTATATGGCCTACTTAACATGAGAAGTGATTAGATACTGTAATAATTCAGTCTGGTCTTCCCTCTATGGACAAGGAGTGTGTTTTCCAAAGAAAAAAGAGGAAAAATACAAAATTTCACACTTGATAAATGTTCCCTACAGACTACATTTGGGTCAACTTTTTCCTCTTCTGCTTCTCTTGCCACTTCTTCCACAGTTGCAGTAGTACTAGTTTGAAATGATTAAGCCAGACCCCCAGTCTCTGATTTACTTGCTGTTCCAAATATACCACCTAGTCCTAAATATTCAAGATGAGAAGCACTGCATTAGTAGTAATGCACTCCTCTCGTAAAACACTAGCAGTGCATGTAGCAGGCCTGAAAGAGCCTCTGCTATCATAAAGTTCTGATTACTGCTGAAAATAGTGACTACTGAGATCTACTGCAGCTAACTTAATGGCTCAAACTAGCAAACAGGTTCTGATCAGCAACAGAATATCGATACGGTGGGAGGAATATGTAACTGTTTAAGATGTGTGGGATGGACAAGTCAAGATATCAAAAAGTTAGTCCAAACCTTCATTCAGGAGAAAAAAATTACTTGGAAAAGTATGCCTGAGTACATGATGATGTTGCTGTCTCCCTGAAAGATCTATTGGTCAGATTAATATTCTAGTGCTTAAGTACTTCAGCACAGTACAAACATTTTATTTTCCATACATTTACAGAATAAATCCAACTATTAGTCACAAATTCCTTGCATATGTCCTGCTCTCTGCTTCCTTTTGCAAAAAGTATTTATTCTTTGGCATGCAATTCATGGTAGGTTTTTTCCAGCATTCAAAGAATATTCTTTAAGTGATTAGTCATCTTCTTATGAAAGGTCATGGCTGAGAAGTTCTCATTATGTAAAAGAAACTAACAGAATGTGAAATGAACATACAGATGACATAATCCATATCATATACTGAAATCCAATTATCTGAAAAGGAGTAGGATGGTTGGGTAAACACCCAATTAAAAAACTGTTTTCCAAACTAGCAGTAAAATGGTCAAGAGTGCAGACTGTCAATCCCTTCTTTGCCATAGGGATTTTTAATTTCCTTCAGCAAAACATTTAGCTGATACTTAACTGCAGCTACTTTAGCAGTCTAAAAGACATTTAGCTGACATTAGTCTTCTTGGTTCCACCAGTGGCCACCACAGAGACATCTCCAAAGAACTATTCATTTTGTCATAAGATATATGCCCAAAATAACAGAATGAATCATAGCTGGTTGTGCCTCTTCTTTTCCATTAACTCTGGAGAAAGTCTAGGGAAATGGCTTAAATTGGACACTTATATTTTTAGATGGCTACAAATTGTCCAAATCCAATAAAATTAATGACAGTTTAATATTTTGGTTGTTTTCAGAATCAAAAACTGTGAGGCCTTCCAGAACAGAAACCAAAAGAGTAAATAAAGCAAAGCCACCTGAGGTACCTACGTAAAGCTAGACACTAGGACAATGATGAAAATGATGAAAAACAGATGCCTCATTCACAGCTGGAATCTCCCGAGGTCATGATCTTTCTCCCAAAGAACAAAGGATGGGGTTATCTTTCAAGAAAAGTCGAAGGGGATATCCATAGCAGTGATCATTGTTCATGCCATGGCTTAGTGCCTGTCAGCAGGAAACAAGCCAATTTCTCATCAGTGAACACTCCAACCAGAAGGCTCTATTGGCTAGGGCTACACCCTTTCTCTGACTTAAGGCAGGCAGGAATTCATCTGGTAAGATTCTGGAAAGACAGAAAGTGTAAATGGCTGCATAAATAATGAGGTAAGACACTTAAAAGGGAGATCCAGTTCCTTCTTCAAGCCATAGGAAGGGATTGAATGCTTGTGTCTCCAAGTACCCTTAAGAGGTGGGACACCACTACAGCTTCCTCCTAACAGCCTGTAGGTTTAGGTACTGCATAATGCTGTGGCTCACTGACCTAAGCAACTTTTATCACCTTTTCAAAAGAAAAACAAGAGGAAATACAACCACTGTGTTTAAATTACACTTAGTTTGAGACGTGCAAGCCCACTGCTCCCAAATTAGAAGTTACCACACAGAAAGTGTGGGCCCTGATCCTTTGCAAACTGTCAGATAAATTCCAAGGTACAGCTTTTGGTCCTCAAGTCACCAAAGAAACAGTAAGAAAAAAGATCAAACTAAAAGAAGACGACCAGAGATTGTTATCTATCAAGCTGACATTTATTTCCATCACTAAGAACGAACTGATGAAAAAGGCAGCCTCAGACAGAACAGGAATTAAGCAGATATGAGAGTCCAGACTTTATCAGAAAGATTCAAACTGAATTTCAAACTGAGCATAAAAAATAGTATTGACTGCTTCTACAACATAACATAATATTTCTTTATGTTATGACTGCACCAAGTGAGCCTTCTAAAATTCCAGAACTGTAACTGTAGCAATCGTAACCAGAAGACCATTGTGCATTGAGGAGTTAGCAATCCACACAACAGTTAACCTGAGTAGGCGCGTGCCTGTGCTGTGCTACAAGTATAGCTGTGCCATCAGGCCTGCACTGTGCTGTGCATATCCCTTGGCTGCAGGATAAGCTTAGCCCATTCACAGTAACAGAGGAGTCTGTAGGCAGCTCCCACTCAGTACCGGTGATTACACCACCTGTGTGTCCTTGCATTTATCTAAAAATGCGGCAAGTTCTCATGTGAACATCTCTTTTTTTTTTTTTGACAGTAGAAATTATTAATAGAACTGTCTTCTTTTAAGAAAATCCTGTAAGAGCTCAAAAGACCTTCTTCTTTACATTGTTAGCTCCAATAAATGGCATTTTAAGCGATGTTTTACAGAGTGTGAGTGCCCTTCTTGTTACAATCATAATGGACCAGCACCTCCAGATGCAACACAGTAACCAAGATACCTTATGCTCCAGTGGAAATACAGTCTTTAGACCTTGAAATAACAGATTTATTTCATCTAACATCTATGGTGTTAATAATACTTTATCCAGAACACACCATTGTAAAGCCATCATTTTGCTTTTTGAAATACACTTAAGATATGTCCTAAAATGAAATGGTGAAAGTAGAAATTTTTGAATAAGTTTCAGGTCCTATCCACACTTCTAACATTCATGACACTTAAAAATCTGCTTAAGAGTGAACTACCTGCCCAGCTTTTTAAAAGTACACAGTCCCTAATATTTCCTTGTTTCTGGCACCATTTTTAGGAGCTTCATACCTAACATACCTAACTCTTTAACAATGTCATCATTTCTTACTTACTCACATGACCAGGAATTACAATCTTCACCTGCTTTTTACATATAGTTAACAGAAGCATATGCCTATGAGGATTACAGACCCTCATCTAAATCATTCCAAGTTTGTTATGAGAGCTCATTTAAAGTGAGGTCCAGGTCAGGGTGAAAATCCCAGAGACCACAGTGCAATTTACTCTCCTTTCAGCCATTCCAAACATAGCTACTTAATTGGATAATAAAAAATACATATGTATTACATTCTTACACACTAACCTCCTTTTCTCAAGGAGTTCCCAAGTCCTAGCAGCTGAAAATGCATGCGTATTTGGAAGGAGTGGCAAAGTGTAAGAGAGTTAAGAAGGTTTGAACATAAAAAGTCTGAAGTAAAATTTGGTTCTTACATCTCTGTAAATTCTGACTAACCCACAGACTCCAGGGAAATACTCCAGATGTCTAGTAAACACAGATCAGGCACTAACACATAAAAATCTTCCCTAATAATTCCAGCGACTTCTATCTTCTCTAAAATATGCAATGACTTAGGGTTTGGGAGAAGACTTGGGCACCTTTTTTTTCCTGGAGCTGTGACTCCCACTGATAATTTTTTTTTTTTAAATTTTTATTTTTACCTGCTCTATAAGCAGGTACAACAAATAATTAGTATTCTTTATCTTAGCTTCTTAAAGATATATGCCCCTATCTTAAGGGAAACCTATAGTCTATGAAAAGGCTCTTCCTTCATCTGCATGGTAACTAAGCACTACTGATGGTGCTATCAGAGAGCTTTCCTTGCCCTACAACAACATGGCTACAAGGCAACATGTCACAATTGCAACTAGGGAACAAGTGCAAGAGAAAAGACCATTATTTAGCTATCTGCACTGGACTGGAAGTTTAATCCTAAGGTTTTTTGTGAGTACTTTTCTGTCCGGTTCAAATTCTTTCACAGATTGTGATACTCACTGAATTCCTAGTTTGTTTTATAAAAGTTGGCCAGTCAAAATACAGAAGTATCAAATAAAGAAGAAAGAAAAACTCACAGAATATAAAAACCACTACAATGCCTTGAGCGCTCACTGTCAGACAAACCACAGTTCCAGCGAACAGTAGATGTCTGTTAATTTTCCTAAATGACACATTCAAGAAACAAAAGCAAAATAAAAGGAATCATCAGTTCAGCATTTAAGAAAAACACATTTCATAGTATATTTTTAAATGAAATCTCCTCGTCCAATAAAAGTGCCATGTTGCAATCTTGTTAAGTCTATTCACAGTATACCAACTTGATCATCTCATTCTTCTCCTGCAAAAAACCCAGAGCACACATAATGACAGTGTAATCAACATTTAAATGAATTCACAAGACATTGTCTAATCTTGTAAAGACCAGGAAAGATGTAACAATAAGCAGCATAGAAACCCTCTTCACTATCCTGTATGGATGAGCTTCCTAAAAGTGACAATCTCAAAGTTTAAAATGAAATTAATGAATAGAGAGATAATGGAGATAAACAGCATTTACAGACTCACCCAGAATGATGCTGAGTCTCCTCATCTTCCATATCATTCGTTATAAGGTAAAGGCACTTAGCAGGATTGGTATGCAAGATGATTATTCACTTTAATGTTTCATACAAATCCTGCTATGTTTATTTCTACCTATCTCATCACATAAGAGAACCTAGAACACACCTACTTTTCATTTTTAATATGAACTGCATTTATTTTTTTTAAAATGCATTTGTTCAGAACAATGAAGTTACAGGTTTTGTAGCCTCATCTTTTTATATGAAAAATGGATATATCAAAACTACTGATATAAGTCATCCATCAAGATCCATGTAACTAAACTCTCCTCTAACCACACAAATAAAAATCCTTTAAGAAAAGGAGTACATTTTGCATCAAAGCCCTGAAAACCCGAAGAGTCTATCTGGTTGCATCAGACAAAAGGATGTTAATCTAGCATTTAGGATCTTTAGTCTTTATCATCCCTCAATGAAATACACAGAGCTCCTAGTTCCATTTAGAAAGCTGCTAACTGCATTGCCTTGGAGGAGCAGTTTCTAGGAAGTCAAGTTTCAAGCTTTCTGGAACTCATAAATCAGTATCAACTCCTTATATTATACACTGTCATAAATGGGAAAAGCCCCCACACTGTCATTCCCCTTCCTTACATTACAAGTCTCTATAAAGAAAATATTCCACTTTAAGAATGTGCATGGTATTCTGTGACTGTCATTCTTCATGCTAACTAACATTATTTCCCTCTGGTCCTCTCAGAATTTATTTTCTTATCTGTAGTCTTACAGCTGAATTATAAATTCTCTGGAAGGAAATGTCTTTACTAACAACTTGTTCAGTACCTAAGATGAAATCAAGTTCCTATCTCATGACTGTTCCAAGCCCACAACAGATTTGGACAAGGCACACTTTTAAATCTTTACCTTAAAGTGACATTTGTCACTTTAGCAACACAAAACAGACAAATATTATTTTTCTTTCATTATAAAGAGAACTAAAGGTTAGGCTGTATGTCATGGCATAACACAAAGGCAATGGATTAGCTTATTCTAGAGAGTTTAGAAGAGAAAGTGTTTCTCTCATGTAGTATTCATTTTGCTTGTTGAAAACACATGGTGGTTAGGGATCCAGGAGAGATGGTTACCGCATCATGTACAGAATATTTCTAGACTGTCCGGAGTGAAGTCTTGTCCTAGGCAATAGCAATTCCCAGTTAACCTTTGGAAGTCTAATCTTTTTGAGGTTCCATCAATTTTACATAATCTTATGAAATTTAACAACAGCGAGTGCCCCACCTGGGACAGGGTAATCCTGGTTACACGTACAAATTGGAGGGCAGCCCCACAGTAAGAGATCTGGGGGTTTGGGTTGATGGCAAGTTGAAAATGGGTGAACCGTGTGCCCTGGCAGCCAAAAGGGCCAGCCGTGTCCTGGGGTGCATCAAGCACAGCATGGCTAGCCAGTTGAGGGAAGTGATTGTCCCACTCTGCACTGCACTGGTGCAGCCCCAACTCAAGTACTGTGTGCAGTTTCAGGCACCTCAGTATAATAAGGACACCAAACTATTAGAGTGTGTCCAGAGGAGGGTGACCACGATGGTGAAAGGTCTCGAGGGCAAGACTTACAAGGAGAGACTGAAGTCACTTGGTCTGTTCAGCCTGGAGAAGAGAAGGCTGAGGGGTGACCTCATGGCAGTCTACAACTTCCTCAAGGGGGCAGCAGAGGGGGAGGTGTTGATCTCCTCTCTCTGGTGACCAGCAATAGGACACGAGGAAATGGAATGAAGCTGCATCAGGGGAAGTTCAGATTGGACACTGGGAAAAGGTTCTTCACTGAGAGGGTGGTCAGTCACTGGAACAGGCTCCCCAGGGAAGTGGTCATGGCACCAAGCCTGTCAGAGTTCAAGGAGCATCTGGACAATGCTCTGAGTCACATGGTTTAGTTTTAGGTAGTCCTGCAAGGAGCAGGGAGTTGGACTCGATCATCCTTATGGGTCACTTCCAACTTGGTTCTATGATTCCCTTTTTTTTTTCCTTTATGCTGCTACTACTACCAACTTCATGCTTTTTCTCCATAAAATGAAAAGCTAATATCCGTAATGAATTATATTATTAAACCAGGAGAGCTATTTGGAGAACAAATACATGTAGTATATGCTTAAGAACCATACTGAAAAAATCATAAATAACAAGCTGCATATTATCATTGTGTAATCTATTGGTTTTATTAAATTCTGCTTAGATGTTGAGAAAGAAGAGGCTAAACTAGCCAAAGAGGATTAACGCCATAAGACAGAAGAAAAAGGATTAATTTAAAAATGCTGGGAAAAAAATTGTTTAAGAAAAGGATATGACTCCATAGTTTGGCGAGCTGGTAGCCTGAATCACGAAAAGAGCAGAAGTAAGGGGCTCCTTGGCTTGGAGTGCTACATCTGTTTAACTGACTATCCTCTTTCCTTCATCCTTGCAAAAATTCTAAACACAGAATTAAATAGTTTCTAGTAGACAGCCAAGCTTATATATTCCTCAGAAGATCTCAGGTAGCTTCATGTATTTTCACAGCTTATGCAGACAAAAAGTGGTGATGCATTTGGTAAAAGACAGCTCTGCACCAAATAATAGGTACTCTCCATCAGTGAATAGACAGGGTCACAGTTAAGGAGAATTCTGCCATACATCAATCAGTCCAGGTGGGATCAGCTTCCCCATTTCCTTTCCTGATTACTGAGTCCCATGAGTACCTAAAATGTTCTTAGAAAGAATCACTGAACTATGTAGCTTCTTCCATGAAGTCCATCCACTACAGCAGTGAGCTGATAGTTTGGTGAAGTTATAAATACATGCTATGCAAGAGTATCAGTGCTAGCTTATATATGCTGGGTTCTTCTAACATTTGTGACTAAGAGTGATTTAATATACAGTATTTCTGATTCTCATATAGTACAGTGATGGATGCATAAATAAGCTCAGATCAGCAGCTACAAAGATTTTTAATACTAACTCTCCACTTAGTTGAGATTGGCCTCATTAACATCTAGATGACTTTCTTATCAAGTCATATTGCAAGACTAATTTATATGTAACAAGTTTATCATGGTATTTATTTTCTCTGTTTCACTGTTTCTCCCATTTGATCTGTTTCTGCTAACTGGATATGATAAGAAAAGTACTTAGCCCTATGCAGTGCTTTTATCAATACCTACAAAATATTTTACAAAGAAGGTTTAGTATTGTGATCTCTATTGCTATCGATGGAGAAACTTAGGCACAGAAAGGTCAAGTGCCTTTTAAAGTATACTCAGCACATAAATCACAGAGCTAAGCTAACAGGACTCTTGAGTCTCAGTCCTATACTATATTAATATAGCTACGTTCCCTCCCCTAGAGAGAGAAAAAGCCAAAATCAGGTGGCTAATTACAAGTAACCACAGACAACCAATAATCCTTGAATAATCCAGTTTCAAAACCCCTGAATTATTAGATTCATAGATCCCTTGTAAGCCTTTGAAGTAATTAAAGCCTGACTGAGGAGCAAAGCGATCTTTAGCTCAAATCCTATGAATAGACTAGCTCGTGAACATAATGTATGCTGGCTATTAATATGCTATTTTGCTGTATAAGCAGCGAGTGTAATTCAGCAAAACCCTACCCAAATTGTACATATAATAGATTCACATCATCTTTACAAAGCTAAAGCTAATGTTAGGAGAAAGCATCAGGAAATGTGATTTTATCTCTTATTATACCAATGGTAACATGAGACACTCTAATTGACAGAACACAGCCAGATACTTCAAGGCTCCAAGGGATGCAGATTTGTGAATCTTTCCATAAATGAAGAAATGGAGCACTGTCTGATGAGGGCAGTCTAGTAAAAGGAGTATGAATTGTTACTCTTCCACCATTTTTAAACATTTGGAAAGAAATCCTACAATTTAAGGTTTTCTAGAATTCTTAAACTACTGTTAATTTTGTATGTTTTAACACAAAGTATCCTGAATTCTCCTCTTGGAAATGTACTATAGTATCTAGAGTAAGTTAAACATACTTGAAGTTACCTGGAATGTCTCCATTGACCATGCAGGGAGCAAAGACCATTCATTAAATAGACTTGTATTTAAACTGCATCCGTTGAGCAACAAAATGCTTAGGAAGCATTTCTTTACCAAGAGGGTGGTCAAACACTGGAACAGGCTTCCTAGAGAGGTGGTCGATGCCCCAAGCCTGTCAATGTTTAAGATGTATTTGGACAATGCCCTTAATAATGTGCTTTAACTTGTAGTCATGCCTGAATTGGTCAGGCAGTTGGACCAGATGATCATTGTAGGTCCCTTCAAACTGAAATATTCTATTCTATTCTATTCTATTAAAAATATTTATATCACAATCATTGGATGCTATTTGAAAGGAATGTTCATTAACTCAACCCTATGTCTGAGCTCATTAAAACCCTCAGCACTTCATCAGAGAATAAGAGATTGGTTTTCTTAAGTGAAATTGGACTGAACCTAAGAACTCATTTTTAATAGTCACAGTCACTGGATTTCTGCCAGTCATTGAGACTAGAGCATCCCTTTGAGCCATTAAGTACAACTCAGCTTAAGTGTGAGTTTGATGTAATGCGAAAAGAACAACATCCATCTCTGCACAAATTCTTGGTCTTTTTTCTATTTTCTGCATCCATTTTCTGTAGGTTTTTAGTGCACATTTGGAAATAAATTACATCTATCTGCATGTCTGTCCAGAAAAGACATCATTTGTAACAAGACTATGAGGCTAGAGCCAATTTGGGCGACAGCATAAACAGACCAGTGTTTGGGTTTCTCACATCCCATCCTCATGAAGAATCGTCTTTGCTGACGATTCATTACAGAGTTTTCACAGTACAGAACCCAGGACCTGAGACATTAATGAGTAGCAGCACCAGCTTACATTACTAACTGCAGTATACACGAGTGCCTTAGGAAAGGTGGGAATGTGTATTGCTCTCTTAAGCTTATCTTCCCACCTGCCCAGATCTGCAGCTTCACACTTCATGCGGACACATCTTCCATATTCCTTCCTCCCCTGACAAGAGAATCTAATGCCAAACAGGAACAACAGAGTTCATCTGCCCAAGAAAGGGGGAATAAAAATAAAAAGCTAAGCCTCACAAAAGTGTAGCAGAAGGCCATCATGGCTACAGATTCTGTTTTGAGCACTTGTTCCACCTCTGTGTTATGATGCCTCTTCAGTGAAATAAACCAGTTACACAAGAAGTTCACTTTACATATTGGCCTTGACGTTCTGACTCCAAATAGCATCATCACTTCTCTATTCTAGTCACAAATGCTATATCTTCTCATGTCTTCTCTTTGCTATTCTAAATACCTCCAACCTTTTTGTTCCTTCTCCATTTGGAGGTCCTGAGGGCATTTCCTAACTCTTGGTAGCATTAAGATTAGTCAGGTGTACGTACATGTTAAGGAAGTTTCTTTAAGCAACCTACCTCCTTTTCTAGAGAGCAAAAGAGGGGAAAAAAAGTCTCATTTCTAAACATACAATGCAAACATTATGTAGTTCAAATTTAAAAAGTGAAAACTCTATTTCATTTATCATAATTGCTCAAAGAGTTCTTCATGCCTATGTAAGAAACTAACACTTCTGACCTAATAGCTGCGGTCCTGAAAATATGTAGGTGATGAAATATTTCTAAATCTCCATTAGAAGCTCAAATCACAAAGGCAGTTTAATGAAAGACTAGAATTAACCTCGCTGAAATGCAAAATTATCCTAGAAGACTCTTTATATTACACTAACAATGAGGTGAGATTATATAAGCTTTTGAGATAGCATACTGTTGGGTCCAATTTTTCAGCCGTGCCTTGCAAAGATGAGAAGAAAAACCTAACTATTGTATCTCTGGTGCACTGCTAAGAAGCACAGCATACATATAGTTAAAGTGAATAGGAACAATAGGTCAGCATGATGGAACTTGTGGAGAAAAAAGCTAGGAAATGTGGAGGTCTACAAAACACTAAAATATATATATGTCATCCCTTAAATGATCTTGGGACTCATGCCTTATATTAAAAAAAAAAAAAAGGGGGAAAAAAAAAGGAAAGCAGATCTTTGGCAAAATAAGAGAGTAACATAAAAGTGCAGATAGAATTTGCAACTGCGCTAATTTGAATCAAACCCTGCAAAGCTTCAAAAGGTTCCAAGAACTAAACTTTACAGAACTTCACTGTAGAAATTCAACAATAATCTGACATCTGCTTCTTTCTTCTGACACTTACTGTTACTCCTTCAGATGTACATCCCATGTATTCAGTTAACACCAAGAGACGAGAGAAAATTTAAGCCAACTGACCTCTATCACCTCTAAAGATCTCTCACCAAGTCATCCTATTATCTCCCAATAATCCCATAAAGCATCTCATGAAAACTGGAAACATCACTCACTTATTTGCAATACAAGAAGCAAGTTACTACACATGATAAGGCTGGTGATTCATCTAGTCTAGCACCATGCTGCTGACAATGGTCAGGTT
This sequence comes from Platalea leucorodia, assembly GCF_965183815.1. Taxonomy (NCBI): domain Eukaryota; kingdom Metazoa; phylum Chordata; class Aves; order Pelecaniformes; family Threskiornithidae; genus Platalea; species Platalea leucorodia. Next base: position 109,307,962 of record NC_138826.1, read on the forward strand.
CACCTTCCTCCAAGAGGAAATTCTGCTTCTAACACATACAGAATATAATGTCTATGTGGAGGCCTCTCCATAGCCATCATAAGCTATGGATAGGCTTATCTTGTAAATCATGAGGTTTTTAAGTGTAATTTTATTTTTATTTTGCCTAGAATTAACTATGTTTACATTTTCCATATAAAGAAATAATCATACTTTCAATTTATCCAGCTTTCAACCTCCTTGATTCCTTGTTGCAGTTAAGTTGAATGGATTCATCATATGCTATCTAAGAAAAAGATGATTTTATTAATTTTGAGTTTGGGGTTTTTTTCATTTTTGTTAAACATTCGTTCATTTTTTAATTATTAGCAAGGAAAGAGGAAGCTACAATACTCCTTCTATACAAAAATTGTTATCTTTATACCACTGTTGTGCATGTAAACTCTCCACAGTATAAGTCTGTCCCTTTTTGGTCAATATGCTTCCCACTTTTTCGCTCCACTTATCTGTAATACATGACAAGCCCAGATCCACAAAAATATACATGCAACTATCATCCTGCGTGGATGCTAAATTCTCATTTATCTAATAGGAAATAGAAAACAAAACATGTAAAGATTTGATTCTTTGTATTTTAGAAGCTCAAGAAAAAAAAATAATAATAATCATATTTGTAATTCATCCCATTGAATGCAATTTGAAACAGATATCTGAGTTACAAACTGTAAATTCAAAGAAATAAATAGAAACCAACTGCTAATAACAATGAACAGCCTGGAGCAATTAACGATTTTTTTAATGACAAATAGAGTGAGTCTAACTATAATTTTAATCCCTCTGTCATATTTTTCTTTCATATTTAATAGATTAGAACCATTTGCTGCTGTTTTTTAGTTACAGCTCTAAAGATGTATTAGGATATGACAGATCCAAGAAGCCATACTTTTAAATAAAACTTCTTCATCTTGTAAATAGTCCTTTAGAATTTCTGGCTTTAATCATCAGTTTAATGAAGTCTAATGGATCTGTTATTATCCTTTCCCTTTAATGTGGTGATAAGAATAAAAATATAATTAAGGGTGTTTGAAATAAAGGAACAAAAGCTGAAGACAAGGGAGAAAAAGAGATAGATACAGCAATACTACATGAATGAGAGGTCGAACAAGCTGCAAATAGCTTTTCTATAGGCAGCCACTCTAAAACATACTCTTCTATGATTCCAAAGCTTTTTCATAAACCTGCAGCCTTCTAAACTTGATACAGAAATGCCTTATGCCCCATTGTGTTATGAACAAAACAAAACAAGTCTGAGTGACTTGGTGCATCAAAATTCATTTTCAAAAGAAAATCAAGCCATATTTTACTAAAAGCAAGTTGTCTGTATGAAGCAATAATTGTCAAGGAGATGATGTGCACTTTTTGCATATTGTGATTGTGTTTTATCTAAATTAGGGTGACTCTACAGGCAAAATAAAGTCTGATTAGTTTCCAGTAAGATGAAGAGAACACTAAATTTATGTTAAATATCTACTTTCAGGGAGCTTCTTGTTTGAATTTTGTTACTTTTTTATAGTTTTGCTATGTTAAAGATGTATTGGGTAGCAGACAAAATCTTAATTTGAAGAAAAATTATTAATAAGATGAGGACACATATGCAGCACGTGCTTTTTAGGCAACAAAATAAATTGTTTGTAGGGTCAGTATTTTCCTTAGAAGTTATCCTAACCTCATAAGTTTCTACATTGTACATTTCAAGGCATTATATCAAAATACTTTTCCTCTTGTCCTAAAAAAAAAAAAAAAAAGAAATAAGCATTTAGTTTTAAATTCATTTTGGATTTTTATGGCAAACGGGAAATAAAATTTCTTGGATCTTAGATCCAAACAACAAAATCTTCAGTTTTATTTTTCACATTCTTGGATAAGGAAAAAGCATAAAAGCTATTTAAAAAATAGCATGATCTTTCTTTACCTTTCTTATCTAACACTAGAAAACACATCATATATCTTGTGTTATACATTTCTCATTAATAAAATAAATAATCAGTTTTATCAGAAGCCTATGACTTCCCATCATAGCAGTACAGTTTAAAAAAACCCTGAAAACTTGTACTATGCCCTCTTTGTTTCTCAATTTAAATATGATAATCAATGGTTTTAAAACTTAACATCCTGCAGCAAAGTTACTTCGCATTCTTTCAGCACACTCAAAAATGAGTATGGGTTTAGAAAACAGTAACAGGAAAAAAACATGGGTTTTGTATATGAAGCAACAAGGCGGACAAGATTAAGTCATTTTACTTTGATAGATGATATGAACCTGTTCAGGAGCTGTGTAGGAAAGCTTATCTTATTGGTCTTCTCCTTCGACACTTTTAGCTGCACTGCTTGTTAAAGAGTAGACAGTATCTGGAGGTAGATCAGGAGGTAGATTCATCTTGGTTATTGTGTTATTTCAACTTATCGATGAGATCAATGAAATGCACAAGAGATTTATTTAGTCTTTTATACTACAAAAAAGCAAAAGCTACCCAACTCCCCACACTATTTCCTCCCTACACCACCACTTGAATCTCTTCCTAGGTTTTTGCAATGCATGCTACTCTTTTAGTTATTAACTCCTTTGGCTTATCATTTCCAGTACAGAGGATCTACACTTTTCCTTGAAGCCTAAGGGAATTTTGCCAGTGGAGTACAACTTAAAGTGCTGAGCAAAATGAGCAATGAACCTACAGTAATCTTCACATACAACTAAGTCACCTCATTTTTTTTCTAAAATGTGTGAGTTTGAAATAAGATAATGCCATTTAGATTTCTACTCCATGTTTCAGAAGCAGTTGAAAACAGCGTATTTTTTGGCAGAAACAGAAAATTAGTATGAAATGAATGCTATTTTTCAGCAAAACATTGCTAAAAATTTTCAACTTGTTTTCCCTTCTAATACACAGACAACTGAATTTCATCCAATTTTTTCCCATTGTCATACATACCTAAGCTCAATATAGTACCAAAATAATTTTTCTATGCCTTTTGCCTATTTCTCCTTTTGATGGAATAGTCGCATAAAGGAGAGCATCAAGGTGGACAATTTTGAATAATTTCTTCATGACTTCTTGGTTCCTGTAAGTTGAATACATGGCATCACAGCATGATTCTTGGGTTGTCCCGTATATGCAAGGATAAGGTAATTAGACATTTTGTAAAGAATAAAAAGTTAAGCAACTCCTCCTTCCCTCCCTTTCACACAACAGTTGGAGCCAAATGGTTGTTCAAGCTTGTTATGCACAATCCTGTTGTTATAGGGAGAACTATTCCATAAGAAGATTAGATATTAGCTTAAGCTGCCTTGGTACAACTGAATAAGCATGAGCCTGCAGATATACAAATGCTAAATCCACTGGCATTATCATTTCTTAAGCATTCAGAAACCTCCGAGCTTTTCTAGATGGTAAAGCATCCTACTACACATAAGTCTATTTCACAGACATACTAAATCTGTTTATTTTGAATAGAAGCAGCATTGTTCAAGTTAAGTTATAGTGTAATAAACAGATTAGGGCATTAGGCAACAGAATTATTAAAAGTGAAAGATCCTCAAGGTGAAGGGAAAGAAATTAATGCCAAATCCTCTTTTTCAAACAAAAATGCAATGAAATTCAAATTAAATCTAGCTCAAAATAATTTACCTTTTGGCATCATACATCAGTATTTTAAGGACCAGTTCAGAAAGTAAATAACACTCCAGGTTGAATGAAAAATTACCCTGTCTCTTTTGATTCAGTGTGAATTTTCAAATTTAAAGTAACCTGTAGTCATTTATTCAAGGCACTTAGTTAAAGTACTGTTTGTTACACCAAAGTAGAGACAGGAACTTCTGAGATTTTAACTTGCTCCTGGAAATCTGACTGCATTTCATCTTTTTTTCTGTTGTCCTCAACGGCTTATCGCAAATTGACAATAATGCAAATGGGCTATATCTAACATTTTCCTTCACCTGCAAGGGTAAAATTCACAGGGAGGTTCATCCACTACCTCTCTCTATCAGAGTTTAACTAATAGGAGGATAGGTCCTATGCTGGACCTTGATACAGAACTCTCTTACTGTTACTACACCAATTGCTATTATAAAGCAAAACTTTGCATCAAAAGTCAAAAAAGTCAGTGATCTTTCCTGAGTAGAAGGTTTCTTTATTATAATATAAAGCTGGCTATAGCTGTGTTTCTGGCAGTATGTATCAGTATTTCCATACCAAAGTACAAAGCCTGAAGACTAAGCACTTCTAAATTGTCTTTGAAGTGGTTCAGTTTTTCATAGGAACAGATTTTGCAGATACCACCAGAAACTGCAGAAAAAAGGTTGGGGGTGGGAATGTGGGTTGCTTTCAAAAAGTTAATAAAATCTAGTTATTTATAGTCTCTTCAAATAAAAGGGACTTTATAGCTGCCCTGCTTAGCTTTAGAATACTATGCCAAATACAAAATAAACAGTAAATTTTCTTACATTCAAACACCATTGACCTAAGTTTTGATCACTTTTTAAACTCTGACCAATATTTAAAATTGAGTTAAATGTTGAGAAACCATAAAATATACAGCTTACAATAGAAGACAATAAACACAAGAAGCTCAGGCATCCTGTCTAAGCTCTTTTAAGAGAATACAGTTTGCTGGCAGGTTTATGTCTCAATAATACATCTATCCCCAACTCTAGTCAACAAATAGCTAAAGAGCAAGCTACCTTTGTGTCAATAGTAGAAGTATCAGACCTTAAGAAATTGAACAAAACAAACCAGTAAATATTCATGGGAAACAAGAACAGGTCTTCTCCTAGTTGCACTATTATGCAAATGTCTTAGAGATATGTGTTCAAACCATATTTTAACTCAAAAGAAGGTCTTTGTTATATTTAGGCTGTGTGCTTGTCCTAAGAGAAATGGGGGAATATCACAGTGTGCTCTTCAGATAGCATGGAAGTCAGAAAACCCAAATACATATGAAAAGTTATTGCCTTGGGTTATCTACTGTGAACACAGATACTCAGTATACATAAATCATGCTAACTGACTCCAGACTGCAGAAAATGGCCAGGCTCGTGTGTGCTCCTGCCATTGTCAGAGACAGAATACTAGACTAGTTGGACCCTTGGTCTCCGTCAGGGGCATTTTTTATATTATTACCTCTGAGTTCAATTTTCAAGTGCTAGATCAAATGAGAACATTATCTTGTAGGTTTGGATACTCTATGGCATTCTATACTATTTAAATATTTCCGGCACCTTTGAAGAAATACAATGAATTGACTGATGATGTTTCAGACAAATCTGGGGAATTTAGAGTTAACTATAGTAGGATTTTTCTGTTCTTTCTTTTTTTTTTATTTTTATTTTTAGTGAGTTCTTTTCTGGAAGACTTCTATGTGGAGTTTTCATTGAACTACTTCTATGTTAGGAAGTCAGGGAGAATGCTTGTCATTCAAGGATTTGCTGTCCCCAGTCCTTCTAATCCAGAGCATCAACAAACACCTTTAGCATTCAATTTGCCACCTCTACCTTATCTTGTACATAAAACAGAATACCTGGAACTGAAGAATGAAATATCTCTATAGTAAGTTGTATTAATTCCTCCTCTTCTTCTGATGCTAGCCCTGTCGTTTCACTGCATTTATTCTTCTCTTTATCTCATTGTTCTGCAAGGTGGGAAACTTCTGCCTACTGTCGAGAGTAATAGTTGCTGGGAAACACACTGCAGCAAACAATTATCCACTTGCTATTTCAGTTTTCAAAAATGGAGTTTGAGAAGAAAATTAGACATCCAAACAGAAAAATATTACTTTGGTCTAGACCCAGATTCCAAAGAGAAGACATATTTATACTAACAGTTGCAGTTGTTCGCTTAAGATTTGTGGATTTGCTTGTTTGGTTTTTGTAACATCAGCAGTGCTTTACCATGCTATTTAATGAAACACAACTAGCAATGTAAAGACCCCTTCAGTGAGAAAGCAGGCTTGGCATAAACATAAGTTCTTAATTTGGCTGTCTATGCAATTTGCTGATATGCTATGAGATTCAGTCTGCTACTGTGCACTACTCTTTTCTCTCTTGCTTACATGTCTGTCATATCATCTTTCAAAAACAACCTTGTTTTTCATAAATCAGGATGGGTCTACTTGAAATCAGCATTGACTTGTTTGTAAAGAACTAGCTTGCACTGATTTTATTAGTTTACATTTGAATTACCTTGAGATAGTATAAAGGGCAGAATCATGCAGTGTTTAATGCTACACGAAATGTTGTGTTATATCTTTCATATGAGTATTTTATCGCAAATCCTTTACAGGGAAAATCAAGTAGAAAGACTAACATAAGTAAGTGAACAGAACTGATAAAAGAAACTAAAAGGTTAAGGCAAGGGAGAAAAAGTAGCTTGGAAAAAAGGTATCTATTTCAGTGGGCAAGTATGCAAGCTCTTGAAGTATAGGCTGGATGAACAGACACTGTGGTGGATTGAAAAGTAGCTGAACAGCCAGGCCCAGAGGGTTGTGATCAGTGTGGCACGAAGCCTAGCTGGGAGCCAGTAACTAGCGGTGTACCCCAGGGGTCAATAGCGGGTCCAGTCCTGTTTAACATCTTCACTAATGATTGGGCAGAGTGCTCCCTCAGCAAGTTTGCAAATGACACAAAAACGGGAGGAGTGGCTGATACACCAGAAGGTCATGCTGCCAAGCAGAGAGACTTCAACAGCCTGGAGAATTGGCCTGACAGGAACCTCATGAAGCTCAACAACGGGAAGTGAAAAGTCCTGCGCCTGGTGAGGACCAACCTCATGCACCAGTACACAGAAGGGGCCAACCAGCTGGAAAGCAGCTTGGCAAAAAGGACCCAGGGCTTCTGGTAGACAACAACCTGACCATAAGCCAGCAACGCACCCTTGCAGCAGAGAGGGCTAATAGTATCCTGAGCTGCATTAGGAGGAGTGCTGCCAGCAGGTCAAGAAAGGTGATCCTTCCCCTCTATGCAGCAATGGAGAGGCCACACCTGGAGTATTGTGTCCAGCTCTGGGTTCCCCAGTATAAGGCATGGACATACTGGAGAGAATCCAACAAAGGGCCACAAAGATGATGAATGGACTGAAGCATCTCTCCTATGAGGAAAGGCTGAGAGGGCTGGGACTGTTCAGCCTGCAGAAGAGAAGGCTCAGGGGGATCTCATCAATGTGTATAAATACCTGAAGGACAGGAGCATAGAAGACAGAGCAAGGCTCTTTTGAGTGGTGCCCAGTGACAGAACCAGAAGCAATAGGCAAACTGAAATACAGGAGATTCCTTCTGAACATCAGGAAACACTTTTTCACTGTGAAGGTGACTGAACACTGGCACAGGTTGCCCAGGGACGTTGTGGAGTCTCCCTCCTTGGAGACATTCAAAGTCATCTGGACATGGGCAACCAGCTCTAGGTGACCCTGCTTGAGAAGCAGTGTCGGACCAGGTGACCTCCAGAGATCCCTTCCAACATCAACCATTCTGTGATTCTATGATGCTGTAACAGAAACTTGTGTCGTATATGACTGAAGCCCAGTGAAGGTACAGAACTTATAAAACAAAAGTGTTTGAAGCAGAATAAGAAGTAAGGTGGCAACATCCTATATGGAATCAAATTGAAATGTTAATTGCATCAGGCTGAGCTTTACCTGATACTATTAATCCTCCACTTAAATGAGCATTAAATCCAATAAAATAAAGTTCTTTGCCATGTACCAATACCAACACACTTACTTGTTGGGCAATACGTTATGTGCAAATTTTGCTGATATAAATGCCATGATATAAACGCTGATATAAATGTCCTGATTGGCGTATTCATAGGAAATTGCTAAACCTGTGAAATATATTGATTTATCTTTTATCACATTGTTTCTACATTTAGACACAAACAAGGGCTCAAGGGTCTTTTCTGTTTAAATTAATCTCTGTACTTTATAACATTAACATTATTAGACTGGTTGACAACTCATACTACTACTATGGACTTCATTATAACTAGAAGAAATTTAGGACTGACGAAAATAACAGACAATTACAGATAACAGATGACAATGATTTTTCTCTCCCACTTCAACCATCTGAAGCTCTCCCAGCAAAAAATCCTAAGTAAGGCTCATCCAGTCACAACAACAGATATTCACTGTTAACTCCACATTCTGCTAGTTGATTGAACAGGTAGTTGTGGCTAAGGAGTAGGTTACACTAGGAAGACAGAAGCATACAAAATCATCAAGCTAATGATAGCTCATTATTCACAATCCCCCACAAAATCGAGATACAGTAAGCTTGATTTTATGAATCTTTTGCAGTGCTTTTAACAGCACTAAGGATAAGAAGCAGATGTGAAGATAAAACATTATTCCATAATGCTTTATGATCATAAATCTCATTTGGGTGTTTTCACTCTCATTTAGTTTTATATCAGTTCAGGCAGTGGGACTACGTATTTCCATGAGCTGCATTCCATTCAGCGGACAATCTTCAGGAGGGAAACACTGTCAGTGTTTGAAAAGACTTATTGGTATGACAAGGGTAATTATAATAGTGCTTTATGCTTTGGGGAATAATGTAACACAGCTCTGGTTCATGGGCAGCAGAGAGACTTTAGTTATAACGTATGTGGTGTGGTGTGTTATTCTGCATTATTAGCCCTGCATGGCGTCGCTAAAGAGAAATGGTGGCAAGTCAGGACTGATATAACAGGAACTAGAGTATTTGTAATTCCCTCCTCAACATCTGTTGCATAAAATGTAATTTGCTCATTTGTGCAAGCTGTGCTTCTTTAGAGGCAATCTCCAAATCCTTTTTTGGATGTACCTGCCCCAATTTGTACAATTTGAATGTGGCCCAAAATAGCCTGCATTTCAATTTCACACAATTTGAGAATGCTGCAGTGAGCAACCTGTTTATTTAAATTACATCAAAAACAAAGTGACAGAGGGGTATAAGTGACCGGAGAGTCAAAAAGGAAGAATTTGAAGAGGGATTGGTTTTTTTGTTTTTTCAAGAGGCAGAGCTCTCAGATCACCAGGAAGAATATTAAGGAAAGCAGTTAATATGTAGTTAAAGGAATCGTAATGCACATGAACATATGCTGTTTTACCTAATTTTGATCAACTTAAAAGTAAAAATGTCTTTATTCCTTCAGTTGGGTTTAACACGCCATCTGGTTTAATTATTCCTTAGGTAGCACACTATAAAGTTAATAGTAACAGTATTGTTAAGCCAATCAGAAAGAACGTTTCTGATGTGATTTTTCACCAAGGATGTTTCTCTTAAACCCATTGACTATGAGGTCAATGTAATAAGCTTTTGCATAAGTATTACGTTACTGCCAGTGCTTGGCAGATGTTAGCTGAGAATTGTCACCTCTAGATTGACTCAAATCTGCTTACTCAGTGAAAGAATTTAGTCATAATCTAAAGTACTCCTTTAATTTAGAGTTTCAGGCAGAATTTTAATTTTAAAATTATTTAAATAATTTTAAAATAGTTGAGAAGATATGATGGTATTAAAAACACAAGATCTTACAGGATTGTATGTTAAAAGGAAATAAACCACAGTTTATAAAAGTCATGTTGATCAAAGAGTCAAAATACTAAAGTCAATCTCAGTCCTCATTTCGGCAAGGAAAGATATGCCCAGTGAGACTTCTGAAATCCACTGCTTTGAACAACTAGGCAAGTGAAATATGGAGTGTTCATTATTCATTGTAATACAAGAGGGAAGGTAGGGATTTAGGGATTCACTTCAACATCTTTGAGTTGAAAAGTGATCTGAAGCAGTTTTGCATAATCCCAATTTTAGAGAGTCCTAGTGAAGTTCACCATTCCACTCCTGCTGACTTTCAACAGGACCTAATTATTGTTTAAAATCCGAGCTAAAAACTACTTTGTGTTGTTTACCTTTAAAACTATTATTCCAAAAAAAATGAATGCTGTAAGAAATTCTTACCGAAATGAACATTTTCCCATGGCCCTAAAAAAATCTGTTTCCCCTGACGGTGTTTCTAAACTGGGCGGGGAACCCAAACAAAAACCCAGAACAGAATTTCATCTTAATGGATGCATAAGAAATACTTTAGGAAACACATAAACACACAACATACTATTCTGAATTTAGCAAAAGAAAGGGAGAATATTTAGAACACATTATTGGTAGGGGAGTGCTTGATATTATCATCATCATAACATACATACTTCTATTCTCAAATGTAGTATTACGTGTTCTCATTCCCTATTCCAGATTTCAGCTATGTATGTGATAAAGAATGTTACGTGATGATCATGAATTAACAGACCAGATACCAGTCATACTGAAAAAAAAATATTAAATCACTTTAAGACAACAGGTGTTTTCCTGATTCTTATGCTTTGTTGCCCATTGCAGCTGGATACAATTTATGGCATAATACTGCTATTCTAAATTACACCAGTTACAGTGTTATCTGGTGACCCCATGAAATACAAGAAGCAAAAAATAACTTCATTTCTCAAGATCCATATTAAATGGAGTTAATGGAAATCATCTGTGGTTTACTAACTGCCTCCAAATCTCATCCAACCCAGGACTCCCGGAGCAGAAAACAGCTGGGGGACAGAAGGGCTTTAGGGACAAGTGTCATATAACCTTGTGCTGTCCTTAGATTTCTCTAGGTATCCTTTTCTGGCTACTGCTGTGATTGTTAGGCTGAATGACTTGTTGATATAACGAAGTAAATTTGTTCCTATGTTTCAGTATAAATAAAGAACCGAACTAAATAGACCTGTAATCCATAAAATGATAAATAAACGGTATCAGACAAGGTTGGGTACTTGAATGTGTTTTATCAACAGGACAAATGTTACCTAAAAGACAGAGATCTCTCCCAGGAATCATTTTGGAAAGTTCTAAGGATAAGTACATTTCCTCTGGACATACAATATTGATAAATAGAAGAGATTCCAGCTGTAACTCGAAACTTGAACTCAAAACACCTTATCAACCAGTCCAAAAGAACTAATCAGCATGTAAGAGATATCAGAAGATGAAGACAGTAATCCATAGGCAATTCCATTATTTTAGTGCAGACTGTTATCAGAAAGGGTAACCTCTCCCTTACCCCAGCCACATGTTTCTACATACCCTTATGCCAGCCATAGCACTCAAGGTCTGTCTGAAAACCAATTTGACCAAAAGAGGAAGAGGAAGGAAAAAAAGAAGAAAAAATGAAAAGGAAAATATGTTGGATGGGGATAATTTCCATGATGTGGTTTTCAATGTGGTAGGAGCTCAAAGTCACAGTGACTTGAAGTGATTGAGAACCACGGGCTTAAGGGCTGTAAAATATTCTTGTTTGGATACTGCAGATTGTTCTAATTTGTACCAAGTAAACAAAAATACCCAGGTATGAGAACATTTAATAAATGTTGCTGGCTGGCTATTCTACTGTATATGATCACCTACACCATGAATCACTGGCAATCAGTACTGGCAGTAGTTTAGAACCTATTACAGCATGTCTTCTGCTTCAAGGGAATGGCACCCTGTTCACGTTCACCTCTCAAATACAAATAATACGTGCCCTAAAAGTAACTTATTCATAGTTTTTCTCCCCCACTGGCTTGTCCACAAGGGGCACAACCCACAGTCTGGGAAACACAGTGTTAGGGAAATCTTCAAAGCTATAGTTCCGATGAGATGCTGCACAACTTTGTCCCATAATAGCTTAAATAAAAAGTCAACAATTGAGTGATATAATGGACTGGTTGTTGGAAAAGAAAAAAAAAAAAAAGCAACACAGAAAAAAGGCAACACAGAAATAAGTTAACAGCTAGATATTACCATCTCACAGATGCCTAACATCAAGAACAGCAATATCATTAGAAGAACAAGTCTTGAAGAGATCTCTTCAAGTCATCAAATCCAGTGCCTTGCTATCACAGACCCCTATGTATTAAAATCCTTTTTCTAAATCAATTCAATCCCACTTCCATTTAATCCTGAGCTAACATTGTCCTTGTTTTTTTTCTTTTTTCTTTTTTCTTTTCTGTTGTTTATTCTTCTGATGTACCTTATTATATCTCTCAGTTGTTGTTTGACTAAACAAGCCAAGCACTTTTAAACTTCATTTCTGGAGTGGACATTCCATTCTTCTGAACATCCAACCACTTTTCCACCTAGTTCAGTATGAGTTTCTGAATAAAGGGAATTATACATAGCTTTGCTGATGAAGTCTCAACAATGCTGTCTATAGCGACATTAATATTTCTCTATTTTCTAATTCACCTTGGGGTCACCCATCTTTTTCACAATCCAAGTAATGATTCATAGCTAACATGCAACTAACCAACATGCCAAGGATCTCTGTTCCTGGACAATGATAGATGAGCTCTCATTTTACTGCAGACATTCATGCTGATAATTAATAAACACATGATGTTGTACTTCATCCAACTCTAGTTCACCCCCTTTCTATTACTTAATTCTTCAATATCATCCACTGGCGTTACACCTTTTCTTATACTCTGACATATCAGTGGGATTTTAAAATGCAAGCTAAATGAGATATGTGCACCCTAAATATATTTCCTTCTTGAAGCATTAGATACAAGGCATTCTTTGATATTATTTAGACCCTTGACTGCAATACAAAATATGCCAGACTTGTATCAAATGATGCCATGGTCGAATCATTTGTTCTAAAACAGTGAAACCAGTCAAACAACAAATTCTACATACAGAGACTACTGCAACAGCTATTTGATTTGCTATGTAAAAGAAAATGATTAATGCTTTTCATTTAGTAGGAAACAGCTGCACTCCTAACTTTACTATCTGGAAAGCAGGAGGAGAAGTAGCTGTTTAAAAAATCATATCATTTTTAGTGAAAAATGGCTTCAACTTTGGGAATAATTGCTGTTGCCAGTAGGTTGTTAGGAAATTACAAGCAAAGCGTTGAAATAAAATGTATTAAGATTCAGAAGATTTTTAAATAATTATCAATGTGAAAATTAATTACAAATATCAACTGTTGGCCTGTTCACACATATCAGCAGTCAAGAATACACAATTCCAGCTTAAAATAATTCTCCTGTCACTCACACACTACAGTAGCTACCTAAATGTGTTGGAAGCTGTTGAATTGGGGAGCCTAAAATATAAACCAAAAGTAACCACTTAGTCCCCTTCTGTCATTCTCCCTCTTTTATTGCAAGTTCTAACAACCTGATCAATTAAACAAGAGATCACGAATTATTACTCTTTTTGCCATAATTTTTCTAAGTGGAGAATTACATAGTTGAGGAACAAAAGATGCACTGGCATTCAGTAAAGATTAACCCTTACCCTGTTCTTTCTGCTCCCATGACAATCAAGTGCAAGAAAATATTGATAGCTTTTCTACCATTTTAATAACTGTACTGTTCTTTAGAAAAGGGGTCAAACCACTGATTTTCCTCTAGAGAATCTGGCACAGTATTTTCTAACTAGCGAAGTAATTGTTTTTCCATAAATGCAGTTACAAGACCTTGATCTTGAGTTTTAATGTGCATGTACAGAAATGTACATCACATTTATTTAGCTCAGAAAAACTGTTCTTTTGATTATGCCTGCTGACCAGGCGCTAAAAGTACTAAACCATGCAACAGTCTGACACATCAGTGCTGGAAGTGTTCCCAGCTGCTGGCCAGAATCTGATCACCTTTTTCTAAGCAAGGTATTCAAGAAAGTAGTAAAAAACGCTGCTGTCTAACACCACCTGTCAGCTGGGCTTCAGCACCTGTGGCTCTGCTGGATGACCTCCGCATTATAGGGAAAAGGAAGACAGTTGTATCAATTCTAACAGACTTGGCAGCTTTGGTATAGCTGATCTCCAAATACTCCTACTTTCATCCCAAAGACAGCTGCAGAGGGCAAACAGTAATAGCCTGAAATGACTTAGGTCATTTTTCTCAGACCACAAATGCAGGATAGTATGGGCATTTCTTTCCCCTACCATCTTCAGACTCTCACATTGATCATACTCCTCCTATTTACTCCTCATCAGGATCTAGATCTAGAGTGCAAGCAGCAGAATGCACATACAGCATTCAACTCTACCCCGTGCCAAGTGTGAACATAATAAACTCTGTAAAAAGCTCCTGTTTAAACAGGAGGCGGTAAGAACTGAATCCAGGAAGGCCAAAATAATGCTGGAAGCTTGACAGAAGTGCTCCAAAAAACAAACTTTCTCTAGAATCACTCCCATTTACAAACATGTTTGTCTTTGGGCCACTAAATAAGGTCACAGCTTAAAGATATCTTTTCTTCCTCATCTTTGGCTCAGACAGCCATGGCAGCAAAAATATCCCCCTGGCTTTCATCTAAGACTTACTGGAATTTACCTGCTTTTCAGGCATGGGTTGGTCCTGGTGAAGCGGTCACTCGTATCTCCAGATTTGCACTGCATGTATGGAAGGAAGAGGATTTTATGTGGAAATGAAGCTCCAAATGAGACAAAATTCAAAAGCCCATGCTCAACAACAGAAGATATCCACAAAGCAGTAAAAATGTGTACAAAGTCCAGTTCAAACTTTCAAAGGCCTACTACTGGTCTGTGAAAGTAACTTCTAATGTCATTGCCATTCCAAGAAAACAATTATGTTTGTCATTCTTGACAATGAAGGGTAAGAAACAAAAATTTTATGATTGTATTAGCATCATTGTGATACTAATTCCCACAAGATTAATGGAATAAAATACAAACCCAATTTATTCAGATTAACTTACCCTCTTTTTCTTCTTTTACATACAAAATGAAGAGACTTCTATAAATTAATTGAGCTATTTACTCTACAAAAGAGAGAGGGACATGCTTGTTGGCAGTGTTTTATGAACCTGAAAGGTAATGGGGCCCATAAAACTCCTTGACACTTGTTTTTGAGCTTCACAAAATTAGAGTCTGTACCTCATACTTGAAGTGTCAAAAAGACTAGTTTCTTTTGCCTGATTCATCTACCAGCCAAATTTGCCACTCACAAGAATTCATTTCATAGATTTTTACTCCCTTCTCTTTAAAAAATAATAGAGTTTAAGTTCCTTGAGGTAATAAGTCTTTTATCAAAGGCAAAACTAACAAATGCATTATGCCTATCCTGCAAAAAAACATGCCACATCCACTCTTTTCAACGTTATTGAAAACATACAAAAGAAATGAATTTATGTTTAGAAACATGTTGTTAGTGTAAGATCAATATTCTTCATGAAAAACTGAGATTCATCTTACATAAATCTGTTTTTTCATATGTATAGAAACTAGTCACGCAATGGAGAAAAAAATCTACTATAAAATGAGGCTTATGCCGTGTATATGTGTACTCTAATCAGTACAGATAGAATCATTCATAGAATCATAGAATGTCCTGAGTTGGAAGGGACCCAGAAGGATCATTGAGTCCAACTCCTGTCCCTGCATAGGATGACCCCAAAAATCACACCATATGTCTGAGGGCGTTGTCCAAATGCTTCTTAAATGTTGTCAGGCTTGGCGCTGTGACTGCCTCCCTGGGGAGCCTGTTCCAGTGCTCTGCCACCCTCTGGGTGAGGAGTTTTTTCTCTAAAAAAGACATTGCAGGAACAAAAGATACTAATTTACAATATTTGTAGAAGTTCCACATATAGATGAAAGTTTTCAAATGTAATAGCGCCCTGAACTGAACAGAAAACTGAAGCACATTTTAAGTGATACCTCAAAACTACCTTTAGAAATCTAGCTGGTTTCAAAAAAAGCTGAATGCTTAATTTCAACAGAAGTAAGAAATATCAAGAGTTTGGTAGATATTTGGATAGCATTTGCATGAATTTCACGTGTGGAAGCTCTTCTTCCTTTGTTAGCTTCACTGGCTCAGACACTCATGCAAATTTCCAATGTGTTGTTTCAACATTAGTCATCTTAAATCCAAGTTCAGGGAAAAAAAAAGAAAGAATGTCTTCTCTTTTCACCATTAATTCTCTTTCATTATCTGCAATTGATTTAAAAGGAGTCTTTTCAACTGTTTACAGACAATAAATCATTCCTCATCTTGTGTATTTAACCCTGCTCAAATTCCTTGTTCTCAGGAAATAAGCATTATGGTAATTTTCCTGGAATAATATCAACTGATAATATATGTAGGTTTTAAATGTATCAAACAACATTCTTTCTGCCTGAGTACAGTCCCAATAACAGCTACTTTCAACGTGAAACAAAATACATTTTTATGGTTATCCCTGTTGTATTTTATAGAGCTAAGCACTGCAACAGTAGATGAACATCCTGGCCAAGATTTGTGTTACCACGCACAGCAACTGAAAGAGTTAGCCAATACATTCTGTAAGATCTTGATTTTCCTGCCTCTCAGCTAAAATATTGTTATTCCCAATGTTGGGAACTAACATTTTGACAGTTTGTTAACAGCTTTAATTCCTCCACTCTGGCAGCGCTTGCATTAAGCAAAGAGACAGAAGCAGATGCTCTCCTTTTCAGCAGGTACAGCTTCCTGACTAGCAGTAACGTTTCAGGCGCAGGTGCCTGTGGAAAACAGAGGCAAGTCTCGACACAGAATCCACTACCTGAAAGCAAGCACTCAACCCAGCTCTCAGCTTTTAAATGATTTGCAGCCATAGACATAGCTCATACCCTATAAACCAATAAAGCTATTTATCTTACAGTTCTAGAAAGAACTGCTGTTATCAATATTTAAATATTTAAGTGTTTTTACATAATTTTGGAGGAAAGACCCACAGAAGAAAAAATATTACATCTATTTACTGATCAAACTACTCCTAAATAAACAAAATTACTCCTCTCAAAAATTCCAGACAAGATATAAATTAACCAATATGATACATTTGTTTCCAATGAAGCAAAACTAAAATGCATGATCCAGAGTATCACGTGGTTTTCTCATATGTGTATCCCTGTGTTTACATATCAGTCACTCCTGGGATGTAGGTAAGAGGAAAAGCAACCAACACATAAACAAGCCTCAGTGTGAATTTACAAGCTTTTATTTTTTAAGAACAGAATTTTCTCCGATGATTGTCCATCACATAGTTGTACCTGATTTGAAAGGTGCTCTGTTGACTTTTAAAGAAATGCTGTCAAAGTCTGCAAATCAAAGTTAATATCCAACTTCCAATTCTTTTCAACATGTCAGCAAGCAAAATTCAAAATTTTATTTCCTCTATTTCTTTAAATTTATACTTTTTTTTTCCTTCTAACTGAGGTTTCCATATTACCTTCCAATTAAAAAAAAAAAACAAAACAAAACAAAAAACAAACAAACAAAAAAACCCACCCACCAAACTCATGGCACTATCTCTGCTCTTCAGGGAAAAAAAAAAATCAATAAATTCAGAGATGTGGGAAAAAAATGTTACATTTTGATCAGTTAAGTTCAGCTACAGTGCTACATCCTGAGAATAAATATATGCATTATGGAAATATACACTGAGAAGAGTAAACCAGAAAGCAAAATAAGAACATGAAATTTATTGAAAGCATACTTTAAAAATGCTGCTCTTTGACTTTACAGTAGAGCTCTGAAATTTTCATTCCATATGCTTTATGTGACCATCCCTTTCAAACAAAGACCAAAACCAACTAGCTCTGGTTTAAGTTCTACCTTCCTGCCACCCACTTTTAAGAGAGCTGTTCCTGTTCCACAACTGGAAAAATGCATATTATCCAGCCAAAACACAGCTGTCCTTTGTCGCACAAAACATACATGATCTGAGTAATATTAACATGCATTTGAAATTTAGACACCTCTGTCATGACAAATGACGTATACCCATCATAGCTAGAAGGGCTCTCCAGCATTTTGGCAAGTTAAAATGTTTGCTCAAATTACATGCACTGAAACTGAAAGCATATTTTTGCTCAACAGTTCAGTTCTAACCCTCTGTGCATAGTCATATCTGTTGCTTTAGTATACTTTTAAAATAATTTAGAATGACAGGAGAAAAATTAAACTCTAATTTAGGATGTATTATATTCTCTGTGCACTGTCAGTTTACTAGTTCTAATAAGGTACATACATGCAAGCCCACAGTATGCCATATCACAGAGTTTATAATTGGGCTCAGAGAACCTGATGCATGTGGATGAAAAACAACCAAGACCAATTCTCAAATCTCTGCAGATCTAGCAGTTGGGAGAAAAAGTCTCTACACATATATCAAGTTAATTTGTCTGGCAAACCGTGATTCACATAGCTGTACTTGTCAGACCTAGTAACAGAAAAGCACTTCAGAAAGTGGCAAGACAAACAGTAGGGTCAATTCACCTGACCTTAGATAAGAAAAATAAGAAAGCAAAACTGAAAAATATAGAAAACTAATATCGGGACTCTATGTCAACATGGAGCACTAAATTCTAAAAGATCAGGAAGGAAATGGACATCAGTTACTACCAGCGGTGAAATGAAAGGCAGTGAAATATACTGGGAATGTGCTCTAATAAGGTAATGTAGGAAATATTTTCATGAGTTCTACAAATTTGGTCTTTGATGGAGACAAAAAATGCCCTATAAATTTCAGGGAATTAACTAAAAAAATGAGATAGGTAGTTGCTTCATTTTATTTTGCATCTGTGCTTATATTAAAATATCAAGAGGAAAAGACTACTTTCACTCTGTGTAATTGAGGATTCTGAAGGACATCCCTTTCCTCTATATAGAGACAAATTATCTGAAAAAACATTAAGCAATTGTTCGTGGTATTACATATGCTCAATACAATGTCAGTCTTATGAAGTCAATGTGATATTTGTGCCAAAGAATATACTGGTTTACCTATATTCCTGTCAAATGTCAAAATGGAAAAAGATAAGCATTAAGCTGTTTCATAGGAATTACTTTTGAAATGCCACCAACTCAAGCATTATAAGTTGCTTTTAAACTAATTCCTTGGAATTGTATCTGAAATACCTCAAATCCATTTATCGTAATTACAAGTGGCAGTACATGCAACTTATCACCCTAAGAGTTCACAGCAGCACTTTACAGAACTCTGCAAAAGCATGGGAAAGGGAGCCCACATAACACCATAAACTGTTAAAAAGTCTCTTGAGTAAGGCATTGTAAAGAAGATTACATTAGAAAATAGTTACATTTATAGACAGAATTAAGGTAGAGATCTCTAGTTATACAGGCAGCACAACCAGATTTGGCCAGCTGTTAGACGAAAAATGTCCATGAAGATATATACCATGGAAAAAGGTGAAATGCAGCAATATATTCCTTGAACAAAAACATATTGATAAAAGAATGAGGTATAGAAGGCAACAAATCTCTCCAGATGAAAAGGACTGTAAAAACAGCACTTACACTGAAGAATGTAGAACTGGAGGAACAACTCAGCTCATAAAGCCCAATACCCTACCAAAAATAACCACGGAACATAAACTTTTTTCATATATAGCTTTTATTTTTGAGCTGAGGGGAGAAGGAATGGCAGGAGGAGCTGAGGGAGTGGCACTTCAATGCTCAGTGCAATTCATATCTGCTCTTATATTCAAGGTAAGCACTCCTAGTCTTCTTCACCCCTGCAGCTTCTTATATATATGTACTCATCGTTCACCTTTAAACCTTTTCCTACCTAAATCACTAGTAGATGAAGGTGATTCAAATGTATTAATCACACTATAATAGGCTGCACAGTGCAAATGTGTTTTGTATGGAAGAGGCTTGAAAAATGAGAAAAAGAATGGTAAAACTGATAACCTTTGGTACGCTCATATAAAATTCACCTAGTTTCCAACTTTGGGGGAAAGACAGTATCTTTAGAGTGCCCAGAGTGTGAAAATACTGGCAATGAAACTGCAGAATTTACAGTAAGACAAAACACATTGCAAAAAATGTTCAGGATACAAGCTGTTTGCAAAGATGTCTTCAGAAAATCCCAGTAATTTATGCCAACTACATCCCTCAATTTGTACAAATCCTTTGCTGCAGTAGTTCAATATCTTGACCTACAATCTTAATTAATCTGTATCACAAGCCTATTTTTCTATGTTTTTTCTTCCCTACAGAAATACCGAACCAGTTACTTGACTTTAAATGTTTAAATATTAAGTGTGGGCCTGGAAAATAAAATAAGCAACATTCTAAAGACACTGTAACGAAGGACTGGATTAACATGATAACATATATGTTAAAATCTTAGCAAGTTGTCTAATCTGCTTTTTAGCCAACAAACACTTCTGCAGCACAATTTACTTCAAACTACACCATGTATGTAAAACAGGTCACATGAACTGCACGGTAAAAATGTCTATGTTTTGTCATTGACTTTAAAAGGAGATTATGGTAAATATAGATGACTACACTGCAGAAATCTAAAGTAAGGAAAGAGCAGTCCTATTCAGATGGAATTGAAACTATTTGTCAGCCATTTCTTTTAACACAATGGGATGTGAGTTCCAGAACATACATGTTTGCTTTTTTCTAGCTGGAGCTGATAACTTAGAAGAAAAACATTTGCAAAAATTCTTTAAAACGATATCTTAGAAGAATCATTATTCCAGGTATTAGGATATACAAAGACGTTAGGTCAAACGCCTTATAGCAGGTAATTTCAGGGAAATTACCACCTTTAAGTAACATGCAGTGAGAACAATTTTTAAAGCCTCTCAGTGTTTTTTACTGAGCACACATATACACAAACACATACATATACTCTCATCTTAAAATGAATGTTCAATAAAGCACTACTGACAGTGTATACTGAAAAAGCTCTGGAACACCTTTCTGATATTTTTCAATAAAATGATCTTGAAGATTAACTCAGATTATTATATTAGTTCAATTCAGAAAGGAATTTTATATTTTTATGATTCCAGCCTATATACGGAACTACTTTGGAATTCATTCACTATACAAAAAATAATAGAAAAAGTCACATTTCTTTTAGGTTGCACAGAAGAAAAGTGTCTATCCAAGGCACAACTAAATATAAAGTCCATTTTGGTTCAAAAAAATGAGAAACTGGTGAACCTTTTCAGTAACACCAGAGAATGCTATCAGTAACAGGTAACCTCTCACAATATGTGTTACGCTTGTATTCAGTTTAATTTAAAGCAAGAGAACAAAAGTCATAGAATGGGTTGGGTTGGAAGGGACCTTTAAAGATCATCTAGTCCAACCCCCCTGCCATGGGCAGGGACATCTTCCACTAGATCAGGTGGCTCAAGGCCCCATCCAACCTGACTTTGAATACTTCCAGGGACAGGGTACCCACAACTTTTCTGGGCAACCTATTCCGGTGCCTCACCACCCTCATTGTAAAAAATTTCTTCCTTTTGTTCAATCTAAAACTACCCTCTCTCAGTTTAAAACCACTGCCCCTTTTTCTGTCACTACAGGCCCTGGTAAAAAGTCTTTCTCCATCTTTCTTCTAAGCCCCCTTTATATATTGAAAGGCTGCAATAAGATCTCTTGTTCTCCAGGCTGAACAACCCCAACTCTCTCAACTGTTCTTCACAGAAGAGGTGTTCCAGCCCTCTGATCACATTCATGGGCCTCCTCTGGATCTGCCAGAAGAAGTGCCAAAGTCACTGTTCCCACAGCATTTCTGCTTCCAATTGAACAATTTAATGAACAGTGCAAGAGTTTAGCTTAAACCCACTTCCATCATCTGGCTAAGCTGTTCTGCCAAACTTTGCACTGGTGTAGTTCAATGGAAAAATTAAATATTCCGCTAAAAGGGATACTGACATCTGAGAGTATCCAAAGTGATACAGGTATTTGGGTTTATCTCATACTGTCAGTATCTCATACTGTCAGTGTATCATCTCTTAGAACACATTTGTCAACATCAGAGTTCTAAGATAATCAGAAAAAAAAAAAAAGGGGGTTCTATAAGCAAAGGCAAAAGCCACCATAAATTAAACTATGATTAAAAAAACACAGTAAGAATTCCCTTTTACTTTTTGATAAACTTCAGAAAAATTTCTTTTTCATAGGTAGTAATTTCTCATTTCTGTAAGAATTAAGGACCCTTTTCTCAGGTGATGCAGCTTTGTCAGCTAACGGAACCAGCGGGTTCTACTGCTGTGCTTGAGTACAGTCAGTCACTACAATTCTTCTGAGCAATAGATGAAAAATCAGGATTAGTCCAAGCAACATAACTTGCAATTTGAAACGTTACCAATCTCCTAGGCATTCTGCTCTGGGCTTTTATTCAGTTTTTGGTACACAAAATACAAACAGAGCACGTCTGTTAACAATGTTCTGGAATTAACCTCTACACAAAACAAAACCAGAGACAGTCCCACTTCTGGACCTTCAAAACACCAAACCGAACAATGGGGTCACAGCTCAAATTGCTACTTTCAGTCAGAGGCAAAGACAGAAGGAAGCTTTATTTTGCCAGCTATGTGATCCTAAAAATATTGGAAGATCCTGCCCTGTTAATACACTTTCTGTTAGAAGAGAAGGAGATGCCAGTGGTGGAGGACTCTTAAAGACAAGGGTCAGCTGAAAGCATGTGTTAACTTGGGCTGCAATGAGGCAGAGAACATCAAAACTAAAAATAAGTCATACCAACCTACAGCCTTGAAGGGAATTGTAACCACAGGAAAAATAGTAGCTAGAGGTGTCTCTAGATACAGTTCATGTTTTCTCCAACAGCAGCATATCGTTTGGCAAAATAAATAACATTTTGTTCTAGAGAAGTAACTTCCTTATTGCTGTACTGGGCCACAGGCACTTAAAAGCGCTAGGAAACGCAAAACCAGGGATGATATTGTGTAACTAGCTCTGGCACAGACTCCTTTGAAAAACAGTCAGTTATGCTCCTCACCCCAGAGTTAGACAAGGTACCTTCCTGTTATCTGAGAGCAATCAAGTGTTTGAAGAAAGGTGTCAAAAGAAGCAGTCCATCCAGAGATCGAAATAACCCATAGGACACAAAGCCTTCAGATGAACAAATCACATGAGTGCAAAAACCTCTACCATTATACTTGTGATTCCTGTAGTATAGCCAAAGTCCATTTGTTGAAAAGCATGCACAAAATCTTTGAAATAAACCTCTACACTAAAAATATTGGAAAACATACTCTAAATACGGTGAAAACATACTCTAAATACGGTTCATATATTTTCAAATCGTCACCGCATAGCATAACATTTTCCTATTTGCGGGGCTAACATAAAAGCATATCCATGAAGAGATGACTTCCCAGAACATCTACAATAAGCAATTTTGCCAGCCATCTGTGCAAAAAAGCAGTGTAACTTCCCTTTAAACAACAAAAAAAAACTAAACAAATCCCCAGCCCAACAGCAGAACAACACACCTGGTCAATACGAGCCTAAGCATGAAAACATTCTGGTTTGAATTTAGCAACAAAGAATACACAGACCAGGAAGACTGTGGTTAACAATGCTATCTAGATTTGCCTATGTATTTGACACTTCTGTACATAATTCAGTATCCAAGTGCATTTTTGAGTTATTGACAACATTCAAGGCATACCTCTAATAAACATTATTTGGCGTGCCAGATGCTAGACTAGCTGTCAATGTGTTTTTTTTCACATAATAGCCTTCTGTTTAAAGCACTCACTAAGAAAGCACTAAATTACATCTAGAAACTGAGAGATTTCATACCCCCAGCTTCTAGCAGAGAAGAACAAGTCGGAAAATACCCACTCATAAGGCTAATCTCAGTGAAGGACTTCCTATTACCTCAACTGAGTCACTAAGCAAAGAGTGAAAAATAAATGGAACCCCAGTAAAAGAAGATACAATCTATCTAGCCCATGTTTACACACTTAGCTGGAGCAGTGGGGCTCTACTGCATGCTCCCAATGCTGTTTTCATAGTATATGGTAAGAACAATACAGTATATTGCATAAACAGAGAAAAAAAAGGCGAGTCAAAGTGGTCTCAATCTCTCTCCTGTCAAACCTGCTGAAAGACATGGAATACTCCTCTGCCACATATTTAATTGAAAATATCCATTTCTTTCTAGTTCCCCCTCCCTACCTGTTTCCCATTATATCCACCTGTATCAGTGGTTATACTTGCAATGGAAGTAAGAGTTACCAGAATTCAAATACATTTGAGAAATTGTAAATGGTGCTTACTTAGCCTTAAAGGGTTGAATTCAACATTAAAAGCAATAAGAAGACATTTCTTATGTTGATGCCAGTGACTTCTATGTAATACATGATCTGGACAGACCACAACATAACTGGTGAGACAATCTCAATGTCAGTTCAGCACCCACATTGACAGGTAGTATGTTGTAGAGGCCATTAAGTTCAAAGCACTGGCTTTAATTCAAAAAATGAACCTTCTTAAAAAGGAGCAGCTGGGATGTTATATAAAGAGACAAAATTCTGATACCTTGCTTTTCTTATTTAATGTCATGAAAGCATTAGTTTTTATATCTATACACAAACTAGACTGAAAAAACTTTGAATAATGGTAGTTGTTCTATATGTCAATTTATTCTGTCTGCAGAGTTTGGGAAAAATACAAGCACAGTAATTCTTGCAGAAAACATAATAAAATTATGGATCAGTTTGGACAGATTAAAAAAATATGTCTTTTTCATTTGTAAAAACCAGAGAAAGTGATTTGAATGATATAGGATCCGTAACAGGAGCTGTAGGCCTTCATTCAGAGGTGACTTGTTTGCATCCAACATAAATCAGCAGTGACCATTTATCATCTAACGGCTGTTCAGTAGCCAATGCATGATGATATGGTAGCTCCTGTTGGAGAGGTGTCCAGGTGACAGTCACAGCCAATTGTCATCCCTGCTGGCAGTCTCAAAGAGCATAAAGGAACAATTAGACCTCGAGACCATAGCAGCCTATGTCTTCTAGACAGAAAGCAATTCCAGAACAGGACAATGAAAACGTGTTTCTCAAATGAGCAGTGTCCACCCAATGTGTAACAACAGGATCTCAGTTTAAGGTGAGGTCAATAAAGTATTTTTCATGGGAATTATCTGCATTTTGTACGGTATCATGCAAAATCTTTGAGACACTTCTGTTATTTATGCTAAGGGCTTGATTTTTCTGCTCAACAAATGCCACAGATTTAAATGGTAGACTGCAGAATCAGTCATTTAATAAAACCTAGCAGTATTTCATCATTACAGTGTTCTTGTTTTGTATTCTGCAAGCAAAAGAAATAATGAATTAGGAGAACATTTCCTCTTTCCATTTCTTATTACTGTGAAAGAACCTGCACTTACAATGCAGAACTGTAGAGTTACGGGAAATATTTTGCATTTTAGACTTTTGAATTCTTTTTTCCTAGTACTATCACCATTTAGTCAGCATAAATGCTGGGCTTCATATTGCTGTCTTCCATACACAATATTTAAAACAAGAAGATGAACTTTCCAAGTACCATTCAGTTCTGATAGTTCTTTTCAAAAAACCCATTTGCTTGCCCTTAGAAGTATTACCTTAACAGGACAGCAAAACCTATAACACCATAGGGGTCTAATGTTCTACTCCTTATGCTTACAAAACAGTATAAAATAAGGAAAGCCAAAAGCTCATAAGCACCACAACTTTGCTAAAACTGAATCATATGTTGTTTTAAAAGTCACCATTTACATTTAAAAAGCACCTCAGTATTTACAGCAAAGCCAACTGAATAAATGCATGAAGAAATAATTCTGAATCAAAACCATGTTATTTTTAGATTTCTGATGTAGCATGCAGCTTTGATGCCACAGAAAATTCCTTTAATTTGACCAAACTTTCTAACATGGAAAAATGTAAATCCCAGTTACAGAAGGAGAAAAAAAACAATTCAATGTACCTTCACAACATAAAAACAGTAACTTAAAGAATTCACTGTAGGTACTTCTCTCTGGTCTACCATTGTTCATTAAACAAGTATGCTGAATGCATGTCTGGGATCCAAAAATGCCACAACTCCTTTAATTCTGAATTGCCATTGAAGGTTGTCACACTTTACCAGGATAGCTTTCTGAGACTGTTTTTACATATACTGATGCTTCTGTTAAGTAAACGAACTCCTTGGTGGTCACACCAAGGACCATAAACAGCCTATTTCTACTACTTCATTTTTGCCTTCTCCTGTTGAGAACCTACCAAATCAGACAATTTTTCTTTGGTTGGAGAATATTACATTATATTTATCACTATAGCAACTAACCTAATTGATTTGATGCAGGTTTCTCTTCCACCATAGGATGGAGCCACTATCCCTAAGTATAATCTAAACATTTAAGAAAGAAAAAACGATCAGTTTATTATTTTACCACGTCAGAGAACATAATTGGGTTTCAGAAATTAAAGTACAAATGAAAGTCTAATGGAATGTACATGTACATCCAGAGCACGCTTTATAAATATGCTTATCTGTCAAGTGGAACTGAGAGTATGGTGTTTACTGGTTGCTCCCAGTAATAGGGAAGACTATCGTACAACAAATACATTCCCAGAAACAAAGATTCACAAAGTAATTAGGGGAAAGGGAGGAAACATTCATATAACTGATTCAGAAGTAAGCTTTGTCAGACCAATAGATTAAAAATTAAAATAAGCAAGGTAGATCTAAAGTTTTATTTATAGTCCCAAAAAAAAAAGGAAATATGCAAAAGTTCTGATTTTATTTTTTTTTTTTGAGCTGCAGGGCTTGATGTAAATGTAGTAAAATGAGAAAGTAACTGATAATCAGATATGAGGTTCCTGTAATTACTTTAATAATGTATTCAACTATATTGTTTTTTTACAGAAGTCTGCTTGATATCAGAGATTTAAGTTGGTATACTTCCATGTACCTGAATATAAGGTGTGTGGAAAAATACAGAACACCTTACATTGTCAAGTTCTTTTCTTTTACTGCCCAAGAAATATGGCAAGGCTGTTATTCTTAAAACATAACTGACACACACACCCTCTCCCCAGTTATGCTTTTCTTCAAAAAATAAAGCATCGGATGAAAAAAAGACTGAATAAACCCTAGATGATTTTTAAAAGGATACATAACATTTGCAGTACTCCTTCACCTAGAAATAGCCTCACATTTTTTTCCTTGATTTTTAAACAAGTTCACCCTTTCCACAGAGCAAAAACATTTTTTGCAGTTTTTCAAATACTACCACTGGAGAAAATGCGCATGGTGCTTCATTAACATTTGGAATTGCAGTTGTCAAATCAGTGAAACATTACATAAATGGTGGAGTGTTTTGACACTGCATATTTTAAGCTGTATGGTGCTTTTCAGCACTATACGGAATGAAGAGCCTACTACATGTTTGAGGAACACCATCTACACTGGCTGAGAGAACTAATTAGAAACTGGTTATTTAAACACACCAGAAATTGCCTTCATATTACCAGCTAACATTTGCATCGTTCAGCATCAGTAAACAATGCAAAAAATAAATAACAAACAATATATAACAATTCAAACATTCCTTTGGATAGAACATTATCAAACCTCTCACTGTTGAATATAAATAATTTTTAAGGTGTCAGAGTTTACAGTTAACTCTTTCTGAGCCTATGCTGATAGAAGATATCTGCACAGAAGAACTCATATCTTCTCATAAAAAGTCTAGGATCCTCCAGACATTTCTAGCACAAACTTAATAAAATATTTCCTATTACTAATATCCAGCTGAATTCCCTTTAAACTTAAACTATTCATCTTGTAATATGCATTTACTGAGTCACTTATCTCACCATATGCACATAAATCCTTTTAAATCTCAGTATGTTGTTTAGTATACCCTCTATATTAGCACATTGACTATAGCATTATGTACAAATTGAAATTATTTAAAAGTGTGGCCTGTTTGATACGATTTTTTATAAGTGTAACGCAAACTGTGCTAAATTACAAAAAAGAATTACAAAATACGTTATTCTTTTTAGAATAAGCCTCTCTCACTGTTGTCAGTATGAAGAATCCCTGTAACATGAAAAAAAGTGAATTAAAGGTTCTCTTAGCTAATTACAATCTTGTTTCAGGGAAAAAAAAAACAACACTCAAAACCAGAGAATTTAATATGGTTGGAGGGAATGGAATAGAGGGTTAAGAAATGCAGCAGGCATGCTCCTGAAAACCAGAATCCATTTCCTATTCATCATAACCTATACCTATTACAGCTCAACAAGACAAGCCTAGTGCAAAGTCTTTTATGCTACAGCTAATGAAAGAAATATGCTCTATGGGCAAATTACAGACCACATTCAGCTCACGTTGGGAAAATACAGTGTAGATTCATTCTGGCAAAGTTGTGCAGGTCCCTCCTGATAAATTACATATTTTTTTATTATTGCATAGAAACTGCTTTTTCTATTCTCTTTGAAAGATTCACACTCTGGTACTATGGACTAACTTGCATGCCCTAGAAGTATGGGCATTAACTGTATTTATATTACATAACTGCTTCAAAATTACTCTTGCCGAGAGCAAAAAAACTAACAAGAAAAAAAAAAAGACCTTTAAACGTACTAATAGTCCAGGCACTTGATTCTTACAGATATCTTATCTGCAACTCAGTGTGATTAATGGACAATCTATCAAGCCTGAAAAAGAATATACAAAACTCTACCAATAACCTGTGATGCAGCTCTAAAACTGATAGCATGGGCTTACTAAACTGCTGAGGATATGCTCAGGAAGTGCCGGGGTGTTCCAATGCAATTTCACAGTCAGAGAATCACATATGATCCTGGTGATGTTAAGACATCTGTCACTTGACTAAAGATGTGCTTCCTAAAGGAATGAACATAAGGAAAATAGTTCCTGTTCATGGAAGGTGGACAGGGGTAGGACAGTGTGTACGCAGAGGGAGCAGTCTGGGAGAGAGCTGGTATCATCTGATAATAAACAGCGAACAGTGGATCACGGTTACTACCACTAAAAAGTTTGTCCTAAAGATCCAAGAGAGGTTTATGTTTGGACTGAAAATGCCACATCCACAACCTAAGGACATCTCACGCTCCCAAGCAGCGGCAGTATTAAAGTGTCAGTCTACCTGCTTTACCATGGGGGAGAGGGGGAGGATGTGTTGAGGTGGCAAGCCTAAGGCACAGTACCTACGCCTGCCAGCTTCAGAGCTTAGCTTTTGCCAGAAGCGTTACCTCAGACGGGAAGGGCGTGGATTTACGTCCAGCAAAAGCACCAGGACAAAGATGTACTTACTGCAGTAAGCGATTAGGAGACTAGCCAGGATCATGATAGCCCAGAAAGTTGAGGACATGCTTGGCAAGGTGCTGGCATCTTTCCTACTGCTTCTCCTGGGAGATGGAGCCATTGAAGCCACTTCCCCGGTGGGGGGGAAAGTCAGAGAGTTTCACCAGCCAGCTCTCCCCTTGACTGATGGCCTGTCTCCACGTTTAATCCCCAAGGAAGGCATCTTCCAAACACCCCGCGGTTCGTCAGCAGCAACACGGTCCTGTTGCAGGAACCATCTTCCAGCCAGAAAGCCGAGGCGACTCTAAAGCCTGCGGGACTTCAGCACAGTGGCCACAGCCAGCTTTCCTCCTGTTACTGTGGCGAGATTCACTAGCGTGGTGGGTTTTACTGGGACTCGGATGCCTGACGTGCTGCTGAGCTTTGAAGGTGTCCCACGAACGAGCCTCTTTTAATTTTTTTCTTTCCTTCTTTAATTTGCAGAAGTTGTTTCGCTTGTTGTCCTTTCCCCTGCCTCCTCCCCCTCCCCCGGGAGGCAGACCTCCGCAGGCAGGGGCCCGGGCCGAGGCGGTGCTAGCGCGGGGGGCCTCCCCCGCCGGCCCGCCCGCCCGCCCGCCGCTCTAGGGCGACCCCGGCTCAGGCCGCCGCCGCCTGCCAGCGCAGGGCAGCATGGCCGCGGGGGCGGCGGGCACGGAGGGGCGAGAGCACCTCGGCGGCCACGGCCGCCCGCCCGCGGGGGAGGGCTCCGCTTGGCAGCTCCGCGGGGCGAGGGCGATCCGCGCCCGAGCCCAGCACCCGCGGGGGAGCGGGGGGCGGCGGTGCCCGCCAACGGCTGAGGACGGCGGCGGAGACGGACAGCCCGGCCCCCCCCTCGGCGAGTCCAGCCTGATCTCCCCTCCCAGCCGGTTCTGCGGGCCCGACGGGGCGGAGGCGCGAAGGGCGGCCGGGTCCGCGGCGGGCGGGACACTTTACAAGGAGGGTCGGCAGCGGCAGGTCTCCTCCTCTCCGTGCGCCGCCAGCTCCGCTCTTAGGCTCTGCCGCTAGAGCAGCGCCGGCCCTTCAAGTAAAAAGAAGGAGGAGGAGGAGGAGGAGGGGGCCGGCGGTCACGCCCACAGGTGAAGAGCGCACGGAGCCGTCCTTCCCCGGCGCCGCGCCACCTGCGCGTCCCCGCCGGCGGAGCGCCCCCGTCCCCCGGGCGCACATCGCCCCCGCACCTGCCCGCCGCCGGCGGCGCCTCGCCCCGCGCCTTCGCTCGCCTCCGCCGGTGCGGCACTGCGACCGGCGGGTTTAACCCTTGGCGGTGGGGAGGGAGGAGCCGCGGGGGGACTCTCCCCGCCGCGGCCGCTCCCAGCCTTGCCGGGGGTGGGGGTCGGAGGGGGCCGTGCGGCGGGCAGGGGCCGAGGGGCGCGGGGCGGCGAGGGACGAGCCCTGTGGCTCTGCAGGGGTAGAGCCAGCGCCGGCCCCCAGCGCCTCCCCAGGGCCTTCCTCGGAGAGGCGGCGCGGAGGAGCCACCGGGCAGGGAAGGGAAGGGAGGCGGCGCCCGCCCGGAGCCTCCTCGGAGAGGCCTCGCTCTTGGCTGAGATGGAGTGTGGGCAGCAGGAGAAGGGGCCCAGAGAAGCACTTCCCGCCCCCTCACCTGCACGGTGCTGCTCGAAGTCTCCACGGTGTGTTCTGCCTAGGCACGGCCTTAGGTGTTAATGGTAACATTCCTCCTTCTGTATTCATCTGCGGTGCTTACAGGGACTGTTGGCACGCAATTTCTGTCACTGTAGGGACAGGAACACATTGATGTGACACCCAATTTAGAGGGCTCCAGTCCAAATGTGCGCCAGTAGCCTTTATGGCAATAATAAAAAAGTGAGATGTTTTAAGAGGGACCAGGTAGTTGAGCGTTTCCATTCGGAGTCTCCATAGCAATGTCCTCAAATTAATATTTTAAGTTCTGCAGAAGGTAGTCACGTTCCAAGTACAGGCAGGATTGGCAGACTAGAAGAGGAGCTTGGTCACAAAATGTCCCAGTCATCTCCTCCTGTGTTTTGCTTGCATAATAAAAATACCATGAAAAAATAGATCCATATTCCTGCAGTAGCCTGAGGTTTGTCTGATTGTTTGCCACTTAGGTATCTGGACTTAAAATTGTATATGAACGATGCATTATTTGCAAGACAGCACTGTAGTGACTTTGTTAGTACAGCTGCACTTCACTAGATAATTGCAACCAAGTTCAGTTTTGCACCACGAGGACATCGTCAATGTAATCTCTTTGATTTCAGATCTGATTTTCCACCAGAGTAGTTTGCATCCTGAACTGGTGGGGCAGTAGGCTGATGTATTTCAGTATGCTTCACAGAGATGAAGCTTTAACTATTGTTTGAGTACATGCACAACATCCCCTTCCAAGACAGGACTTTGTTTTCCCTTATTTTCAGTAGGAATTTCTTTTATATTACATTTAAAAACTAGAATATATCACAACTCAAGCATTAAGGCAACATGCTAAGCTTTATTCTTCTCCCCCACATCATTTAAAAGAGCATTTTATTATTATTTTGTATTTAGAGACTAAATCTTTGTAACACCTTCTATCCCTGACTTATATACTAGATTTTCTTTGTAAGTCAATATAAATTCCATAGCTCCTTTGGTATCCTGAAGTATTAGTTCAATTTGATGTTGTAAAGTACTACTGCATAATGAGATTTTTTAAAAAATAGGACTTTCAAACTTCCTATTCTCAGAACAAATGTAAATAAGTATTAAGCAACAAAAACGCCTCAGCATGATGTGCTGCTGTTCATTGCAATTCCAGGACTAACATGTAAATTAAGCAGTTTTCTGTATGTATGAAAAGAAATTTGATTTCCTTTACAGCTGTGAGTATTGAATGTACAGTTGAATAATATATTTTAACTATTACTAAAAAGAAAAAACACGAGTATCTTGACAAGAAATATATAGTATGCTGTATACATTAAGGGACTTTAAAGCCACAAGGGATAGCTGCAACAGTATTTAGGCTGCTATACCTTTCAGTATAGTCTATAGAATTTTATATAGTAAATCTTATAGTTTATCCATTAAGTTGTGGTTATACAAGAGGATTTCCCTTGAAAATACATCCAGCTTTCAATCTGAGGAGTGGGAGTCATGATTACTGTTCACCTAAAAAAAGCCTGAAGCTTAATGTAGAAACTAAAGTATTGCTTTGCTAGTTCTGAAAATTGACATTGTTCACTTGAGACCAGGTTAATTCTCTTGTCAAACTACTCTGTTACTCAGAAAGTAAGGTACCACTCCCTGAGAACAAGGACCACCAAGCTGGGGCCTTTGTGTTTCTATCCACATCTATCTGCAATAGTTTTACATAAGGCGTTTTATATGAAGAAAGATTTTCAAACATTAAATTATTTGATTGCCAAAGACGAGATAAGACTTAAAACCACTCTTTAAAAATGTAATTTTATATCACTGCTGATTTGTTCTGTAGGTATACGTTGATCCCCAGTAATGGTCTGGCTGTTCTGCATTGTCTTGTATTGAAAAGTACCTCACCCTAGAGTGATGCTACCCACAGAGTAAAATCCTACTCAGTGAAAAAGTGGCAGAATGTGACCTTAAATTAATTTGCTTGCCTCTTTCTTGACATGTCCCCTTCACATTGATTTTCAAGGAAAATGTGTGAAGCCTCTGTCTTTAATGCCTCCCTCATCTCCCAAGAAATTCCCAGTATTCAGACCTTTGTGTGTGCAGAGATGGAGAAACAATGATTAAACTCATGGACAGATGCCTGAAAGCGGGCAAGAAAATAGAAGCCCAAGTTAAAGGCTTTATATCAAAGTGAAATGAGCTTGTCAAAAATCAGATTTATTCCCATACAATCAAAGACACAGATCTCTTGTTCTGCTGTTGCTGCTGGCAGAGTTAATATCTACAAGGAAATTAAAATAATATTTAAGCTATTTGTTGAGATAGGGTGTGCCATTGCTCCAACTGAAATTACAAGCAAAATGTTTCTGTTGACTAGAAACAAGCATAGTTGGAAGCCTGTTGTATGCTGTATCTATGTGTCAGACAGTTTGTCCATGATGTG
Source organism: Platalea leucorodia (assembly GCF_965183815.1). Taxonomy (NCBI): domain Eukaryota; kingdom Metazoa; phylum Chordata; class Aves; order Pelecaniformes; family Threskiornithidae; genus Platalea; species Platalea leucorodia. Next base: position 109,341,214 of record NC_138826.1, read on the forward strand.
TATACGCTCTGCTGCTTTCTGCTAGGATGTCAGACCTGTAAAGCCTGTGCAGTCATGTTGACCTCTATTACAGGTGCAGCCTACAGAGGATAAATCCTAATGTTCATTTAGCATCAGGCATGTACATGGTAGAAGGAAGGTAACATTCTTTAGATCTTTACAGAGAGACTTTCCATTCTTTTTGAGTTTGCTTATTTACTTTGAAAAGAGAAGTTTTAAGTAAAAAGTGGGTAAATTCTGTGGCAGTACACTGATTCAGTGTACTTCATGAAGAATTACCAACCAATAATATTCAAGCCAACAAATGAGTTTTGGCTTTAGATAAAGTAAAATGCTTCAGTTGATTCTAAATGTTGATTTTAAAGAAAGAACAAAAAAATCTCTGAATGGACGTTATTGTTTAGATTTGTTAATTTTGAGATAAATATGAGTAAAATATATGTAAAAGAGTAGCGTCAATAAAAACTATTTTTTTTACAATGTTAAAAACATGAGTTACATACAAGAGCTATGTAACATCAGCTTGTTTTATCTCAACAGAATTTTCAGAGGAAGAGCAGCAGAGCTTAATACTAAGAGAGTAAGCTCTTCAACTTTATTTAACCGTTTACATTTTCAACAAATTAGTTAAAAGACTGTATGTCTCTTCATAACAATTTATAGCACCTCTTTAACAACCATAGCAAGTATCAGAAAAAATGCAAGGGAATTGTAATTTTCTTCCATCTTCCTTGAGAAGAAAGGATCAGTGGAGACCGATCAGGTGATACAGATTCATGGTTAAAGTAAAACAACATTTTTAGTTAGCTTTTGTGAGAAGATCTGCTATCTTTGTATTTAGTAATCTTAGCCCATATTTGAAAAAAAGGTTTAAACTAGACACATACCTCAATAATTTTTTTAATACCTTGTTTAGTGCCCATAATATTGACCATCTATTTAATAGGGAAGGTTTTGTTATTGGTTTGCATTAAGCAGAAAATTACTGTATTTGTGAAAAAGAAAGAGGAAGGAAGAGAGACAGAGTGTGTAGATGCATGCTGATTTCATCATTGTCAAATTATAATTTAGAGAGTGAGTTCAGTCCTTCAATAGCAGAAATCATATTTGAGTCTAAATGGCAAAGAACTGCATATATACAAAACTATGCCATCAGGAACTTAGTTCTGACCCAGTATTTCAGTAAAAGTATTTCTTTACAGAGTACTTAAAAAATTCATAGAGATAGATTTTGATACATGTTCATGCAACAGGCTTTTTTAAAGGTCAGTAACAGTAATGTCCTTAAGAACTGTCCACAATTCTCTTAATGCATAGTCAAAATACATTTAGAGGGAAGCTGTTGGCCATTCAGTGACCAAAGCTATGTCATGTTGCTTTATTGCATTATATTGTCTATGTGCCAGGTGCTGTCACCGATGAGTGCTTTTGTTGGTTATTACAAACCTATACTATGATGTGTTATTCGTAGACCGTGCTTTTTCATGGATCTTCTTTTTGTGACAGATTCAAGCTTCCAGTTAGCAGTGTTTTTTTTCTAGCAATTATTAATATAGCTGGGCTTTTTTCTTCTAACTTTAATTGCCTGCTAATGACATTATAGATATAGTTTGATACAGATATAGTTCGAAAAGCTGCATGTGTTTTTGATTTAACATAAAAGCTTTCCTAAGTTATGGGAAATCCTCACCCTATAAAACAAAATACCTAAAGTTGTTCACTGACAGCTGTGTTAACCTATCCAATTATTTGCAAAGCCAAACCTAAAAAAACCAAGAAAGTGACAGTGGAAATACGCTGCCAATACAAAACATTTTTATACCTGTCTGTATAACTGATCTGTTGTCACAACATCCACATTATCATTCTGACCGAATATGATTTACAGACTTTACACTAAAATGCAGAAAAAGCATGAAGGAGCAACACTTAAAGATGCATTTTAGTTCCACTTTGTGTCAAAGGCAAGTTTGCAGTTTTTATAAAAAATTGGCACCAATATAATATCCTATCAGAATATTTCTGCCATTTTTTCTAAGAAATCCTAGCTATAGATGACCAAGAGACTAAATGAACTTTTGTAAAATTACTGCATTCTCACTTAGATCCTTAAATATTGAGATTAAAAAAACACTTTACTGTTGACATGCAAGAAGCCCAAATATCAGAACTAAGGTTGGGTTATAATAAACTACAGCTCTTTATAGCACGTACTAATAAAATGTTTATTTTTATGATGTGGGTGTCTAAGATTGTTTCTTTGCACTGAAATGCCTACAGCTGATGTGGTAGATAAGTACGTTTCTGTCACTTAGCAACCTTCACTTGTTCAGAAAAAAAATTTTGGGGGTATCTGGAATGCTATTATTGAAATTGTCTGGAGTTTAGCAAATTACCAAATCATTCAGAAGTGAGTCATTACCTGAGCTACAGTGATGCAATATACTGGATTTGATAGCAAGAACAGAAATAACTAACTTGCATATATGGATAATTTAGGAAGGTGAGTTATTTTAAAAAATTAGGAAAGAAATCAGAACATGAAACAGCAAACAAACGTGAAATAAATCCAAATATGGCAAATTACTTTCATTACAGTAAATAGATAAAGAATAAGAGGGATATGAAATCATAACTATGAGCAAATTTCTGTCTTAGAGATTACATAAATTATTAATCAGATCTGTTGTGAGTAAGGTCTAGTTTCATTCTGTGTATTCAAGTGAAAGGGACACTGAATAGAGTACCTGTTCCAAAGTGTCCAGAAAAAAATGCTTTTGATACCTAACCAATAACATATGCAATTCTTTTACAATAGATTTAAAGCAAGGAAAGAATAAATGACTTGTTCAGGAATTTATTCCATTTTGTCTTTTTTTGCTCTGATTCCCTTTTATTAGTTTTCCTTCAATGCCATACCACAATTTGATAACTTACATACCATACCGGTGTTAAGAAGTGTACAATCAGAGAGACCTCTTTTTTTTTTTTTTTTTTTTTTTTTTCTTTCCCCACTCCCTGGTCTTTTTCAGTCTTGTATCAGGTAGTTTCCCTGCACTGAGTTCTCTACGAGAGAGAAATCAAGGTATCCTATACATGTCTGTACGTACACTCAGCAACTACCCATTCAAGAGAAAAAGCATCATTACAGGTCTGGCAGCTGCATGATCCTGTCTTTCAGGGAGTGTGCTCCAAAGCCACCTATGGATTTACTATGTAAATCATTTTTTCCTTTGACATTTTATCACACACCAGAGAGGTAAGGGCATATGTGGCTAACTCTGTGTCTTCCTGGCATTTTCTGGAAATCTCTCTTCTTGACAAACCTTGCTGTAGGAGAAGACAGGTGGTATTGTCTGGAGCTAGAGTACAGGTTTACGTTCTGAGAGCTGACTTCTGTTGCTAATGAAGCCAATAAATTTTCTGAGCAGCTCTTTGACAATCATTTCACTGTTTCTTGTTGCCTTAGTTTCTTCTGGAACCATGTATGGTTAATGGTTTTTCTGTAAAGATCTAGAGCTTTTTGATTAAATGTTAGGTTTGAAGGTGAGGCAAGGCACAAACATTTTACAAATACATTGTTAAGAACTTATCTCAATGATAGGGCAGTGAATGCAGTTGTGCTCTGCCTAAGCTGGTGCTTGAATTGTTAAATTCGCCATACAGCAATCTGGTTGATCAGTGAATAGTAGGAAATTTCCGCAGGAAAAAAAGAATCTTGACAAACTAAGCAAAGCTGCAGATTTAAAAGCTAAAATTTTCATCTAGATCTGATAAAACTTACTGACAATGTGGTTTGTTTGCATTCTCCCATTTGCCAGTTCAACTATTGGCTCTTTAGAGTAGAATTAAATGGTAGTTCTGGTATCATTTTGCTGTCTTTCAGAAAGCAGCTAACTTTGTGTAACCAGGAAATCCCTCAAACAGATCATTGCCTTCCTGAATGGAGATTAGAAACTATTGGTTTACTGTAAATGATAGTGTATGAACTGCAGCCTATGAACCTGGTGGACTTTTTTTGAGAAGCAGACGAGCTGTCACTTAAGTGATATGCTGAGGAGCAGACAAGGGATGAAATTTCCAGTGGCTTTTCTGGTCAGCTGAAATGCATAGTTCGTCATCAAATACATTCTGTTTCTGTCTTCTAAAATAGGATTTTATATGTAAAGGGTACGAGAAGAAAAGGTACTAGAAGGTCGAATGGACAACAGTAAATTACAAAAAGGAGCAATTATATTTTCTTCGGAAGGCTCCAAAGGTGAATCAGTGATTTAGTAGAGATCTTGCTGGCAAAATCATTTTTCCTTTGTGACTACCGGCTTTGGGTGCAGTTTTTTGGGGGGCAGTGGGAGGCAGGACAAGAGGTGGTGGGGTGGCAGGGAATTCTGAATTATGGAGGGGCTATTTTTTCATTAGTCAGTGGACCTATTTGATTCTGAAGGTGTCACCTCCATGCGCATCCTGCAAAATTATGTCCATGTTGAAGGACAGCTTTTGTCTTTCACAGAGCAGTATGCTCATGAAGTTCAAAAATCATAGAATCATAGAATGTTGTCAGATGGAAGGGACCTTTAAAGGTCATCTATTCCATCCCCCCTGCAATGGGCAGGGACATCTTCAACTAGATCAGGTTGCTCAGAGCCCCATCTAGCCTGTCCTTCAATGTTTCCAAGGATGGGGCATCTGACACCTCTCTGGGCAGCCCATTCCAGTGTTTCACCACCCTCATCATAAAAAATTTCTTCCTTATATCTAGTCTGAATCTACCCTCTTTTAGTTTAAAAACATCACCCTTTGTCCTATCGCAACAGGCCCTGCTAAAAAGTCTGTTCTCATCTTTCTTGTAGGCTCCCTTTAAGTATTGAAAGGCTGCAATAAGGTCTTCCCGCAGCCTTCTCTTCTCCAGGCTGAACAACCCCAGCTCTTTCAGCCTTTCCTCATAGCAGAGGTGTTTCCTCCCCCTGATCATTTTTGTGGCCCTCCTCTGGACTCGCTCCAACAGGTCCATGTCCTTCCTATGCTGAAGGCTCCAGAGCTGGACGCAGTACTCCAGGTGGGAGTGAGAAGTGCAAAGTCCTACACCTGCAGAGAAATAACTCCATGCATCAGTATGGACTGGGGGCCAACTGTCTAGAAAGCAGCTTTGCAGAAAAGGACCTGAGAGTCCTGGTGCATATAAAGGTGACTATGAACCAGCAATGTGTTCTTGCAGCAAAGAAAGCCAGCAGCCTCCTGGGCTGCATTATGGAGATCATTGCCAGCAGGTTGAGGGAGGTAATCCTTCCCCTCTACTCAGCACTGGTGAGACACATCTGGAGTGCTGCGTCCCATGCTGAACTGCCACAAGATGCAGCACAAGAGAGTATAAGAGATATATGTCCATCTCTCTCTCCGGTACAAGACAGATACAGACATACTGGACACAGTGCAGCAAAGGGACGCGAGGGTGATTAAGGAATTAGAACATCTGTTGTACAAGGGCAGGCTGAGAGAGCTAGGATTGTTTATCCTCAAAAAGAGAAGGATCGGTGTGTCCTGATGGGTGGAGACAGACTCTTCTCAATAACATACAGTGAAAGGACAAAACACAATAGGCACAAATGGAAATACAGGAAATTCCTCTGAAACATAAGAAAAAATATTTTACTGTGAGGACAATCATACACTGCAACATGTTGTTGCAGTGACATTGTGCAGTCTCCATCCTTGGAGATACTCAAAACCTCTCTGGACAAGGTCCTGAGCAGCTTGCTGTAATTGAGCCTGCTTTGAGCAGGGAGGTTGGACTAGACAATCTCCAGAGGTCTTTACCAACTTCAACTATTCTCTAAAAAGTAATTGAATAATGCTAAATAAAAAAAAAAAAAAAAAAGGCAATAAAAGTTAGATGCTGCTTTGCCTCTTTTTAAGCTAACTGACTATTATCTAAGACTTTGAGTAACATTTGTGCTTTCAGGCAGCATGATGAGGGCTAGGTACCTCAGCACAGGATCTGAACATAAAGTCAGCAAATGGGTACAGCTTAAGAAATAACTAGTAGATAGCCACTTGAAAATGCTGAGAATGAGGGTAACTCCTGTCCTCTTATTAGAACTCTAAGTGTTTTTTCTCTCCACCTGGATCTTTATCCCAGACCCTACTTCTGAAGGTTGTCACCTGTAATCCTTCCTTCTAACCAAGTATTGTGTTTAGAGGCGAATGAAGCAGTGGCGATAGGACAGATGCCACACAATGTCCTCAAGGCATCCTAGTCATTATAACATTTGTTCAGGATGCATGGGAGCTCAGTTCAGTTCTCTTCTCTGCCGTGGGCAAATCTGCATCAATCAATGGTTCTATAATGGGGCACTTACAATCCCCTTGTTGAAACAGTGTCACTGTACATATAATAAATCAAGACTTACAGGGCAGAAGGAGAAACTATAAAAGTGAAACTGATTCTGTAGCTAAATATTTCTGTGGGTGCTCACCTTGAGAGGAGACCAATCTTTTCTTGCCTGATCCCAGGACAGTTTCTGTAATCTTAACAATGACTGTGTAATGTGCTTAATTATGAAAAAGGCCATTGAAGCTTTGTCTGTGGATTGGATAATACCTAGTGTAAGGATGTAACTTTAATGGCAAATTTGGTATCAATATAATACAATGAGCATATAATGAGATAACCCATGGCATTGACTTTCTGGCATTGAATCGGTTTCCAACCAACACACAGCTAATTTTGCTGAATAGTTACATCCAGGACAGGTTTCATTAAATGAACCAAAAATAAAATTGTTACATTAGTATTCACAACAGTGTTTTCTGACAAGATCAAAGAAATGTTACAATTAATACACTGCTCTGAACTCTCTCTTTCTTTAGGCTCACATTCTTCTTCATCCTACCCAGACCAAATTTGTTTCTCTTTTATTAACATAGACACTTAATTAGGAAAGTGAGGTTACTGGAAATAATAATTTTCTTACAAAAATAATTTTCAGCTGTCCAAAACTTGTTTGCCTTCTCCCCCACACTTACTCCTACACCTTTTACCCTTCAAAATCTACAAGTTTCAGAATGAGAAGTCAGATGCTTCTTCACTGTATTTGGGATTATTACAATCTGAATTAAGCAGTATTCTGTAGTGTTCATGCCTAGCACTTCTGTATATAAACTGTACTTGCATATAAACTACACTTGCTCTACACAGCACCCACATCTAGTGCTGGAGCCTCTGTGGAGAGCAGGGACATGGACACGCTGTGCTATGCCACACCTGTGGCCCTGCATTACTGGTGCCAGCCCTATTGGGGACCCCCCCCCACCTCTGCCTCACCTTGGTGGGGTCCTGGGTTTTCAGAGCAGAACTTGGTGGGGATGCGGGGTGGGGACCTGGCATGGTGGCAGAAAGGGATGGCAGAGTCAACTGCCTGTGGCTGTTGTGGTGGCAGCTGGCTGGCTGGCTGGCTGTAGGAAGCTGCAGAAGACTATCCTTTGCAAATCTTGCCCAGAAGGGTTGTAGAGTTCTCCATCTGTGGAGATACTCAAAACCCAATTGGACAGGGTCCTGGGCAACCTGCTGTAGCTTACCCTGCTTGAGCAGAGGGCTTGGACTGATGCTCTGGAGAGGTCCCTTCCAGCCTAAACCTGTGATTCTGTGATTCTGTGAATAAACAGCATTATCTTTCTTCATTATAGAAATGTATGTAGTATCATACTGAAACCTGCTGAATATACAGCAGTGTAAGTAGGAAGACAGAATGGCTCAGCTGTGCACGTTAACTTGTCATAGATACATTTGATTCACAAGGCTTTAATAAGTGATAATTCTCCAAGTTGTTCAGCTTATTAGAACTGGTTCCTCAGTACCCTAGAAAGGGCTCTATGCCTAGGGCAGCTTGGTTCTGCTTCCTGTTGGGCACACTAACAAAAGGCTGGGAATACTGATTTTGCAGGTCTCTGAGACGTCGCTTTGTTGCTCCCCTATGGAGCTTCATTGCCTCCATCCTGCCAGTATCCTGCAATACTGTCTCCAGTTGAATAGAACTGCTTTGTGTTGGAATAGGGTGAGCCACACAGTTTGTTAATCCAATTTTAGGTACTGGACTGAAAAAATGGAGTGTAAAATTTTAAAAATATTGAGCTGGCCTTGTCTTAAAATAAGGAAACAGTATACTTGTTTACAAGAACTGATCTGAATCTGAATTCTCTCAGTGCCAGGAGGCACACAAGGCGCGAACATCATTCTTCCACTTTGATCGGTCTGCGGCTGCGTGCTCTGGAATCCCAAGGGCCACAGCGCAGTCTTCTGTTGGTTTTTTCCTCATGACATGACCGATCCAGTTCCATTTCCTCCTCCTCACTTCATTACTGATTTTCTCCATCTCCTCCATTTCGTTTATTTTTTTGAAAGTTGGTGCTCGTCGTTTCTGCTACTTTTTATTTTTTTTTCCAGGAGGAGGTAGTTGGGGCCTCCTGCCCAACCCCCATGACTTGGAGGGCCAGTGGTTGTTCTGTCAGGGTGGCCTTCCCTTAGGCTGCGTTGGTTCGCGGCACCTTCTTCAATTTTATCCGGTGCACCCTCCAGAGAGGGATCCCCTATCCACCACCCAGGGGACGCGCCTTCTAGCCGTGTAGCCCCAGCCGAAGGTGTTTACGAGAACACTAATGAATATTTTAATTCATTTTTATTCTTGTGCTGAGGTTAGCAGGACAATAAAAATGGAACCCAAACACATTTCTGTGTCATCATGAATTAAGGCAATCAGTAGAATTCCTTGACAAGTTGCCAGCCTTCATCGTTAGGGGGTCCTCTGATGCTTATTCCACAATGGATTTTTAAATCTCATCAGCTGTGTGAGCCATCTTTGTCAGGCAGGAAGGACCTTAACAATGTCTCTATTTATTATCTGGACATCGCATGAAACTAACAAGACACTTCAAGTCTGTTGTGAATGTCTGTATGTCCATAGACTCTCTTTCAAACATGCTTAGTGTTGACATCTGGTATGACACAAACTTTCAGTTATCTGTGTTTCTTAAAATTGCACAGAATGGTTCCCCTATCCCCGCCGCAACACCTACTATAACCAGAATCCCCTTTCACACGCAAAAATCTCTGTGCTTTATGTCAGATCTGCACAATATTTTGAGAAAGTCATAAGAAGCATTGACTTTGAGAACAGACTGAGTAAAAATCTTACATATTTTAAAATGCTATTCTGAGAAGTTTTGAGGCATGAGAACTGTACAGGTTTTGACTGACCTGGATGTTCTTCAGGCTTCAGAAGTGATAAAAATTGGAGATAAAAGAATTTTTTTGGACAGGACATTTCAATGGTGTCTTCAGAGGTGATTTCTCCTGCCTTATGATTAACTGTGGTGCTGGATGAAGCTTTTCTACACAGTATTCTTTTCTTTCTGTCTTGTCAGTTTTAGTTCCAATATAATTTTAAGAGATAGCTTTTGAATCATTAGGCTTTCCACCTAATCGCAAAGCCATTACAGGCTTAATATGGCAAGAGCTGAACCTGTCAATGCATACATTTCTTTTAGTTTAATTGCAATCCATCCACCTTAGCTTCTTTCTAAGGTACTTTTAAACTTAGATAACATTCTTTATGAGATTTCCCATAAACTAAAATGTCATTCTCGGAAACTGTGATACTTTCCAAATGTTGCAGAATCATACACGTTTTTCTAAGGTGATTCTGAGGCCAAATGGGAAGCAAAAGAGTAGGTATCTTTTAAATAATGTCATAATAAGTTGTCATCTTGTCTCTTTCAGGAAGACCTGGTGAGAATAATTTTGACGAAACATTTTTCATCAAAAATTTTGACTTGGTGAAACCAAAGCTTTTCACAGAAATGTATATCTTTTCAATAAAAGTTTCATTAAGAAGGTTTTTTTTTTTTTCAAGTCCAGGATATAATTTCTAATCAAATTAGATTTCTAATTTCTAATCAATACGAAGTTGAGATATACGTACCTCATGGTCATGGCAAGTTAGGAGACTGAGGTTTAAATCTCTTACTTTGAGCTGCAGCAGGTAGCTGAGCCTGGGCTTAGCACTTTAAAAGTGATTATCCTCAGTGCTTGAATGCTGTTTTTTAGGGTAAATCTGTCTCAGTCTCCCTTAATATCTCTTGACAACTTTCTAAATATCTTAGGTTTTCCCCTGCATGGAGGTAAAACAAATTAAAAAAATGACAAGTATGTTTACTAAAATAAAATTTTTTTGTTTTCAAGTCAGTCTACTTGTCAGAGTGCAAAAGAAGGTGCTGTTTGAATGTATTTAGATAGGAAGACTCATATTGTATCTTTGAAGCTCTACTTAGAGGTTCAGGTCCCAGCTCTTTGTCGATTCATAACACATAGTTCTCCTTGGTTTAGGTGGAATTATCTCAATTGGTACAGGTAGAAAGCTTGAACATTTCTGGTCATAAGCTTTCACAAAGAAAAAAACCTTTAGTCTTAATACTAAAAAATTATTTGCGCATGTCATTTGAGTAGACAATTTTATGCACATTTTATATAGCAATACAAATTCTCTGCTTACAATACTATTCTGGTTCCTTCTTGGGTAGATTTTAGTTTCTAACATTCCATGTCACAATAATACAAAAGAATTTAGATCAGTCAAGGAATTAACAACATAGTTGAGGACTTAAAGTCCTCAAGTAGGTTCTAAACAATGAAGAAGAGTGTTAACATCGCTGATAGCTTCTGTTACAACAGTGAACTAAACACAAGCTACACAATATCATTTCTTCTAAAGTAATGTGAGGCACTCAAAATTGTGTGAGATGACTAGAGCTGTCAAGTCAGCAATTGTACATATGAAAATATCACGAGATATATGACTTGAACATAATGTTTGTGAAACACCTTAGCTGTTGGGAATGATTTACTAAAAATTAGCTATTTAGAATGAAATTAACTTTAAGAACATACTCTGTGAAAGTCAAATTATTTGTATTTTTACAATTGAAATAAGCTATGATATGATAGATAGTGCTACTAAACATACTTCTTTTGGTATATTTAAATAATCTGAATTCTCTCAGTGCCAGGAGGCACACAAGGCGCGAACATCGTTCTTCCACTTCGATCGGTCTGCAGCTGCGTGCCGTGCCGCTTCCCAAGAGTTCCAGCCTGCACCATTCCTCTCAACCTCCACCATCCGACGCCAGGTCGTTTTTGGGCGACCCCGCTTTCTTCTTCCCTCTGGAGTCCACCCAAGGGCCACAGCGCAGTCTTCTGTTGTTTTTTTCTCAGGACATGACTGATCCACTTCCATCTCCTCCTCCTCACTTCATTACTGATTTTCTCCAACCCCGAATTGATGTTCGTCATTTCTGCAACATTTTTTTTTTTTTTTTTTTTTTTCCCCCCCAGGAGGAGGTAGTTGGCCTCCTGCCCAACCCCCATGACTTGGAGGGCCAGTGGTTTTTCTGTCAGGGTGGCCTTCCCTTAGGCTGCGTTGGTTCGCGGCACCTTCTTCAATTTTATCCGGTGCACCCTCCAGAGAGGGATCCCCTATCCACCACCCAGGGGACGCGCCTTCTAGCCGTGCAGCCCCAGCCGAAGGATATTTAAATAAAGGGAGTATTGTATTTATTTAGAAAATAAAAAAAGTAAAGTAGGAATTGCCTTTTAAACTGGACTAGACATTATTTACACCATGAATAAAATGCTCTTTACTTTTTCATATACCAAAATAAGTAGAGCTTCTTGACAATCAGCTTTTTTAATGCATTATGGCTGAATGGGAACTGACTAGCAGTAGTCGAGATCTGTACATTCTGAAACCTGAGTTACTGAAATAAGGAAAAAGGTGGTTTAGTGTAAAACTGTAACCTTATTAATTACTACTTAGCATCCATCCCAGTATCACTGAACTGCAGTAGGCAAATCGTTGTTTAGCCTACTCCCAATTTTCACTAAGGCTTTAGAGTTCTGCATCTGCACATAACCACAATTCCCTTACTTTGTACAAGCACCTGTCTTCTGCCTGTGCCCTGCTGGAATCCATGATCTGACACAGTCACTTCAGGGTTCAGATCTGCTAAGTGGTCTCACAGCATATCAAATACACATTATCATAAGAGCTATTACAAAGTGTAATCATGTCCACGTTCTTTCTAAAACCTGTGAACACAATGTAGAAGGGTAAGTTGTTAGTTCTCACCTTTGGATAATATACAAAGGATTATGGCCATTCATTCATGAAGCTTGAGATAACTTATATTCTAAATCTTTCTCCAGAAGAGCATCTTCAAATTCACCTTTCTTGCTTCCCTAGAAAATGAGTGAGTTTTACTGCACAGAAAACATTTTAAGCTGAAGAGTAACTCTGTGACCAAACAAAGTATTCTGCAACAAAGAGTAGGTTTAGGTCACTTTCATTTACTGTCAGGGTTGGTTTGTTTGTTTGTTTGTTTTTCTTTCTTCTTTTTTTTCTTTTTTCCTTTTTTCCTTTCTTTTTTTTTTATTTTTTTCTTTTTCCCTTTCTTTCTTTTCTTTTTTCCTTTTTTCCTTTTTTCCTTTTTTTTTTATTTTTTCTTTTTCCCTTTCTTTCTTTTCTTTTTTCCTTTTTTCCTTTTTTTCCTTTCTTTATTTTTTATTAATGGTTGTTTAAGAGAAATTTTATGTGCAGCCTGAGATGCAAGTACTGTGACACTTAACTCCTTTAGTGAATCCATCTCTTAATTTCTCAATTATCAAACGGCTAAAATAATTACACCCTTACCCGAACACTTTCTTAATTATTGATGAAAGACACTATTTAAAAATGCATACATCAAAAGTGCAAGCATCACAGTACTTGATGGCATTTCATTCCAAAATAAATTGATTATGAACATTTTTTGTAACAGTGTTGATCATATTGCCATATAGAGAATTAATTTTTTCACTGTTCTCCAATAGGCAGGCAAAAGGTGACACACTGATTGTTTTATTCTTGCTGGATGTACTGGTTTTGGCTGCAATGGAGTTAAATTTCTTCATAGTAGCTTGTATGGGGCTATGTTTTGGATTTGTGCTGAAAATATTGTTCATAACACAGGGATGTGTTATCACAGTTTTTGCTAAGCATTGCTTATACAGTGTCAAGGACTTTTCTGCTCCTCAGACTGCCCCACCAGCAAGTAGGCTGCGGGTGTACAAGAAGCTGGGAGGGGACACAGCTGGGACAGCTGACCCCAGCTGACCAAAGAGAGATTCCGTACCATATGACATTGTGCTCAGCAATAAAACTGGTGTGGTGGAGGTGGATGGGGGCTGCTGTTGCTCTGGGACTGGCTGAGCATCAGTCAGTTGGTGGTGAGTAATTGTTTTCTTTTGCATCACTTGTTTTTCTTAGGATTTATTTTCCTCCCTCTTTGTTGTTTTTTTCCCCACCTTACTTTTTTCTTTCCCTTAAACTTATTAAACTGTCTTTATCTCAACCCACGAATTTTCTCACTTTTACCCTTCCAATTCTCCCCCATCCCACTGCGGGGGAGTAAACAAGAGGCTGTGTGGTGATTAGTTGCCAGCCGGGGTTAAACCATGACATGGGACTAGGCACTGCCTGTCAGTCTACTCACTTCATTCATGACTGCATGGGAAGGAGGGAGGCAAGAAGGAAGGAGGAAAGGAGAAAAGAAGAGTGAACCAAGTGAAAAGCATTTTCTTCTAAGACACTGACAGCAGTGTGTTAGATTCTGCTGAGACTCTAAGGTGAATTTACATGAAGTTATGAATTCAGCTTTATTTTTTTTGAACACTTAGTAGGACTACACCTTTCACTACAGATTGCAGTATCCATCTGAATGTAAGGGTTCAATGACCCTTGATCATGTTGGTTGTGCCTCTGCTTCTGTGAAAGAACACAATGCCATAGTGGCCGTATTATATTTCTTTCTTGCCTTCCACCTGTATAAATGGCAGCAGGTAAGTTAGTTTGCTAATAAAATTGACTAGTCAGTGACTGAACAATTGGCTTATTTCAGCTTGGTGCTAACTAGTTTTGTGCACACTTGGTCATAGGAAAATCTACATGTTCTAGAAAAAGTATTTATTTGCACTTGTGACTCTACTTTTAGGTTCACAGTTCACATTGTAGGTAGGCCAGATATTAAACATGGCCTTTGGATACCCATACCTACGCTGCCTGAGAAACTACAACAGTTGTCAGTACTGAACAAATCTTAAATGTGTTTTCTAGTCAGCCATTTCTTGACTTTGAATGTTTCCATGTAGAAACTGTTGGATCCTCTCCCTTTCTTGTAGTATATGATTAAAAAAATTTGGGAGGGGGTGTTTCCCTAAGGAAAGGAGAACATTCTTCTAGAAACATGTCAGTCAAACCAAATTCAGAGGGGTTGCCTGGCCTAAAGATTGAGACCCAATTCAAGACTCACAGGGTGAGAGCAGACTGGGATTTTTGCATTTAGGATCCTTTAGTTTATTTTGTAACTTGCTTGTAACGCATACGTGTAAAGAGTTCATTGCTAAGAAAAATTGTTGGTAAACCTGGATTTGTAACCAAGGAGCTAGAGCTTCCTATAACCCAGTGTCATATGGTGGACAGAAACCTGGAACGTGTCTAAGGAACTGGGAAGGACTGGTATGAGTGGGCAGCGTATGGGCTGTACTATGCTATTAGGTCAGAAACAAGGTCCACACACCTGTGGCTATTTAATAGACTCAGAACTCAGGACATTGGGAAGTTATTATTCAGATCAAGAGGTCATTAAAACAAGTGGAAATACATGGTTGGCTTCAGACAAAACAGGTGTTTATTCAGTAAGTGGAACTGGAACACCTTCTGTAAGAAAGTGATGTTTTCTTTTTAAAAGTTTGCTTTGATTTTCTGTGGAGTCACATAAATCCATCTCTGCAGGGATTTCACTTTTCAGTAGTTTTTTCCTGTTCTAATATGATGCTCACTTCACACTTCCAACTCAAATGTTAGAAAGCGAGTGTTTGATTTTGACTTTTTCTATGATACCAAGGGTGGCAGGAAATGGCCCACTGCTATTATACAATAAATTGAATGGGTAGCTGCAGGGTGTTGGCATACCACAGCTTGCGGCAGTGCTGACAAAGAAACAACACACACAGTGGCTGTCTTGGAAAATGTACAAATGAGAGAGAACGAAATGACCCAGAAGGGCGTATAACATTTAATTTGTAAATAGGTGTGTTGGTTTTGGCTGGGATAGAGTTAATTTTCTTCTTAGTAGCTAGTATGACACTATGTTTTGGATTTGTGCTGACAACAGTGTTGATAATACAGAGATGTTTTCATTATTGCTGAGCAGTCCTTTCACAGAGTCAAGGCCTTTTCTGCTTCTCACACCACCCCACCAGCATGTAGGCTGGGGGTGCACAAGAACTTGGGAGGGGACACAGGCAGGACAGCTGACCCCAACTGACCAAAGGGATATTCCATACCA
The DNA here is from genome assembly GCF_965183815.1 of Platalea leucorodia. Lineage (NCBI taxonomy): Eukaryota > Metazoa > Chordata > Aves > Pelecaniformes > Threskiornithidae > Platalea > Platalea leucorodia. The sequence continues at coordinate 109,356,643 of NC_138826.1, forward strand.
CATGGCATCATGCACAGCATATAAAGCTGGGGGAAAGCTGGCGGGGGGAGCTGCTGCTCAGGGACAGGCTGGACATTGGTCGGTGGGTGGTGAGCAATTGTTTTCATTTGCATCACTTGTCTTTCTTGGGTTTTATTTCTCTCTCTTTTTGTTATTTTCCTTTTCATTACAATTTTTAAAATTATTATTATTATTATAATACTTTATTTCAATGATTAAACTGTTCTTATCTCAACCCATGAGTTTTCTCACTTTTACTCTTCTAATTCTCTCCCTCATCCCACCAGGTTGGGGGGAGTGAGCATGCGACTGTGTAGTGCTTAGTTGCTGGCTGAGGTTAAGCCACAACAATAGGATCTAACAGTACAGGCAGTATTGTAAGACACTTGCTTTCTTCTACAACATAGTTTGAAGCACCATGAAAACCTGCCCTGATATTCTTGTTCTGAACTGTTCAATTCTAGATGCCAGCTCTTTTTAGGCCAAAGGTCCAAAAAATATGTTCTGCATGTTATTCACGTGTATCTGCCCAAGCAAAAAGATATCTAATGCACTAGCTGTCAAAGAGCACACCATGGGGGATATGCAAAGTGATGATCTGCCACTGGCTTCTTGCTCCTCCGTTCTCATGCCAAACACCTTTTACAGGTGTCCAAACTGTTCCTTGCAGAAAGGGAGCCTGGATGACCATAACTGCTGGCACATATGAGAAATGAGACATGAAACAGCAACCACCTGTGGCCCAGTTTTACATATAACTTTTCTGATTATATTTTGTTTGCTTAAACCCAGTACTGTAGCTGCTATGAAAAGGCTCAAGAACCTTCATCTTCTGGTTAGTAGTCATATAACAAGGTAATAGGCAAGAAAGAAGGAAAATAGAAAGAAAAATATCATTTAATTGAATAGACTGGGTTAACCTGGAAAGGTTGAAAGATACGATAGAGAAGGAAGAAATGGAATGCAAGAGTATAGCTCTTAGGATAATGAATATAATTAGTTTAAGCTCCATTATGTTTTGTTTCCCTGAAAGGGGAACCCTGGATGAAATGTTGCTTCCATCAACAGCAAGAACTCTTTGAAAAAAAGATCGGATTACAATTTAAATCCTATTAATATAATATATCTATATTATCACTTACAATAGTTGCGTAGTTGTAGCTCAATAGCAAAGAAAATCACCAGGATGTCTATATACTCTCAGAGCATGTAGACTGAACAGTTCAGTGGAAGGCAGTATTTTTTTCTTTGTTTGTATTTAATTAATATTGGTTTATATTCTCAAAGGTAAGTACAAGTAACTTCTTGAGAATGAAACTAACCAATCAAGAGAAGTGACTGAGAACATGTTTGTTTGCCTCCCTCTCCCAAATGTTCTTCAGAAGAACATAAGGCACTCTATTGATTCTGAAGACTAGCAAAGGTAAAGTTAGTTTTGTAAGGACCCCACTAACAGAAAGCAATTTCCTTTCTTGACACTCTGAAGTCTGCTATTCCAATGAGATTCATGCCCAAGAAACTTTCATACTATTACTCATTTTTTGCTTGTCACTGTGTGGCTACTTCAGCTACTTTGGGACAAATCAGAGGAGCTACATTAGGAGTAGAAGTTTGTCAACAGACAGCGCTGGACACTGCTCCAGGCCAGTTCAGAATACTTAAAATTAATTAAATTGGTATTCAACTAGTCACTATAATCAATGGAGACTAAGGCACAGGTTTTATCATGCCTTCTTTAACACTGGTGAGTTCAACTGGGAGCTAAATATTCTTTCTATTGATTACAAAGGTAGCCCACCTGTGACTAGATCAGACATTATAGACATTTAAAGTTAGATGAGATGGACTTCTAAACCTATCTCTTTCCTCATCACAGACAAGCCATAGTCAATACATCAGCTCCTGAATTTGCAGCCAGGGGAGCCCACATTAATATACCCAGGCCTGCCTACATGGATCAGTGTAGGTGACAGCTTTGATCTGTCTGCAGCTGTTCCCCTGCTAAGGAGTTTTAATTTCTCCTTTAGCAAAGGCTTTGATTGCTGTCAGGTCCCTCAACACACATCCATTCTAGTAGTCATTTAGCATAGAACCACAGTGAGAGTTAGAAAATCCAAATCCAGGAAGAGCAGAAATAATAATTGCACTGGGGAAGTGGTATTTGTGGAGACACGATAACCCTGTTCTGCAACTTCATTTGAGAATTTCAGTCTGTCTCATCTCTAAATTCTCAGAGACTTACTCTTTTCCTGGTGCAGTTTGCAGAACTCAGGTTTGGTCCATACCAATAGTTGAACAACCACTTGGACTTTGGACTTAATTCAAACCTTTTAATGAATTTAAATGCTTTCTTGGGAGTAAAAATTGGAATTAATATTCATGTGTCAGTAGAATTTATAAGAAATGATTGCCCTCAAAACCTTAGTTCATCTGTTGTCTCTACTGAGGGTCATATAAAGTCCAAAACCCATATGTAGTTCCTAGTGAAGTACCAACATTAGCTGCTGGTCCTACGTGGAAAGAAAATTAAAAACCTTTTATCCTGTTGTCCTGTTTTCCTGAGGTGATTTAAAAAATAGTTCCGTGAACATTTTGACCACATTGTTCCCATTGGAAAACTGTTCCAGACTCTCACCTGAATTGAATTTGCAATCTCAATATGTTAATGGTAAGTCTGTATTTAACTGCTTATACTTAAGCAGTTTAAAAGAGGTTGTTTTTCCTCATTGTTTACCTCTACCACATATTTACAGAGGGTACGACTATCTCATCTAGGCCTTAAATAAGCCGTGTTTGTATATAATGCCATTTTAACTGTCTCTCCAATTAGGAGGCTTTGCCAATTGAGATCACAGTGGTGTGAAATACTGTAAAAGTTTTTACTTCCATATAATGCTAATCCTATTTATAGGCCTGTGGTATGTTTAGAGCATGATGATAGGGCACATGAATAATTTGTCAATGAAAAGCCATTGTTGACTGTACTGTACTTTAAATCCTGAACTTCATTATTAGCAGGAAGTAAAAATGTTGGAAGTGATGTTCAGAAATGAGGTACACCAGTTTGGAATATAAGAGAAATTATCTAATTGAGAAAGGCACATATGAAGTAGAGTAAATCTGAAAAAGGAATAACTCTGACTTGCTAGAAGTCCAATCGAGTCATTACAGGCATCTTCCTGTTCTAGTGCGAGTTTCATAAGGCTGTTAGCCAGTTTCCCTACAAAGTCTATGTTGATTTAAGTGCCACTTAAGAAGGTTTACCTTTTTACACACACACTTATCATGCTCCTGCCTACTCTGCTGATATATAGAAGAGTCTGAGTGGATGTAACATACAGGCCAACAAGACATGAGGTTTGGGTTAAATACAGTGGAGTCTAGATAGCACACTCACACTGCAGTTTGTAAAAACATGGGATGTTGGATCTGACCTGCCTTGTAAAGCACCTTGAAATGTAAGTGATGTTAGCTCTTGTGTGCTGCTGAGATCTCCTGAAGATTAGACAACCACATAGCTTTATTGGGGTCTGTTGTGAGGAGGCAAACCAACACACACAGTTCCTCCTCCTTCACTGATTTTGTTCTGTTATCGCATGTAACAAAAATAATTGGGGTTGAGAACACTGTTATAGATGAGTTTTTTGAAATCTTTGCTTTGAGAACTTTGCCTCTGGGGAGACAGGAGGAACACAAACCCTCATGAGATTCGTGATTGCACACGTGCGTTATGTCAGGGTGCCGCAAGGACAGGCAGCTGCCTGTAGCTGAGTGCCAGGAGACACAGGGGATCCCCATGGGCCTCACCAGCCAGGGTCCATTCCACAGCCCCCAGCCAGGGAGCAGGGTAGGCCAGGAGGGCAGCCGGGGGCAGCCGCAGACACCATCAGGCACCTCTGTGGGGACAGGGAAGTCAGCCTTTGGGTTGGGCCTGGCTCATCAGGGCCAGGGCCTGGCTGTGGTGGAACTGGAGAGTGGTACTCCTACAGCATCACTGGGACAGGGATTGGCAGATCTGGGCTGAACTGAAATGGGGTCCTAGGCCATGGGGCAGGGTTGGGGGGAGGCCCCAGGGAAGGCTGGATAGGGCCATTGAGGGCCATTATTGCCCTCAGTGCCCTGACATTTAATGACCCATATGTAAAACATAAAGGTCAGTGAGTCTTTGTCAGAAAAAATGGTTACATGCTTCTTGATCTTCTAGGCTGATGACCTTTTTTTTCACATTGTTTCCACAAAGATAAAAGAAACTGGCAAGGAAAAATAAAGAAACATTAATCCGAGGAGCCACTATCCAATGTTTCCTACCTATGCTAGGAAAAAAAAAAAAGGATGAAAATATACTCTGTCATTGATTTTTTTAAAATAAAAAGGTTAATTTCAAAATAAGGCACTATAGATTCTGGTAACTTCAAAAGTCAGAATATCGCACTTCTTCCTTATCTCTTGGTGTTCAATAATCAAATAACCCCCCCTTATTTTATTTAACATGGGGATCTGTTTCTCCTGGATTGTATTGAAGATTGCTTAAAACAATGAGGTATGTTACCCACTGAGTTATCTGTTTCTTACCTTTTCTTTCAGAAGTTCACTGCTATACAAAACCACCTTTTTCTTATCAACAATAGTATATCGAAGTGTCAAGGGTGATCTATATATACTTGTCATGACCGTTATTAGAGAATATCTTTAAAATCTCAGTAATAAAAACCATCTCTTAACCTATTCATGGCATTAGTTGTTCACAAATATAATAAATCAGTATTTTTTGTTTACTTATCTACGAATCTTTTTCATTTATGATTTAATTTCACAGCTGCATAAATGTAACATCAAAAATCAACATATTTAAAACACTCAGGTAAAATGAGGGACAACTTACTACCACAAAATGGCAAAGCGTATGAGAACAGATAAATTTGAATTGTGAGCTGAGCAGTAGAAGAATCTCTCTTAATAAGGAATTACATATCTTTGGAGTTTAATTACAATAGGGCCTGTCACTATAAGATTAATGATGAGCAGTTTTTCACTTCAAACGATTGCAATTGAATTAAGATAGTACCATTATTCTTAGAGAGATAAGGTCAAGCAAATGAGGCAAAAGTGGGGAAAAAAATGGTAAGCCAAACTGTACTGAAATGAGAGAACATTCTAGAATAAGTCAGGACCTTAAAATGCATTACAAGGCTTGTATTTACAAATTTTATAAAATGCTATGTAAAATATTGAAGTAAGATGACAAAACGCTAAGAATTTTTATATACTTTTTTGTTAACCATGCAACACTGTGGGATCTAGTACCTTTTTCAGAACTGTGAATCAGAAATAATTTGTTCATTTACATCTCTCCCTCCTTTCTGGAAACGGGAAAAACTTTTCTAGAACACATGTGTTACTTCCTCAGTTAGATATCATATACCGGCACTCGTAAGCAGGGAGGACATTTGACTTTGTAGTAGGGATAAACTCTAAATTGTTGATTGTGAGGTTATTTTTTAATGCACAGGGTAGCACGGCTTCGGGAGCCACCATCGATTGTCTTTATACCTTGCTATACAAAGGCAGTAGCCATTTCCCTTAGGGAACAGACGTTTAAAGAAAGAAAAACTTTAATCTTTGTTTGTAATCTCTTTTCTGGAGTCTTTGTATTTGAGTGAGCAGATTCTCAAAACTATTGAATCAGGAACCATAGTTTTCACATGCTGTACCATAAACTCTTGGCCATAAAACTAAACCACCTGAGGACACATATAGAGGAAGTGGAAGTGAAATGCTCTATCTGCTAACCCCACTAGTGGAAAATCTTCCGTTAGGCATAGACTGGTTTACTTGAGATTTGTTTCCAAATTCTTTATTCAGTGTTAAAATAGAATTTAACAAGGCCCTAATAAAAGTGTTTAAGGGACCCTGATTTGTAATCACATTTCTTTTTGACATAACTTGTATTTCAGTTTTCTGTATTTGATATCATCAGAGTTCATCCTCTTCTGCTCTTCTTACTAATTCTGGTCTTTCTTTTTTTTTTTCTTTTTTTTTTTTCTTTTTTTTTTTTTTCTTTTCCCTTGGTATTACAATATCTTAAAAATGTATATTTCTATTTGCTTTATGTGGACTTTATGTCAACTTTTGGCCAGTATTGCCCTGACCTCTTTTGATATCCTTGAAGGTCTCTGTTATCTTTATTAATGTAAATATATATTCAAAACCTTGTAAAACATGTGGCGAAATATGCCACGGTTCTTCTTTTAGAAATCACATCAAAGGTTATATATTTTGAGAAGGAATCAAGTTCTTCAGCTCATGAGGATAACTCAAAGAATAATAGTGTAAAGATTGTGATAAATATGTAGAAATATGTTTTCTGTCTTTATTCATACCTCTAGCTAAGAGAAAGTCTCTAGGGAGAGAGCAAAATCTGTCTTAGCTCTAGCTGTATGCAGAAGCAAGCATAGGTAATGTATTAGCAATTTACCTTGTTACCTTTTAATTCAGTACATAACCTCACATTGCTTTCAGCCTATGAACTAAAGAAGCTACTCAATCTTCCTGATTGCTGACAGAATAAATTAATTAATAAACATGATTTTAGGTTTTAATTAAATTAATATAATTTGGTGTAATCTGCATGAGAACAATAGGGCTAGTTTTTCAGCCCACTTTGTTAATGAATTAGTTTGTCTAAGATCTGGTGCTTATTCTGAGCTCTTCTGAATATGAATCACTTATACAGACATTTAAAACAGAATCATCTTTCAAATTCTCATTACTTGGGAATAGCTGTTTCACCCTCTTGTTGAAAATAATGCATACACCTTTTTACATGCAACTGCATATCAGGAAAACACAAACAAACCCTTCTTGTTTGCTAATGTAATCTCCAAGAATAAACTGTGTCTCTCAACAGGTATTATGTAAAATATAATATGTTTCCTTTTACATAAGAAAAAGAATGAACACCTAAACCTTGAGTGATAATGAGCTGAACACTGAATCCCAGAGGATACTTAGATCTGAAGATGTTATAGACTCAATGAACAGTGCCAGGGTAGCACAGAGAACATAGCTCAAAGATCCTGATAAGAGACTAATAACTATATAAAGAATTCAATGCTTATTTATATATCTATAAGAATTTCCACCACGATCCAGCAATGTAAGAATCCAGATAGGAATTTTGTAATATAAACTGGTGCAGAGTTAAATTTGGGATTGTTGCTTTTAAAACTGATCCATTATGTGGCAACATAAATGAGTTTCCTCTATAAATTGCTGTAGTTTGGGTTTGCTGAAAATATTTCCAATTTATATCCTCTCTTGTGATTGTGCTGGAGTACAACAGCTTCTGAAAGGTAATTTCAAAAAACCTTCTTCTTATTGACAATTATAATAAGTATTAAATAATAATTACTATTGCTAGCAAAAAATATTATCAGTAATAATAATCTGTCTGACAGTGTCAAATGTAATGTCAAATACATCAAAAATGTATTTGTCTCATTACCAGAAAGCTGGTAATGAGACAAGAACCGTGATGTTCTCAGCGTGCACATGCAGTTGCTATATTGCATGCTATGTGATGCGACATGTTGCAAATCCCTGTAGAGTCTTAAGAGTTTAAATTAAACTAAGAACATGAACTTGAAAGAGATGTCCAAGAAGATCTGTTAGTCTTTGGCTAGCTCAGGATATATTAAATAAGGAAAATACCTTCCACAGGAGGCTGTCCAGAATGCTGTGGTCCCATTGTGGGGAGACAGAAAGGGAGAATAGGGTTTGCCAGCTATAAAGCAGTTTTAAATGTAAACATAACAGAAGCTTAGGAAAGAGTTTCTTCATTAAAATCTTTCAAATAAAATATAGTACTTCACAGAAAGAATGCATATAGGACCTAAGGAACCCTGTGGTCAATAACAGAAAGCCAAAGATGTGGCAGCAGTTTCTGTTGTCCTTGTTTATAAGGACATGCGCGGTTGGCTGCTTCTGTTTACCGATAGCTTTTCTTATCAGCGCTCCAGGCAATTGTTAGGGGTTTTTTCAATCAATTGGCCAGATTTTCCTGTCTCCTCTGACTGTTTGCTTTAGACATGAATCTGTGATGTGGAATGTTGTCAGGTGTTTCCAAAACTCTAATTTGTACCGACTGCTCTTCAGAGGTCTGATCTGACCAGTTGTTACATGCATAGGATTACTGTCAGTAATAGTATCATGTCATATCTTTTCCTCTTATTTATTTTTTCTTCTGGACTACTGTAGACATATTTGGTTTTGGATTTTTTTTTTTTTTTATTTTCCCCAAATACACATGAAAAATCTTTCATTAACATTTAGATATATTTACACTTAATTTATTTGGTGTCTGCGTTGGATTTGGTTTTGGCCGTATAAAGTTTACCTAAATTATTATTCTGCGGCGTCCCTCATATTTCTTAAGATTCTTTCATATGTGCTGAATCTCCACACACAGAGTTTTCAAACAATATTAGAATTGTTGTATAACATCAGTTTGAACATTTTTCCAGGGAATAGTTAAGATTTCATAGAATCATAGAATCATAGAATCGTTGAGGTTGGAAAAGACCCTTAAGATCATCGAGTCCAACCGTTAACGTAGCACTGCCAAGTCCACCACTAAACCATGTCCTCAAGCACCACATCTACCGTCTTTTAAATACCTCCAGGGATGGAGAGTCAACCACTTCCCTGGGCAGCCTGTTCCAATGCTTAACTACCCTTTCGATGAAGAAGTTTTTCCTAATATCCAACCTAAACCTGCCCTGGTGCAGCTTGAAGCCATTTCCTCTTGTTCTATCACTTGTTACTTGGGAGAAGAGACCGACCCCCACCTTGCTACAACCTCCTTTCAGGCAGTTGTACAGAGCAAGAAGGTCTCCCCTCAGCCTCCTCTTCCCCAAACTAAACAACCCCAGCTCCCTCAGCCTCTCCTCATAAGACTTGTGCTCTAGACCCTTCACCAGCTTTGTTGCCCTTCTCTGGACACGCTCCAGCACCTCAGTGTCTTTCTTGTAGTGAGGGGCCCAAAACTGAACACAGTACTCAAGGTGTGGCCTCACCAGTGCCGAGTACAGGGGCACTATTACCTCCCTGGTCCTGCTGGCCACGCTATTCCTGATACAAGCCAGGTTGCCATTGGCATTTACATTCCTGATAGCTACAGTTTTTACTAGCAACCTCATAATATGGCATATTTGTTTTCTGGGGTAAGATAGGCCATTATTATAATTTTTTACTTAATAAACTATGTAAGAATATGTGTACATTTTAATTTTAGTGATGCCACATCCCTTTGTTTCTGTAATATGCTGAGCTGAATTGCTCATTCAGGGCTTCCTTCAGTGTTAGGTAGAGAATCTTCAGTGGCTGAAGACAGCAATTATTTCAGGATCAGATTCCATCTTTTTATTTGCTTTAGGGTTTTGGTAGCATTACATCACCAATAGCAAAGAACTGAATCAGAGGACTGACAAATAAAAACTAGGAGTGACCCTACTATGGCCTTGTATGTTCTTGCAGATCATGAGGTGTACATGGGTTACTCCCACCATGCCTAGGGAGTTGAAGAGACCAGCATCACCATGGGACTGGCATACTCTGTCCCACACCAGAACGCAGAGGGTAGATAAACAGAATCAGTAGCAAAGAGAGTAGTGAAACCACCTACTTCCAGTGCATAGGAGCAGCTAAGGCAATGCAAACAGCCAGAAGATACTCTTGGTACACAGCTAGCACAAATCAAATCCACTCAAGGAAAATGTGAAACAATTACTCTTTTTCTCTCTTAGACCATAGCTTCTAGTCAGCTCTCGCAGTATACCTAGTTTAGTGCAAATTTATTATTTTAGTATTATATTTAGAAATATGTATCTTTCTTTGCCTCTTGCACATTATCTTGAAACTAAATCTTTTCTATTGTAAAATGGACAGTAAATAATAAACTAATTAAAGACCATGAGAATAGCTTATGTCCTCATGGAGATTGCTTGAAACACATAAACCCCAAAATCCTTTGCAGAAACAGTGTTTGAGGAGGGAATTGGCCTGTAAGTAAATGGGCAAATGATAATGTTCATAATTAAATAGAATACTATATATAAATTTTCTTTAAAAAGGTATAATGCTATTCTGTGATTAATGTTCAATCCAAACTTATTTGTCATGAAATGACAATATAAAAATCTCTGGACGTAGAGTAGAATAAAGAAATTTGGATTCTCATCCCAATATCTCAACTTTGTACCCTGCAAGACAAATAGTTATCAGTTCAAAAGCCTAGCAGAGATCCTTGGCACAAGACACCCTCCAACTCTTTTGGCTGATGAAGCTACGTTATATGTTTCTGTGGATGTAGTGGAGATAAGTTTTAGTAAAGTAGAATAGCTTCTGAGACAGCTAGCATGGCCAGGTGTGTACGTACCCATGCACAGTGTAGATGACCTTGTGTGCATCAGAGAAGCCCTGAGGCCTACAGAGAGGAATGAGCTAGTCTGTGAACTCAGACTTCGAAGTCTAGACAGCACCTAAACACTGCTACTGAGAACACCACAGTTGCAACCTGCATGCTCACAGATCATCTGTGTAAAACAGGTGGTATTCCTATGAGGTCTGACACAGTTCTGTCTTCTTCAATAAGGCTGAGGTATGTTTATGTTTAGACGATATTTGAACTAGGTATTTATTGAGCATATTGCTGCCTTTCTAAAAATGGCCTTACACCCTCATTTTACTTGTATTATTTCGAGGGCAAAAAAACCCAACAGCAAAAGCCCAGTATCCCTGTCCTTTCTATACAATTGACAATAACAGCTAATACTAGTGCATGATAGGTGACAATACCGGTTATGAAGATAGCATTAATCACAGTGTCTTGAAAGAAAATGGAAAAAAATATGCAACAGCATATTGTCTATAAATCAGAAAGCTTCATTTACTAATTTATGTTGAAATATTTTTACTACATACATTGCATTGCTAATGCATACAAACCATATATTTTCTTTGCCTGGGGTGGTGTAAAGCTCTGATGACAATAAATCTGGATATACAGGTAGTACTACTCTCTTTAGCCCATAAATTTAGTAAACAGTAGAGTTTCTGAAAATATATATTGCAGATATAGAACTCCCTCTAGACAGAAAAGCAATATAGTAGAAATGAAGTTCTCCTTTTGCACAGTCCTTTTACGAGAAGGTATATAGCTCCTTTCATTCAATATATTCAAAACTGTGTCTTTCACTCTAAATCATCTGACATGGTATGACCAATATAAGTTATATCAGTTTGAGATTATATTAAATGAAATGCAAACAATAAGATAATCATTACTTTAATATCACTTAGTTTTTGAGGGTCAACTAAAAGTAATTCAGAAATTGAATCCCCAGTTTGAGCATCTATATTGTGTAAACTGTAATTTGTAAGTTTATAAAAAATGAAGGAAAAAGTACAGATTTAAGCAAGGTTGTTTTAAAATACCCTGAAATAAAAATATACCCCATACATAGCAAATTTTCAGTACTTTTTTACTTTCTTTGTGATATAATGGATGTAAAATGTCCTCTGAATTCAAGCTGCCCGAATACCATACTTTTCCCAGTCTTGCCCCAAGTCAAAACCATTAAGCAATCCAAACACAAAATACAGAGAAGAATTTTGATGAATTATGTTTTTTTGGTCTATAAAATAAGACCTATGTTAAACAGACTGTACATTCAACCTTTTTTTCTCCACTCAGCTCCTCCTTTTTCCTTTTTCTTTTATGGAAATACACTGTGAAGTAGGCTAATAATGTACCAAACAGTCTTTCACAGTTGTGTACATACAGTGGTTCCTTACAGCTCATACTGGAGATCAGCATATGGTCTGACTTTCACATCTGTCATGCTTCTGTAGCTCCAAGCAGTGGAACAGGTTGCCCAGAGAGATTGTGCAGTCTCTCTCCATACTTGGAGGCTTTCAAGACCTAGCTGGATAAAGCCCTAAGCAACCTGGTCTGAGTTTGCAGCTGACCCTGCTTTGAGCAGGAGGTTGAACTACAGACCTCTTGAGGTCCCTTCTAGCTTCAATTGTCGCATGCTACTATGATTCTGACTGAAGTTTGGAAGTTATTCTGGTGCAAATTCACATATACACATAGTGTACCTCAATGTCATACAGAGACACTAGAGAGGCATATCTTTGGAGCATTGTATTGTGCCAAGTACCTATGCCATAATGTGCCACTTTTGAGGATATTTGAGCTGCTATTTTTTTAAGCCAATAACAGATGACTTCATAATTTCTGAATGAAGCCTATGATTTTAGCTGCCTTCCTCAAAGAGACCTGGAACACTCAAAACTTGACACTGCTCATGAAAAATTGCTTTTATTTCTTATGTAACAATAACCACTGCTATGGTTGAAGGAGCTGCTCCTGAGGTGGAACTTGGGTGGGTGAAATAAAATTTTATTTAAAAATTCCAGTGTTTCATTTTTTACTTACAGCCTTGGTTTAGATTACTTTAGTACTGTATTACTTAAGTTGCAATGAAAGTAATTTTGCAATTCATGGAAATCTTCATTAAATAAATAACAATTTACTTTTACTCCTGCTTTGACATCTATGGATCACAAACTGCTGTATCTCTTAATGGCATTTGCCCATTCCACCATTTTCCAGCTTCTCATCCTTCTTCCTTTCATGTCCACTGAAGCAGTGCCTTTGGTGACATTCCATCTCCATTCTTCATGCATAACTAAACCAGCTTTCTTTTTCTTACTACTGTTGTGAATCATGACTTTGCTTCCATTGTTTTCATTTAGCTCCTGACCATGTTATTAAAAGAATTGCAACAAATTCCTCTGCTTTCTAATTCAAAATATAATCTGTAGTTGTTTGGGTTTATAGATGCAATTCAACAGTGCTGAAAAGACCTTGAGTAACCTCCTTTTGTTGCCATTACTGTTGTTGCCAAAATAATCTTCTGAACTACCAAACAGTATTCATGGAAGTTTTCAATGGCCAAAGCAAGGTGAAAAATCTGCTATCACATTATAAGGATATAGAAACATCTGTTTCAAGAGTTTTGCCTCTAAATGACTATTTTTTTACTGAAAGTCATGCCAGTTTAGAGTACAGTGATAGTGATATGATCTATCTTTGCATGCTGTTTAGAGATTGCTCATGCTAAAATGAAAATCTCTTTTTGCTAGCTTCTTTTGTCTCATCTTGATCTTTATTCTTGTCAGAATTTGCAGGTAAAACAGGATTAAATACAGTAGTCTTCCCATGAAAGCCTAGGTTGCTGTGCTCTATGCCATTGGTATTTCCAGGAACACCACTTCTGTTTTTAACTCATTACTGAAGCAGTGCATCAACATGGTGATAAACTATTTTTTGTAGTGAAGTTCTTTTCTTACAGAAAAAGGATAAAGCCAGGCTCCTGATTACCCAAGAGCACTGAGAGGTACTTTAAAAAATATAGCCTCCATGATCCAAATGTTTTATCTGAAAGGAATTTTTTAAAGTTTAGTGTAAGCAATTGTACACAATGCTGAAATTTACACTGACAACACTCATTTGAATATGTAAATTTAGAGTTGATATAAGCTATATTTCAGATGTAGTATGTCAGAAAAACAATAATTTCCGTAGAAACCAGACCGTGGATATAGAAAATCACCAAAGCCTTCAAAGAGCTGCATATTTCTAGAGCAAGCTTCTCAAGTCAGTGAAAATAACTGCCACTGTGAAGCTCTTGTTGACTTTATTGCTTGTATGTCCCAGTAAAGAGCTGATTGCCTTAGTATAATTCAAATTAGCTAAAGGCAGTGTGTAATCTATTAAATAGACACCCCGCATTTAACCGACTGGCACTAGTCTAAATAAAGACAAGCCTTAACTTTCATTACATGACCCTATCCATTTTATTTCTAATCAAAAAGTATTGGCTTTCCTACTTTACTTTCCTTATAGCACTGTGATTTCTAAAGGGAAACTAACCATAGTACTTCAGGGTTTTTTCCCCCTATCGCTTTTCCTTTAAATGCACATTATGGGTCTGATTTCAGCTGAATATTTGACACTGCTTGCAAAAATGAGATAACACATGGCATTAACAACATGGGTATCCTGCCATTGCTTTTGTAGATACACTTTTTCTTTGTCACAGGTTTAAATGTTCTTAACTGCATTGTTAACTCCAGATTTCAAGGAAGAAACTTCACAAAACCTGACACGAACAGAAGGATGAGGTGCAGTTTTTTATTTCCATCTCAGTAAGTACTATTGTTCTGTACTGACAATTCAATAACGATCCACTGTTCTCCTAGCAAGAATTGTCCAGTGATAATTTGTTAGCATGAATTCTGCTGTGATCATGTGTAAACATCAGGCTTCAAGCCCACCACAAAATCTTTGCAAAGATTGATTGATTTTATTTCTTTTATGTCTTTTTCTCTTTTAGCTTTTTATTATTTGTATTATTTACTTTTTATTACTGAAAGATATGTGTCCTTGTTCGAGCTTCTTTGAAAATAGTTATTCTTATAAAATATTTCCTGACAAACAATTTCTGACTCATAATTTTATGGAGGCCTAAGAATAAGATCTCAAAGTCTCTAAAAGAACCAAATGAACAAGAAATATGTGTTAACTTCTTCAAAGGAAGTCTAAAACTGAAAGATGAATATCCAGGGATGGTAACTCGCCCTATGAGCACAGAAATCTTTCTCTTATTGGGTATTTAACTATTAACTAAGAAGTGGAAAAGCCACGGATGCTAAGGGTAGTTTCATGTGTTATCAGTTCCCGCTTTGAAACCAGGCACATTTTCTAAATGATAAACACACAGATCATGGAGTATATTTCAATACTAATCCTTAAGTAATCATGAGATTAAACCCTTGAGGGAAGGGTCAGATAGATTGTACACTAGACTAGGTAAAAAACCCTCTTCATCCAATTTCCAAAACTGATTCTGGAATAATAAACCAGAATAAAGTGAAAAGGAAAAAGGCTTTTTTTTTCATCACTGCTGGAGAATATTAGTAACAGAATTGCCTGTATGTTCATTTTAAATTACTTAATATCCTGACAATATAACCTAATACCAGAAGGGCTGTAAAGGAAGCAGATCTCTGAAACAGTGTGAAGCCCATTCTCACAGTATCTCAAGAGCTAGAGTCCACACTGTGGCCATAGATGTTAAATAAAGTCCTTGGGGACATTGGTAGAGGACATTTTATCTTCTGGCTTCCAATCAGTCTTAAGTTCAAGCTATGCTGTACTGTCAAGACATTGACAGTTATATTTTTATTGATTTTTGAGTGACTGATTTTTAGGTTATTTTTCTACCAAGGTCTACCCCTCCCATCAATATAAATCCTTCATTTCTTCAGCCACAACCAGATATTCTGTAAGAATTGTCACTCAGGTTTCCTGACTTCAGACAGTATGGCAATTAGCAAAATGGAGTAAAATTGCATATTACCAGCCAAACTGCAGCCAAGAGCTGTAATAACTGTCCAGGTTCTAAAATCTGAATTTGACTAACTTCCTTCTTATATAATTACATTGTTACACATTGCTCAATTTGCTAATTGGCTACAAAACTTGTCTGACATACATATACACATTAATCAGTAGTCTTGCTATGCCTTTGTCATGGGCATACCTGCAATGTTTGGTAACATCCTGACTTGAAAGGGTATTTTGAACTGCAATTGTGTGTATGCATTTGTATATGTATGTATGTATATATGGTTTTCATCAAGTACAGATAATTCCTTTGAACTGCAGGCCTTTTGTTTTCACCAACCTGTTAGTATCAGCATGACCCAACATTATTCAGCACTCCTCAACACAGAAAAAGTCCCAGCAACTTCCCTGTTGTTGCCATATATCACTTTTATGGTCAGCTGGGCCCACATCTACAGGACAAGATATGTCCCAGAAAAACAAGAAAGTAAAACAATAAAGGCCCTTTGCATTTTAGCTTTCTCCAGGTGCAGAATGCAGTTTTCAGAATTTGAATCAGGCACCTAAATGCCATCTAAATCCCACTTTTTGTACATACTTCCTTTACTGACGCAAGCCCATAGTAAATTTGGCCTGAGATTTGGTCAGCACATTAGAATATTAAGAAATATTCCCAAAAGGATTGTTGAAGGCAAGAAAGGAAGCAGAGAAGGAAAAAGCAGAAGAAGACAGGAGATATGGTTAAAAGCAAGGAATTTTGGGATGCTGAGATTGCATGGCAAATAGTCCACAGGCAATAGGTGACCATGGAGACAAAGGGCGAAGGGAGGCAAGACCAGAAAGGAGACTCACAACAGAGGAGGAGAGTGGCAACAGGAGAGGGGAGACTGTTGCCTATACAGGGTCATGCTTCATTTATTCCAAAAGCTGAAATACATGAAGCCTGATGTTACATTTACAGGAGCTGAATGTTTGTTTGGAAACTAGATTCTGTCTATGCCTCTGCTGTTGACTTTCACTGTATTTGATGAATCACTTCAACTATACTTTCTAAAGGTGCATGTTCATAATAGTCTGTGTATGTTAAACCTCAGTTACATCAATATTGACTGTTCACAGATGTAATTAAAGTTGATTTGCTGTGCTGTGAATATACAAAGATCCATTAATGCTAATACCATGAAAAATGAGGTCATAGGTATTCCAACTAGAGATTTTTTAATCTCAGTCCCTTGGTGTCTCAGTTGTCTCTCTCTAAAATGGTGACAGTACCTATATGTGGAACTGAATTTATTAATGTCTATGAAGCAGTAACACTCTAGTGATAAGTGTGGTAGAAAAGCTTATGGTGAAATTAAGAATTCCTTCTCCACACCAGGCTTTCAGTCTTAAGGAGAAAGTAAGGGGGAGGGCCAGGGGGAGGATCCAGAAAATCCAGAAAATGTACATCTACCATCTTCCCTTCATCCACTAGGCAGGTGACCTTATGATAAAAGGATATCAAATTAGTTAGGACTTTCCCTTTGTGAACCCATGTTGACTGTGCCTGATGATTGCCTTGTCCTTTAAATGCATGTCAATAGTACCCAATACGATCTTCTCCATCATTTTTCCAGGTACTGAGATTAGACTAACAGGTCTGTAGTTTTCTGAGTCTTCCCTCTTGCCCTTTGTGTAAATTGGAAGAATGTTGGCTAGCTTCCAGTCAGTGGGGACCTCCCCAGACTCCCAAGACCTTTTGTAGATAAGTGAGAGTGGTCCTGCTGTAACATCTGCTAATTCCTTGAGTACTCTGGGATGAATCCCCATCAGGCCCCATGGACTTATGAACATTCAACTGATACAACTGGTCCCTTACAATTTTAGTGTCCACAAATGGAAAGTCACTGCACAGTCAAAGAATCATAGAGTCATAGAATAACTCAAGTTGGATGGGACCCATAAGGATCATCGAGTCCAACTCCCTGCTCCTCGCAGGACTACCTAAAACTAAACCATATGACTAAGAGCATTGTCCAGACACTCCTTGAACTTTGACAGGCTTAGTGCCGTGACCATTTCCCTGGGGAGTCTGTTCCAGTGACCAACCACCCTCTCAGTGAAGAACCTTTTCCTAATCATAGAATCATAGAATGCTTTCGAATAGAAGGGACCTTTAAAGGTCATCTAGTCCATCCCCCCTGCAACTGGCAGGGACATCTTCAACTAGATCAGGTTGCTCAGAGCCCCATCCAGTCTGTCCTTGAATGTTTCCAAGGATGGGGCATCTACCACTTCTCTGGGCAACCCATTCCAGTGTTTCGCCACCCTTATTGTAAAAAAATTCTTCCTTCTTATATCTAGTCTGAATCTACCCTCTGTTAGTTTAAAACCATTACCCCTTGTCCTGTCGCTATTGGCCCTGCTAAAAAGTCTGTCCCCATCTTGTAGGCCCCCTTTAAGTATTGAAAGGCTGCAGTAAGGTGTCCCCGCAGCCTTCTCTTCTCCAGGCTGAACAACCCCAGCTCTTTCAACCTTTCCTCATAGGAGAGGTGTTTCCTCCCTCTGATGATTTTTGTGGCCCTCCTCTGGACCTGCTCCAATGGGTCCATGTCCTTCCTGTGCTGAGGACCCCAGAGCTGGACGCAGTACTGCAGATGGGGTCTCACCAGAGCAGAGTAGAGGAGCAGAGTCACCTCCTTTGACCTGCTGGCCATGCTTCTTTTGATGCAGCCCAGGATACGGTTGGCTTTCTGGGCTGCGAGAGCACGTTGCCGGCTCATGTCCAGCTTTTTGTCTACCAGTACCCCAAAGTCCTTCTCCTCAGGGCTGCTCTCAATCCCTTCATCACCCAGCCTGTACTGATAGCTGGGATTGCCCCGACCCAGGTGCAGGACCTTGCACTTGTCCTTGTTGAATCTCATGAAGTTCACACAGGCCCATTTCTCCAGCTTGTCCAGGTCCCTCTGGATGGTGTCCTGTCCCTCAGGTGTGTCAACTGCACCACTCATCATGGTGTCATCTGCAAACTTGCTGAGGGCACGCTCGATCCCGCTATGTCGTTAATGAAGATATTAAACAGCACTGGCCCGAGTACGGACCCCTGAGGGACACCACTAGTCACTGTTCTCTATCTGGACATCAAGCCATTGACCACTACCCTCTGGATGCGACCGTCCAGCCAGTTCCTTATCCACCAAACAGTCCACCCATCAAATCCATATCCTTCCAATTTAGAGAGAAGGATATTGTGGAGGACTGTGTCAAAGGCCTTACAGAAGTCCAGATAGAAGACAATGTCCAATCTGAACTCCTCGATGCAGCTTCATTCCATTTCCTCGTGTCCTATCGCTGGTCACCAGAAAGAGGAGATCAGTACCTCCTCCTTCCCTTGAGGAAGTTGTAGACTGCCATGAGGTCACCCCTCAACCTTCTCTTCTCCAAGCTGAACAGCCAAGTGACCTCAGCCACTCTTTGTAAGTCTTGCCCTCGAGGCCTTTCGCCACCTTGGTCACCCTCCTCTGGACACAGTATAGTTTGATGTCCTTCTTATACTGAGGCACCCAAAACTGCACACAGTACTCGAGGCGAGGCCACGCCAGTGCAGTACAGAGTGGGACAATCACCTTCCTCAACAGGCTAGCTATGCTGTGCTTGGTGCACCCCAGGACCCAGCTGGCCCTTTCAGCTGCGAGGGCATACTGTTAACTGATATTCAACTTGTCATCAACTCAAACTCCCAGATCTCTTTCTGCGGGGCTGCCCTCCAGCCTCTTATCACTCAATTTGTACGTATAATCAGGATTACCCTGTCGCAGGTGGAAAATCCAGCACTTGCTCTTGTTGAATTTCATACAGTTGGTGATTGCCCAGCTCTCTCTGGTCTATCCAGATCTTTCTGTAAGGCCTCTCTACCCTCAAGGGGGTCCACAGCTCCTCCTCGTTTAGTATCATCAGCAAACTTGCTTAATGTACATTTGATTCCTGATTCCAGATCATTCATGAAAACATTAAAGAGCACTGGCCCTAAAATTGAGCCCTGGGGAACGCCACTGGTGACTGCCCACCAGCCTGATGTAACCCTGTATGCTATAGCCCTTTAAGTTCAACCCATCAGCCAATTGCGCACCCAATGTATTATGGACTTGTCTAGCTGTGTGCTGGACAGTTTCTCTGGAAGGATACTGTGAGAGACAGTATCAAAAGCTTTGCTAAAATCTAAAAACCCCAGATCTACTGGCTTCCCTTGGTCCACTTAGATGGGTGACCTTGTCCTAAAAGGAAATTAAGCTGGTTAAGCAGGACTTTCCCATCATGAACCCATGCTGGCTATGACCAATGACTGCATTGTCTCTCAAGTGTTTTTCAATAGCTCCCAGAATAACCTTCTCCATAATTTTACCAGGCACTGAAGTGAGACTGACAGGCCTGTAATTACCAGGGTCTTCCTTCTTACCCTTCCTGAAAACTGGGACAACATTTACCAGCTTCCAGTCAACTCCAGACTCCCAAGACCATTGAAAAATAATGGAGAGAGGTCCCATGAGGACATCGGCCAGCTCTTTCAGTACCCTGGGATGAATCCCATCGCGCCCTGTAAATTTATGCACATCCAGCTGGAGCAGCAAGTCTCAAAGAAGTTCAGAGTTGGCTGGGAGTTTATCATCCCCCCAGTCACGGTCTTCCAACACAGAGCTCCAGGGGTCCCAGGGCACATCATCAGTGTTGAAGACAGAGGCTAAGAAAGCATTAAGCATCTCTGTTTTGTCTACGTCCCTCTTTGTGAGCTGACTGACCTCATCAAGCAACAGACCAATGTTATCTCTGATCCTGCTTTTGCTATTAACCTATTTGAAAAGCCCTTTTTGTTGTCCTTCACGTTGATGGCCAGCTTGAACTCTAATCGAGCTTTGGTCACATGAATTTCCTCCCTACAGTAACAAACAGCATCTCTGTAGTCCTCCTGTGTTGCCTGTCATTGCTGCCAATGTCCATACACTTTCTGTTCCCACCTAAGTTCTAGAACAAGATCCCTGCTCAGCGAAGCCGGCCTTCTGCCCCACTTGCTTGACTTCCAACACTTTGGAATTGCCTGCTCCTGTGCTCTTAAGATGTGGTCCTCCAACTCAGAGGACCAGCCAGCCCAAAGTCTATCATTTATATTAAAGACTGAGGCAAAAAGACGCATTAAATGCCTCCACATTTTCTTCATTCCTACTTGTCAGGTGACCATCTTCGTCAAGTATCAGTCCAATATTTTTCTTAGACCTTCTCTTGCTATTAACATACTTTAGAAAGCGTCTTTTGTCATCTGACACAACACTGGCCAGTTTCAACTCTAGTTGAGCTTTTTCAATATTGTTAATTTAGCATAAATTCTTCAGTTAAAAATAAAAAATCCTTCTTCTCCTTCCTATGTAGTCTATTTTCCAAGACCATATCAGATATGCAGGGAGTTGGGGACACATGGATTTTGATTATATTTTCTAATATAATTGTAATTTGCTAATATAATGATAGCTGAAATGAGTGGCTAAGCTGGTGAGCTCATAAGTGGTAACATAATAGATTTATGTTCTGTTACCAGTTCCATTACTAGGTAACTGATATTTAGTCAATCACTGCTGGTCATTTTGTCTCAAGTGTCCTGTCTGATTGATGGATAAAAATGATGACTTTCTTTGTAAAATACTATGAGAAAAACTATATGAGAGTACACTGTTAAGTAAAATCATATTAAATACATTTTGTTTCCTAAATTCATACTGAAATTAAATGTTCATTCTTTTATATTTTTATTTTTATTTATTCTAATGCAGAAAAACATTAAGTACCTCATCTCCTAACCTCAGCTTCCTTTGTTTTTGCCATGGGTTACACTCAGTCCTACCCAGTTCCTTTGGGGAGGTGACAGGTGGTGCAGAAAGTTGGAATCAGTGTCTCTCTGCTCTTGGCTTCTTGTTCTCTGCTCCAGCATGCGTTGCCCTCAGACCTGAGCCTCAGACCAGGCTGCAGACCCTCAGGCATGTCACTGTGCTGGAGTGGGTCACCCACAGCCACAGACCCTCAGGGGTGTCCATATCCCAGGATGGGTCACCCATGGACCATGGTCCCTCAGGGTTGTCCCTGCTGTGGCATGAAGTGCCTCCTTCCAAGAGTGCATCTCTAGCTGTGTCCTCAGCAATGTCTCCTTCCACCTATGTCCTCCATGTCTCTTTCATGTCTCCTCTGTTTTGTTTATCCTTCCAGCAACTGCCACTCTTAAACATGTTTGAGCAGCAGTGCTAGGTTCTCCTTGGACTGGTGGCAGATTTGGCAGATGATGGGTGGTTGAGGTCTATTTCAGAGCAGCTCCTGGTTCTTTCCACATGGGTGACCCTCCAGCACTCTGTCACCAAGACCCTGCCAGGTATGACCACAAGACAGACAGTCATATAAATGTGTTATTTTTGAACAATACGTCTACAGAAGTTAAAGCTAAAGGAGATTATGAGAATAGTTTTCCTCACCTCACTGGCCCACTTTGTGATACCTTTTCTGAGGAATTGGATTATTTCTATTTGACTGCAGACTGACAGGTTAGACAGCTTATCCACACCTTCATAAAGTATGATTATTAAATGTCTGAATGAATTGTCTCTTGCCAGGTTTCATCTCATTTCTTGCTAACATTACTGTGTTTTTCTCACTTATGATTATTGAAAATGAAATTGAAAATATAAGGTTAAAAAGGGAAATAGTAAATTGCACATACAATAAACATCAGGGAAGTGAGCAGAGGCAGTAAATTAAATATAAACAGATGATACAAGTAACCTGATGGATTAATATGTACGACTGTGCTTCTCTAAAGATGTCCAATATATTCTGGAATGGAAAATCAATCATCTACAAAAATAATACAGTATAAAATTTCTACAATTATGATAAGGGTACTAGACCATTTTTTCCCTGAAAATTGGTGCAAAATTAAAAATATATCCTTTGTACAAATTCCCGATGGATATGTATTATTGGCCAGGAAATGAAAACCAATTCATTAGAGAATAAGAAGGACCCAGTATATTCACAATCAAGAAGCAATTTCTTGTTCCCATGAGTGGAGCCACTTTGCCCATGGTAGGGAAACACTTGCTTTGCTTTATTTCACAAAAGAGAACCATGAAGCAATTAACTGATGTGTCACAAGAACTACCTTGTTAGGACTCTGTAGCAATGTTTTGGTCTTCTATTATCAAATATGTACTCCATAGAAATCTCTTCTAGAGCTTCAGCCTCTAGCGAACTGGAGTTTTCAGATGGCCTTGCAGTGCCCTGATAGATTGAGGGCTCAAACCTGACTACTTGTATCATAAAGACTGGTCTCTGTGCCTCACTTACCTCAATCTCATCTGACTTTAACCCCATGACCAAACCACTTTCTGAAGTTGCTATTCAAATGCTAGTGAAGAGCAATTATGAGCCTAATGTTGGAGCCTGAGTGAGGTACATAAAACTTACACAGAATTAATCTAGGCCTTTCCCTCCTTTGTTGTTGTGTGAAATCCTACCAACCAGACTCGTTGACGGCATATTGGCATAGCAGGCTGCAACCATTCTCACAGAGTTTTTTCAGCTCTGAATAAATTCCTAAATATTTCTTTTTAGAGAAAATCTTCTTACTTGTGCTATCATTTTCTAGTTAGCAGAACAGAATTTCAAGCTGATATATATGGGCTATTGTGTGATAATATTTATTCATAGATTAATAATTTGATATTAAAATCCATAATCTGTTGATTTTATCACATTTTTAAAAAAATATCAGTTCTCCAAAAGATTATGTCAAATTAATATGCATATGAGATCATTAGTGGAAGAATCAGTTTGAGTGGTGAATTATTGATTTGGACCTGTAATTAAGAAATAAATTAAGTAAGTTCTTTACTGTAATTTATTTTTTAAGATTTCCATATTCAAAATGAAAATATGTAATATAAATTACCAGTTTTTTATACCTGAAATATCCTTACATGCACGGTTTGCCTGTATGTTGGCATTCTGTATTTCCTGAAATGTCTGGGTAACTTGGCTAGTGTTCAGATAACTAAGAATGTGTGCAAACCAAGTAAAAATCTATAAAAATATGTGTAACAAGGTGTAAGTGATAAAAATGTGTCTTTTTTTATGTGCTATTATGCTTTAAAATGGATAAAACTAGATACAGGTGCAAAAACAGGAAGAAAATATATGTATTAAAACATAAATTTAAAAAATCATATAATAGTATAATTAATATTCATGGGGAGACAATAAAAGATTGTTAGCCAGGTTCTGCAATTTCTGTTAGATTGAGCATTCAAAAATTATCACAGCCATTCTGTCTACTTTCAGTGTACAAAATTAATTTTTTAGAAATTTTGCAACTGGTGATTAATCCTGATGTAATTAATAAACCTTGAATCATTCATAAATAATGAGTAAATTAGATCAAGCTCTCTCTCATATAGTTACTTAATTCCCTTATTTTAGTGCCATTCCAATCTCCTTACAACCAAGCGTCTAGGGGATTTTCAAGTTATGATTGTCTGTGTTTCTGCAAAGACTAACGGTGTCAGTCATGTCTGTGTTATATGCCATGACATCAGAAGGTGGAAATTAAAGTAGGATAAAGTTAACCATCTTGATTTTCAGTTTTAATGTTTCAAGTCATCAAATTGACCATCATGTTGAGAATGAGATGAAAAACAGTTTTTCTGCCAAGATGGTTCGAGTAACAGCTGTGTTCAGATAAACTGACAATACATGAAGGAAAGAGTAATAACAAGAAGAAACAAAAAGCACATGTCACAACAGTACTTAAACATTATTGGATTTTATTTTTTTTTTAAAGAACAACAAGCACTGGGAGCAGAGATCAGAGCCCATGTCTCTTCTTTCCACAGCAAGGGCTATAACTAGTGGGCAATAGAGTAAAACTCTCTTTTTCAAGTCCAATAAATCTTAAATTGTTTTCTGCAAAGAAACTGCCTTCAGCGAACTAGCTTGATAATGCCACAATAACAGAGCAACTCAAGATAACATTTTCAGGAGCTGGGAGATGTGAATGTTGATCCTTAAAAAGAAGAAAATGGTACCTTGGAATCTGTAGTATTAGACTGGTACGTTATCAGGGAACAATTCTGCTTCTCCAGTATGCTTTTTCTTTTGGTTTGAATATTTATGCTATTGTTACTGCTCTTAAAGGTCAAAGTGGCTCTTCCATGGAAAACTCTGATTTTCTGGCAACTTGGTATTCTATCTTACATCTACAGTCATGTCAGTTCATGGAGTCAGTTCAGTTTCTGTGAAGGCATATGATACACTGGTTGAAGTATATCATGGTATGGAATGCAAATGTATAGAATCCATAGATTTGATAATTCCATGTGTGGGGTATTTGGGTAACTTCATATAGAGTAAAAATTAAAATGTCTTGTCTAAAATATTTACAAATCCATACAGCACGAGGTTTTAAAAATACTACTGTCAATATCCTGCCCTTCAAAACAGAACTCTAAGGTATTGGGCTGAACTGAGTATCTGCATTTTTTTCCACTGCAGTCACTAGAATGAAGATGAGAATGCAACTGGATAAGCATGTGAAAGTGGCAAGCAATTAACAAATTGACAAATGAACAAATTAAGAAACAAAACCTGACAAATAAACCAATTGGTAAACTGGAAAACTGACAAATTGGCAAATAGCTTGGTGAGAAGAGAGACATGCTTGAAGTTTATTACGAAGGGCAGCTTAGGTACTGTAGGCTGGGAAAATTGATCCAAGATCCTTTTAAGCACTGGGTAGTAGTCTTTCACTGACATGTTGTGAATGAGAAAAGGAGGAGTGTAAGACTAGGAATAGGGGCTTGGACATTCTATAATCAAGTCATGTGACAAGTAAATATCAACCAAGAACTTGGTAATCTTTGGACAAAAAGCTACTGCTTTATCTTTACTGCATATAGCATTTTGATAAAGATAAATAACTATCCCACACTTCAGTATGTGATAGCTAAATAGCAGACTGAATATCATGAGTAGCTCCTATGTGGAATATGCAATGGCATTTAGTAAAAGACAGCTTTACAGGAAAAGCTTGCCCTCTGCCAGCAATCCTTGGGCACCATCCTGAGCCCACATGGTAGAGTTTGGGGATAATGTGATTCACATCACCTTTCGTTTTAGGTTGCAAGTTTTAAATTGTTTGATTATTTGTCCATGTGGTGGGTTGACCTTGGCTGACTGCCAGGCACCACCCAGCTGCTCTCTCACTCCTCCTCTTTAACAGGACAGGGAGAGAAAATAAGATGGACAATCTCATGGATTGAGATAAAGACAGGGAGATCGCTTACCAGTTACAATCACTGGCAAAACAGACTCGACTTGGAGAAAATTAATTTAATTTGTTAAAAAAATAAAGAGTAAGATGGTGAGAAATAAAGGGAAAACTAAAACCACCTTCCCCCACTCATCCCTTTTCCCAGGCTCAACTTCACTTCTTAATTCCTGACTCCTCCATCCCTCCTCCCCCTACCCCAAGCAGTGCAGGTGGGATGGGGAATGGGGGTTGCAATCAGATGACAGCAGTTCCTCTCTGCTGCTCCTTCTGCCTTACACTTTTCCTCTCCTCCAGCATGAGGTCCTTCCCACAGAATACAGTCCTTCTCAAACTTCTCCAAAACAGGCCCTCTCATGGGCTGCAGTCCTTCAAGAACTGCTCCAGCATGAGTCCTTTCCATATAGTACAGTCCTTCAGGAACAGACTGCTCCAGTGTGGGTCCCCTACAGGCCACAGTTCCTGCCAGAAAATCTGCTCCTGCATGGGCTCCTCTCCATGGGCCACAGCTCCTGCTAGGAGTCTGCTCCTGTGTGGGCTCTCCATGGGCTGCAGCTTCCATCAGGACATCTCCACCTGCTGTGGCATGGGGTCCTCCACAGACTGTAGTGTGAATTAATCCGCTCCAGCATAGTCCTCCATGGGCTGCAAAGGGCCAGCCTGTGTCACCATGGTCTTTTCCAAAGGCTGCAGGCGAATCTCTGCTCTGGTGCATGGAGCATTTTCTCCCCCTCCTTCTTCACTGACCTTGGTGCTTGCAGGGTTGTTTCTCTCATATTCTTCTTGCTCCCCTCTCTCATAGCTGCTGCATATTATTTTTTACCCTTTCTTAAATATGCTATCACAGAGACACACCACCAGCATTGCTGATGGGCTCAGCTTTGGCCAGTGGCAGGTCCATTTTGGAGCTGGCTGGAACTGGCAGTATCTGGCATGGGGACAACCCCTGGCCTCTTCTCACAGAAGCCAACCCTGCAGCTCCCCCACTACCAAAATCTCGCTATGGAAACCTAATACAGCCTAAAGTCACCCAGCAATCCCACCATAGCTGGGAAAATACTGCATGACTCCCAAGGCAGGTGTTTGCTCCAGGTACTATATCACACCGTGGGCTCTGGGCTTTAATGGCATTAATTATCCTGTCTCTACTGACTTCAAAAACTGCATATCACTATAAACAAACTGAGGAATGTATCTTGAAAAAAAGATATACTCCCTAAGGGAAAGATATGATCTGCAGTTAATGCAGATGACTAGGTTCAGTTTTGTAAGAGAGAGAGATTGTTTAAATATTGCAATGAGCATTATCTAAAAAAGGATAAAATTACCTACAATCATCACTTCATGTATTAATTTTTTCCTTTTTTAAAATTAATTTCAATTATGCCTTGTCATAAAAAAGTCATCATCAAGTATAAAAAATAAAATTAAAATATAAAATATGTAGAGAAAAAAATAGTCACAAGAAGGTATGTCATAAAAAAGGAATGATAGGTGTTCAGAGGAAGAAACTACATCTAAAACTTATGCTTTTTCTGCCACAACCTTGTTAGAACAGTAAGCTAGAAAAAAAGAAACACATCAGAAGGATATACCTCATTTTTCTTTGGAAAGAACAATTTTCATTTGTTCATGAAATAAGGTAAGAGACTCCTTTTGTCACCTCCTGCTAGTGTCACAGTAGCACAAAAGCAAGCAAAAGTAAGAACTATGTAATCCAACATGTTAGGTGAACTCCAGGGCAGTACTGGGAGATATAGCAGATCTGGCCTCACACTTACTAATGTCTGATCTATGTTTGGGTGATTGCAGTAGTTCCTGAGAAGAACACAAATATTCAGTAAAAAATCACGTGGCAAAACTCAGGAATATTATAAAATAGTAAATGGACTACCAAAAAAAAAAAAAAAAAAAAAAAGACATTGATATAAAAAAAAAAGTCTGAAAACACTACTCCAAAACACTACTTCCAGTTTCATGGCTTTTTCATGCCTTGATGATAATTATCTAAACTAGATGGAAATGGAGATACCTACAGTCATGCAAGGTGATACAATACCTTACTTTCAGGGGCCAGACTCCTGCTCTCTAGCCCTTCTGTTGAAAGCATTGGGAGAATAAGACACTTCCAAAAGCAGAAGCAAAAATGCTGGATGGGCAGCTGGTTTATCTTGCCAGTAAGAAAAGCTGAACATGAAGGATAAATCCAGTTGACACAGCCAGGCAAAGTCTATGAATGCTCTTCCTTCATTGTCTCTGCAAGGGAACTTGTATCAAGGTCCTGAGGGCATTAATGGGCTTTAATGTTCCTGAGGAGCCTCAGCTTGGGACCCTCACACCCACATCCATGGGTCTGGGAGCCCTGTTTCAGGTCAGCCTGGGTCCATCAGTCCCTATTGGAGATAGGCTGTACATTTACTAGCCTCCAGCTGCTTTGCAGCTGTCCCTGGGCCTGGCTGTGGCCACTGCTGATCCTGACCCCAACTCATGAGCAAACTTCTGAGCCTGGCCATCCCAGGGCTATGTCTGACACTGGGTACCCTCACCGGGCTGGATCCTGACTTCCATCCGTGGGGTAATATCCCAGCTTGGTCTCTGCATATCCCTGTCCCCAGGGAGGTGCCCCATGCTGGGGCTGCCCTGCTCCTGGCTGGGGGCTGGGACAGGCCCTGGCTGCTCTGCCCTGCCCTACTGGTTGCCTTGTCCCCCTTGGCTGCTCTCTCCCTGCCCTGAGGGAGCAGCTGGCCTATGCTATGCCCTGGCAGTTTGACATCCTCAGTTTCTAAAGCCTGACTAAGCTGAGGTGTTCCCTAAGCTGTTTAGTCAGGGCAGAGCTGGGCATGCGCAGAAGTAGGATTTTAGTAAACTAGACAATGTTAAGTTTTTAAAAGGGTGTTTGTAAAATCCACTTACCATGTGGGTTGGTAGCAAGTGACCCAAAGATAAGTGGAAAATAATTTTAGATTAGGTCCCTCAGTTTCTCTTGAGCCTTTCTTTAGGTGATTAAGTCCTTGACTGGGTCTAAGTACTAGCATATTGCTATCTTTCAATTTTACTTTTTATGAAATTTAAAACCCTTGTTTGGGTTAAAGAAAAAAAAGTGTGGTAAATGAAGAGAAGCCAAGAATCAGATGTGACAACTGGTTTATCTTTTATCAGATATGACACAATTATCAGAATGTGTATGATGATATTTGAGAATTGAATTACTTGATTTCCAAGTTTTACGATTTTGACTTTATTATTGCTTAGAACCAGGTATTTAGAAGTGGGAGTTTCAACTATTCTCTGTTGGGCCATGCTGCTGTATAGATTATATGCTCTGAGGCTACGATGCTGTGTCTAAACTGTGAGAAACCTTCAAGTAAGTAAGTGCTTCACCATTCTTAGGACTAGGTGCATGCCATGCCTGTGACAAGTATGTATTGTGTCATGACCTATGCATGCATCATCCTTCTTGCACCACAGTTTACATGGGAAAAAATGAACGCAGAAGTCAAAAGGATACATGATGAATTCCAACTATTTTCCATTTTGGTACCTGTCTTTCAATAAAAACAGAGTAACACAGAGCCATACTCCTGGCTTATCTGGGTCAAAAAAATCATACCAGATATTAAATGATCAGGAAGTTCTGTGCAGTGAAAAGATAGGGATTGACTCTATTTAATAGTATATAGTTGTCTTCAACACTGATATAAGTTTCAGCAGTATTGCTATAACGTATAAAACTGGTGTGAGTTAAAGAAGAATTGCACCTACAAAACAGGCTGGGATAAGACTGTTTCAGGTTTGCTTTAATGAGTTCTGTCTGTATCAATTGTGAGCTCTGATTTGGCATTGCTATCCAATATCTCTCCTCAAAAGCATACGTATTTGAAATAAATTTAGACTAGAGTAGGATGCATTGTGTTCTTGTCAAGCACTTTATCTCCCAATAAGAAAATAACCCAATAATGAAGTTTAAATGTTCAGCTACTCAAAAAGTGTGACAGTTGAGACAGGGAGGGAAACAATATGATTATTGTTTCATTAGTGCACAACAGAGTGCTGAAAACTGGGATTTGGTCTCTGTATGGGTGCCTGACTGTAATACTTAAATATTTTAGAATGATGCTTGTTGGCAACCTGTCATCCTAAATAAATGACTGTCCTGAGAGTCAGAACCTTATTTCAATTGCTGCAGCAGGTATTTGGATTAATTATATTGAAGCAAATGAAAACATTTTAGTTATTCCTTGTCTAATTGAAGTAAGTGTTCCCTAAGAAACAAGCCATAAATACAAAGAAAATCTATTATATGAAAAAGACCAAAAAAGAATCTAAGTTCCACAAGGGTTTCAGTCTACAGTTGCCCTTCTATACTTTCTACTTTCACACAATCCTCAAAAAAAAAAAAAAAAGCATTTTATTATTAAATACATCTAGAGGAAAAAGCTTGTAGTTTATGTGCATAAATGCTTATCATAGCATTGTCATAGCATCAACTGCAGGTATGAACTCTTCTCAGCTTGAGGAGGAGAAAAACCACAACCGTATTGAAAAATTAACCACCAGCTTATAACTTATCTGAAGAGAGATATCCTCCTTTCGTTTTTTCAAAATCATATCAGTCAGTGGGGAAAAAGCCATCAAATTTAGTGAGCTAGCAAAAGTGCAAACTAGAGCATGTTGACAGAATAATAACCTGCATTTTGTCTTGGTACAGAGTCTTCATACTTCCCTAACAAATCCTTAATGCAAATTATATAAAAACTATTACAGAAAAAAATCTGGAATCTAACATTGTTTTCAGCTGTACAATAACCATTCTGCCTTTCAGAAACTCATAATATTTGTTGAACTGTGACAGAGCTTCAACAAAACTACTCTTTCTGCATATTTTGAGAGAAGAATGAGTACTGTTCACCTCTTTGAAACAACAGATTCATTGCACTTTTACTGAAAAAAGTATCAGAGGGGCAGAGATGCATGACTCTACAGGCTTGTAGGGTAATAACCAGGCCTAAGAAGAGGATGGCACTTCAGAAACATTCTGACCTTCATATGTTCTACTCATAAGTGATTAAAAATACACTGGCATTAACTGCATTAATTGTTGATGCTATGTGTTTCAGACCCCATTCCACATTGGTTCTCAAGTGTAGCGCAGGGAGCGCAGGTGCCTACCACAGCATTCTGGGTTCTCTTCCAGGGTCCTGTTGTCTAAAAGTTTCAGCTTCTGTTAGGTCAACAAGTTCCTTTTTGGGTCTGACTCTTTAGTACAGAATGAACCTTTCTGTCTTTAAAACAAAAAGGCATACCCCATTCTTCATACTTATTTCACTCTTCATCAACGTTAGCAACATCTCTGCAATAACTGAAATCATTGGAATTTTTGCCTTCAACTTCAGTGGGAGAAGAAACATGGTTTTTGTTGCGGTGACATCCAGAATTAAGTAAAACACTTTGCCTTTCAGCCAAATTGTTTCTCTGGGAGATGTCCCAATTAAGCAAATACTCCAATGAAGTGTGTCCCATTTAAATTGGGATGGCAGTACTTCATCCTTCATACAGGGTAAGAGTAACAAAAGCAATACAGAAATAATGTCAAAGAAACTGTTTAGTCTTCTAGATTAGTACAATAGTTTTATTCTCTTATTCAGTTATCTTTTATTAGGTTAATTGGTTCAGAACTGAATATGCATTCCTGATAGAAGCTTGCGTATTTTCCAGTGTTTCCTGGACTGTAAGACCATGTTATTTGCCCTCTCTGCTAACTCTTTTGTGTTAACTGCCAAGCAGTTATTGATGACTTTTTTGAAGCTGCCATTGCAAGAACTGTAATGAATTGCTCTTTTGCAAGGTCATATATCAACTCAAAGATCTCCAGTTATAAAGACTGTTTAAATCTACCATTAACATACTAGGTTGCCTAAGAATCATGCCCTCTGTGCATTCTTACCCTCTGTCCTTTAACTTATGGGCTTTCATTATTGTCAAAAAACATAGGAAAACGCATTTTGAAAAATCAGCCTTGATAACTCCTGGCGATAAATAAAGACAAACAGGTCACAGAAGAAAAGTATGTGGAAACCTCAATTTGCATTATCGACTGCCACTACCTCAGAAGACTCCACTTTAAAGCGACCGACAGCTTTTTTTCTGGTAGCAGTATGTAAATGAGGAGAGTATTGAGGTTATGCACTAGTTTCATCTCACACAAAGTCAAATGTCGTTGTACTGGATGTCAGGAAGAGCAGACAGGTACAAGTTGTCCTTTTCACCTATATACAGTCCTTGAGGATTTATAATTAAAGTGACTTTAGAGCTTGCCAATGGTACTAGTGTATCTACAAGATTTTCCTTGTGATAGGCTTCACCAAGAGGAAAGGTGTTAGATTTGATTATTACTTTATCTAGGGCTTCTCTGATATACTAAATAAACAAAACCAAACAAAAAAGACCTCCCAAAACTTTATCTATCAGAAAGGGTAAATGAAAACACTTTGAGAAATTGCCAGTATTCTTGCTTCAGCAGTGACTCAATGAAAAAACTGTAGAATAATCATGGTAGTATAAAGCCTTTCTATTTTCCCTCATTACTGTTGACTTCTCTGGAAGAAAAAAAGGATGTCAAGATGAAAGAGGCTGTGGTAGGGAAGCAAACAGAATAAGCGGAATCTTTTTAAGGATGAGGGCAAGGAAGAATGGGCTGTTAGATTTCCGTTTCGAAAGACTAGCAAACTGTCATTCATATTGGCAGAAGCTGGTTGTTATAATGTTGATCCCACCCCTGGCGGCCTATGTGCAGTAGCCTCTCCTGTGTTACTGAAAAATTTTGCTTTCTCTTTGCTCTCATAAGACGATATGATTCACATGTCTATGAATGATGGATGAAAGAAGAGGGAAGAATGGTGGGAGTATAACAGAAGAAAAGTTGTTTTGGATTGCAAATGTCCTGGCTCTTGAGACACTGTAGGACCAAATACTCTAAGTGGACACACTGTCTAGCCACAGGCACACCATTAGAAAATACCATTTCCTTACATTAGGAGTCAAAACCATGCGTGTTTCTGGCCCTTACAATTCATCATGTCCATTCAGACCTGACATACCTCCATCCCAAATTGCCAGAACCTATTCTAGAAGCCAAGCTCTTCATGCCAGCCTTATATCCCCAAAGAACTTTTCTCTTCAAAGACTTATCAACAGAGCTGCCTGGTGGAAAAGGACCTGGGGGTGTTGGTTGACAGCTGCCTGAACATGAGCCAGCACTGTGCTCAGGTGGCCAAGAAGGCCAATGGCATCCTGGCTTGTGTCAGGAATAGTGTGGCCAGCAGAACCAGGGAGGTGATAGTGCCCCTGTACTGGGCACTGGTGAGGCTGCACCTTGAGTACTGTGTTCAGTTTTGGGCCCCTCACTACAACAAGGACATTGAGGTGCTGGAGCGTGTCCAGAGAAGGGCAACGAAGTTGGTGAAGGGTCTAGAGCACAAGTCTTATGAGGAGAGGCTGAGGGAGCTGGGGTTGTTTAGCCTGGAGAACAGGAAACTGAGGGGTGACCTTATTGCTCTCTACAACTGCCTGAAAGGAGGTTGTAGCGAGGTGGGGGTCGGTCTCTTCTCCCTAGTAACAAGCGATAGGACGAGAGGAAATGGCTTCAAGTTGCGCCAGGGGAAGTTTAGGTTGGATATTAGGAAAAACTTCTTCATCGAAAGAGTAGTCAGGCACTGGAACAGGCTGCCCAGGGAAGTGGTTGACTCTCCATCCCTGGAGGTATTTAAAAGACGTGTAGATGTGGTACTCGAGGACACGGTATAGTGGTGGACACTATAACTATACTATGTTAAGCTGAGTAGCTCTTGGGTTTACTTTTTCCCTACTGCTGGACTTTGGCTAACAAGTATATGCTCAATTAATGCACCATAATGACAGTTGACTTCATTTCTGATCACAGTACACACATATTCAGAGGCTAGCTTGTGGACTAACTTATTTATTTCTGTGCACAAAGTGAATGTATTGCAGAGGACCAACCTGATAAAGGTGGGCATTCTTGGCCAACATGATTGCTTAGACTGGAATGGAAATATCTTCCCAGAAGGAGAGCAACAGTGTGATCTAATAGCAGCCTGCAGCTACTTGAGGGACAGTTACATGGATGGTTTGCCCAAGCCCTTTCCAACAGAAGCAGGCAATATGATAAGGAACAATGGCCAGAAGTTGCAGCATGGAAGGCTCATCATAGTAACTGGGGAAAACCATTTTCACTAGGAGAGAAATGTAACGTAATAACAGGTTTCCCAGAAGGTTATCCAGAGAGGTTTTATAATCTCTACTCTTGAAGATTTTTCAAGGACACTGCTAGACAAATCTGTGGCTGAACTGATACAGTGTTGGTGACAGTCCTGCTTCTAATATCAGGCTGGACTAGATGTCTTCCAGAGGTCCCTTCCAATGAATACTTCTATGATTTTGCAAGTGTTGAGGCATAGCTTGGAAAAGAACTCACATCATGGAATATTCTTAGCTGACAGTTTAGATGCAGCCACTCTAGGTTTGGTGGCCTATTTTGTTTGTATTTTCTTCTCATGTAGAGTTGGTTTTTTTGAGACAAAGAGATGGTTTATCTGTATGTACATGAGTTGGGTCATGCCTTTAGAGTTGGGTTATGCCATGTGTCTTTAGAAACAGAGGACGCTTCCTGTCATATTTGTTTTAGTTGCTAATAAAGATGTAACCTGTTGAGGTCTTCATCTTTCCCCTACCTTAAGAGAGGCTTTCTGATGAAGGTAGACCACTGTAGTTGTTAAGGAAGGACAAAGTCCTTTATAAAGTGGTTCATGCAAAAAGTGTTCTGAGGGAGGTACAACAAATACTATTATGACAAATGTTTTCATGCATGTGCACTACATGGATCTGTGATGCTCTAGAGATGCCCTAGAACCTGCAATGTAGAGGGAAATGAGCATTCCAGCCAAAGGCAGCCTTCAGGTACCCTACAGTAAAGCATGTTTAGCGTAAATTATAAGATCAAGATTTCTTCTTTTCCACTGCAGTATCTTAACAGTGAAAAAAAAAAAATGCCATGTCCAATTAATGTCAAGAACAGATATGAATTTTAGGGTTTTAAGTAGCCAAAAGAAAATAGCAGGGTTCTCTTTACATAAACAAAATTTCTTAATTGTGATTTATTCTACATACTGTCTATAAATAGAAAGTAAATAGTAAGTTAACATGTAATTGTAAATGTAGTCTCCTGAAATCTCAAAAAGAGCTAAACAAGCATGGGCTAACTTTAAGACCTAGGTAGGAAAGCTTCAGAAAATTTGTAAGTGTCACAGCAAATGAAGTTGGCCATTTAGTGTCATTTCTCTCCAATGCAGTCTCTCCAGCGAACAGGATGGCACTAAGAGACATACCACTTTTTCTGATATGAAACAACATTTTCTAAACCCTTTCAAATTACTAAAGCTCCTAAGATTCATTTCATAAAACTATCAACTTGCATACATTGGCTAAAATCCAATATAAGTAATTATAGTTTTCTTAGGTAATTCTTCCCATAATTTCACTGGATGAGGTATACTCATTACCTGCTCTAGGACAATGTTGACATGCCTTGTTTTAGAATTCTGATAAGAATAAGAAAACATTGATTTTCTGAGGCAGAATTAAACTTTGTGGTAGCTCAGATTAAGTATTATATTTTAGAATTATGCCACAGACTGAAATGCTAGTCAGTTTTGTTCCTATTTTCACAAAGTATACATCAAAGAAAAGAACTATGGAAATGTCAAAGAATATTAAAAAAACACATACGAGCAGCAAATGCTTCTGAACTTTTGTATTTGGAGTGTTGAAGAAGTTCTATTACAGAGATTATTTCCATTTTTTCTTTTTTAAATAAACATCTAGACAACAATTTTTTGAAAAAACTATGGGTTAGCTGACATGAGATTATTTTCATTAAGAACTAAGTAAGCGTATAAATACTTTGTCAACAATGTTTTTTGGAAGATAGATTTTGTCATGTTAAGCTGAAGAGATCACAATATTGCTTAGAATATTACAATGGTCATGGGTTAATCGTTAGTTGCTAGCTAATACATCTTCAGCGAAGATGGGCCCAGTAAAAAGTTTTAATACTTAAATTGTAGCATTACTTTCATTCACTTTTAAAAGTTAACTGTTAGGGTGGAGTCCTGATCTAGTTGGAGATGTCCCTGCTCATTGCAGGAAGGTTGGACTAGATGACCTTTAAAGGTCCCTTCCAACCCAAACCTTTCTATGATTCTAAGTAAACCACTGGGACACTTACAAAAATCATGAAAGAACTGGACACCTCCAAATAAGATCCGCAGCATGCGGAGCAGAAGACCAATACACATTTAGCAAATATGAAGTAAGGAGTGTTGGGATATACATATTGAGAGTAGCCCTGAGGAGAAGGACTTTGGGGTACTGGTAGACAAAAAGCTGGACATGAGCCAACAAGGTGCTCTCGTAGCCCAGAAAGCCAACCGTATCCTGGGCTGCATCAAAAGAAGAGTGGCCAGCAGGTTGAGGGAGGTGATTCTGCCCCTCTACTCCCCTCTGGTGAGACCCCACCTGGAGTACTGCATCCAGCTCTGGGGTCCTCAGCACAGGAAAGACATGGACCTGTTGGAGGTGGTCCAGAGGAGGGCCATGCAAATGATCAGAGGGAGAAAACACCTCTCCTGTGAGGAAAGGTTGAAAGAGCTGGGGTTGTTCAGCCTGGAGAAGAGAAGACTGCGGGGACACCTTACTGCGGCCTTTCAATACTTAAAGGGGGCCT
Source organism: Platalea leucorodia (assembly GCF_965183815.1). NCBI lineage: Eukaryota > Metazoa > Chordata > Aves > Pelecaniformes > Threskiornithidae > Platalea > Platalea leucorodia. The sequence goes on from NC_138826.1 coordinate 109,393,255, forward strand.
ACAAGAAAGATGGGAATAGTCTTTTTAGCAAGGCCTGCTGCGACAGGACAAGGGGTAATGTTTTTCAAACTAAAAGAGGGTAGATTTAGACTGAACACAAAGAAAAAATTTTTCACGATGTGGGTGGTGAAACACTGGAATGGGTTGCCCAGAGAGGTGGTAGATGCCCTATCCTTGGAAACATTCAAGGACAGGCTAGACAGGGCTCTGAGCAACCTGATCTAGTTGAAGATGTCCCTGCCCATTGCAGGGGGGATGGACTAGATGACCTTTAAAGGTCCCTTCCAACCCAAAGCATTCTATGATTCTATAATATCTGGCTGTCCTTGAGGCAGAATTGTTTAACTCAGATGTTAAACAATAAATGTTTCTATTCATGGGGGATCAACAACACATATTGTTTCATCATGGTAGGTCAGAGATAACTACACAAATAAAAGGTTCACTTTTTTCAGATGTGGCTAATGGCAATGATGACACCCATAGAATGAGAACAGGATTTTCTTCTATTTCACAATTGCAATCACCACTAGGCTGTGAAAGTAGGGTTACTACTGTTTGCTTTTCTCCTGAACTTATGAACCTGAATACTTACTTAGCAACATGGATTTGATTCACACGTACAGACGTCTAACTTTGAGGTGTAAAGATTCTGAGCAACTATAACACTTTCCTTTTTGAAGAGTCCATGGAAAATTCAAAGTTTGAAGATTATGAGCTCATTTGAGCATAATACATATGTGGAAAACAGGTATTTGGTAGCAGAGTGCCCTTCAAGGTACTAGACTAAAAATAAACCAAAGTTTAGTATTAGGAAGCATATTTAGATGAGAATTAAGATACTATTTTTAATAGTGACAGCAATTAACTGGTGGAATAACATAGGAAGAATTGCCTCTCTTGATGGCAAATTTTAAATAAAAAAATGGATGTTTCTCAGTCATGATAAAATTTCAATATATTTTATTCAAACAGGGAACAACTGATAAAGCCTGTAATACATGGGAAAAGACTGGATGTCCGTTAGCGTTACCTGAGGATTTGTAGCCTTTGACATCCTCAGAATATTTAATTGAGCTCTATTAGATTGTCTGTCTAGCACAGGAAAAAAGAGATGTCATGTTTTATCGGTTGGAGATCTGAACCAGTGTAGCACTGAAAGTAATTTGAAATTTTGTATTATAGCCAATTAAATGAATGATGGCATTTTTTCTATTATTATAGAAGGACAAACAACTTTTACCTGAAATTTGTCATACATGATTTAAGATAAGGAAAGATAATAATAAGAACAAAGGTTGATTTCAAAAGTATTTGAGTGAGAAAAAGTAGTGATAATGAAATGTATACTTTTCTGTACTAATTTAAAATTCAAAGTGAATTAATGATACAAATAAGAATACTAAGATCTCCGTCACTGCAGGACTTGCATTTTCTTGTTCCTTACCATTCAGGAGATCTTGAATGTATTAGATATCCCAGTGCTTACATTTACAAAGGGTCAGGGTTTCACCTGTCCTGTAAGCCTGTGGGACATGAACCATCTCCAGCTCTGAATCTTTATGGCCATGTTAACATACCACTTATCTCACTTCAGAGACCTGACTAGCTGTTGCAAATAGTAAGTCCTGTAAGGTTATATTTACATTAAAAAGTAGTACAGAAATATAGGAGCATTTTTGTAGAGTAAAACAGTACTATGGACCTGATGTCCATTCTATCTGCCTTTTGGTGAGTTTTACTTCATTTCTAGTCTTGTCTTATGGATTTAGTGTCCACGGTAGTTGGAGTGCACTAGTTGCACTCCAGTAGTCCGTCTTCTAGTTCTGTTTGCTCTGAAAGAAATCCTGCTTTGAATCCTAACCTTTGAAGTTGTTTCTTGCTGTGAACCTGGTAAATGAGGTTGATCAATAAATTCACTTTAAAAATGCATCTAAACCACTAAATGCTAACAAATTAAACACCAATTAATGAAAGCAGAGGTTACAGTTAGTGTTCTAAGTTATACAGCTTTAAGACAAGTACTTGTGAGACTAGAAAATTGAACAGCTGAAGAACTGTCTGCATCTCATCATGTAGGTCTGCAGTGAGTAGGGGTAGGTTTTATTCTAGCTGAGCTACCTATACTAAAACTACATTCTCTGGGTATTTAAATCCTGCTTGAACTGCTTTCCTTTCCTCCACTGGATAATGTTTATCAGGAGAGAAGTCTTTATAGCTAACAGTTAATACAGCCAGATCCTCAATTGCAAAATGATGTGAAACAAATACTGCTTCCTGAGACACCCAAATGGGTACCTGATTGCAAACATCTTGAGTTAACCTGCAATAACATTTGATTTAAATTCATGTTTTTTTCTGAACAGATGCTGTGTCTTATTCTTGCCAAAGTAACTTGTGTTATCACACACAGCACCAATTAAATTTACAGAAGTCTATTCCAGTATAGGGTTAACTTTTTATTACAAAATCAGAATTACTCTTTCCACAAGGAATAATAAAGCCCTACAGTTCCTCTTTACTTGGTCCAGTGACTTAACTAGCTTTGAGGGGAATTGCTCCTTTCTGTCACAGTAAGTCTAGCTCCCCAATGGGGGCTTTGTTTCCCAAGGACAAATCTTGTCTTCCCCTGTGTTTAAGATAGCTTCACAGCATCTCTTACTTACCTGCTTTTATTTTTAACCCAATTAATGCAGTTAAAATGTAGAAGATAGGGCATTTTGTCTCCCAGAGGGCTTCATTGACACATGATCCTATTATTTATGTGTTTAGTTTAGTACATTCTTCTGAGCCTAAATGGCTTTCTTAGCATTCACATTTTCAAGAGTGTCACAGCATTTTATAAATTGAATATCATAGAGAAAGTATTTATTTTACATATATCTGATAAAGTTAACAGGCTGTGGTGTGACATGACACTTAGCAGCAGGACAGTCTTTCCATTCACTCCTTATCAGTTCCTTAATTTTTTTATTGTGTTTGCTTTAAAGTAAAAAATAAACAAAAAACCTACAACTCAAAACCACACAATCCCCCCATATCAAACTACAACAAAGTGATTTTTCTGCTTAATTAAATTTTCCACAGACTGCTATGTCTACTCCTTTTCTGAACAACAATTTTTAAAAGTTTTTTTCTGCATTTTTTCCTACCCCCTCTCCAAATCAAGACAGTTGGCAGCTCTACTGTGATTTGTGCACTGTGACACAGCTCTGCAAAAAACAAACTCTGTGAAAAAAAAACAAATTAAAAACATTATCAATATGAAGTATATTGAGTAAAAATATGATTTTTTAATTAATCAATAAAAAAGAAAAAAGAAGATAAACTATATAGAAACTGGGTGCAGAAACAGAGGGGTCAAGTCCCATATATAGGGTCCATAAAGTCTCATTAGTTTAAAAATAATATATAAGTATTAACTGATGTATTCTATCACTTCATTAAAATCTGGTGATGTACTTAAATGAAAACACTTTCTATACTTATGAATATATGAGTAAATATATACTTACTTTTCTTCTCTTTCCAAAACACTCCTATTTCTATTAAGCAGAGTAGAAACAACTGCTCAATGTACTAGATGTAGCAAGTTCTCTAGTTGTTAAACTTTTAATGAAACCAAAGCATGATCATTCCTTAAGATTTCCTGTAGTCACTTATCTTTTGTGTGAATAAAGTGCTATTAATTGTATTTATATGCTTTAAATGAAGTACATCTGATGCTTTTTACTGATGGTTTGCCAGCCAATTTGCATTATAATTAATAAAATCCCAAGGATCTTACATATGGTGGAGAATTAATGTGGTCAATATGCAAATATACATATGAAGTTCTTGCATCTTAGATATTGCATAATCACACTTTAAAAGACAGACAATGAAGAAAACTGTAAAACTTAATTAAAATTAGCATTTCATTAACCTGAATTCTAGTAAATCCAATGTCAATTAGTGTATTCCACACAACAGGTTTGCTTTTATTTGGCTTTGACCATTTAAATTGGGGGTCACCACATGATCAACTTGAAATCACTTTGAAAAACAGGCACACATTTTCAAACAGTTGTGTTTTGCCATAGCATAACTTGTTCTTTGTTATATAATTTTGTTACATAACTTGTAACACAGGTTTTGCAATAAACTTACCATCTAAGTCAACGACTCAAATGCATACTTATAGTACCCAAAATGGTGCAGCATATAAGTGCTGCTACATTCAAAATGGATGGTATTGTAAGCTGTTGGATGTCTTAGATAATATTTGCTATGTAAAGGAAAACACTGTTTAAACACCACTTTCCTGTGAAGAAAAGCAATGCTGTGTTACAAAATGTCTGAATTCCATATTTGCTATGAACAGATGTTAACAGGAACAGTCATTATATTAAGCTGCATTAATTAAATATTGACAGAACAACCTTAGTAGATGAATTTATTAAAACAGCGTGGGGTCTGATTAGCAATTAGTAGATTGATGTATTCATGATTATTTGCATGTGACAGCAAACAATCACACTGTAGAGAGAATATTTCCCACATTATAATGCATGTTATCCTTTCCTACCGTTTGAACCAGGAAATTCCCCACTGGATTAGCAAACTGAGTTAATGACTCCCTTAAATTGTTCAAAAATTTGTGGTAATTCTTATGACATTCTGTTACCACTGATTCTGTTAACAAGTTTCCTGACAAAAAAAAAAAAAAAAACCAAAAAAACAAACCAACAAATTTGTAATGCAGTTAGAGGTAACAGCCCCAAAATGATACATTGGGAAGAACTGAAAACAACATTTTAAGGAATGCTTTTCCCTCTACAAAGCAGGTAGATAAGTTAGTCAAAGCAAAATAAGATTCCTTTATTATAGGAAGACATTGTTCTCTTAGTATAAGAAAATCAGCACATCCATGAAGTTCCCTTTCTTTTTAATAACTTTAACCTTTCACAAGAAGGTTGAGAGGTTTCTGAATGGTGCTAGCTGTGATTCTAATCAAAATAATTGGATACTAGCTGCTTCATTGATTTAAAGAAGGTAGGTAGTCTTAACATATTGTTTCTTTGAAATAAACTGTTTCTTTCATTTAGAATGTCTCTGGAAGATGAATAATTATCTACTGTTAGTTTAAATTTATTGTCACGACTTCCAAATGTAATAGATGGAATTATTACAATTAGGTCATAGAAAAGTACAGTATAAGCCTGTGATTATATTGTTAAGCAAAACTTTTAAATACCCTTCTTTATTGCTGTGTGCATGCATATACGCAATTATGCTCATATCTTTGTTATCTTCCACAAGTGCCTGTTCAATGGCAAGTAAAGCAGCCAACGCCTACTAGCAATGTGCACCCGAATTGCCAATCCACAATCTAGTGCTGTCTACTGCAGATCTTCTTATTGTGGCTGATAAAGTTGAAAGAAAGGTTGACGTGATACAGAGTCCTAATCTATGGCTGGTTGCATCTGAAGAGAAAAGTGTGAAGAGTAGAACTGACAGAGGTAAAGCACATCCCTCTTCACAGTGCATTGTTCCTAGTTCCCAAAAATGGTATTTATTTAACTGAAGACGCTGGTCTGTGATGATACTTTTGTAGGATTTCAGATCCAAGAATCTAAATGGTTATAAGCTTGTTTCTAGGACAAGGCAGAGGATCAGTACTTTAAAGTAGTTGGTGCTGAAGCCCCTGCAGCTACACTGTATGAAATTCAATAGTTTACTTCAAATCAGTCTGGGTTTATTCTGGTCCCTGACACTGAATGTCTCCGCAATGTACATGGCTCAAATGTAACCAAACGACCAATGAATGCTTGACCCCTATATTCCCTTCAAGTGCTAAAGAGCATTCAGTGTCAACCCAGAGAAAAACTTCTGGTTTAGTTTCTACTTAGAGAAATTTAGCCAGAATACACTAAAACTTCTGCTGAACTGAAATGCTGTAAATGGGGACAGCCAGGGGACTTGCTACAAACTTGTGCTATTGCTCCAAACTGAATTGTTAATGTAGTTGCAGGGTTATTAGCACAAACAAGGCACTCTGGAGAAGCTCCTTTCCCATACTCTATTAATCATTGTTCAAAACAGCTATTTCAGGAGGATTTATGAGAGTTGGGAAGAACCAAATGTTTCCCTGTACACTATGCAGTAGTACAGTGGGATAGTGGAGCCAGGAGACAATTATTCTGTGTCAAGGCCTTGGACAGACCCTTTTTATTTTGAATAGATTTTCTGATTTTTATTTTTTTTTTTTACCTTTCCTGCTGCTTAAATGTGATGCGAATTGTCAAGTTTGTAGCTTTGATTCATCTTTGCTGAGGTGCCCTGTGGAGAAAACTTTCTGAAACTTGTTCTATGAAAACAAACAACTGAAAAGGTTAGCCATGAAGAGGTCTTTAAACATCATCTTTAAAGCGTGTGTGTCTTCATAGAATCATAGAATAGTTTGGGTTGGAAGGAACCTTTAAAGGTCATCTAGTCCAACCCCCCTGCAATGAACAGGGACATCTTCAACTAGATCAGGTTGCTCAGACCCCCGTCCAACCTGACCTTGAACATTTCCAGGGAGGGGGCATCTACCAAAAAAATTTCTTCCTTATATCTAATCTAAATCTACCCTCTTTTAGTTTAAAGCCATTACCCCTGGTCCTATCACTACATGCCCTGGTAAAAAGTCCCTCTCCAGCTTTCTTGTAGGCCCCCTTCAGGTAGTGGAAGGCTGCTATAAGGTCTCCCTGGAGCCTTCTCTTCTCCAGGCTGAACAACCCCAACTCTCTCAGCCTTTCCTTATAGAAGAGGTGTTCTGTCTCTCCGATCATTTTTGTGGCCCTCCTCTGGACCCGCTCTAACAGGTCTATGTCTTTCTTATACTGAGAACTCCAGAGCTGGACGCAATACTCCAGGTGGGGGTCTCACTAGAGCAGAATAGAGGGGCAGAATTACCTCCCTTGACCTGCTGGCCATGCTTCTTTTGATGCAGCCCAGGATACATCTGAAAGTGATGGATTCATAAAGGTCAATAAAGTATTTAATAGTTGTACTAGATGGTCCTAAGATTTAGATGATGACCACTGAATAGAACCTAAACATCTGTTTGAAATGTCATAAATAACAAGGACTTCCAAGGCTCATTTGAGATACAGGAATTCTGAAGAGTCAGTACCTAAAGCTGGCACACCAGATTTAGCCAGAATGGAAACACTGTGGGTAAAAGCAATCTCTAATATGTTCCCAGATGCCTACTTCAGGCTGCTCCAGGGCATCTCCATCTACTTGGGATCTGCAACCTAGACAGCCTTTCAAGGACTGGAGAAGAAGTCAATGTTTTCTGATAAAATGAAGTGAAAGGAGGAGGCTTTCTGCTTGTATAATATTTTTTGTATACAGGCAGAAGCCATTTCATTTCAGGCTCTTCGCTGCTGAAGTAAATGCAAATCCACTTCTCAAACCCCAGCAGTGCCTGCCTGCCAGCATGGGCAGTGGGATGCTCTCCACTTCTCTTATTTATTTTCTGCCCAGTTAGACAACAATTCAAGACATATTGCTTTTGAAAGCAAATTCAAGGCTAAGCATGCCTCTGTTGCCACAAAGGCCACTTGCTTGCTTTGAGAAGACAGAGACCTGGCATCTGTGCTCCAGTGTCTTAACATTAATCAGTCATTGGGAGGGGACTTGATTACATCTAAATTATACTGCAATCAGAAAATAGATACACTTTAGTTAAGTGAACATTAGCGATACATTTTGATTAGCTCTTTGAATGGCAGAGCTATACTGAGACTTAGCTAAAGTTGAACTTAATATTTTTTCTGTAAGTCTCTGTGGCAGAGTATTTGTTCTATTACATCAGAGCCCAACATCTCATTTCCATCTCTGTCTGAAATGATCTTCCGAAAGTTCTTACTTGATCTGTGAGATTATATTAGTACCTTTAACCGGTCACAAAAGAGCTATGAAGGCCACAGGCATATTAATAAGTCAGCAAAATTTCAAGGGGTGGAGCTCTTGGTTTTCATAATTAAAGGCTGCTGTGTCTTTATTCCTGTACGAGTTTTGAAATCCACTAGACTAATGAGTATTACATGAAAAAAATGAATTTTGCTTTCAGTCTTGCTTTGCTATTCAATAATTGTGTGAAGGCTGGAATTCTTTTGTCTCTGTGAGATTGTATGAAGCAGTGAGAGAAAATAAGGTAAATTTGGAACTTAGCACCAGTAAATATAGATGTGTAATTTTAGTGGTTCTGACTAGTAGTTCAAACATAAGTAAGTCTACCCAGGATTAATCATTATATTCTAGAGGAAACATTCTCTTACAAGTGTATACCAAGAAAACAGATAAGAAGTGACACAGTTTAATTTTAAATTATAATTTTTTAAAGGCATAGAATATATAGGCTTTGTCTTAGGAAAAAAGTCTAGCACCAGGGACTGGTGCAATAAGTAAATAAATACAATTAAGTGATCCACTGAATGTTGATGTAGTTCCCAAAAAAGTATGTAATTTGATTTAGTAAGTTTTCAGTGATGACTGTTGTGTTTTTTTAAACAAAACTTGCAAAATTATAAATTTTAATGGAACATTAATATAGTTCCTCTCTTAAATATAGTTTAAAAATAATAAATACAATAGAACAATATATGTAGTTTCTAGCTATGCATATGTTCCAACCGTCAGTAAAATTCAGCTTCATTTTTGACTTTATCATCTGCTTTTCGGGGTGTATGTTAACTGTGATCCTACTTATACTGGTTTTACTTAAGTAAACCTCTGACTCACTTAATTAAGTTTTCTGTTAAAGAGCTCAGGATTTTCCCTTAAATCTAGCAATTGGTAGAAAGACGTAAGCAAGATCTGCAATTCTTTGTTGGTTTTGGAGATTTTTTTTTTCTTTTTACAACTCAGTAATATGTTAATAGCATGTCATTAAGTCATCTCTCCATCCAGAAAGTCAGTGCATCAATCGTACCAAGGGATTCATGTTCAGAGAATTTCTTTTGACGTTATAGCTTCTCATCTTGAACTGACACTACATACCACTCATCAGTGTCAAAATCTGTATCTGTAGAAATCACACCATCATCTTTTGGAAACGACATATTCTATTTTTATTCATAGGTTAAAGTGCCATTAAAATGCAAAAATCTGCAGAACTTATTCTAAAAATCTGTCAAAGGTTAGAAAAAAATATTTTTCCTATTAAATTATCCCTTACAACTTAACTAAGGAGGCTATTTCTCATACATAAGCATGGAAAACAATGGAAGAAAATTACTATGAACTTCTATTATATTCTGCAAGTGATTTCTGTAGGGTAAAAATATCACCCATCCCATAAAGTCAGTTTTCAGAAGCATGTACCAAAACCTGACATGAACAAGCATGAATAAGCATTGCTGGAATTGTTTAATGTGCACTTACTTGTAACAGAATGAAGGCACATTATGCCATTCCAAAATAGGAATGCAAACTATGAGAATTTAATAAGGTTTGTTTTTTTAAAAAACTTTTTTACCATTTCAGTAGAAAATGGCTGACACACTAAATGTATCTTTTGAATGTTACTGGAGCAGTTATGCCATTGGGTATGAGATGCAATTTACAGGAACACTTTAGACAAAGCATACCTAAGAAGAGAAAGAGCTTTCTGGCAAATTAGTTTGCTAAAGGTGAAAGTGTCAATATTACATACTTTTATAAACTGCTTAGGAACACTGTATCAGATGTGGTCTGCTACATTACAGACTCAAGTTCTTTGATAAAACTCTTAAATATAGTTAGGAGATTTTTTGTCTCTTAATACTCCATTTGGTGAACTATTCCAGAATTCATCTTGTTAGAAATCTGTTTCTACTTTCTGTCCTAGCTTAATTAACAGACAGTTTATATCCATTTTTTTCTAGTGCTGATATGATTCTTTGGTGTGATCAGTTCTTTCTCTCTGTTTATCACCTGCTATATTTATATGGTGAAATCAAAGGTGAAGGTGAAAGCCTTCTCTGGCTTTATTGAGCTAACCTAAGTAACTGAGCTCTCAAATTTCTTCCTGTATGGTTGCTCATGGTTTCAGTCATGTTAATGGTTTTCCCCGACACTGTTCTAGTTCGAACTCATTTTCACTGAAGAACAGTGGCCAGAACTGTCCAAACACTTTCCAGACAAGGTTCCACCAAGTGACTTGTACAATGACATGAACACTTTCACAGTTCCACTGGACATGATGTGGCTTAAGTTGCTGTTTAAAACAAAGAATGATAGAAAATCAACATGACACACTTTAACTGCACTAATAAATGGCCAAGTGACTGGAGGCTAAATATGACCCTTAATGGAATCCTTGCCAGACAAATATATTTTCAATATTGATCCCAAGAGATCAATTATAAACTATATACTATTTAGTATCTATCAATGATATGCACAATTTTTAGATAAGACATTTAGAAAATGCCATAATAATGAAAATAACAGGTAAAAGATACAGAATGGTATGATTTATTTAATGACAGAGTCCAAGAAAAACAGAATGTTTCAAAATGGACGAGTAAAACTGGATATCCAGGACCAAAAAGGTTCAGCCATACATTCAGAATGGGAATGTTATTCTAACAAATAATGAATCTTATATGTGTAATCATTGTATAATAGCTCAAACGACAATCCAGTGAGAGGCAGAGGTTCAAAGGGTTGATAAATGTCTGCTACAGGTGCATAAGCCATCTGTGATGCACTCATCTCATTCAAGAACAATAGCTATTACTAAGGTCCACAGCCTATGAAATGTATAATATAAAAGGGCCACTACTGCTGGAGTAGCTTCTAGGAATTTGACAACTGATACATTAAATATTCTGTTGGAATAAATTTAAAACCAGTTCAGGAAAACTGTAGGAAAAATGAAAGCCAAGATTTAAAAAGGTAGAAAACTGGCGTTGATACAGTAATATCTAGCTAGAAGAGCTTTTCAGCAGGTAAAAATAGCTGCTGGTGCTTACCAGGTATACCACTATGCTTGCATAGCTGTTCATTGCTGTCTGGCATTTTATGACATCAAAATTCATTATGTGAAAGAAGATTTCTATTACTGTAATAATTAATTGCAGTGATATGGTAATTCCCATGTTGAAAGCATCTTAGAAGTAATGATTACATACAAGATCTTTGTGGTTTTATTATTTCTGCCAGTAAAATAGTGGCCATCGGAAATGAGATTATAGTAGGGCAGCTCAAATGTAAAAGCTGAACATTTATTTTTATAAATGAAATGTAGCAGAGTCGTAAACATGGTAGGCAATGTGTCAAAACCTGCAAAGGTCAGATGTTGCACAAACCAAAACCAGTACCTTTTAAAATG